>NC_134121.1:33148445-33772195 GCF_040939455.1 Microcebus murinus | reverse complement strand
CCAAAGCACTCAGCATTATTAGCTGTTATTATTATTAAATATGAATTTTTGGTCAGATATTATCACAATGCTTCCCCAAATTAGACATCCTTGACCTCTCTATCTGGATGGATCACCAAATTCCAACTTCCCTCCCCTTGACTACCATTGTGATTTCGTATTATATTGTGATGTGATCGCCCCAAAGTGTCTCGTTCTTGCCAACCAGATAGATGTAGATCATGAGAGCAGGGGATGTATTATCAGGGCCTAGCACAGTGTCATGCACACAGTAGGCACTCATTTAGCATTCAGTGAATAAGTTAGTTAATTTTAAAGCCTCTGTCTTTTTCCTTTAAGAACCCAGGTATTTCTTTTTCTATTGTGGAAATAAGCTTTAAAAAAGCAAAGGTAAGTTTTTATGTAGCACTATGGTCTGTGAAACCACACAATCACAGTGTGCTTAACTGCCTGATTTATTTTGTACCCCAAGAAAAATGATCAGAACATTGCATAAAAGAGCTGCATAATGCAGTCTCAAGAACATCTTTGAATAGTTTTCAAAGTAATCAATGGTATTGCTGGGAAACTGTTGCCCAAATGAAGAGCTCTTGTCCAGCGAATCCATGGAGTAATAGATAGACAATTTTCCTTGCTAACACTTTTGTGGCTAAAGAAGAACCCGTTATCAGAGGCAGCAGTAAAAACTTTTCTCAGTAGGCAAGAACGGTCTAAATTTGTTTCCTAGCAACAGGTTCTTCAAAGGAGCTGAAGGATACACAATTTCAGAAGAATTTTCAGTGCACTTTTTTGTTTGAAGGGACGAGAGGTGGAGAGGGGGAAATAAAAGTCAGGGTATGATCAGAGCAGTGCTTCCTCCAGTTAGAGACACAGGTGAGATCTTTTGAATCACAGTATAGGATCCATCTAAGAAATTCAGTCCGATAAAAATGGATGAGGCACCTACCTGTGCAAAGAGAAATTATCCCTGTTCTTTATGGGCCCCGCAATTTAAGAATTTAACAATTTGTCATTCTATGAGCCCCACTCCCAACCATCATCATGGATAGTAGACGAGGAATTGGGTGGCTTGCTAAAATGTTTAGGGATCTCCCAGTGTGAACATCCATTGAATTATACTCAGCAGTTGGAAGAACGAAGATTGGAGAAAAGCAATCTAGGAGAGAAATTGGGGGAACTTTGACTTCCATGAATGGAAACATCTTACCCAAGCAAGACTCTCTCCATAGCTATCTTCCTAGCTCCCATTTTGTGGATTGATGTTCTTAATTTGTTCTTAATATGTTCTTAATTTGATTTTCCAGCTTTGCCTTCTGATAATAATAATAACAACAACAGTAACAACAACAGATAGTATTTATCGAGTCCCCACTATGGGGACTAGTTCATGTAACTATTTTACATATATTATCTTATTTAACCCTTACAATAGTTCTTTGAAATAGCCAACATTATTATTTCTATCAATCTCAGAGCATTGAATCAATTTGTGCAAATCACACTATCATTAAAAAAAAAAAAATGACAGAGCTTGGAGAAATGCTCCTCACTGAAGTAACTCGTCTGACCTATCCAGATCCATGTGGGTGGCGTGGCAAGATCTTTTGTGTGTCTGAGGACACCATGACCTGAGTGCTCCATCTTGGAGAAGACCTGGAACCATGTGAATCTCAGAAAGCAAACAGTTTATATCAATCATGGGGACTTCCCTGCCATTCCCTGTTAGACCTACTACCCTGAAAATTACCCCTTTGGATAGAACCATAATAGATCCAATAAATTATGGCTTGGGAAGCAAGCTAAATTGTCTGGTGGGCTGCCACACTGAAAAAAATTGCCTGCGCAATTGGCAAATTCCTTCCAAGCACAGGCACGGTCTGCTTGTTCCTCCCCTTTCACTGCCATCTTGAATAAAGAGAAAACTGGCATTGGCTCCAATCCCCCTCCTTGCACGCCCCACAAAAGCTTTTATTTCTTGGAAAAGAAAACTGTCCATTTATCCTAATAAGCATGAATTAAGAAAATCACAATTTTTAGGAGTAGTTTCATCTAGTGGAACAATGTGTCCAAACAGAGCCTGCAAGAACAAGGTATAATGTTAGCGTAAACCAGAAGCAAGAGAATGACGTGGGTCTAAGCCGTGGAACTAGGCAACCAGACTCATCATATTTCCTCTCTCTGAGATTAGACCTGGGAGACAAAGTGAGCATCAAGTGATCTTGAAATACTAGGATATTTAGGGGCAGGGAGCTAAACATGCAATGAGATATGGCAGTTAACTTAAATGTTCTCTTTGTGGGCTACGGCTCCCTCTATCCCCAAGACAAGTCTTCCAATTAGTATAATTTCATCTTTAGACAACTCATTTTTTTTTCATCAGTGGCTGTACCTTCAAAAGCAATTCGGCGCCTTTTTCATTTTGAATCAATTACTGTACAATTTTTTTTTTACATAATTTTTTCTCTCTTTGTTTCAGAGGCTACTCTTTAAAGACAGGCACTTCACCTGCAGCAAAATGTAAGTATATTTCCTCCTTGAAATGGTATCTACTTCTCAGCTGTAATTCCTAAAAGCCTCCTAATCTTTAAGGCTCCCAGCTCACATTGCTGCATTTTTAAAGTCTGGCTCAACAAATGCTGTCACAGTTTGAATATAACATTTCACACTATTGATGTGTATAACATCATGGAGCATTTTAGGAATCGTTTTGGATGCAGATTGAAACTGATTGTGGCTGTGACAATATTGCATCTAAAAAGCTAGGTCAAAATGAGGATCGAAAATTTAGGCGATATTCTTTTAGACATTATGATCATGTGACATTGAACATTTGAATATTCAGATTCTCTCAAATGGCTAATTTACATCTCTTTGCCTGCGTGCTCCTCACCTCATAGTCACAGACTGTTTCTTGTTTATGAGCAGGTTTTTAGAGCATGGTAGTTACCTTAATAATTCCTTCCTGTGTGTACTGTGTTACAGCCACTCAGCAAACCAGTGTTCTTTCTAGAACTAATCTCCTGTGCATTATGTTTCTTTATTCTTGGTACTCCCAGTGTCTATACCCAAGTTACCAACCCCTTCTATTCTGAAAGACCAAATAAAATTACAGTAGGTCTGAACAGAGAGTTCTGAGTATTTTCCAGTTTTGCCTTGGCAATTAGGATGTGAATAGTGTTGTTTTTCTTTTTTAATAAAATAAAGGTAAGAATAATTTTAACCAAAAATAACAAAAAGAAAGTTCCTTCTGTCTCTGGAACAATTTGATAATACCCAAATTCCAAAAGCAGGGGATAGATTTATATCCAGCATAAAGATCCCAGCTGTTCAAAAGTAGCTCAAAATGTAGTGAGTTGCCTGTCACACTAAACAAGAGAACAACAACTATAAGGTAGGTGGTTGAGCCAGGTAAACCATGAAAAGGACATCAACTCTCAGCTCCTGATTCATATAGAATTTCCAATAGAGGACACAGCTAAGCAGTCACTGAAGCATTTAATTAGACATTCTTAGTCCTATCAGAATCCAGAAATCTCATTTGAACTGTGCATATTATACAAGTTCTGATAAATTCTCTTTTGAATCATTCAGTGGCTGAAAAAACTATGTGTTCAGCTGAACTGCCAGAAAAACTTAGTTTTTACTGATTTTCCTGGGTATTTTTTGTTTGCTCTCTAGAATACTTTGATCCCAGTGCTGTAGACCAAATATTCAAACATCAGCACAAGACACACTCTAAAAATCATTCAGATTTAATGCCGAGGTATTATGTATTCACTGGAATGCTTTCAAATGTCAATCTCTGTATTATATTGCTTTGGTCTTTATTACATTATCAAGATACCTGCATGTTACAAAGGTTTTAAGCAGCTTTCACCAATGAAGTCATGTTAGATTTTATGAGCAGTCTTCCTTTTCATGTGCTGTCATGAGCATACTATTTGTACAAATGTAAACTTTTGACTGCATTCTTTCTTTTCAACGTGGAACGCTGTTCAGGGAAAATTGCCTATGTTTACTTTCCTGCATGTGCATATTTGATAGCTCTTTATCATACTGTTACTGCCAATTTAGGTTTGCCACTATTTTATATGATGATGTTGAACACTAAAAGATAGCTGGTATATGTTCATGGTGAAAATTAGACAAAGGGCAATTTAAGAAAGCATTTTAAGTCATTATATGTAAATTTAAACACATATATATTATTCCCTCAATCTCTTTATCAAAATTTCTGTTGAAAGCACCCTTCAACTCCTAGATTGGGCGAAAAAACAGGAAGCTGGCTATTTTACCTTAGTAGGCTCAATGTGTGATGGCTATATTTTCACTTTTTTTTTTCAAGGACATACCAAGTGCTTGGTGACTTATTTTATTAGTATATATTCTGGGAAGTAAACTTGCATTGGGATTTTACATCATCCAGACAAAAATGGGTCTGCCTGACTCCCCAAGCCATCTCTGAGCAACTGGGGAAGGTTGGTCTGACCCTCGGAGTTATGGAAACACATTCAAATTACCAGGCAATTGTGCCTTGGGCTCCTTTTGGCAGCCACACTGGATCAGCCCCTCTGCAGTCGGCATTATGTCCTGATGCCAATGGATGATTATATTATTCAACCAATACAAATGGAAAATGACCTAATCAGCTCTCCATTCAGACAAGACTTAGACCTATAGTGAGTGGCAGGAGGCTTTCCAAAGGAAAGTCCTGGAAAGGCGTATGGGACACATGCAATCCCAACCTCACGGATGGAGGACAGACTTAGCGACATCAGGAAAACGTACTCCCATACACAGGGCTAAGCGACGAAAGGAACTCAGGAGTACAAATCGCAGGCTTGCGGCTAAGTCCCAGTTCACTCCCTTAGAAATGGTATGATTTTGAGAATGTTAGTTAATGTCTCAGTCTCTAAGTATCTTCATGCAGGGGGCAGCATGGGGGGGGGGGGGCGAGACGCGTTTCCCTGCCTCCTTCACAGGGCTGTTGTAATAATAACATAAGGTAATGTTTGGGGAAAATTTTACCGTCTGAAATTGTTTTGTGTCTTCAAGAGACTCTTAACAGATTATTGGAGAACCTCCCCGTTTTAGTGGCAGTCCCTGGGATCCTGGTGGCAAACTTTGGTCCCTAAAATTAATACTATACAACAAAAGAAAATAGAACCCTGTCCGGCCAGATCAGTCTTCTGGAAAGACTTGCACCCACATTTTTATGTTTCTTTTCAACTACATATATTTTTTAGGACCCCTGCCTCTGGTGGAAGAGAATTGTCTTCTGGGTGGTATGGGTGAGAAAGTTGCCAAACAAACCTGAATTATCCAGAGGCCTGTAAAATGCGCAATTGCTTTTTAAGAGGCATGGAGATATTGTGTGTTCCTTTCGATTTTTGGCAGTAACCATTTTCTGCAATTTGTGGTTTTGCAATTTCTCTTTACACAGACAACACCCTGGCTCTCATTCAATGCCCCATTGGTGGGGGTGAGGTGGAGGGAAGAGAGAGATTCCCTGGGGCTCTGACTGATCCAGAAAAAGAAGGAAATGTTAATGAAATAAGTCAGAAAGTACAGCTAGAGACTAGTGGAAGTTGGTTGGTTAAAGGGGAAGAAACAACTTCTAAAAATTGCGTGGTGAGGCTAGGATTTTATCTGGGGCTTTCATTATCCTGGCAAAGGTCCGTTGCCCTAAACTCATCGTGCCTCTCCACTGAGCTTTGTCTGGGTTACCATGTCAATCTCTTTTCTTCTTCCTTCCTGTATGCAACAAGCCTAGAGCAGCAGCCTCTTCCATTGGCTGCCCAGGCCTCTTCGGGTGGGATTTTCTTTAAATATTCCACCTCTAAGCATCCACTTTCCAATTATATGAACTTGGTTTGTGTGAGTTAGCTCAAGATCCATGGGCCAGAATTTTTTGCTCTCTTCTGGTTGCCTTTTCTTCCCCTTCCCCAAGGCTGAAATGCCCTTTGCAGAGGAGGTCTGTGGCCCCAACGGGGTACATGGATGTGGCGTTTATCTAGGGGAGAGTGATTTGTTCTGTTTCTATTCATCGCCTCTGGAAAGGCTCTGCAGACTTTTGTTTGCTTTTTTTTATGGCTGCTAGGCACTGTGCTGAAGGATTTAAAGTTGCATCCAGTGTTAACCTTGTATTCCTCCTCTGTTCACTTCTTTATATCAAAACAGTTCCCTGTTCTCCACGGAGTGGATTCCCAGGGCTCATGCCCATAGTTCATGGGCTTTCTTTGCACAAAGCTCGGATATTTCTTCTCTTGTCATGACCTAAATGTCGCTGCTTCTTTTGTTTCTAAAAGGAATATAAAGATAATTGCTACTCATCTGTTAATTATAATCCCCCCAATTCCGCATATTTGGGAAAAATATGATCTTACTGTGTGTGTGTGTTCTAAAGGTTTAGGGAATTGTGTCTGTTATGAAATCATAAATCATGGGATTTTTATTTTAGAAGACGCTTTCATCATGATGCAGTTCAGTGTCCCACACCCCAACCCATTGTCCTTCTCACAGCACCCTCTCTAGAAGCCCTTCCCCTGTCTCACATGGTAGCCCCATCCAATTTTTAATAGCTCCATACTCAAACTTTCTTTTGCTAACCCCGGATAACCTCTTTATGACTTCAGGTCATTTTTGGTGGTTTTGCCTTCTGGAGCAGCTCAGAAGAAGTTGACTCCTTCTTCCACATGACAACCCTCCAAATATTTTGGAATCTGATCACATATACTTTCGGAGTCTTCCTTGTCCAGGCTAAACATCCCTGATTCCTTCAGCCATCCTTCATATGAATTGGTTTAGTTATCCTTTTCCAGTTGTGCCAGTTGCATTTTTCCACGTCTGTCTTAAAATGTTACAGCCTGAACTGAAAAGAATACTGTAGAGATGGCCGGCCATATAGAGTTCCAAGAAGAAAAAAAACAAAACAAAACAAAAATCTCTCATCGTGGACATGTCAGTTGTATTACTAGAACCTCAGATCACATCAAAAAAGTAACAGCTCTTCAGTCCCACGGTTAATCCTAAAATCTCTAGATAAGTTACATAAAAGCTGCTGCGAAAGCAGATTTTTCCAGTCCTGTACTTATGCAGTTGGTTTTGAATACTACGCAAACCCTTACATTTTTCCCTGTATCACTGATTAGGTTCAGAATATTAGTGGAAACTATTAGGAGCTTTTTGAATTTGAATTATTTTAAATCTTGTACCAGTTTGACCCGCCTATTGACTTCACTCAAGAGATTGATAAAAATACTGAATATCTGGAGTTTAAGCTCCTCAAAGGTGGAATCATGTTTTATTTATCTTTGTCTCTCCTGAAATGTGTGTGACATTCTGTTAAACGACCAGATGCTCAGTAAATGCGCTTATTAAATCAGTCAATAGAATCAAATACAGGCAGCTTCCAGCACCCTGACAGGGACCTGTCTTTAGATTGATGTCAGTGCCCTTTAGAAACTAAGCAAAGTATTAATTTTAAACTATACTGCTAATGCTTGGCAATTTTGTGGCACTAGAGTGTTGACTAATGGTTTGGCCTCAAGGGCTAGATTGCCTGCAATTTAACCTTGTTAGACTTTCTAGGCTATGTGCTTTGAAGCAAGTTAAATCAGCTCCTTGGATTTGTTCCTACTGTGTAAGATATGATAAGTTATTTGCATCTGCCTTCTCAGGTTGCTGTGATGATTAACCCATATAGAGAATATGGGGGAACTACTGATAATATAAAACAATAATTAATAACAGTAATAGTTGTATTGTTGTTGCTTTTGTTGTTATTCTTAAGATATACTAGTGTAACTACCCAGTCCTAAGAGGAACAAAAGCCAGTTTGGCAAAACTTGTTCAAAGTAAACCCATATTAACTACAAAAAATAATTTTATTATCAAACGCTAGTATAATCTGGCTGTAACCGACTGCTTCATGGGTCACCTAAGTTCAGATACGCATTTAAAAAAATACGAACATCTAAAAAGATGAAAATAATGTAAAATTTTACTAAAGTCCTTTAAGGGGGGATTATATTACATTCCACAGCAAAATATTCTAAAGAACTTCTTTACCCAAATTCCTTATAGTAACTACTCAAAATTTTATCTCTCTCTCTCTCTCTCTCTCTCTCTCTGCTCTATACAACAAAATCTCACCTTGTGCTGCTTTTTTCCTTACCTACCTCTTCTCTCCTAATCATGCCCAGTTCTCTAGAATTACTAAGTTACTAGTCTATTCTTTTTAGGTTTACAAAAACTGCATTTCCTATGTAATTTCAATGTGGCCCCTCCAGGCTACATGTGAAAAAGAAATGTGTATGCATATGTATATACATATATCTACATTCTTATAAATTTTACTGATATCATGGATGCATAGCACACAATTTACAAATAATAATAAAACATAATACTCTTTATTGTAAATTCTATCTAGCCAACTGAGTCTTACAGAATACTTTCACTGGTTTTTGCTGAGCTCAAATCTGTAGCCAACCTATGACTGTAATTGATGAATGAATATTGTTTCCATCTAAATGTGGTTGATATTTTTGCTTACGTTAATGAGTAAGACAAAAGTGAAATGACAAAGATGTATGTCACTAGTCCACTCCTCATCAATAATGTGAACAACTTCTTTGCTAAATTGGATAATAGTGTTTGAATATGGTTGACTATTTCCTCAAATTTCCATATTATTTGCAACATGACAGCTATAGACAGAACATTCCTTTTTGTTTAATCTGCATTATTAACATTTTCTCCATCACTTTCTTCAATCTACGAAACAACAAAACAATAAATCAAGTCCTGGTTTGTAGTATTTGCCAATTTCTGTGGTGTAAATGCTCCCACCGTGGCCATTTTTAAGCTACTAAAATGTCACTAAATGTGGAATTGGGAAGATCTGCAGTAGCACACATTTATATGGTATTGCCACCATACAGATAAAATACATGCAAATAATCTAAAAAACATAGGTAATAATAAAATGCAGCAAAATAATTAGGAAATAATAGATTTTAAGTATTTATTTCCTTTGTTTTTAATGTAACTGTAAGTTTGTATAATTTAATTTTTAAGAATGGTTTCATCTACAATCCTTTACAATTTCCTGAAAATCTAACAACCCTTTGCAAACTGGTACAAACCATCTCTAGCATAACACTGGTCCTTTCTGTTTACATAGCAGTGGGGGTGGGAAGTGGGAAAAAGATATCAAGGTATGAATGAGAATGTTTCAAGTTATTTTTTTCTCAAGTTAATTTTTAAAAAACCTTCGGAGTTTTGCCAAAGATAAGAGGCAATTTTCTATGCCTTCAGAAGCTACCTTCTACCACCCTTGCCATGAAAATGTTTTCATCTTTAGTTTTGATTATTGACTCAAAGATTCTTTCATTATATCTTTTCTTAACAATTTTTTTTAAGACTCCAAGTATCAGAAACTCAAGTTAAAAGGGAATGAGGAGGAGAGAATTGTAAGAATGTAGATATTTAATGAAATCTGCAAATACAAAATCTAGCTGGCCCTTATGTTAACTTCAACTGGAAAGCTCCATAAGGAATGGAGAGAAGTCAGTTAATGGGTATAAAAATACAATTAGAGAGAAGGAAAAAGGTCTAGTGTTTGACAGCACAGTAGGGTGACTATATTTAACAATAACATATAGTTCAAAATAGCTAGAAGAGAAGAATTGGAATGTTCTCAGCATAAAGGAAAGATAAATGTTTGGGGTGATGGATATCCCAATTACCCTGAGTTGATCATTACAAATTGTATACATGCATCAAAATATCATATGTGCCCCCAAAATATGTACAACTATTATATATTTTAAAAGCTAAAAAGAAAAAATAATTTTTTAAAAAAGAATTAAAGCTGTTGTCTTCTCCCTGGGGCCTCACGGTATCTCCCACCTCTGTTGACCAGGACAACCTATTTACTCTCTAGATTGCATATGTGCCAAAAAGGCAGACACAGACATCAAGAACTGGACACTTTATCTCCTTTTTCCATCTGGGAAATCCACATGGATTCCAAACTCCAAGGAAGGAAATCCACATGGTGCAGATCTTTCTTCCTTGGCAGGCTGCTGGCTAGGACATGGATGGGATTCCTGATACTGAAACACCTCTGGTTCCATTAGCTGTGTCTCCAGCAGAGCTGTGGGCAGGGACAGGATCAGATGAATGCAAGGGCAGTGCCCACATTAAGGAGCTGTGACTAGACAAACGCAATGATTGACATTTTCGGTATAATATCCATAAACTCTTCTATTAAAAAGAGAAACTATTATGAAATATTTTAAATATAGAGGAAAACAAATCATGTACTTATCATTCACAATGAACTAATGTTAACACTTTTCATCATATGATTCAAATTTTTATGGATTTTAAGGAAATAAACTAATATAAATGTAATTAAATCTTTATATGCCCCCTTCCTGATTTTATTCTGCTTTATTATTCTCCAACAAAAAAATAACAATCCTGTGTGTTTAACCATGTTTTACTCTAACAATGAGCAATATCCACCACTGCTTCATAATTTTTTAAGTTTTCATAAATGATATCAAACCATATGTGCTATTCTGTAATTTTTTTCAGTCAACATTGTGTTTTTGAGATTTATCCAAATGAATATGTGGCTATGATTTGCTATTTTAACTCTAGATAGTATTCCATTGCATGAATATACTACTATTTATTTATTTATTCATTCTATTGGTAAACAATTAGGTTACAGTCGATTTTTGCTATAAAAAACAGTGCTGCAATGATTATCCTTATATAGCCTTCTGCACCTGGGCAGAATTTTCTCCAGGTTACCTAGATGTGAAATTGTTGGAGTATATGGTATATAATGTATAAATATTATTAAATACTGCCAAATCGCTCTTAATGGTTGACCAGTTTACATTTCCTTGAGCAGAGCATGCAAGTTTCTATTTCCCCAAATCTTTGCCAACACAGGTTATTTGCAGACCTCAAAATTTTTTTCAATAGGATGGGGTCTCATTTTTCTAGTTTTCAATTCCCTAATTTCTAGTGAAGTTGAGCATCTTTTCATATGTTTGTTAGTCATTCAGTTTTCTTTTTTTTTTTTTTTTTTTTTTTTTTTTTATGTCACCAAAGGCCAAAGTGGATGCCCTTGGCTCTGTTTTATTGACCTCAGAGCACCCTTTGAGTACAGTCTTTTTTTAAAAAAAAGCCACACACACAGTGGGAACAGGAACTGAATCCAGGATGGTGGCACCTGACCCCAGAAGAATCCCTCAACCAAGACAGATTTATACAAAATGCAGAGGGGAAAATGAGGCAATGTGGTTCTGAGTCGAGGGTCAGCCGATTGGCAGAGGAGCAGTCAGCGAAGGCACAGGCCAGTCATGCCTCTTTCTCGTAAGTACGAGTGCAAACTACGCTGCCGTGGGTGAGCGTCAGGATAAGTTTCCCATCACTTAGCTCCCGCACAAGTGTTGTCTCTTGCCCATTCCACTTCTGCACGTGAACAAGTTTGCCTCCATCCAGTGTCACAGTGGACTTGACCTTCCTGTCATCTGCTGTTGTCTCGTCGAACTCCACCCCTAGCTTAAAGCTGATCTCTGTGTTCTTGAAGGTGCTCTGTGTCTTTAGGATGATAGTGTCCCCATTCTTTTCGATGATTGTGGTAGGCTTGGTCATGTTGGCCACCTGTCTGGTAGCAAAACCCACCCCGATTGACTTCATGTAGTCATCGAAATTCTTGCTGTCCACTAGTTTCCAGGTGCCCAGGAAGGCGTCCACCATGGTGATGCTGGGCTAGGCTGAGAGAGCAGCTGAGAGAGCAGGCGTGCAAAGACTCCGGACTGGCCTCAGTTTTCTTTTGTGAATAGCCTATTCACATCTGTTAACTGTTTTTTAATCAGTTACTACTTTATTTTTGTGGATTTGTATAAGTTAAATTATCTATTCTGTTTAGTAATCTATTTTCTGTTATATACAAATATCTTTTAAACCCAATTGTTGGCCTTTTTACTTTTTGTAATTTTTATTATGAAGGCATTTACATTTTAATGTAATCTAAATTTTTGAGCTTTTCATTTAGCAGTTGTTTTTTATTTCTTACTTTGGTGTCATAGAGATATTCTTCTGTACATTATTTTAAAAGTTTAAAAGTTTTGATTTCACATTTGTGGTTTTTATTAATTTGGAATTTATATTTTGTATGGTGTGAAGTAGGGATCTAATTTTATATTTTTCTTATGGAAAACCAATTGACCCAGCATAATTAAAAAAACAAATAGTTCATGATTTCCTCATTGAATTACTATGTCTTCTCTGTCATAAACTCACTTTCCATATGTCTGGTTCTATTTCTGAGAAATCTAGTCTGTTTGAATAGCCTATTGGTCTCCCCCAATACTATGACACTTTCTCTTAGATATTCTAGCTTTATAGTACAACAATCCCCCCATATCCACAAGGGATAAGTTCCAGGAACCCCAGCGGATGCCTGAAACCATGGATAGTACTGACCCCTGTACTCTAATACTATTTTTTGCTATACATACATACCTATGATAAAGTTTAATCTATAATTAGGCACAGTAAGAGATTAACAACAACAATAATAAAATAGAACAATTATAACAATATGCCAGCACTCTTGTGCTTTAGGGCCATTTTTAAGTAAAATAAGGGTTACTTGAACACAAGCACTGCAATCTCGAGACAGCCCATCTGATAACCCAGATGGCAACTAAGTGACTAAGGGGTGGGTAGCACAAACAGCATGGATATGCTGGACAAAAGAATGATTCACGCTGGGGAGGAGGGACAGAGCCCCGAGCCAGGTAGTGTGACATTTCTTCACGCTATTCAGAATGGCACGCAATTTCAAACTTAGGAATTATTTATTTCTGGGGTTTTCCATTTAATATTTTTGGATCACAGTTGACCACAGGTAACTTAAACTGTGGAAAGTGAGACTGCAGATAAGGAGGGATTCATCTAATTCTCAGTATCTGACTGGGCAAGGTTGTGTGCTTGGATTTGTTCTTTAATATTATTGCCTATGTATTCTTTGTCTTTTATTTTCTCAAGTCAATTTTAAAATTAGTTTGTCAATTTCCACAAAAATCCCTATTAGAATTTTGATGCAATTGCATTGTGTTTATAGATTAATCAGTTGATAGCTTTGTTATACCATTCTATCCCATCCCTCAGTATGATACATTGTGCAATATAGTTAATCTTTTTATGAACTTTAAAATGTTTTATAAATTTCTCCACAAGACACTTAAACATATTTTGGTATAATTTATTAGTATAGTTTGTTGCTATGTGAATGATCTTTATTCTATTATCTTTTAAAATGATTATTAGTGTTGTTTAGCAATACAACTGATTTTTTTAATACTAGTTTTTTTTTATTTCAGCATATTATGGGGGCACAAATGTTTAGGTTTTGTATATTGCCTTTACCCTACTCAAGTCAGAGCTTCAAGCATGTCCTTCCCCCAGTGTGTACCACACCCATTAGCTGTGAATATACCCATCCCCTCCTCCACCCTCCCATCTGCCTGACACCTGAATGTTATTACTATATGTACACTTAAGTGTTGATCAGTTAATACCAATTTAATTATGAGTACATGTGGTGCTTGTTTTTCCATTCTTGGGATACTTCACTTAGTAGAATGGGCTCCAGCTCTATCCAGGATAATACAAGAGGTGCTAGATTATCATTGTTTTTTGTAGTTGAGTAGAACTCCATGGTATACATATACCATATTTTATTGATCCACTCATGTATTGATGGCCATTTGGATTGTTTCCACAACTTTGCAATTGTGAATTATGCTGCTATAAACATTTTAGTGCAGATGTCTTTTTTATAGAATGTCTTTTGTTCTTTTGGGTAGATTTCCAGTAATGAGATTGCTAGATCAAATGGTAGTTCTACTTGTGGCTTTTTGAGGTATCTCCATATTGCTTTCCACAGAGGTTGTACTGGTTTGCAGTCCCACCAGCAGTGTCTGAGTGTTCCTTTCTCTCTGCATCCACGCCAACATTTATTATTTGGGGACTTTTTGATAAAGGCCATTCTCACCGGAGATAAGTAATATTGTGGTTTTGATTTGCATTCCCTTTATGATTAGAGATGTTGAACATTTTTCATGTTTGTTGGCGATTAGTCTATCGTCTTTTGAAAAATTTCTGTTCATGTCCTTTACCCACTTTTTGATAGAGTTGTTTGATTTTTCTTGCTGGCTTTCTTGAGTTCTATAAAGATTCTAATTATCAGCCCTTTATCGGGTGTGTAGCATGTGAATATTTTCTCCCATTCTGTATGTTGTCTATTTTCTCTTGCGATAGTTTCCTTGGCTGTGCAGAAGCTTTTTTATTTGATTAGGTCCCGTTTATTTATTTTTGTTGTTGCTGTGATTGCCTTTGGGGTCTTCTTCTTTATAAATTCTTTCCCTAGGCCAATGTCTATAAGAGTTTTTTCAACATTTTCTTCTAGAATTCCTATAGTTTCATGCCTTAAGTTTAAGTCTGTTGTCCACTGTGAGTTGATTTTTGTGAAAGGTAAAAGGTGCAGATCCTGTTTCAGTCTTCTGCATGTGGCTATCCAATTTTCCCAGCAGCATTTATTGAATAAAGATTCTTTTCCCCAGCATATGTTTTTGTCTGCTTTGTCAAATATTAGATGACTATATGGCTTTTATATTTGGGTTCTCAGTTCTGTTCTATTGATCTATCTCTCTGTTTTTGTACCAACACCATGTGCTTTTGGTTACTATAGCCTTTTAGTATAGCTTGAAGTCTGATATTGTGATTCCTCTAGATTTTTTCTTTTTTCTTAAGATTGGTCTGGCTATTTGGGCTGTTTTCTGGTTCAAAATAAAATGCAGAATTATTTTTTCTATATCTGTTGAAGTATGGCTTTGGTAATTTGATGGCGATTGCATTGAATTTGTAAATCACTTTGGGTAATATGAACATTTTAACAATGATGATTCTGCATATCCATGAGCATGATGTGTTTTTCCATTTGTTTGTATCCTCTGTGATTTCTTTCCTAAGAGTTTTGTAGTTCTCCTTGTAGAGACCTTTCACCACCTTGGTTAACGTATATTCTTAGGTATTTTATTTTCTTTGTAGCTATTGAGAATAGTATTGAGTCTTTGATTTGACTCTCACCTTGACTGTTATTAGCATATAAAAATGCTACTGATTTATGTACATTGATTTTGTATACTGAGACTTTGCTGATTTTATTTGTCGATTCCAGGAGATTCTTGGTAGATTCTTTGGGTTTTTCAAGAAATAAGATGATATTGTTCAGCAAAGAGTGATAGTTTGACCTCCTCTTTCTCAATTTGGATATCCTTAATATTCTTCTCTTGCCTGATTGCTCTGGGTAGGCCTTCTAGCATTATCTTGAATAGTAGTGACAGTGGGCATCCTTGTCTTGTTCTAGTTCTTAGGCAGAATGGTTTCAATCTTTCCCCATTCAGTATGATGTTGGCTGTGGGTTTGTCAGATGGCTTTTATAATTCTGAGATATATTCTTTCTATGCCTAGTATGTTGAGGATTTTTATCGTGAAAGGATGTTGGATTTTGTCAAATGCTTTTTCTGCATCTATTGAGATAATCATATGGTCTTTATTTTTGCTTTTTTATGTGCTTAATCACATTTATTGATTTATATATGTTAAACCATCTTTTCATCTCTGGGATGAAACCCACTTGGTCTTGGTGGATTTTTTTTTTTTTTTTGATGTGCTGTTGAATTGATTAGCTAGTATTTTATTGAGGATTTCTGTATTTATTTCTTTTCTTAGCTGTAGTAAAATTTGCTTTATGTATCTTGAAGCTGCTGTTTTGGGCACATATATATTTAGGATTGTTATGTCTTCTTGTTGAATTGTTCCCTTTACCATTACATAATGATCCTCTTTGTCTTTCTTTACCTTTGCTGGCTTAAGTTCAATTTTATCTAATATGAGAATGGCTACACCTGCTCTCCTTTGATTTCGTTTGCATGGAATATTTTTTTCATCCTTTCATGTAAGTCTGCATGCATCCTTGTGGTTTAAATGTGTTTTCTGGAGACAGTAGATATTTGGTTTGTGTTTTTTAATCCATTCAGCCAGCCTATGTCTTTTGAGAGGAGCGTTCAGTCTGTTAACATCAATGGATAGAGTTAATTTGTGGGATGTCGGTCTGTTTGTCCTGTTGGATAGTCCCTTGTTGCTTTGTTTTACCTCTGTTCTATCATTTTATAAGAATTTTGGAGTTTTTTAGGTGACTTTTCACTGGTGGGTATCTGGTGTGTGATTTTTATATGGTGCTGTTCTGAGTATTTTATGTAGGGCAAGTCCATACATGGCAAATATCCTCAGTGTTTGCTTGTCTGGAAAAGACTTAATTTCTCCATCAATTGTGAAACTTAGTTTTGCAGGATACAAAATTCTAGGTTGACAGTTGTTCTGTTTAAGTTGATTGAAGATGGGGCCCTAATCCTTCTGTCTTATAAGGTTTCTGCTGAGAATTTTGCAGTTTGCCTAATGGATTTTCATTTGGAGGTTATTTGATGCTTTCATCTTGTTGCTTGCAGAATTTTCCTTCATTTTGACTTAGGCCAGGTTGATTACTCTGTGTCTTGGAGATGACCTATTTGCTATGAATCTTCCTGGTGTTCTATGTCCATCTTGTATCTGTACATCTGAGTGTCTGGTGATACCAGGGAAGTTTTCCTCAATAATTTCCTCAAATAGGTTTCCCATGCTTTTAGCTCTTTCTGTCTCTTGGATACCTATAATTCAAATGTTAGTTCACTTCACATAGTTCCATATCTCTCTCATTGATTGCCTGGACTTTTTTATGTTTCTTGCCTCTTTGAGTGACTGGGTTATCTCAAGAGCCTTGTCTTCAAGCTCTGAGATTCTTTCTTCTCCTTGATTTAACCTGTTAAAGCTTTCTGCTATATTTTGGAATTCCCCAGATGACTCTTTCATTTCTTTAAGTTCTATTCTATCTTTTCTTATTTTTTTTCTCCTTCTTCTTGTTGGTTTTCAGTTTTCTTCTATTCCATTTATCTTATTGGCCATGCATACTCTGAATTCCATTTCTGTCATTTGGCAATTTCCTTGTGAGTGTAGTCCACTACTGTAGCTCTATTGCGATCCCTTGAGGGTGTCAAACTTTTTGTTTTTTCATGTTGCCAGGGTTTTTTGTTGTTGGTGGTGGTGGTTTGGTGTTTGTTTGTTTGTTTGTTTGTTTGTTTGTTTGTTTGTTTGTTTGTTTTGCTGGTTTCTTTTCATCTGACTCCTCCTCTTTTAGCTCTGGGCTAATAGGATTGGAGGGCCCCTGTTCTCCTTTGCTGGGAACCAAGTCCAAGAGTGATGGCTATTCAGGGCTGGAGGGTCCTGAGTCAAGTGTTGGACCTCGGGGAGGTTCCACTGGCCTAGCAGTAGTGGTGGGGACTCAGTGTGAGGAAGCTGAATGAGTGAGTACTGTTACCATTCATCTTTATGATTTTCAGATTTTTATACTTGAAATTAGATGCTGAGTCATTCTATAAATCCAGGCAGACTGCATACAACCAGCAGAGAAGAGATGAACATAGCTGGAGCCAGATGACCTTAGTAGAGGAGTTAGATGTATAGTTACTAATAAGAGTTCTGGCAGGGTATGGAGAGTCAAGAGATGATCTTCCTAGAATTCCCACCGTGGCACTGTGACACTTGTCCCAATTTACTCCTCAGTAAAATAGGCAAACCACTACTTTGCATTTGGAAGGGTTTAATTTAGGCAAGGATCACTCAGATGGCCAACTTTTTGTTTTATTCAAATTTCAACATATTTTCTTAGTCTTAGTAATTAAAGTTTTTCTAATTTCCATATGTGTTTCCCAAAAGAGGCTTTCAGTAATGTTGAACATATGAAGTACCAAACATTTTCTGATTGCTTACTTGTATGTAACACCTTGAAATTTGCTGGGATAGCTTTATTTGTATTTCAAATTATAATACTCAAGGTCCATTTTTAATAGGCAAATTTACCTATATAACATTTGGTGAAAAAGAAAAGAAAAATAACAGTTAAATGATGTGAGAAATGTTACCTGTCTACTCACTCAATGATCTTTTGCCAGACACAAGAGGCAGTGGACAGTCTGAAACTATTGGTTCATTAGGTAATTCATTTTCTGCCCTTTCAGATCTTCATAGAGAGAAGGGCTTGTCAAGTGGACAGTGATTCTAGCATTTAGCAGGGGTTTTTGGTTTGTTTTTATTTTGTTATGTTTTGTTTTCTAACTTCATGGCACCTAAACACAAGATAACTACTTTATCTGTGCTCAACAATTATCTTTCCTTCCACACTCACGCTGGATTTCATTGAAAGATGGTTCCATAGTGTACTTTATGGGTGATTTAATGAATTTTTACTCCTAATTTTGAGGATTGATGATTTTTACCTTACATGCTGACTTTAAAGCCAAAAATCCCATATGAACAGTGACTTTATTGTAATTCTAAAATTTCATCAGTAACATTTTAAAGCTGAGAGCAGACACTTAAAGTAATACTGTTTCGTCTTTGTAGAAGAGATCATTTCATTTACAATGTTTTAAACAAGAAGCCATTCTAGTCCTTTTTAATTATGTCATTAAAATGAAGACGAAATAGAAGTGGGAGCTGTGAGGCACTCTCAAGAGAAAAGCACTTCTGTAAGGAAACTGGTGGATCCTACTTTTATTCTGAAATTTTAACACAGACCTGCAGGAGCTGTGCTAGTAATTGGTTTTTGTAGTTTTGCTACAGCACTAAGTCATGTTTTATGGATTTGGATTCTTTTAATAGGACAGCTTTGTTGCAATTTATTAAAAGAGAAGATAGGCAGCCTCAAACTACTAAGAGGTCAAAGAGAAAAAAGCAGATGGGTCTCCTCCCTTGAATCAAGTTGTTAATAAAATGGTCCTACCTGTCAAGATAGCATCTCTTTGTAGATATATGCATTTGTCAAGAAATAGGCACCTGCAATAAAAGTTGCACCATTCTATTGTTCTACACCACTACTGTCCCTAATCATATGAGAAGAAAGTGATTCCAAACTGCATTAGAAATATAACTTGGGATATATATGTCACTCAGATAGGAGTCTTCTTCCAATTTTCTTGTTTGAAGCAAACCTACTTCATATATAGCATTGTGGGCAGAAGCTTCAGTGAGGATTGAACTGAGACCTTTTATCTGTTCTTCTCCCAAGAAATTAATTTCCCCAAAGAGATCAAGTCCATAACAAATACATTATAATGTCATTCACTAATCCATTTTTTGTAGCTCAAGTTAGAAGCTCCTTTTGCTATTTTTCTCTCTAATAGAGCTCATCCTTTGAAGGGTTTAGCCTACTATACAAATAGTTAATACTAAACGTTACCTTTTTATTAATCAAAATGAGAAGTTGCCAATCAGAATTTTGATTTAAGATGATTTGATCAGTATTTTCATATGAATTGTAATAATTCGATAAAGAAACAAAGAAACTTCCATTTTCAACTAGACTTTTTTAAAATATAGGCAATTTCCTTTGCTGTGTATAATATGATATATGACTAATAATTATGTTAAAATCTGATACACAAATGTTAAAGCATAGTCATACATGTTATCACAGAGTTTCCATTCAGAACTGAAAAAGTATTATAAAACTCCTAATTACATCTTGTCTTTTATGCACAGGCTTCAAGCATCAGTTGCTTATCCCAGAATTCTGTTTAATTTTGCTTCTGCTAAAAACACACAGTAAACCAGCCTATGTCTAAAAAATATCAAACCAAGGCTAAAGATCTGCTGCTTTCAGCGTGTGGAATGGTTTCTTTCTTAAATCTATGCTTGTCAGTAGAATTATGTCTATCAGTTTCTCATTTCCCATTGATTTTTATAAAATAACAAGATAAAATATAATATATGCTCAGATAATTGACAAATAAATGCAGCTTTGCAGACAACAGTGGCATTGCTGCAAAGCCTGATTGGCAAACAGCACCACATAAAGAAAACTTGAAATGGTTATTTGGTTAGCTAAGGCACAAATCTGAACTTGATACAGGAAAGGAAATTTCAAGATTTTAATAAATAATATGCAACATTTTAGGTCATTTGAAAGTTAAACTTTTAAAAGTTGAGCACCACATATACTAAAAGTAACAAAGATTTCTCATAGATATTTCAGAGCTTAGACTAACAACCGTAAATAAAAATTAACAACAACAAAAACCTCCACTAGGAAAATTTTTCAGTTATATAATAGCTACATAGTAGCAATTGTTACCATTTATTATTATTGAATATTCATTATGTGCTAGACTTTAAACTAGGCATTTTCTACCCATGATTTTTTTCCTAATTACCTGATTTGATCTTATTACTAGCACTGCAAAATAAGGATTAAATTTCACAGAAGAAACTGAATGTCAGAGAGAAATCATTTTGGCCAAGATCACACATAACTAGAAAATGGAAGAACTAGAATTAAAATCAAGTCTGAGTCTAAATGTCATGCTCTTTTTTCCACATGTACTTTTCTTCTTAATACTGTCTATTAAAACTGAATAAAATTGTTACATTTTTCCAGATTTCTAACTTGACTTAGTATGTTTTCTCTCAAGCTATATTCTGGAAAATTTCTTAGATAATGGATAGCAGGGTCCTGCTTGTTGCCTATATTAAATGTTTAGAAAGCAATATTGTTTTAACTACTATTAATTTTGGAGAATTGGACAGAGCAATGCCTTCCAATCGAACTTGTCTAAATACCTTTGAATGTGACACACTATCATTTCGGAAGAATATGATCCAATGTATTCAGTAGTCAGCAACCATGAGATCTACAAGAAGGGAGATTAAAATAAGTAACATTGCTGGGAGCCTGGTCCTTATGTCCATTATTTCATTGACTCCTCACCACATCCTTTTGGTAGGTATCATGATCACCATACCACACACAGACTCAGAAGTTAACAAGGTCATACAACTAATCACTGGGTACTTGAACCTGGGTCTGTTGATCTTCAAAGCCTCACCCCATGATACAGAGTATGAGAAGCCTGGTGCCTAATGTCCGTAGGCAGAGGGAGAGGTAATGGACTCCTCCCTAGCAGATGAGTGACCTTATACTACCAAACATCACTGTTGTCACAAGCTCTCCAAATTTTGTTCTGCCTCTCATTTGTCAGCATACAACAATGATCATAGTTTCCATTTACTATACACCAGTCTATGCTAATTACTTAACTATGTTCTTTACGTATGTTATGCCTGGAGAAATAAATATTTGTTGAATGAATACAAGATTTAATGCATCATCTAATAATCATAACAATATTGTGCAACTTCAATTTCCATTTTGATGTAGGTGGAAGGCAGAGATTGATGGAGGCCAGATGGTATAGTTAGAAGAGCTAGACTTCAAGTATCTCTCAGACCCCAGAGCCCATGCTCTTCCCAAGAATGACTCTACCTGGAGGTTACCACCACTGGTGGGGCTTTTTGCTTTTAGGTGCTGAGAATTCTATTTTATTACATTTTATTTGGAAATCTATTTGACACTAGTCATGATTTCCCCAGAAGCAGTCCCTGAGGGCAGGGTGAAAGTACATATCGTTAATTAGGAGTTGATTCTGGGAAATATGAGGAAGCGAGTGAGGAGGTGAACCACAGGAGGGAAGGCAGCCAAAAAGGTGTGTTATTAAGTGAGTTAACACTATGACCAATTGAACTTAATCCCAGTGGGCAGACTAGGACCAAAAGAGACAGGGGAGACAATGAGGAGTATACTCACATGTGGGGACAACATGGAATAGAGCTGACAATTCCCAGGTCACCTACAGTCTGGCTAGAACAACTTGGGGTATCATTCAGCAAATAACTTTCTGTAGCTAAGATCATCCTTACCTTTGCAATTTTTGCATGAAAAGGTTGCTGAAAGTCATAAAAGTAGAGCTGAATGAATGGTCACATCATAAGTCTGCAAATTATAAAAATGTCAACCATCTTCTTGTCTGTAAATTTAAAGGAAATCTAATCAAAATCCCAACAGGATTATTTGTAGAACTTGACAAACTGATTCTAAACTCCATATGGAAGAACAAAAGTCCCGGAAGAGCCAAGGCAATTCTGAAAAGGAATGAAGTGTGGGCCAACTTGCCATATATAGAGAGCTAGACTTACAAAGTCCTGCTCATTAAAGTAGTATGTATTATCACAGGAACACTGGGATAGGCATCCCAGCAATGGACCCATAGAGGGCCCTATAAATGAAAGTGGAAATCGTGAGACATCAGTGAGGAGGGGTAGATTGTCCAGTGCTCTGGGTCTGTTGGCTTTTCATATGGAGATGAATTAGAAGAGGATTTTACTTTTTTCTACATGAAAAGCCAACTGTCCCATAATACTTACTGACATTTAATGATTAGGGCAGTTTCCAGTGCTTCTGGATTTTCTGCTACAATATTGTTTGCATTTTTTTCCAAGAAAAAACTAACTTCTGAGGAATTTTTGAAAAATTATTTTTTATTTTTTGTTAAGGTAAAATATGCATATATAATTTACCATCTTTACCATAGTCAAACATATGGTACAGTGGTAATAAATACATGTGTATGTTTTTACCCTTCAGTCATTCCATACTCCTCCCCTTCCTGGCCTCTGGTAACTGCCAATCTATTCTCCATCTTCATGAGATTTTTTTTTTAGCTCCCACATATGAATGAGGACATGTGACATTTGTCTTTCTGTGCTTGGCTTGTTTCACTGAACATAATGGCCTCCAATTTCATCCATATTGTTGCAAATGACAGTACTTCATTCTTTTTTGTGGCTGAATAATGTCCCATTGTGTATATATACCACATTTTCTTTATCCATTCCTCCACTGATGGACACTTAGGTTGATTCCATATGTTGACTATTATGAATAGTGCTACAATAAACATAGCAGTGCATATTTCCTTTCTTTTGGATAAATACCCAGTAGTGAAATTGCTGTACATATGGTAGTTCTATTTTTAGTTTTTTTGAGGAAGCTCCATACTGTTCTCCATAGCAGCTGCACTAATTTACAATCCCACCAACAGTGTATGAGGGTTTCCCTTTCTCTACATTCTTACCAGCATCTGCTATTGCCTGTCTTTTTTGATAAAAGCCATTTTAAGTGGAGTGAGATGATATCTCATTATGGTTTTGACTTGCATTTCTCTAGTGATTAGTGATGTTCAGCATTTTTTCAAGTACCTGTTGGCCATTTGTATGTCTTTTTTTTTGAGAAATGTCTGTTCAGATCTTTTGCCCATTTTTGATTGGATTATTTGGTTTTTTGCTATTGAGTTGTTTGAGCTCCTTATATTTTCTGGTTATTAATCCCTTGTCATATGGATAGTTTGCAAATATTTTTTCTCATTCTGTGTATTGTCTCTTCACTTTGTTGACTGTTTCCTTTACTGTGCAGAAGCTGTATAGCTAAATGTCATTCCATTTGCCTATTTTTGCTTTGGTTGCCTGTGCTTTTGAAGTCTTACACAAAAAAAATCTTTGATTGAACACTTTCCAAGAATTTATCATTCTTTAATTGATATATGCCTATCCAGAAATAAAAACACAATTATTATGTAATAAATCTCAGGAGTTTGGTATTATTATTGAAGATAGTGAATCAATACCAATTTCTGCTCACAAAGTATTTTTTTCTTAAAGCACTTAGTTGCAATATGTCACACAAACAAGGTCTATACATCATATCACAGCTCTTCTCCACTGAAAGGGGAAGGTATACTCTCAAGAGCTAAGCTATTTGCTGTCAGCAAGCCAACAGTTGATATAGGAAATATGGTACATAGCCTAAGATTTCCCTCCTGAGTACAATAGACAATAATGTATGATCATGTATTTAAAACAGTATCACTATCATTGATTATCACCTGAGACTTTATTACTTTCAAACAATTTAGGCAATGTTTCTCATGCAGGCAAGTTGGAGAGCAAGCTAAATCTGCCACATCTTTTTATTTATTGAATATATTTGTACTTTACATCTTTCCAAAAATGAGATGAAACTGTCTACAACAGAGCCACATACAATCTTGCTAATAAAAAAGATAGCTTTGTTCATAATAATAATAACAAAAAAGATTGGTCATCCTTTTCCAAAGAAAGCCCAGTTGTATTTACTTAGTATTTCTTTAATTGTTCTCCTCTAACACAAGAGCTTTGCAATAGACTTGCAATGATGTGAAATAATCTTTCATTTGTAATTTATAAGAAATGTTTCTGAAAACACAATCTCCAATGCAGGATGTAAAGTGATAAAAGAAATCTTATTTAAGTGTATGTAGTTGATTTTTCAAAAATGAAGCCTCTGTTTTGGGGCAGGTTTTATTCTAGGTAAACCAATATTTGACTTAATTGCAGATAGTTCAGCAAAATCTTTGGTTAAGCAATTAACAGAGAGTATAACTCTCTCACCTGCCAGAAAGGTTTTCTCCCCATTTTCCAAGTTTCCAAATGAGGCATCCATCTCAGAACTGTACCATGTTCATTTCCACTTACTGTTTTAATGCTAATGACAAACCACTTGAGCTTATCTCACTTGTTTCAACTCTCATCCCAGATGAAGCTTGAAAACTAACATGGAAATGCGAGTTCTATTAGGCGAGTTAAAAGAATTTTAAGAAACCACCAATACTCCCATCTTCTGTAGAAAGAGATCTGTGAGTCCCCACAAAAGAATCCTAAATTTGAAAACCTATTCAAGAATATATTCATCTAGTCATTCATCCTTCCATTTACTTAGTAAATAGATATTTGGTAAATGCTTACTATATGCCCACTCTCCTTAGGATATTGATAAGAATGGATTTCAGAGATCTCCATTAATGATAAACTCCTTGGAAGGTACCAAGTTGTCTCAAGGCAATTAGCAGTCAGATATTTTATTGTGAATTATAGACTCTGGCTTAACCACAGAACACAGACTCACAAGCCATCTTCCATCTGCCATTCAGAACCTTTGCAGGTTGATGACACATGGTCAGAGAATTCCTTTCTATATCTAAGGTCATTACACCTGAAAGGGAGTTTAAAAATCACGTATTTCCCTTCTTCACTCTACAGATAAAGAAACAGAAGATGTGAGAGTAATAAAGTTGTTTGTCCAAAGTTACAGAGCTCACCAACGACAGAACCACAACTAAAACTCTTGGTAATATGATCTTTTCACTAAAGAAAAAATGAGGGCATTAAATCTGCAACAAAATTATTTGACCGTACTTCTAAATGAGCTGTATTTATTTGTTTGCTGGTTTGCTTTCCTCTCGCTTCTTACAAATTATTATTTTTCATCTGAAACATATACACTATAATAAAATGGACATAACAATTGAGAGAATCCAGAGTGAGAAAGAGTAAGGGAAATTCAGTGAAGCAAGAAGTGGCAGCGGTAGACTGAATGCACCCCTAAAGTTCTACACTGTTGCTAAAAATGGGTCACCAATTAATGCTGTACTTCTTAGCAGCAGAACACGGAAGGAAATGTGATTCATGGTAGGCATCAGATCAAAACAGTCTAGATTCTCAGGAGAAAAACAATTTCTCCTGGGCTTAAAGCCTCAATGAACTTTCTCCCATGGATCCTCCAAGAAGGCATTGCTTCTATTAATTTATCAATAAATTTTGACAGTAAATGGTTCTTGAACCATTTTGAAGGCCAGTGGGAGTACAATGCCCAGGATAGCAAAAACATTTGGACAAGAGGCCAGAACTCTATAGTTCAGGTAAATGGCTCACTGAAGGTCAGGTTTCATTCAGGGACAACATTATACCATCTAGAGGAATATCAAAGGATTTCCTTTGTTGGGCTTCTGCAGTGTGCCTGGACATTGTACTCTGAGCATTTACATACGTGTCCTCATATCTTCTGTGCAAGCCCTGTGAAATATTATCTCTTAAAATTACGTTTTTTACAAGGACTGAGCAATGGAACATTCAAGGTTATAAAGGTCATATATTCTGTCAAGAATTTGGAGAGCAGATATTCTGTATTGCTGAAATTTTTCTAATGCTGACCCCAATGGTCTTTTATGAAAATTAAAGTGTTGCATCAGAACCTGTACCAGAAAATGCTTAAAGGAGCAAATGCAAATAGAACCATTCTTTAGCACATTGGGTTCCTAAACCACTATCCCATCCTCACCATTATTATAGGTAATTGGAAATTTACAGTATTCTGGAACATTCTATTACCTGCAAGAGTGCAAGCTGTAATGTTTTCACTGACTTTAAAAGTTATGACAATCAGACACTCCTATTGCCAATAGGAGTCTGAGGGTAGATGAGTCAATGCTAGTGTTTTTATCCAAAGGAAAGTACAACAAAGCTGCTCCGATGACATCGCCTGAGTGTGACATTATGTGCAGGTGGTTAACTGTCCATGCTCACCAGCTGATATGAATGACTAGGCTCCTTTTCCACAGCCAGAACTGCCCTGTATTTCCTTTCCCTTGTTATGACTCCAGGATGTTTTCCTCTGGCACTGCATGCAGTCTAATTTCCCTAGCACTCGTGCTGGTCCTCAGAGAGAAACAAGCCGCCTCCTTCTGATTCACCCAAGCAGGCTTCTCAAGCCCTGCTGCACATCGGAATCACCAGGGGAGCTTGGGAAATCCCCCTCCAGGCTGCACTCCAGACCACTAACGTTGTCCCCTCTGGGATTCAACCCTCACAAGACAGAGCTAGAGATCAAGAGAGGACGCCTCGAGCATGGGCCCCGGATCTCTGGTATCTGGATGTAGGGAGAAGGGGTGGTGAGGAAGGAGACTGGTACAGGAACGAGGGACTTGTGCTTGGGCAGGGAGGAATCCAATCCTATGGCCCTGGCTGCAAATATATGGCAACCCTCAGGCACAAAAGACCCTACTCCTTCACCACTTCTGTACCTCCTGCCTCCAGCCAGCAGACCTGTCCAGCCTCTGAAATCCATTAACACTAAGGCTTGGCTTAAAATGACTGCAGTCAGAGAGGGTCAGAGAGAGGAAGAGTGAGCAATGAAAGGGGCAATGAGCACTTGCAGGAGGGTCTGAGGGTGGGGAAAAGGGCAGCATGTAAGGACTTCCTCCACTGCCTCCTACCCTTGAGCATGGCCATTTGACTCTCAGATGATGTTCTTTTGAGCCAGCCCTGTGTTGATGGTGTTTGAGGAGATAACACTGGTGGTGGTGGTGTCTCCACAATACTTGAGCCAGAGGCTATAGAATACACTGGGAAGAACATTGGTGCTTTGGGGTGCAGAGGGGATAGAAGAGGTAGGAAGTACACCCCAGCTTTTCTCAGGCTTCCTGCCTACTTTGAGGCATAGCCCGGCTCCAAACACCTCTGATGTAGGATTCATGTCTCTGCCAGCACAACCCACAAAGCACAGAAATTTGCCCCCCAAAAGGACACTCATTACTCTCTTTAGACTCAGGCAACATAGAAGGGGCTGGTCATTGTTAGCAACAGACATATAAAAAGAAAAGAGCACATTTCTGTCTTTTCCTTGGTATTCCGAAGAAGTCAGAATTAACGGCATAAATTTAGAAGTGGTTAATTTTTAATGGAAATTTAATCTGCATGCTACCCCAGTGAAAAAGTAGCCTGTTTACAAAGCAAGAAGATCAGTGTGGCAGTGTAACCCAATCATGCTTTGTAAATGGGTTAAATTTTCACTGGACTATTTTATATCACGTAGCTTTTACACAAGCTTGTTAAATTTTAGACATTCAAGACCATCAAGTCTAAAACGTTTGGATACCTTGGTTACATTTTCTCATTACTGGTTAAGCATCATTAATCTAATATTAGATATTTATGTAGGAACTGAAAAATTGCTGTGGAGAAAAATTAGTAGATAGTAATTTAGCCTGAAGAAAGAATGTCTCATGAGCTGAGCCCTGCCCAAAGAGTGTCCATTTCCATTCTGAACTCCTTCATGGTCCAGCACTGTACATCACTAGCGCTAGAGTTAGTCTGAGAACAGCCTGCTGGGAGTCAGAAAAGGTTAATGAAAACATTTTCAAAAACTCAAGTCAAGCCATTTTATTGGGAAGTAGAGAAGTATTGACTTTAATTTCTTATTTGCAAGCTTAGAAGGAAATAATTATTTGCAAATTGCAAAATAAGAAAAATGTGCTATTTCTTTTAGTCTCTCAAAACCCAAGCACTTCCCTCTTGGCAGACACAAGCCAACTCTCTTCTAGTTCTCTAGCTCTGTGAGAGGAGGCTGGAATTCACAGAGTTTGCTTTTTCATGGTGGAGAATTTGGGGAGGCTGTGAAACTAGGAGTAAAGAGTAGAAGGAGGGGAGTGTCATATTTTGAAGGTATAAGAATTATAGGAGGTGAGAGGGCAGAAAGTGAGACTGTCACCTGCTCGTAGTTTTCTTGAATGATAGCTTTAGGCCACATGCAATTATCAATTAAAAGAAACATTTAAAATTTTAAAAATAGGTAACATGTATTAAGGACCCACTATGAAACAGTCACTTTTTACATTACACATAAGAATGTTTATAAAAAATTTATGGAGGGGTTAATATCCCCATTTTATAGATAGACAATTAAGTTCAGAGATATAATTACAGCCTAAGGCCACATATCTAGAAAGTAGCATATCTGGAATTCAAACCCAAGTCTAGCCAAATGCTACTATCTCCCAGGATTATCAAGAGTCACTGAAGTGAATCATTGGAACAGGACTTTATAATTATTTGCTCATTCATTCATTCATATTAGGCCTGGATTACCTAACTACATATTGATCAACATTATAGGCTTTGAAGTCAAGTCCTAGATCTGTCACTTGATATCTTGACAACCTTGGTCAACTCACTTAACCTTTGGTTCCTGATATATAAATAGGATTTTGTGATGGGGCCAACTTCAAGGGGGTTTTGCAGACTAAATGAAATGATCATTTAAAATCCTTGGTTTGGTGCCTGTTCATAGTAAGCACTTAATAGTTTTATGTTGATGGTGCTGCTGCTGATGATGATAATGCAATGGTACTGGGGATAAAGATGTCATTTCTCTACTTAGAAAATCTGAAACTAGAAGGCTAAGACTGTGGCCAGAAACCCTTGAATCCTGGAGCCCTTAAAGACCCATGAGATTCCTCTGTTCTTTGCCTCTGGCTGCAAGCAGACCTGCAAACAATAGTGCTGCATTAACAGGGCATGCCACACGCCTGGTTATTCACTGGCCCTTCAACATTAAGGGGGTCTCTCTCATGAATCTGGAAAAAGAGGGTAAATCCCACAGGCCTGGGCCTGTAGACACCCGAATGACATGGGGGGAGTATTCTCAACCGTGTGCCAAACCCTCCACTCTACACTCAGCTTCTCTCTTAGGGGTTTACTCACAGTCATCCACCCTCCAGGCAGCGAGTGAGGACACGGGGCCTGCTCAGGGGACCCCTTCCCACCAACCTTCATCCAGATGTTTGGTACCGTGGAAACAGCCATAGCCATAGTTTCCTTTGGACAATTTAAGAAATTAGTATTACAAGATGTGTCACCTTGGATCTAGAAGACAGGTTGCCATGGGTTTTCTCAAGCAGTATCCAGAGCTCCAGGAGAGGATTTTGGAATCAAAGGGAAAGCTCATGCTGATTGCCTGACCTGGAGAAGGCTTCTCTTCTCCTTGCCTCCCATCAACCTCTGCCCCTTCCAAGAGCACTTTGTCAGCACCTTCCTGTCCCTAGTCAGATGCTACCCTGGAGCCTCGTGATCATTCCTCCACTAGGATACAAGAAAGATCTAGACATTCACACCAGCTTCTGTAGCAGATTGAGCACAAGGCTGCTAACAGGCTCTTCTCTTGGAGGTTTAGAATTTCAGCCAGAGTGACAGTCGCTGTGTAAGGACGGACACATATAGCTCCTTCTTTCCTCCGTGTTCACTTGCACATAATGATTTTATTAAAATAATATTGTATTTTTAGTTGCCATGAAATATCCATTCCTCATTTCCAATGGGGCTCAGATGGCTTTACCTGCGAGGTAAACTTTTAGGAACTTTCATGACCCATGGTCCAAACTAGAAATGTTAAAGCCCTACTGTGGCTTAAAAATGGGATTTTAAAGACAACAGTAGGCTCCAGAAGTAAAAATAATAAATTAGTAAATGGTTGCTGTAATGCTATTTTTTCCCTGTAAACTGTCTCCACTTTGCTTTCATATTCCCAATGGTGTGAGGGTTTTATTCAGGGTTCTGTGTTGGGAACACAGAACACACATGCCTCCTGCTGCAGAACTGTGTGCGCACAGAGCCTGTGCACCGCTGGTGGGATTTGGAATAAGAGGCCAGCAGAGAGACAGGACTTCTGTACGTATACAGATTATCTGACCCATAGCAGCTACTACTGCCCTCTTTATTCATAAAATGATAGCGACGTCCCTTTGCCCTGATATTTCCAAAGTTTAATATTAAAGATATGGAGTGTCTGTATAGAAGAGTAGAAAGAATATGAGCTATGATTTGTTGAGTGCTTATGATATCTAGACACTGTGACATGGAGTATCTTAAGTAATCTTTAGAACAGGTCCATCATATAGGTATGACTATTATCCCCAGTTTTGAGGGATAAAAGACACAGAAATGTTAAAGTAACAGGCCTAAAATCACCGACTATTGAGTGGTGACGCCAGTACTGTGCTCAAATGCACTTCACAGTCCTCATTTTCCACCTCTCTGCTGCCTCCGTGCGGGCTCCTCCTGGCTCTTCTAGTTATCAACTCTGTGATTTTGCTCATTTCCACATCTAAAAAATGAGCAGTAGTGACTGCTACATTAGGGCTGTTTTAGATTGGAAGAAATTAATGTACATGATGTGTCAAATCTCTTTATACAGGCATTTGGTTTTTAATAACTACTATTAGGGCAAAGTGGTGAAAGTGTCCAATGTGAGGAGACCGATTTTTTGTGTCCTAGTCCCTATTTTGTCATTGACTCTTAGACTTCTTCCTCTGTAAAATGAAAGGATTAGGATAGGGAGGTGTTCTCAGTAGAATTTATACCATGAGATACTGTGAGATTCAGGAAAGGGAAACAAAAAGGATAAAACAGAGAGTGAAGTTCATTAGCATCTGTCTTCACAGGAGACGGAGAAAAAGGAGACAGAAATAATTTGCCCTTCCAATTTATCAGTGAGCATGATGGCACTAGTTCAATAACCTTAACTAGTCCTTAACCAGTGCTAGTTAAAGGAAACTATATCCCATGTGTTTCCCATTAATGCTTGTGACAAATACATAAACAGTTTCAAGTCCGTTCTCTCCTGTTTCTCAGCATGCAATTTCTTTTTCAGTCTCATTCTACTGGGTACATTTAGGGTCCAAGAGATTTGATATTTCACCCCCAAACACACGCACATGGACACACACACACACACTCCATTCAAATTACTCAAAGGAAGTAACTTACTCGCAGATGTAATTTAGCTGATTACATGCAATTATGAGCATACATCTGCCATCCCAGCAGAGAGCTGCACTGGGTTCCATGTGAGGATAGGCAAAAATAGATTCGTCTAAGCCATGGTGGCCTCAGAATTATCATACCAAATTTAAACTTTTGGATATTCGGCTTTTCCAATGTGACTTCCTGTTTTGCAGAAGAGAGCTTGAAGAAATAATAATAAAAGAAGTCTCATACTCATTTCTGCTCACCAAGTGGCTTGTTCAAAACAACATTCTAATGATTTAAGTGTAAATGAATCAGAAGCATATGGATTAGATTTCCCTTAAAATACACAAGATTTTTAAATGAGGGAGAGTGGAATGAAGAATTTCCCCAAATTTAGGGCTCCTTGGATTTGCCTTTTCTAATGTTATTAAAAATTGGTGGGGTGGGGTGGGGAGGCTGATTCACTTTGAACTGCATTTGGCAAAGAGGGATGGGATGGGGAAAAGGTTTCTAACATCTCCTTTAAAAAAAGGACCATACTTCTCCCTGGGCATCAACTAATTCATCCCAACCAGTATTTTTGATGAGTTAAGTGTAAATGAATCAGTAACATACGGATTGCATTTGAAATACACATGGGATTTAAAAATGAAGGGAAAAAGCACTTGGTCAAGTATGCCTGGGGTTTTGCCAAACCCGTAATGTTAAAAAAAAAACTGTTTGAAACAATTGATGAATCCCTCCCAGCCCCTGCGAGCCACAACAGGCACAGTAAAAGCACCGCTGTTTGTGCGGCTGTTCTAGCCGATCCCTTCTCAAACAACACTAGGGGACAGCCAGGTGCAAGCAGTCTCACCTGCCTGGTGCTGGGTGGCTTCCTAATTTTAATATGAGCCTATTCTGCACAAAGAGGACCACTTCCCGAGTAAGAGAGAAGGCAAACTCATTCCTCTTTTGAGAGCATGCAGATACAGTACAGTGGCTCTTTGGCCATTTGTTCTCCTAGATAAACATAAAAGGTAATTGAGTAGACATTGGAATCTGTCCCTTAACAGGATCTGCATCTTGTGTTTACAGTTTTCTCTTCGGGCACCTGAATAAAAAAAGTGGTGACCTCGTGCTTGGCAGCCAGCACACAGCTCCACCCCTAATCAGGGGGCTCCCTGCTTTCCACCTGCATAGACCTTGTCATTTTCCTCTCCTCCCAGATGCCACATTCTGAACCACATTGTCTACACAACCAGATGCAGTTGTTGAGAAATAATTTCCTCATTTTGTTATTCATCAAAAACTGCCAATGTAAGAAAACCAACATAAATGCATTGAGTTGATAGCATTTAAATTAAAAGAAAATATATATATATATATATATATATATATATATATATATATATATATATATTAGTTCTCCATAACAATTTGAACCCAGTTAGCATGATAACTCCACTGAATGTTTCTGATATGTGGAGAATATGTCAGAGGAGCCCATTTCTCCCTGCTTGGGTCCCCAAGGCTCAGGATCCCAGGTGGGGAGTCATTAGGATAAGGGATCTGAAAGGCATTTCAAGGTGGGGAAATTTCCAGGACAGCTCCAGTGGAATTCACTAGATCCAAGCCCTCCAGGAATCCTAATATCATTTTAACAACACTAGGCCTTTTCCAAATACTAGGCAGATCAGAAGACTTGGTAGCTCTGAGAATCATCTCAGAAGAGAAAGGATTGAATGGGCCACCACTTTCTCCCCAGCACAGAGTTTCTGATTCCTCAGGACAGTCACCAGCCTCTCCCTTTTCCTGGGGGCATTCTGCTCCTCATCTGGGGCCCGAAGCCAGCCGGCCTGTTCCATTTAGATCTCTGTGGTGACTTCAATGTTTTCAACCGGTCGCAGCCACCCAAACACCTATTTTATTTTCGAGAAAATTAAGTGTGTGTCGTCAGGGCTTGTTAAAGGGTTTAAGGGAAAATTGATTTTATTATTTCCCTGCTCTGTTTGTGAGGGTGGGATGGAGGAGTGGGGTGGGAGGGATTGACTATTTAGGGATTTCTATAGAAATTCAAAAGTTACTCTTTTCGCATTGAGACTTTCGGCAACCATATCCCCGCGTGTTTTTATCAGAGTAGGTGGCAGGGCAGCTCCTTTCGTAGCATTTGAAAATAAGCTTGCTCTGTAAATTCCTATGAGGCAGACAGAGCTCTGGCAAATGCCCCAGGAGAGTGATCATCTTGAGACTGCCATGGAAACAGTGAGACATTAATGAGAATGTGCAAATGAAATAATAAACTAGGATGGAAGAACCATTTCGAAACAACCTGTGACCTTTTTTCATTTTCTTCCTGCCATACCTCTACGTGGAATAGTAACACAGCAAGATACGTCAGAGAAAAGATCCACGGTAGGTGTGACAACGACAGGAGAAAGGAGATGTCCCCTCCCCTTTGTCTGAGGTCCTTGCCCATTGTCAAGCACCATGGTTAAGGTGCTGGTGTAACATTAAGCAGCTCTTTGAAATGAATTATGTCTGTGGCTTCTGTACATTTGAGCTGGAATGACCAAACATCAGCAGAGGGAGTGAGTCAGGAGAGCTCGCATATATGCTTCATTTTATTTCTGGAAAGCAATCAAACAAGGGGCACTTAGGCCCTACAGTGGGGCCAACTCAGAAACAAGATGGACAAGTTCACAGGACCTTGCTGACATAAGATCGATTGGCCATTCCGGGCCATTTAGCAAACAGTTTACATAGGCAGCCTGGGTACTGGATTTAAACTAAATGAAAACTATCGGGAGAATTCTCTATAAAGTGGACTTGATCTATATTAGGGAACAGGCTAATTATAGGGATTGGCATATATGGAATCAAAGTGAAACACTATATGGGACTAGAGAGTGGTGGTCTTTTATACCAGGGTGGTCTGAAACCGGGGTTTAATGTATGTACAATATACAAACATTTTTGACAGACCATTAACACCTATAATCTTGTAAATATTTGCAATTTTCTAGATCATAAATATAGCTGCATAAGCAGTTCTTTCAGAACATCATTTATACACCATTAAAGGTTAATTTACAAGTTAGTACCTTATAGAAAGAAGATATGTGGGCTTTCTGCTAACTTTCTGTAAAGGGAGACTGGTGTCTCCAAAAGCAATTTGTAGCTCTCCTGTGTGTCTGACTGGGGTCCTATTCAAAGCACTATTTGAATTCTTTTCATCAGCTCATGTTCACAGCAAACTTAATCTTCTGTTTGGGGGAGGGAAAAAAAAAACAGAGGGGAAAGAAAGATCTGAGGTCTTCAGGCTGTACTTCCAAGCATCCAACTGTTTATTTGGACAGTCTCTCTTGACACCATTCTCATTTGTCATAGTTCCTCTGATACCTGCAATTGTACCTTAACCCTCATCCCAAGGTCTTCCAACAGCTCTAGACGTAAAGACCCCTTGGAGGGGCCAGCTAACAATGGAAGTCTGACCTCTGAGACTGGGACATTATGTTTTGTAAAAGTCAAAGAGGGCAAGGAAAAGAAGAGAGAAAGAGTCTTAGGAGGGACGTTTTCCCCCCTCCAGCCAGGTAATACGGTACAATAGTCCCACGAAGGATGGTGCTAGAGACCTGGGTTCCTGTAGGAGCTGTCCACCAGTCATGGTGGCAGCAAGATGTTGGGGTCCTCTGGGAAAAGAATTGGTAGATGTGGGTAAAATCCATGATGGGAAAGCCACAGAATGAGGTCAAGTGACCACAGCGGATTTATGTTGTCTCGAAAGAAGCCGAGCTGTGTAACTTATTCAATATGCTGGAGCCTCTTTTCCTCGGCAGAAGGATTCCATCGATATCATTGCCTTTTTTCTGAAATTTGAACAGCCAGGCCTGCTGGCTGCATGCCTGCCCTGCCTGGCACCGGCGTCTGTCATGCATCCTAAGCCCTCCCTGCCGCTTAGATCTCCCAAACTTGGAGGATTCTCAGTATTTTCCAGCAGCTCTGGTTTTCAGGAGCTCATTAAGACACCAGAAGCAAACTTCAAAAAGATTGCAGTCTACATACACTCTCTTTCCCTCCTGTTCTGTTGATGTGGGGAAATGTCCCAAACATATCTAATCTTCCTTATGCTTTTCAGCTCCCTCAAAGTCAACAAGTTCTCGGGATAGCAAGACAGCTCTCCCACGCTCACAGCTCTTCAGCACGGTGGCATAGAGCACTGAACTTGGAGTCTGCTGGTTTGAATTCTAACCGTACCTCTGCCACTGTCTTACCTTAGAAAAATGACAGTCTACATTAGGCTGTTAATGGTGGCCTCAGAGTTCCTGTGCATGACTCATAGTCCATCTTCTGTGGTTTCTCTTGTTGGGAACCCAGGAAACCTATTAGTATTCTCCTTTCCCTCTATAAGTACTTTGGGTTATTTCAGAGTAAACAGCACTATCCCCCCCAATGCTCCCCCAGCGCTCCAGCTCTGGCCCTATCTTCACAGATCTTGCACTCAGAGCCCTATTCTCAGCTTTCTCTAGTAGCAGTTCACTAAGGTGATAACTATTCTGTGCGCCCTGGTGATTTCCACTGGGTTAACTTGCTAGCTGTCCCTTCCAGAGTCCCCAGGCCCTGTCTATCCCTGCATGAGTTGAGATCACCTAAGCGATGTGTCAGGCTGCGTGACCTTAATTCACTGTAGACATTCCCCAAAAGAGCTCTGATTTCGTACCATCCTTGGTTTTTGTTGGGTGTCAATAGATGAAACAGCTATATGAAGAGTGTTTTTGCATCTTTTCTAAGTTTTCTGTTGATAACTACCCATTATATTATTCAATGTCCCTTACAGAAGGACCAATTTGTTTCTTACTATCCAGCACTACAAAGAAATTCTTTGTCTCTCCCAATTAACCATTTTGCTTGTGTTTAGTAGGTAAGAGCCACAAAACTCAAGAGTGTTAGGGGAGTGTGTTCTTAATTTAGGAGAGGGACTCATCCTGACCTTTTCTGCTTTCTGCCTTGGTGACCAAGTTCTGTGCCCAGTTTTTCACTCGGTCGTCGCCGCTTCCCTCATTCTAGTTTCTGAACTGGTCCAACACTCTTCTTTCCTACTCTCTTCTCATTCTTGGTCTCTTCACTTTACATTCCCACTCTTCTCACCTCCATATCTCCAGTGCTTTCTGGAAAGAAGAGAGATGACAATAATGCGGTACTTTCCCCAAGTAATATGTTACTTTGCAGGTGTCTTCTGGGGAAAGAATGCCTTCCCCCAAGGCCTACCGAGGGATGCTCTCATGAACATCTCCAAACAAAGTAAAACAAAAGAAAAAGGTCTTTGAGCAAAGACATTTAGGAGATACTATACGCTATACATTCCAGTTGCCTCTTTGAGGTTCTCAAGAAAGTATGAGAAGATTTCAGTCTAAAAAATGCCAAAGTAAATAAATGTATTCATATTTGCATGCACAGTCCTTTTATATGTGGCACTCAGAGGACCTGGTGTTCCACTGAGAACTGACTTCATCCCAACAGTGGCCTGCAGTGGCGGCTCTGTCAGGCACTAAGGTCAGTAAGCTGAGGACATACCGGGTAAGTGAGGAGACGGGAGGGTGGCCTTTCCTGCTTTCCAGGGAAGACCAGAAGTAACTACCCACTCTCCTTCGTGACTCGGCACTCAGACCTAAACCCCCAACATCACTGTCTTCTACAGATGCCCTATTCACCTTCCTCAGCTCACACAGCTTCACCACCCAATACTAACAGATCAAGCTCCTTACCAATTATATTCAATGTTTTTGAATAAAAATGACAGAAATTCTTTTAGAGAAAAAAAAACTTATTGGCTCATGTGATCGGATGTCCAGAGATGGACTTAAAGCATGATGGAATCCAGGGACTTAAAATACATCATTATATCTGCCCCTTTCTCCTTCTCTTGAATTTACTTTTGACTGTCTGTTGGCATCACTCCCAGTATCTCCCTGCATGTTGGAAAAGAAGGCCACTAACTATTCCAAGTCTACGTGCTTTGGACTAATAATCCAAATGGAAAAAAGGCTCTTTTTCTCCATTGTGCATAGGCCAAATAACATGGAAGAGCTAGGCGGGCCCTGTTTACAAGGTTACATGCCCATCCTGTATCGAGAGCTGAAATCAGAATGTTGCCCTGGAGTGACTGTCTTGGCTTGAGTCATAAGCCCACTTACTCAAGGCGGGGTTAATGACCGAGAACAATTGCAGGTCTACCATATCAATACCAGGGAGTGTCTTGAATCATCCCATTTTCTTTAAAAGTCTGTCTTCCTTTAGAAAGAGAGCCTTATTTCTCTCCCCTTACACCTATGTGCATGGCATCACTTTGCTCTCACTTGCAATGCATCCAAGGTTTTTTCATATGCATCTTGTTTCCACAGCTAGACTGTAAGCTCTTCCAGGAGGGGAATCATGTTTTCCCTTTATTTTCTGTTCCTCCCACTCCTACCTGACATTCTTCACTCATTTTCTCAGTCTGCAAATTTTTATTAAATATCTATTGCAAATTTTTTATTAAGTGTCTACAAACTATTTTATTAAATATCTTTGCTAAGCCCTGGAGATTTTTCCAAAATAATAAAAAATACATGATAATCAGAAAATGCTTTAAAAATAACTGGCCCCCATTTCTTGTGACATTCCCACCATTAAGAATATACCTTATTCTCCCAGTTGCAGGCATCATGGCAGTTTTAGTAGGTAGTCATACAACCTACCAGTCATTTCCTCCTCTGACCCTCATATTTCATATTTCTCAACTATGAAATATGAAATAAAGGGATTAATAAGATGCTCTCCAAGCCCTAAAATTCTAGGGTTCTAAATCAGAACAGCCATATAATACGGACAGGAAGCAATGCTTTCTTTCAACTCTTCTCTAATCATCTCATTCCAACTCAGATTCCAAGCTGACCCTCCCTCAGCATCAAAGATAAGAGGAGAACACAAATTAATTTCACTGTTCTCTCTACCACGTTTCGCTTCCAGATAAGCTGAAAGCCATTCATAATTTCCATTCATTACCATTGTAAAGCCATTCATAACCTTTCTGGTACATTCATTGTAATTACTCATTTTATTTATATGTGTTCTGCAATTTATACAGCCCTCCCAAACAACTTCTTGGAAGCAGATAAGAAATGAGTTGTCCCCTGTTTTGCAGATGAAAAAGCTGAGATTGAGATATTGTAAGTACTGACTTGCCCAAGGTCATGGAGCTCATGTAAGTTTGTGAATGGTGCCATGACAGTGTCCTTTCTCAACTACATAAGACTGCTTGCTGCGCAGCCTAAAACACAGAGACAGCTCTTGCCTTCAAAAGCCTGGATTCCGTGAGAAAAAATGTCTGTGAACTTCTTGGGATGTTTAAGTCAAAATGGTTTTGGTGAAGCATAGTTTTAACCCACAGCATAACAAGGCCTTTGGCAAGGAAACGCGGAATGCCAGGAACATAGTGTCTGCAAGAAAAATGCAGCAGATTGCCACATATATCGAGCAGCTCTCACAATATGGGAATGAAAGAAATTAGAGTAGGGGAAAATTGCACACCATGTTTGGGGCCCTCCATTCTGTGAAGTTCTCATTCAGGTCTTTGCAAAACCCAGCCAGCCATGCTGTCCCTCATTTCCCTAACCCCTATTTCATTTTTAAACCCAAGTGCCTGCAAAGAGAAAGCCAATGCACATGTTTCTGATTCATTTGCACTTAACTCATCAAGCTGTGTTTAAGAAGAGCGATCTGTCGTCCAGAAATCTTTGGAAATCTTTTTATTTTCTTTTTAATAAGCCATTGAAAGTTGTTCTGTGGTGCTTGTTGCTGTTGTTGTTTTCTACCAGCATGCTCATGCTGGAGCTGAACACATGTAATAAAACGGGGCACTTAAAGAGTTTAGTGGGCATGCAAACCCTAATCTGTTTCGGGACCAAGAGGGACACTCTGGTAGCAGGGTCTCCTGGACTTCACAGCCATGGGGCTCCACAAGGGGGGCATGAAGAAGCTTGATATGGGGCATCTTGCCCAGAGCTTGGCCCATTTGGACCACTATGAGGCCCAATGAGAAGGAGACAGGCCTGCAGACTTCAGGCAGAGGGTTTGCTCCATCCTGTGCAGCATCCAGGGGTACAGGAAGGAGAAAAAAGCTACAGAATTACTGGCTCAGAAGGAGACAGTCACCCCAAGGAAAGAGAGTCCTGCTCCCAAGGCAGTCTGTCCCAGCCACCATCATCCCACCCCTGGAGCCTGGCAACAGCCTCCTAGCTGGCAGCTCTGTTCCACTCTCGACATAAATCAGAGACAGTCCTTCCTTGGCTTAGAAACTTCCAGTGACCTTCTGGAGCACTTTGAATAAAACCCAACTTCCTTGTCATAAGTAAAATATTCATCATTAACCAAGCTTCACCTGCCCCCTCAACCTCAGCCCTTACTGGTTATCCTCATTCACTCTTCTCCAGCCAAATAGCTTCTGTCCTCTAACTTGAACATGCCAAGCTCATTTCAACCTCAGGGTCTTTGCATGTGCTGTTCCCTCAGCCTGGAATGTTCTTCCTTCCAGTAGTGCTATGGCTGGCTCTGTCTCACTATTCATTTCTTTTTTCAGATCCCCTCTTCCCTTATCACTGCAGCTACAGCAGCACCCCTGTCCTAACTTGCTCTTTAATGTGTACTTTTCTTCTTAGCGCTTACCACCATCTCAAATTATCTTAATTGTGTCTTTGCTTATATGACTATTTCTGTTGATCCCACCAGAGTGTAAGCTCCAGGAGGTCAGGAACCATTCTTCCTTAGTCACCTCTGAATCTTCAGTGCATAGAACAGTACCTGACACAGGGTAGTAGCTCAACATTTAAGTGAGTGAATGACTGAATGACTGTCCTTAACAACAGCTTTAACCCATGGTCATATATGAGCTGAAGAGGCCAGGGAAATGCCTCCCTATCTCTGAGCAGCAGGATCAAGCGGACCTAGAAGAGCCCCTCCTCTGTCTTGGATAAAATGGCATCAATGCATTGCTCTCAAGCAACTGGCCTTTGGGGCAGTGCCATGCTAGTGACCAGGAAGGGCAGGGGATCCTAAGACAGATGACTATGGGAGTAGCCCCTTGCCCAAACCCTTGGAGTATTAGAAGGCATGATACTGGAGAGGCAAGCTGGGACCTGGAACCCACAAGAGAACAAAGTGGCTCAGGAAAATGCAGCCGGAGTCAGATAAACCAGGGTCCACAGCCCGCCTTCAATAGTCACTGACCACGTGCCTTTGAGAAAGCCATTTACCACTCCTAAGCCTTTTTCCCTTTTTGCAAAGCAGGATGATACTATCTAACCCGCAGTATGTTATATTATATGAAATATATAAAGTACCAAGCAGTAGATCTGATATAAAAAGAGTACTCAGTAAATGGTGACTATTGTTAATGAAGAGAGTAGACTTGCAAAAATTCTAATGATAATGAACTAGAAAACAGGGGTTTTTGTTTGTTTTTTTAACAACATTAGCATAGATAGTTTCTCTGGGGAGTACCTGCCCTAATATTGACCTGGAGAATTAAACAATCCCACAGTTACATTTATTTTTTATTATGGTAAAATACATATAAAATTTAGTATCTTAACCATTTTCAAGAATACAGTCAGTGGCATTAAGTACATTGATATTGTTGTGCAACCATCACCACTATCCTTCTCCAGAATCCTTTTCATCTTGTGAAACTAACAATCTATACCCATTAATCAACAACTCTATATTCCTCTTTCCCCACCCACTGGCAACCACCACTCCATTTTCTGTCTCTATGAATTTGACTACTCTAGGAATCTCATATAAGTGGAATTATAAAATGGTTGTCCTTTTTCTTCCTGGCTTATTTCACTTGGCATAATGTCCTCAAGATTATCCACGTTGTAGCATGCGTCAGAATTTCCTTCCTTTTTAAAGCTGAATAATATTCTAGTGTATGTGTATACCACATTTTGTTTATCCATTAATCCATACATGGACACTTGGGTTGCTTCTACATTTTGGTTATTGTGAATAATGCTGCTATGAACATAGGAGTACAAATATCCGATTAAGGACCTTCCTTCAATTCTTTTGAGTGTATACCCAGAAGTGGACTTGCTGGATCATATGGTAATTCTATTTTTAATTTTCTGAAGAACCACAGTAATATTTTCCACTAGGCAGTGGCTGTACCATTTTACATTCCCATCAATAGTGCACCAACAGTTCCATTTCTGAGTGCAGGCTTTTAGAGGGAAATGCAATGGGTAAGAGGAATACCATATAGGAGGGATCCTAATTCCACACTTCCTCTGACTGTCTGAGAAAATGTTCTTCAGCTTGTCTCCTTTAATCTCTGCCAGAGAAAACTGATAGATGTTGCCTGTACTGGGCCCCTGGTTCAACAACTCAAATATTTTTCCTAGATATAACTGTTAATGCATCTTAACAGCCTAAGTCATTACTTTGACACAAAAGATAACAAATTTTAGCTTTTACAGGACATGTTGCACATGTCTGGCACTCCAAATCTCTGAAAAATACTTTTGGTGTTTTCTTTCATTTTTATGTAATGTATAATACAATATATATAAAATATCTTGCATGACTAAATTCATAATACATGTACCTTCAGTATCTCTTTTTCATTTAATATAACATGTTCATTTTCCTTGTTATAAACAGCTCTTTGTAAATATCTTTATTTAATAAGTATACAATATTCAGTTCTATCAACAGCTTATAAATTTTTTAGCCATTGCCCTGTTGTTAAACAATTGAGGGTTTTTTTTTTCAATTTTTCATATTATGAATAATGTAAATCACAAATCTTCATTTGAATTTTATGTAGCTTTTATAAGGGAGAATGTCACAAGTGAATTTCTAAATCAAAAGCAATGACAATTTGTTAAGAATTTTGATAATATTGTCCAGTTGATTTCAGGAATACAAATAGAATTTCAGGAATATAAACATAGACTTTAGCCAAACAGTTAATCTTATTTTTATTTATATACATAATTACTGCACCTTTTATGTTTGTTAGCTGTAACACTAGTTGTTGAATAAAGAATATTACTAAAACCTAAAGAAATCAGAAAATATATTTAAAAAAACTGAAAGTATAAAATTGGTTAAGTTCCCAAAGTATAAGCTTAGGCTGAGAAAAATTAAAATAGCTAATATTGGTGTGTATTTGATGTGTGTCAGAAAGTTTGTTAAGTGTTTATTGTATAAAACCATCTTTTATCTCCACAACAACTATATAGTACAGTTAGGACATTTTCAGTTGCAATTCTCCAAGTGACTACTTATTTAATTGAAAAAACCTGGGATAAGTTTGGCTTCAGATAGAGTTTGATTCAGGGTCCCAAATGCTATTGTTTTTCACTTTATGTCTTGACTCTGACTTCCTCTGTGTTTGCTTCATTCTCAGCAATGAATGTTTTCCCTAGAGCCTGGGCCAAAGTCTCACTGCATCTCATCGACTCTCACCAGGTCACATTTCTGTGACCACAGTAATATGACATTCTTAATGACTAGATCTGAGTCACATACAAGGGCAACTGGAGCATGGGAATTGAGAATGGGGTAGAGAGCAGAACCCTAATAGAAATTTGGGACCCTTTGACAGGACAAGAGTTGATGGATGCTGAGCAAGAAAAGTGACTCTGCTATAGGCAGGGGCTCTTACCCACCACATTATTGCAGATAAGAAACTGAGGCTCAGAGAGCTTATGTGACTTCTCCAAGACCACACAGCTAGTAAGTGGCAAAGAGCAATCCACACACTTCCCATCTCTCTGACCTTAGTAGAAGCACTAAAGAGCTTGGCCAAGCCCCCAAACCTCTGATCCTAAGGTAACTTCACTCTAGTCCCTTTGGAGCTGGCAGTTTGTCAGGGTTCTTCCCACATAGCTCTGGGTTTTCCACATCGTTGTATTTGTTCAAGCTGAATGTATTCATTCATTCAGCCAAAGGATGAGACTCCCACTCATGTTGATTATAGTTTAAGGGACCAAGGTTAAAGTGAGTAGATTTAGTTAGAGGGCAGGCAGGTTGGGGTCTAATCTCATCTCTGAAAAATGTACCTTGAAGTTATCACTCAAGCTAGCTAAGCTTCGGTTTCCTCATCTGTAAAATGGAATAAATAGTAGTCCCTTCTTCCTAAGGCTGTTGTGAGAATTAAGCGAGCAAATGCATCCAACCTGTCCAGGGCCATACCTGCCTCCTCATTGGTACCCAGAGGTGGCCAGCCATCACTGAGCATGAAAGGACATCATCACCACCTCCCCACGTGCTGTTATCACCCATCCTCGGCCTTCACAATTTCAGGTCTGATATCTAAAGTTGAACATAATGCATGACAGTAGAACAGCTAAATTTAAAAAGTCATTCTTTCATAGCAGAGGATTTAACCTCTACTACAAATTGGAGTTTCTGCTGATTACCAAGGAGATGAACATCCTGAAAGGGAGCTTATTCTTCTTCCTTCTAACATTTCATTCCCTTTATTCTTAATACCTGATCTCCCCCCAAATTCCTTCTTATTCATGATCTGTTTGGGCTCATAATAAGCTGTATTTACATGCTTCATATGAGATGGAGTTTTTGCTGAGGGAGCTCTAGTTTCTCTTAAAAAAATAGTGTACCTGATTCACCATGATAGTAATGATAGTAACTATCATTCACCATGATAGTAATGAGGAGTAACCATGGGTTACCGCTCAGTAACCTCTAAAATCCCACCCACAGAAATGATCTAGAATATAGAAGCCATCCATACCAACCACCCACTGCCACAGAAGGGAACGACCATCAATTTGTGGCTATTTGGTATGTCTAACTATGGTTTATTTTAACTTCTTTTTTAAACAACTCTCAGTTCTCTTCTTGAATTTCTCCAGAAAGAAACCTAAATTCAGGGGTCAAGTCCAGGGGACTTTTTATTCCTAAGCAGCAAAAAGCTATATATATATTTTTTACTTAGTCATAATTATTCCTACAATATTCAATAGAACTCAGTGAAAAAATACCTATTTTTTGAGTCAATATTAATAAAATTAAAGTAACTTCCACCTCATTACAGAGTAATGACTAAGCACATCCTAGACAAACTTTGGTAATGAGAAGTATAAGAATTCACAATTCCAAATTCTATAAATTCAACTTGTATTATGTTAACTTATAAGCTCTTTTTTTAAATTTTAAGACCATTTCTTTTTCATTTATTATCCTGAAGAGTTATCCTGTGGTAGTAGAATAATAATAATAATAGCTTTTATGTACTGAGTACCTACAATGTGGCAGGCACTGTCCTGGGGGCTATATGTACATTTTCTTATATAATCCTCACAGTAACCCTGAGAAGTATTTATATCCCCATTTTACAGAGGATGGCATTAAATTTCATCCCAAGTCTCATGATAATTAGTAGTAGGACCCAAATCAAGCCCAAATATGGTGAATTCCAAAGTCTATACACTGCTTTAGAACTGAGTTTGCAACCTTTCTGAATTTGAGTTTTAAAAGTCTAGCTCACTGCCATAGAATCATATTTTTAACCCAAATGGCACATCCAAAAGGGGATTGGAGCAAAGCCTGAAAGCTAGCAGTGTAGATAAATTTTGATGTAAGAGAATATTGAGTCCTACGATCTACAGCGCTTCTGATGATGAGACAATGGTATCACCGCCAGTGGCATCGTCATCGGTGACCTTTTCTATGTGTGCCTCAGTGAATATGATCAAGAGATGATATGCACTTTGTGCGTCAGCACATCTGACAAGGAGGATTTAAAAACCCTTGCTTCCTTGAAAAAGCAAATGGTAATCTAGTGACTATCAAGAGATAGACTGGCTCTCTGTTATCAATTGATAACTTTGTAAAAGCAATTCCCAATACAAGCCCCTTTGAATAACCTACCCACAGAAATATCAAAATGATCAAAGCAGCTTGTATCTCACACTGAAACCTTATCTCGTTAAACGCTTGTTTGCCAACCTCTCTAGCATTCTTAATGATAACCGCCAGGGAGCACAATTCTAGTTCTGACAAAAAAATATAAATAAAAAAGGGAAGGATTCCTTCTCTGCTGCCCCACCCCCACCTCCAGGCATCCCCTCCTTTAGCCATCCTCTTGGATCTAAGTTTTCCAAAATCCCCAAATTAGGTATTAAGTATATGTTTACTCCATCATGATTCTCTCCTCTAATCTGGGAGATAAAAATAACAGAAAGAAGTATCTGTCTGCAGTCTCATTTTATCCTCCACTGTCCCTAAAGTAAACTTGAAAATATCGCTGATCTTCTGCCTCCTCTTTCTTCTTTTGACCCCCATCCAAACAGGACAGCTTTGAAGGTGGACCCCACATACAGCTCCAGTTCAAAAAAAAAAAAAATTACTATTGCTTTAGGAATATGCAGACTGATTCTGAATATGCGTTTGGCACGTCACCAGTATTTTTTTTTTCAAATTGGTTCTATTTCAAAAACAAGAGAATGGGTCTTTTATTGGCAACAGTAATTCTGAGAGTGGGTGACCAATAGACAGCTTGAAAGACAGCTTGAAAGATGCCTTATGACAATACCCAAATAATCATAGAGAAATCCTCAAAGCTCAAACATCTGAACTGAATAGGTACATTTGGAACAGTCTCCTTTTGTCTTGAACTGCCTTGAAATGAGAAAAATTGTGAAACTATGACATTTATTTTGAAAGACGTTCAACATGAAGCTTAAAGGTGAAAGATCTATGTAGTGTGGATTTTTTAAATTTTTTTTTTATTTTTTGAAGCTTTGAAGTGAACAGTCTGATGCTTAAAGCAAAAGCTGTGGGGCTCTTGCTAGAAACATTTTAATGCTGCCTTTACTTTTTCTTCTTTGGTGAGATACTTCAATTTAACACTTCCTGCTCGTGCCAGGCACCGTGCTAATGAGAGTATACCAAGTAAGGAAAATGTTGCCTTTTCCTTCGAGGAGCTTAAAAAAATCTTATGCTGATAAAAAGGCACTACAAATTCTAATAGCCCCAATTTAAAGAACTAAAAATTATGTAACATTCGTTGTTCTACCTATTGTCCTATCATTTCCATTTTCCAAACAAAAGGAAATTGAATCCCACAGAGAGAGAAAATAAATGTGCATGCTGAGCAATGTTCTTTTTTCTTGTGATGTTTAAAAGCAGTTTTCTTTAAATGAAATTTAAATAGAAATTGCTAATATTGAAATTAGTAACATTATCAGATATTCTGTGTTTCTAACCAATGAGCATAAAGCTTTGGGCTTCATAGTGCTTTTTCCAAATAGTCTTTTGTTTTTATAGCTTCAAAACTGACAACACAAAGACAGCTATTGACTTGGCATCCAGGGGTAGAATAACACACCTGGTCGTAATGCTTCTGTTTTTTCTTCCAATCTTCCCCCTCTCTCTGTTCTTTCTCTTTGTTACTTCCCTGAGGAAATTCATATATAGAACTTTATTCAGTACAACACAAAAGAGAGATAACATTCTCTGCTGGCGAGAAAGTGGTAGCTACTTAGTTCTGGTTGAGAGCTTTGGTGGTTGTTGATTTTTAAGGTCTACACAAATTTTTTCAGCAAATATTCATAGGGCATTGTGTAAAAGCAGTGGGTTTACAGTCAGTCTATTGGTAAGTTTTGTAAATTTAGGCAACTCATTCATTATTCCTGGGCCTCAATTTGCACATCTATAAATTTGTGCACTAAACTAGTAGTTACCAAAGTTTTCTGCACATTAAAATCACCTATTCAAAGGACAGCTTTTAAAAATCCTGACACTCAGATTGCATGCCAAACCAATTAAATAGGAGTATCTTAGGGTGGGAGCCACATAGGCATTGTTTAAAGATCCCTAGTTGATTCCAATGTGCAACAAAGTTAGGGAACCACTATGGAAAATTAGTTTATCCAATGTCTTTTCCAGTTCTAATATTCTAACTTCCCTGGCTTTCTGAGCTTCAGTTTGTTCATCTCTGTAATGAGGCTCAAACTATTAACAATTTACCTGTACCTTTATTTATACCATAATCAAAATCTGTCATGGTTAATTTCACACGTCAACTTCACTGGGTTAAGGAATGCCCAGATAGCTGGTGAAACATTATTTCTAGGCATGTCTGTGAGGGTGCTTCCTTAAGAGATTAGCATTTGAATCAGTGGCATGAGTAAAGATCCACCCTTACCAATGTGGATGGGCATTATCCAATCCATTGAGGACCCAGACAGAAGAAAAAGGCAAAGGAAAGAGGAACTTGCTCTCTCTCTTCTTGAGCTGAGATAGCCATCTTCTCCTGCCCTCTGACATCAGAGCTTCTAGTTCTCAGGCCTTCCAACTCCAGGACGTATGCCAGCATGTTCACCTCCCTCCCCCAGTTCTCAGATCCCTTTGGATTCAAACTGAATTACAACACCAGTTTTCCTGGTTCTCCAGCTGGCAGATGGCATATTGCAAGACTTCTCAGACTCCATAATTGCATGAACCCCTCTTGCAATTGTACTACTCTCTCTCTCTCTCTCTCTCTCTCTCTCTCTCTCTCTCTCTCTCTCTCTCTCTCTCTCTCTCTCCTCCCACCCCCATCGTCTCTCTATACACACACACACACACACACACACACACACACACATATATACATATATATAGTTATATATATATATATATATAACTTGTTCTATTTCTTTGGAGAACCTTGACTAATACAAAATCACAAGGTTTTTTATTGAAGTTGACAAGCTGATTCTAAAATTTTTGTGGAAATGCAAAGGCTCTAAAACAGTTGGAGCAATACTACAAAAAAATAACAAAGTTGGAGGCCTCAAGATTATCATACTACAGTAATCAGACATATGGTATTAGTGTAAGCATAGACAAATAGACCAATAGAAGAGAATAGATAGTTCAACATTTGACCATCATTTACACAATCAATTGATTTTTTTGACAAAGGTGTCAAAATCATTTGATCAGGAAAAGAAAATATTTTCAAAGAATGGTTCTGGAACAATTAGATAAAAAATTGAATTTAAAAAAAGAATTTCAACCCCATTACAAAAATTATTTTATTTATTTATTTATTCTTTGAGGTGGAGTTTCACACTGTCACTTAGGTGACAGTAGCCTCATCGTAGCTCACTGCAACCTCAAACTCCTGGCCTCAAGCGATCCTCCTGCATTAGCCTCTGAGTAGCTGGTACTACAGGTGTACACCACCATGCCCAGCTAATTTTTCCTTCTTTTTCTTTTTCTTTTCTTTTTTTTTTTTCTAGAGACAGGGTCTCACTCTTGCTCAGGCTGGTCTAAAACTCCTGGCCTCAAGCAATCCTCCTGCCTCAGCCTCCAAAAGTGCTAGGATTATAGGCATTAGCTACCACACTCAGCCCAAAATTAATTTTATATAGATCACAGACTTAAATGTATAAGCCAACACTATAAACTTTCTCAAAGTTACTAGAAGAAAATATAAGATAAACTATTTCCAAAGACTTTCCAAAGAGGACACAAAATTATTAACCTTTAAAAAAAGATAAATTGTACTTCATCTAAATTAAAAATTAATTAAAGACTACATTAAAGAAAGATATGAACAGGCAAGCCACAGACTGGCTGAAAATATTCTTGTTACATAGGACTTGTATTCAGAATATATAAAGAGTTGGGTTTTTAAAAAAGTGTTTTATTTCAAAATATTAAGGACATATAAATGTTTTTGTTACATGGAAATCAGGGCTTCTGGTGTGTCCACCACCAGAATAGTGTTCATGTACCCAACAGGTAAGTTTTTATACCACATCTCCCTTCCCACCCTCCCTCCTTCTTGGTTTCTGTTGTCCTTTCTATCTCTCTGTGCCCATGTGTACACGTCATTTAACTCCCATTTATTAGTGAGAACATATGATATTTGGTTTCCCATTCCTGAGATACTTTACTTAGGACAATGGTCTCCAGTTCCATCCCAGCTGCTGTAAACATTATTTCATTCGTATTTTATGGGTGAGTAGTACTCTCTCTGTATACCACATTTTCTTTATTCATTCATGATTTGATGGGCACTTAGGTTGGTTCCACATCCTTGCAATTGTGAATTGTGCTGAAGTAAACATTTGAGTGTAGGTGTCTTTTTGATAAAAATTACTTCATTTCCTTTGGGTAGATACCCAGCAGTGGGCTTGCTGGGTTGAATGGTAGGTCTGTATTTATTTCTTTGAGGAAACTCCATACTGTTTTCCATAGAGGTTATTTGCAGTCCCACCATCAGTGAATAAGCAATTCTTTCTCTCTGCATCCATGCCAGCATCTATTTTGACTTGTTAATAATGACCATTCTGATAGGGCTAAGGTGGCTGAGAGCACAGATTGGCATCTGTTGCAGTGACCTGGGACCAGAAGTTGTGGGACCCCACTCTGCCTACTCTGCAATCTAATGCTTGCTTCTGCACACTCTCCAAGCTGCTCCCTGATCTGTTCAGAGGCCTGCTGTGGTGGGGGAGCCTGCTTGCAGCTCAGGTTGCAGTGTCCCCTGGGGGACTGAGGAGCCCTGGGGATCTGTCCCCTAACCCTTCCCCATAGGTAGATGCTTCCCCCAGGTACCTTCGATCTTGCCAAGCAGATCACCCCGCCTCTTCCTCCCCGACTTTGGGTGTCTCAGGTAGCTTCTCTGATGACACACAACAATCTCTGAGATCATCCCTCCATAGGTGAACATCTACCCTCAAACTTTGATCCTGTCCGGGAGAGCAGCAAGAGCAGGCTGCTTCTAATATGCCATCTTGGCCCCATCGAATCCACTATATAAAGAGTTACTAAAACTCAATAACAAAAGGGAAAACAACCCAATTTAAAAATGAGTAGAAGACTTGAACAAACACTTCACAAAAAATATAAAAATAATCAGTACGCACATTTCTTAAAAAGTGCTCAAGCTCATTAGTCATCAAGAACATGCAAATTAAAACCACAGTGAAATAAATACCCCTCATACAATTTTAATGGTTAAAATGAAAAAGACCAGCAACACCTAATGTCGGCAAGGACTTAGAGCAACTGGAATTCACATACGTTGCTTGTAGGAATCATTACATTGAAAATCTATTTGGTAACTGCTTATAAAATTAAACATATACCTACCCTATGACCCAGCAATTCTACTCCTCACTATTTACCTAAGATAAATGAAAACACATGTCTATACAAAGACTTGTATGTCTATGTTTACAGGAGTCTTATTCATAATAGCCCAAAACTGGAAACAACTCAAATATTTATCAACAGATGCAAGGAAAAATAAATCTTTGTTTATTTATACTTAGCAATATAAAGGAATAAACTACTAATACAAATAATGGCATGAATGAATCTCAAAAACATGTTGAGTGAAAGAAGCCAGACACAAAAGTATACATACAGTATGACTGCATTTATACAATAAAAAAAAAATCAAAAGAATGGTAGCCTTCATGTGTGTGTGTGTGTTAGGGGGAGGAGGGTGTCTAATAGATTGGAACTCTCTGGAGCGCTGTAAATGTTCTATTAATATCTTGATTGGGGTATGGATTACATAGATATATACATTTACCAAAACATTTGTTAAAATTCATTGGACTACATACTTAATATCCGTATGTAAATTATATTTACATACCTCAGAATTAAAATTTTAAAAACCACTTTTTAAAACAATACGGGGTCACAGAAGCACTATGAAGTGTTTTAATTTTTAAAATCTTTCGAGAAAAAGATGAATTTGAGATGGCTACAGTGTTGAACTGATGCCAAACAATCACATGGCACTGAGTATCCAGTTTTCATCTGGTTATGTGAAGTGATTGGATCCAATATAACAAGTTTACTTTATAACTTAGAAAATGAACATGCCACCCTGTAACCCACTTTAACTAGCAGTTGTTTAAAGGCTTGGTACCAAGAATGATCTATACCTAAATATATAGAACCTTGAACCTTGACAGAGCATTGGTACATTCACTTCATGTCTTGCAATTGTGGGCACTTTTAATGAAGTACCTTTGAGTTGAAGTAGAAAAAAAATAAAAGTCTAGGACATGTCAGGCTAGAAATCACTTTCTAGAGCAAATTCTGTTAATAACCACACAACAGTATGAAAATATATTTATGAAGCTAAAAGGTGAAAACTGATTTAAATGTATTATGATACAACAAAATGTCAATTAAGAGATTCTCTAGGAACAGTCTTTTTCCCCACATTTTTAACACACACCTTCCCCTACACATTTTCCATAAAGCACTGGGAGAAGCATTTGTTAGTATGACAGCTCCCAACATCAGGGTTCCTGCAGATCCCTAAGCACCAATACCCAGGAGAGAACCCCTCTTCATGCCTCATTTTTACCCACACCCAGCTTCAGGTAAGAAGGGCCATTCTGGACAAAGCTGTAGAGCCAGCGCGGCAGAAGAAGCTCCACCCATCCTAGATAATCAGCCTCAAGCGCTCTCCGCATACCCCTTTCTGTCCCCAAAATCATTTTGTCAGGGAAGCCCCATCCAGGTTCAGGTCCTGTAATAAGATAGTCTCATACATAACAGGAGCCTCTCTCCTGCAAAGCACGTAACTCGGCATAAAGGAACATCTGTTAACAGATGGTAAGCTCACTGAGAGCTTTGCTTCCTATTAATCCCAGTATCTTTAAACATAGCAAGTAGAAGCCACATACATTTTGTAGACTGTGTGGCTTAATGACCTGACTCTGTCATTGTGACAATTAAATAAAGTAATATATTAATATTTAAAGTATTAGCAGGAGATCTGAAACCTAAGTTGAATACCTGACCCTTTTTCCTCTCTCTTTACAAAGATATTTTCCTCCTTCAAGGAACTATTTCCTCTTATCATATAAGTAGATCTTATTCATTTTGACCATCATAATCCAACCCCTTTCAAAATAGAAAACAATCTGATCTTATTACAGCTTTCAAAAGACTGATGACACTTTAATGTAACTGCTTTATGGTTTATGTGTTTTCTCACCCAGCGATAGACTTTTAGACACTTCTAATTGGGAAATTAAATGCTCTATGCCCTGGTATTGGATAAGAGTTCCAGAGAGATTTGGAAACTGGGTGTGAGCACGCACGCGTGTTTGTTTGAATATGTGTGTGTTCATGTGTATGTATTGGGGGGTGAGGGAGAGAGATTTTGCTTAAATCTTCCTACAGGCACTGTCCTCCTTTTATATTATACATACAACATACTCAAAACCTATGGTAAAATTGACTTTTGTAAAATTTCAGTGATAGACTTAAGTGTTATCAATTCCATTCCTAGAATCCTAAACAGGTATTACAAAATTTCCAAATTTAATTCAACTTTTTAGTTGTCTTTAAAAGTATGAGTTAAAATTACTCATAAGATCTTTCATTTTTCTTTTTTTCCTTCACAAGTAAACACATAATTAAACCTCTTAAGTCTAAAAAGTAGCTAATCAGGGCTGATGATTTTTAGTTTATACTGATTGATTTTCACTTAATTTAAAAGAATAGCCCAGCATAGGAAAACACAGCTCAGAATAGAATGTGATAGAAACCATTAGAATACAAAGCAGGGTGCTTTGTGAGCCTTAATAACATTTGCTGAAATTTGAAATGTATGCATTTACTGAGTCATAATATAAAAAGTGTTTTGTAATGTAAGTCCTGGTTGAAGAAGTTTGAAGGTCACTGCTCCATGCAATAGCACTAAATGTCCACTGAACAACACAGGTGAGAAAATCCAAATCTGGCATAAAAACAGGGGTTTAGGAGGATCAATGTATAGGAGTACGAGGGGCCCAGAAACAAATAGGAAATTCTCAGACAGCCCTAAAGAGAGGCTTGATTAGTTCATTGAGCACAGGCTGAGATGACAGAAGAGGTGCAGGCAAATTCCCCTCCACTCTCCAGAGGAGAAGCAATTGCCATAATTGTCAGACACACGTCAGAAAGAACCCAAATTACCTGGAGTGAGCTATGTAAAATATAAAGCGCAAGTCAAGATTTTATTTATTCTGGGACTGTATAAATATTGCACTATTTTTTGATAGAAAGGAATCTTTGAATGCTTCAACAAGTCATCTCATGGAGAAATCTACAAACACGATGTCCTTGTAATCTGTTCCCCTCTCACAAAATTTTAATTGAGCCACACCAATGTCATTTAGGGTGACAGCAAGGGTGTGGTTGGAGACTGTGTGTGGTCTTTCCCTTGCAGACAAATTCCTATTCTCTGAAGAGTGTGAGGCAGAGACTGGACACGCTGCTGAAGGCTTATTCCCTGGAGCTGCTGGGCTGGAGGTGGCGTCCCATCCTCATGGTTTTAGGATCTGGAGCTACCAGCACCCCAGCTCAAGTCTGCACCAAATATCCTCCCTCTAGAACTTCCTTCTCCCCTCATCTTTCTTATTGGCCTGCCTCTTCTCCCTATGCACACATGTACTCCAGATCACCAGGCCCCAACCTTTTTGGCACCAGGGATTGGTCTCATGGAAGACAATTCTTCCCCAGACAGGGGGAGTTGGGGGAATGGTTTTGGGATGATTCAAGCACATTGCTTTTATTGTGCAGTCAAACCTCTGCTGATGATAATCTGTATTTGCAGCCACTCCCCAGCAATAGCATCACTGTCTCAGCTCCACCTCAGATCATCAGGCATTAGTCTCATAAGGAGCGGGCACCCCAGATCCCTCGCATGCCCTGTTTACAGTAGGTTTCGCGCTGTGAGAATCTAATGCCTCCGCTGATCTGACAGGAGGCGGAGCTTATGCGGTGATGCGACCAATGGGGAGTGGCCATAAATACAGATGATACTTCACTGGCTCATTTGCCTGCCACTCACCTCCTGCTGAGCAGCCCAGTTCCTAACAGGCCATGGACCAGTGCCATTCCATGGCCCTGGGGATTGGAGACCACAGCTCCAGATGATTCCTATGTCTCTCTTCCTCTTTATTCCACTTCTAGTTAAAAAGTTTCCCACAAGAAAATAGAGTTGAAATTCGTCCTCTTGGTTAAGAGAGGTTTCAGCGCTGGAGCAGTATAATCCTGATGCCTTTTCCTTCTTAGCTTTTCTGCCATTAAAACTGGGCTTCCCTATCCCCATCCAGAACTTGAATCCTGCCTCTGCACCCAAGCCCAGCAACTTCAGAACTGCTGCAAACACAGACTTTCCTGCCCAGATCTCTTAATTTCCCCCTGCTGTGGTTGGCCAGCCTGTTAGACCCTTATCACCTCTTACGATCTCCTAGTTCCTATGTCGCTAAATCCTAGTTTACCCAGGACATCCCTGTCTACACCTTTTTAACCACAGTTACTGTATTTTAAGAACAACCCCTTTCACTTAAGAAAAAAAAAAAGTGAATAGCATCCCAGTGTAAAAAGTCCAGTACCCTGCTCTGCCTGCTTGGTTAGCCATCCTCCATGGCCTGCAGCTGGTCCATCCCTTAGGTCTATGGTTCCAGACTGGCCTAGACTTAACATCTCCTGCTCTCAACAACATATTAAACTTCCTGAATGGAAAGTTCCCCTGGCAGGATGAACCTTAGAGAAAACTGTGATGTATCTTGGGAGTTTATATAACCCTGTTTTAATGTTTTAATACCCTACATTAGGTATCTATTGCTATGTAACAAACCACCCCAAACTTGATGATCCAAAACAACAATCATTTATTAGCCCTCATGGTTTCTGTGGTTCAGGAATTCAGATCAGACAAGTTGGGGACAGCTTGTCTCTGCTCCATGGTTTCTGGGGCATGAGCTGAAAGGTGAAAAGGTTGAGGGCAGGAATAATCTGAAATCATTTGCTCACATGTCTGCAGGTTGATGCTGGCTGCAACTTGTTGCCTGGATCACCCACATAGTTCCTCTCCACATGACTGGGGCTTCCTCACAATATGGCGGCAGGGTTCTCAGGGCAAGCATCCTGGGCCAGGTGGAAGCTGTGTCCTTTATATGACCTAGGCTCACCTAACATTCAAGCCACACAGCATGATTTCCACCTGTGCCATTGATTAAGGAAGTTGCAAGCCACTGCCAAGATTCGAGGTGAAGAACATTAGACCTCCACCCTTACACCCCTTCTTATAAGAAGATCATGTAGTATGGGATATATATATTTTTTGAAAATGCAATTATCCATCCCTTCCAAGTACCCCACCAACCATAAGCAAAGTGTCACCATTCTTATTACTTTCTTCTATCAAACTTTTCCTAGGATGAGTCTTTTGATACTGTGACATGGGGCCATACTTCTCTAATCAGGAACACTACTATAATCCCATAGAGTTGTAAGGCTTGTTACAGTTCCAAGAACCTTTGCCTTTGATCCTCACAACTCTGTGAGGCTGGCAAGCAAGACGGGTCTCGCTCTTCCCGTTTACAAATGAGGAGGGAAGCACACACAGGTAAGTAATTTACTCCAAGTCACAGCTGGGACTCAGTGCAGTCATTCTGATGTGGAATCGGATTTCTTTCCACTACCAGCTAACCTCTACCAACGGAAAAGCAGCCCAGCACTGTGGGCTGAGCCCAGACTTTGGATCAGACAAGCCTGGCTTTGAGTCCTGGTTCTACAGCTTAGTGGCTTTGGACAAAGAGCTTAACCTTCCTGAGTTTCAGTTTTCTCACCCTTGGAATGACGGCAGTAAAACCCAACTCATGTGTTTAGTTTCTGCCGTGAAATTAAATGGTATTCAGAAAGTGCCTAGCACCCTGCCTAAGTGGTTAGTTTTAATAATGGCGTGTGATCTAACAGCCCACGCAACATACTTAGAGCCAGGTTTCCTTAAGAAGACTTTTAAGAAGTAAACGTTGATCTGGACCATAACAAACAGAAGAGATGCTCTGAATGAGTCTAGGTGGAGGTGGGGAACCGTCCTCAAATCACACTGCAAGCCAGTCATCTTAGATCTTTTCTCATAGTGAAATGTTGTTTGGCAGTTTGAAGAAGAAGCCTTACAAAGGGCACCCGATTTTCAAGCTCCTCTGAACAGACATTATTTAGTGGGATACAGGCTAATCATTAAATTTCCAGCTCCAAAGGCTGCACATAGAGGCTGCTGGGGATAGGGAGGTTTGCTTGATTATGCAGAGCAGGAATTGGTGCTGCGTAGATGACCTTTCAGTTGGCCAACCTTGGATGGCTGGGCAGAGCACGAGGTTGACACAGCCACGAAGCTTTCAGCAAGTTACCCTGGGATGCCGTTGAAATGTCACTTTGCAATATATCCATTTCTGTGAAGGTGGACCCTGAGTCAGTGAAAGGCCCTGCATTTTGCTCTCATTGTTTCAAGAAAACAGAGTGTTCTCCTGGCACCGGCAGCCGGATATTTGTCATTAATGAGAAGCAAGTGAAGGAGCTAAATTAATCAGCGTGTATAGTATCTGAGAATTATACCAATGAGGGCAGAAGAGAGTCTCACATTAGAGTCCTCAAGGTCGCCTCAGAGACTCCGAGAAAGAGCCATTTTGTTAGAGCTCAGACATAGTTTTCCTATTTCTTCTGTCCCATCACTTGGGCCTGGCTATAAGGCCTCTCTAAGTCTGTTTCCAGGGCCAAAAGGACAGCAGATTCGCTCATAAGAAAGCCCAAGGGATACTTAAAATTTACGAGCCAGTCCTCAGCTCCTTACCAGTGTGAAGTTCTCATTCACGTCAGCAGGAAGCCCGCCTACAGGGCAGGGCATCTCAATTGAGTTCTTTCTCTGCTTTGCTGGTTTTGAATCAAACTTGCCCTGTGGCTGCTTTAAGTGTTGATGTCTTGGCATCCAAAAGCAGGGCGACAGCTCCATTTCTTCTGGCGCCTGGAGCCCACGCTTCAGGGCAGCTCACCCTCCTCCCTTCGGGATTGCTTTTGGAATCCTCAGTGTTTGTAAAGGAAGCCCACATTGGCCCGTTGTAACGTGTGGCACTCTTCACTCAATAGCAACGGGGAGTTCAAACGTCTTAAGTGACCCTCCAGGGTAACCAAAACCCCAAATCCCTAATATGGAGTAACTGTTTCTGCCATAGTGCTGCCTCAGAGTTGAACAGCACTTTGTGTTTTCCAAAGCTCTTTCATATGCTCAGTCTCCTGTGGTCTGGCAAACCCGGTAAGCAGGGCAGGACAGATGTAGCGAGTCCCATTTCACAGATGAGAAAACTGAGATCCAGACAGTTTAATTATGCAGCAGTTAGTTGTTGGGCTGGGACCTAAACTCCCAGATCATTGCATCTTCCCCTGCCATGGTTGGGAATTTTATTTTTTCTTCCTTTCCACCTTTCTAATATCCCCCTTTTCCTTGTCTTTAATCTTTCTCTTTCTCTGCCCACTCTCCTCATTCCCTTTCTCCCTCTTCCTCTCAATCCATTTCTCTCCACTCTCCTCAGCTCTCTTGTTCCAACAAGGATTTCAGGTAGGACTATGAACCCTCTAGAATTACAGCACCAACTTTACCATTCACACAGCCACTTAAACAGGGACTTAAACGGCTCTCATAGAAAATCTCTTTGCTTCTCTGTACCGCATTTTCTCCGACTATGAAATAAGAATGCCACGTGTGTGGCTATAAGATAATAGAGTTGAAAGTGTTCTTAAAAGCCAGAGTGTCCAAGGAAATATTGCTATAGAATCTACATACAACCTATCTCTGTAGATCAAATTTAGGTATGCTTTGGTATAGCGATTTTTACCTTCTCTTTTTAAAATTCGGAACTATGTTAGGCTGGCACATTTGAGTTGCAGCCAAACCCATGGCTTTCTTCTTCTGCCACCTCTTCTACATGGGAAAACATGCAAGCTAAACATTCCAAAGGCCCAGTGAAGAATTGAGTCTATCTGGTATTATAAATAAGTATATGTCAGCAATTCAAAGCAAAAGTACTAAAGTTTCCATTTTCTATCGAGCTCAGGCAGAGAGATAACTAGTCTCATTACTCACTGTACCATGCCTCTTCATAACCCCTGTCACCTCAATTTCTATTGATTTGCAGATGTTCGAAAGAATACCTGATATTGAAATTACTCTTTGAACAGCGTCTGATCTCATTTCCTCTCCTCCTGTGAAAATTAACGACGTGAAGACAAGCTTTCACGAGCGCCTGTCCCCAGCCTCTAGGCAGTGAGGGAGGCTGTCATGCTCAGAGAACATTGACTTATTATATGAGGATTTAAATACTTCCATCCTGATCTAGAGAGGGAAAGAAAAGCATTATCTCAAAATTGTGTGCCTCGACTTCTAAGTGCATTATTTCTAGTTTGTAAATGAAAGTGTGGATCCAAGTGCCCTTCCAATTACCAGAATCAAGGGAACCCTGTGGAAGGTATCAATCATTTCTGAGGGGCAAAACACCCACAGGAAGGAGAATGTCACTGGATCATTTCAAAAATCTGTGTGCATTTGGCCCTAGGACCACATCTCTTCAGAATCTTTTCTAGATCTCCCTCAACTCCTTGTCTTGGATGGTGTTTCAACTCATTAATTGACTGAACATATGGAATTGTCCATTTTGAGTGGATTCATTCTCATAACAGAAGAAACGCATATAATTGGGAGGTACTTGCTTAAAAGGACCAGTAGTGTCTAAGTAGGGCAGATTAATCCAGGTCACTGGGCATGTGCTATCCTACTACATAGAACTGACCTTCTGATGCCCAGATGCGTAATAGCCACATGGTTAGGGGACTAATTGTACAGTTTCTGATTTTATTCCAGTTAACTTAACTGGCTTCATCTATCTGGGCTGGCCTGAATGCTGGACAGCCGCCTGTAATAGTGGCCTTGGGTAGCCTTCACTGCTTGCTCAACTTGGCCTATAGTCCTTTGCTGCAGGGCTTGGAACTTAATAGCAGGGCCAGCAGATGGCGTGGCCACCCACATGCTACTGGCTCCTCCCATGGGCCATCCAGAAATTCTTCAGGGTTCCTTTTCAAGCAAGGAAGGTTGATGGCTTCTGAAACTTGGTCCAGAGACATCTGTTGAGCTTCACTAGTCTGTTCACCTATTTCTCTAAAGTATTCTTTTAGTGACAAATACTTGCCTTGAAAATGAATTGGCAAAGGACCTTAAAAAGGACAAAGAACCAGGAACTAATTAGCTTAGAGAAGAGGGCACTTAATCCACCAGGCTATATGTAATTCTCCAAAAGTTTGTGACAAATTTTTTAGCACCTTTAGATCTGCTTCCAGTATTTTGTTCATTTCAGTAGAGCACAGGAGAGCCAATCAAGTGGCATCTCAGAAGGAGCATGTTGCTGAGCATGTTCGTTGCTAAGTAGTTGGGCATCTTTTGTACCTCCCTGGTTTTCCTTTTCATCGCTGGCATGGAAATCACAGCGCCTTCCAAAGAGGCATTGGCTGAGTCAGATTTCTGCTAGCACAAAGTAAAACTTGGTTTCCTGGGGAGTGCAGCCGAACTGACTCAGAGGTTGAGGAGCTAACAATCGCAGGAGGAAAAACAAACCAGATTTTAGTACTCTTGATCCATACCATCTTAGTGCTGCCTTCCAGGGGCCAGAAGTGATGTTATAAAAGAAAAATGGGGCCTCCTCTTCAACGAGCATAGATCTGAGAAGCTAAGGACCATGCCTGGGGGAAACAGGCTTGCTCTACCAAGAGTGTGCCAGATCCAAGCAGAAACCTCTTGGGAGGAATGGAGCATCCACTCCTCTTCTGTGTCAGTGATGGGCCTCTAGGTGGTCCCAGGAAGACAAGGGTACAGACGTCAGCCTGTGTTGCTCATTTCCTGCAGACCATTCCTTTCTCTGTTACCAACCCAGGCAGCTTCTCTATTGGCATCTAGAACCATTTCCTTTGTTCCCTTAAGTAATTGGAAAAAAGACCAGACAAATGGAGACTTTCTAAGCAAAACAGAGTTTGATTTTTAAAAAAATTGCCATCTCACCTAGCTACCCCTGGCATGTTAGAAAAGACCACAGGAGGAAGGCAGACTGGCTAGGATGCTGAGTCAACAATAGGAAAGAGCTTCTCACGCTGAAAAGGCAACCAACAGCCCTATTAAATAGAGTCATACTTTTCTCACCTACCCATTATAATTATGATGTCTCTCCAGCTGAGGCAGAATAACTTTCCTCAGCGAAGCATCTCTCCTTGCCTTGTTCATTTGTTCAGACAAGAAACTTCTCTTTAGCACCCTCTTATATGCCAATCATTTTCAATTTCATGCATCCATCCATTCGTTCGGAAATTGCTTATTTTTGAACACCTACATATATGGGCCAAGTACTATCTTAGGTACTGAGTATGTGAAAATATATGAGACGAAGTCCACAATACTAAAAATGTATGGTCTCGTTAGTGATTCACATTTCATTCATCTAGTCATTCATCCATTCATTTATTCTTTTGAAAGATAGTTGCTAAAGATCTGCTGTGTGCCAGGCATCATGTTAGGCATGAGACCAAATATATTCATCCTAACCTTCTTCCTCACTTTTTTTTAAATTCATTGTATCACACGTATTCCACCACCACTGCCACCAAGCCCAGAAGCAAAACAACTCTTGGATTTTTTTTTTTTGTGTGTGTGTGTATGTGTGTTTGTGTGTGTGTGTGGTTATTTTAGGGACAGAGGATAGTGGGCTTCAGGTGGGTGGGTAGGGTTATTGAGTTATCCCACAAGATTCCTGCAAATAGGCACTGGTTTCATTCAGACTAAGATATTAGAAAGCAGATCCCCAATTCTGGACGGCACAAAAGGAGACCCTGAGCGAGAACTGCTGTGGGGTAACGGGATAAGCTGCCTCGATAAGCGGTGTGGTGTGGCCGGGGGTCAGGCAGGTCCACCAAGGACAGCACAGAAGAGATGCTCCCCGCGAGACCGCTGACCCCAAATCTGGAGTCTCTTTCTACTCTGAGATTCGATCACCAAAACTATCCTCCTGGCACATACTAAGCCTTCAATAAATATTTGTCGAATGAATGGCTGAGCACACACTAAGCCGTTTGTTGGGCCATGAGCTCCTTGAGGGCAAGAGCTGGGCCTCAATCATCTTGTATAGTGCCAGGGCCTCCATCCCTTCTCCAGGGCTCTAGGGAACAGTCTATAGGCCTCTGGGCTTTCTTCTTCATATTGTAAACATAAATGTCTTCTCCATGTGGGTTGACCACTTGGCAGATTCTCTCTGCAAGGGAAGCACCCTTTATAAGCATATTCTTCTGTCATCTTTTTTTAAAATTTCAGGCTTTGTTTTCTTCCTTGATTAGCAAATTGTTGGTTTACCTCCCCCACCATGAGGCCTTATGCACGCAGGGAACAAAAAATTTGTTTTGCTATCAGCTAGAAAGGCAAAATAGCTATATAAAGAAACCAAATAATGCCTTCCCAAACCAAACACTAGAAGTGGCTTCTGGGCTTGCTCTGTTTAGGGTTATCTGTGGCCGTTTCCCTGCAGTAGCTGGTAATCGAGAAGGGAATGCATGAGTGCTGCTGCTGGAAACCAAGTGATAGATCCGTGCACTGCGGGCCAGACGCCGCTGCCTGAGAGAGGACGAAGGCAGGGGAAGCCAGAAGCCGACTTCAAGATTCTTGGGCTTGGGGCCACACAGTAATTCAGGTCATTGTACTTTGCCAAGGAAGCTTATCAAAGAAGAAAACAGACTCACATTTTCTGGCTCTCTGGTTCTCTCTCGGAATGCTGGTGTCAGGAGTTAGACTGGCCTTCTCCATCCTGGGCAGAGGCAGTAGAAGTTTGAGAATTTAATTGTTTGATAATACAGAATGTACGGCCCAGGACAGCATTTTGTATGCCATATCACTTAGCAAAATAGCTCAAGACATGAAGAATTTCAAACTGGAACAAGGGCCTGACCTGCTTGTTTATGACTGTGTCATTCAGGGACAGCCCAAGTCTGGCAGAAATAGCAGAGATTTTCTGCCACACAACTCAACCCATTAATTTAGATGAAAATATAAAGCACTGAGTGCTGATTCTAAACTCCCTCTACTCTGACACACTAAGAAATTTCCAGAGGCGATGCACACAGGGCAAGGCCCCTTTCATAGGGCATTTTGATGGGAAAATTTGAACAAGCCATCTCCACTCTAGCAAGAGAACCGGATCTTTGGGGCAGCAGGAAGAAAGTCCAATTCCTGAAACAGCTACAGAAAATGACTAAGTTTGTTTGTGACCATCTCTGAAATTACATCAAGGAACAAAGAAGCCAATATCTTTCCACTTATTGATACAGAGGATACTGTATCCAGCCAGCCTGTTGGAAAACACTGGGTTTCTTCTGGCTTTTGTCTGTTAATGACCAGCCCTGGGAGATAAAGGATTTAGCTCTTCCCCAGGAAACCCCATGCCTGACGTGGAAGACTCAGTCTGAAGTGGGCCCAATTCTCCAGTTGCTCATCTCTTCTGGTCATATGGCCAATCAGTCATTTCAGTGGAAAGGCAAGGCAGCATTAATTTAAGGAAGAATGGCAATTTCCTTTACAATATTGTGTCAAAGGCTCTTTTCTCCATAGAGCCAAGTCTTGGTGCATCCTCTACTCCAGTTGTTCTCAAAGATGATCCTCAGACCAGTAGTAAGCTGGTATCGGCATCACCTGGGGACACTTGTTAGAAAAGCAGATCTTAGGTCCCACTGAGAACTCCCAAATCACTTACTCTGGGGATGGAGCCCAGCAGTCTGTGTTTTAATAAGCCCTCAAGGTAATTCCAATGCATCCTAACATTTGAAAACTATTCTCCATTAAGAAATCCAGGTCCCACCATGATATAAAAAGAAAGGTGTGTGTGTGTGTGTGTGTGTGTGTGTGTGTGTGTGTGTGTGTGTATTCAGTAATATAATTGTCTTAGTCAGTTTTATGCTGCTATAACAAAATACCATAGACTGACTAATTTATGACAAATAGAAATGTGTTTCTCACAGTTCTTTGCAGCCCCAAGGCTGCAAAGTACAAGATTGCGGGGCTGGCATTTGGCAAAGGCCCTCTTGCAGAAGGCATAGCATGGTGGAGGGGCAAAGAGTGGGTGAGAGAAAAAAAAGGGGGCCAAACTCCCCCTTTTATAATGAATCTACTCCCCAGATAATGGCATTAATCCACTCATGACAACAGAGCCCTCATGGCCTAATCACCTCTTAAAAGTCCCACCTCTTACACCATTGCATTGAGGATTAAGTTTCCAACACATACTTTTTGGGAGACACATACCTATATATACCCACATGTATATAAAATCATGGCTATACATATCAGTACTAAAATTATGGATTTAAAAATCTAATTTTTTAAAATTAGGGTAGTAGTTTTCATTGGAACCTCTGGCTGTTTGATAAGGTAACTCCAGGACTTTTCTACTACCTCCATGTGCCCCCTGCAGTCTGAGTACCATGGCAGGTGAACCAGTAACCCAGCAAATCAGGGAACTTTCTATTGGCCGATTTAAACTAGGCTGTTAAGCACCTGCTCTCCCATTTAAGATTCTCTAAAAAAGTGAAACACTTGGTCTTCTTTGCCATTTAAATGAATCTGATGAACAGAAGATGAAATACTAGCTATTCTGCTTCTTAAAAGAAGCAGATTAGAACAGTTATAAAGAGCGAGAGCTTTGGAGTCAGTTAGACATAAGTCCACTTGCCAGCTGAGTGACATTGGACAAGTGACTTAAGCTCTCTGGTCCTGTTTCTTCATCAGTAAAATGGGAAGAATAGAAATACTGAGCTCCGAGGGCTCATGTGAGGGTTAAACTAGGTAATATCCATGCCTAGCATGCTTGGTAAATATCACTGTTCAAACAACACTTGGTCTCATCATTACTATTATTTTACCGGGTTCACCCATGGTGACTAGTGCCAAAGTGTCCAGAGAGTCCTTCCTGTGGAACATCGCTGCATTGGATCTCTTTGGAATTGTTCTTCGGGAACCGTGTGAGACAATGAGTGAGAACGCCAGTCGTAGATTTTTGTGAACTTTTGGGAAAAGGCAAGGGATGAGAAGAAAGGCACAGGCGGTGGGGAGGGGGTGAGGCTGCTTCAGATCGTTGGCCTCCGAAGCTGTGTGGTGGCCACAGTTTTCCTCTCTCCTCATTGTTATGGCGTCTGGGCAGAGAGGAGCGTCGGAGCCAGACCTCTGAGGCTGTGTGTGGCGAGTCTGCAGGGGCTGGCAGTCACCAAGGGCGGAAACCGCTGTTTGGGAGCTGCTGGCGGTTTAACTGTTTCTGCTGCTCATGGCTGAGGATGAGAAAAAGGCAGGAGGGCCAGAGCAATCTGCGTCGTGATTCTGTCCGTGGTGCCTGCTCACCAAGAGCTTCAAAGGTCTCTTTGGAACCGTAAGCTTATCAAACAGCTTCTGGAACAAGCTTTTTAGCTGGCTGCATGTCAAAACAAGTGTCCGAGACTGTTGATTTTGGTTATCTCCTTTAAAAGAACCTCTGGCCTGTTGCAGAAGTCACTGGGAACAACCTCACTGGAGATACAGTTTCCCCAGGCTTGTGAGCTCCTTGCTGCACACCTAAAATTATTTAGGCAGGACCCTTCCTATTGGTGGTATGAGGGTTGCGACCCTCTAAAATTCAAAGAAACCACAAGGGTGTAAATGTTTCCTCGTACCTGACAACATTCAATGTGCTTCTGTCTAAAAGCTAGAGGCGCATCTCAGTGATCTTAGAATTGTGTTTGTAAAGAAATGTGACACCCTCCAGTTAATGGGTATGGAAAAATGATTCAGCACTAGGGGATGGTTAACAAAGTATGTAATATAACATTATGTGGCCACCAGAAAAGATATTTTGAAATAATTTTAATGGCTGAGGGAAATGCTTCTAATGCAATGTGAAGAGAAAAGGAGAACCCAAACCCTGTAGCACAGTGGGCATCAGAGTGTGGGCCCTGAACCACCAGCAGCAGCAGCACCTGGAAGCTTGGTAAAAATGCCAATTCTCAGGCCCCAGAACCTGAGTCAGACCTACTGAGTCAGAGACTCCAAGAGTGAGCCCACAGCAGTGTGCGTTTTAATAGCCAGGTAACTTGACACGTCAGAAAGCCACTGATACAGAGCCTGAACCAGTGGAAATATGCAAAACATACACATATGGAAGAAAATGCACAAAAAACATAAGGAAGTTCTCTCTGATAGGATTATGGATGAATTTTGCTTTTCCCAATTTATCTTTTGTGTTTTGTAAAATATATTCTACTTTTTGGTTTTTGCTTTTATATTTAGAGAAAAAAGTTAAAGGAATAGTTATACATTTCTGCCACACACATATCATGTCCACTCATACTCTATTAACATTTTCTTGAAAATTTAACTATTCATACGTCTTCAATGTGCTTCAATTTCTTACTTTTACAAGTCAACATTCCTGTATTTTCTTTGATGAATCTTAACCTAGGTGCTGGTTTCCTGACTTACCTGCCTTTAAGTCTTGAAGCCCCCTGCTGTTATTACTAAATAACATTTTAGAAACTGTCAAAAATCTCTATACGTGGTTTGTCATAAACAAGTGAATAGTTGTGTGTTCCTTAAGCACAATATTTCCTTTTGTATACAGTTAGGGGTTAATATATTTTACCCATCAGTAATAATTTTAGCTTTTGCATATATTTTCATGCACAATTTATATTTTGTTTGGACTGATTTTTTTTAACTACATCAACTTGAATATTTTTAACAGCTTGACCCTTCTAATGTCAATGGTGCATTTCCAAAGTAAGCAGATATAATGGGTTTGCAATGATACAGGAGGATTAAGTTCTGAAATCAGCAAAAAAGATAAATATGATATACGACCAAAATTACTCCATCTCAGTAACACCAGCATAGACTGTTATTCTCCCAGCCCTGGAATGGACTTCATCTGAGTACCAGCTAACATGGGTAGAGAACATGTGCAAAAACGTACACCTTTCATCTCTAGAATCACTTAGCACTGTGAGATGCTCACACCATAAGAGGCTCTCAGAGTCAGAACCCAAATTGGGAAATAACAGACTCCTCCTATCTTTTACTCATTTTCTGGGCCACAGCAGATGAAAGTGCCTGAGCCATTTAAATTATTTTGGAGGGATTGCTTTTGGACGTTATAGTTGATGGTACTTAATTGCATTTGTCTGAGTCACGTGCGCATTTGGTAAGCTCTCCCCGCATCTCTGAAGTACCTTTGGGTACTTCTAGACTTTTCTGTTTCAAGCCCCTGAGGCAAGGACTCTGACCTCTTCCCTGGTATTTATGTTTTATTCATCCTTTGAAATCCAGCGCAAAAGCTGCCTCCTACACAAAGCCTTCCTAATCTCAGCAGAAAGTAATCCCTCCATGTTCCAAATGACTGTGGGATCTTTATCATTCTTTATTATATTTACATTTGAATATGTGTTAGCTTGCCCAAGAGATTCCAAGGTTTTTGAACGGCAGTTTCTAAATGTCTTCAACATCAATCTTGGCTTTGAATCATAGACCTGCCCTTTCTAGCCAATCTTAGGTAAATTACTAAATCCCTAATAACCCCCCACCCACTGCTGTCTGTAAAATGGAGATAGTCCTAGCGCTGGCCTCTGAAACTTAAAGTGAATGTTAAATGAGATACTGCACATTAAGGGGCTGGCACAATATCTGGCACATGGTAAACTCCAATAAGTGCTAACTGCTTTTATTGCTGTTCTCCATTGTGATTCAAATAGTACATTTGATTTGTGCCCCATAACCATTTGTTTATCAAATGTATGAATGATTGAATGCTATTAGTTAAATCTACACACACCTCTTTGAATTTTCAGTGCTCTATGGAGAGTTTCATCTGTCTGCAAATTCATTCTAGAACTCAATGAACCGATGATTTTCTACACTTCTTAAGGCAGGTGTACAGTGCATACAGGTAAATTGTCTTAAGAAAGCTGCCGGCAACCCTCTAGTTGAGACCTCATCAAGCTCTGTGTTTTCACCCATGAAATGCGAATTATGACGCTGATCTCTGATTTTGCCTGGATACAAGGAAAACCTGAGGAGGACTAGGCCTTTAGGGAGAAATCTTATAAACAGGGAATGTTTGGGGTAATTTGAAGAATCAGAGCATGTGTTTGCAAATTAGCATATTTCAGTTACAGAGGTTCCGATCACACAGGACTCTAGATGTCGCTCGTTGAGGGCACGGGGCAAAAACAGCTGCTTTTTGGGTTTGTCAAGCATCTCAAGTTATTTCTCAGGAGTTGGGGTTTGGCAAAGCCTGAAACCCACATTGCCAAGTCCTTCTTTCCCCCTTAATTTTTAAGCCCATGTGTATTTTAAGGGAAATTTAATCCGTATGTTTCTGTTTCCTTTACACTTAACTCATAAAAATGGTTTGTCAGAGCAATTTGATGTCTCAAAAATCTTTGGAGCCTTTATAATGATATTTTTAACCTTTACCCGCCCCCCTTAGACACAGGAAATTGTGTTTTTTTAAAAAAGAAAATGAATCACACTGAAAGTCTCAAGGTCAGTACTGATGGGTCAGACACACAAGCTCAAGGAGTAATGCATTTGGGAAAATGGCTTCTTCCACTGCTGCTCCTGTAGGGCCCTGAGGGTGATAGGAAGATAGGTTTCACACCCAGACAGATGTCAAGAGTTGGCACTGTGCTGGGATAGAGTCCTCAGATATTTAATGGGTTGCCCACCAGGCTGAAAGTCTCTCTCCCGTCTATACTTCTGTATTAAGAGATCTGTTCCATGTTCCCTAGAATTTGGGTCCCTCCACTTTAGCATTTCAGCATCAGAGATCCATGATACAAGCAGTCTAAAAAAATTGTGGCCACTAATTCCAAAATTGTTAATTCCAGTTAATTCCAGTAACTGTTTCTTAATCTAGTTTTTCCGCATCCTCCCTACAGAGAGAAAACAGGAGTTGGCATGCTTGTATTAATAGCCATAGGCAATGTTCTCACAAAGCTTTGTGAAGATGGCATTCCTCCAACATTAGTGCATTTGCTGTTAGTGGAGTGATTCACACAATGCTCCAGATAGTCACAGCCCTTGCAGAAATGTCCCATGTGTCAGTGTTAACTCTCAGCTGTAAGAGGAGATTTTTGGGGTTATGTGACCTTCATCAGATCCACATTGTTAGCCATGCCACCTCCTCTATCACCAGCTGGAGTTAAACTTTAGTTTGTCTCTTTTCTAGCAGCTTGCTCACTGCCAGATGGGACCGGGTCTTTTTGGACACCAAGGGTCACAGAGTCTTACAGTGTATAGCATGTAGTAGTTTGGGACTGATCAGCCATAATGGTTTGCTTTAATCTGAAATGTTCTAAAACCGTTCTACTGGCTTATCCCAACCCATTTCCATGACATGGCATCAGAACTCTAATATAACAGCCCGAATTGAGGCTTTCTCTGCCTAGGGGCCAAAGAACTTCCTGGACATTTATCTCCCAAGACAAAGTTGCAAATAAGAGATCCAATCAAAGAATGTCCTGGTGGCTCTGACATTTTTAAATGTGGGTAGGTCCAGAAAAGCTGGATGTGTTGAATGATGAAGATAGGGAGCTTTGAAGGGTTTCTCTCCATCACTAAATTAGCTTATAATAGAGAAGGAAGAGTGAAATTCTGGACCCGGATGGCTGATGAAGAAAAATTGATAAGCATGTCTCTAGAACATGAAGACCAGGCCAGGATACTATGACCACATATGACATTTACTTCAGATCTTGCATGAGAATAGAAAACAACTTACAGGAAGTAGCCAGTCTTGGAAATTCAGTTTGTCTACAGGGCCTGGTGGATGTAAGGTTTTACATGACTGATACATTATAGGCAAGTAAATCTACCTACCACTCTTCAACAGGTTTGGCAGTAGAGGTATAGAAATGGACTTTATAGATTAACCGTTTGGGCCTGGTCCTCGGTCATATATTATTACCTTACTGAATCCACATGATAACTTCATATGCTAAGTATTCCCATTTTACAGATGAGGAAACTGGGGCTCCTAAATGTACTTACTAGGGAGATTAAGTAACTTGTCCAAATTTACATAGTTAACGGAAGTGCTGGAATTCAAACACAAGTCTGTTAAACGTCAAAGTCCATACTCTTCAAGTTACTGATATCAATAGTAACCTATTCAAACTTAATAGAAATAGAGTTAAAATCCCTCATAATCCTACCCATTCCAAAAATATCCATGTTAATTGAAGAGAGCATACAGTTTTATTTTTTGTATGTATATGTATTTCTCTAGATTTGGTAGCTTCTCTAGCTTTAGTAGATTATCTAGAGACATATATAGTTTTTACACAAATAAGAGAACTGTGCTGGAACTTGCTTTTTAAAATTTCTCTTGAATATCTGTATCAGTAGTACATATCTACCATGTAAAATAGTAGTAGTACATATCTACCATCTAAAATAAATAAATATTTTATTTATTTATTTATTTTCTTTTTGAGATAGAGTCTCACTTTGTTCCCCTAGCTAGAGTGCAATGGCATGATCACAGCTCACAACAACCTCAAACTCCTGGGCTCAAGTGATCCTCCTGCCTCAACCTCCCAAGTAGCTGGTACTACAGGCGTGCGCCATGACTCCCAGCTAACTTTTTTATTTTTAGTAATGATAGGGTTTTGCTCTTGCTCAGGCTGTTCTTAAACTCCTAACCAGTCCTTTTAAATACCTGAATAGTGGTCTAGTATAACGATTGTATTAGTTAATTTAAATCCATTATATAGTTTGATATATTTCAACTTTTGATGACTAGAAGCACCACTGCAATGAAATGTTCACTGTTTATTCATAAGTTATTGCACATTTGCCATTGAATAAGTATAGAACAATTTCCTAGGAATAGATTTGTTGGGCAAAATAATATGCAACCCATCCTCTGTCTATTATACAAGGCTACTTCTTTTGGCTTCCACCAATGGGTGTTGTTGATTTCTAAGCAAGTTGGATACCAAATTTTCAGATAAGTAATTTTGTCTTTCTTTTGGACTTCAACACTAGGGAATCTGAGAGCCAACAATCCCATTAGGCTTAAGGTGTGATCAACACAGTCCAATTTCACATCAAAAGGATATGAAAATATCCTTTTATTTAATATTATATTTAATAAATAACTATTGATTTGTGTGTGTATGTGCACAAAGCACTACACTAGATGCTGATTAAGCAATGGTGAATCAGACAGCATACCTCCAGGCCACTGGACTAAATGCTTTGTACAAAATCCATCTGCTGTTCAGTACCACACTGTTACCATCTAAGCTGCCATATCCCTGGCGTCACCAGAACCACTCCATAACACTCCCTTTAGTTTTAATGCCAAGGAACCACTTATGGGAGGTATATCAAAAGGAGGTTAAACCAGACTACGAAAGCAGGCTATTTTTACTATTGATGAAGTTTTTAATTAAACTTTTTTTACTTTGGGATAACTACAGCTCCACACACATGCTGTGGTAAGAAATAATATAGGGAGATCCCATGTATGCTATAGCTATATGGTAAGTCTTGCAGTTGTGTAGACTGATTCCTCCCCACTTTTTCTTTTTCAAGATTTCTTTAGCTATTCCAGTTCATTGCCTTCCCAATTATATTTTAGAAAAAGCTTCTCTATATCTTCAAAAAATTTGCTGGGATTTTGATAGGATTGCATTAAGCCTATACGCCAACTTGGAGAGAATTGACACCTTTACTATATAGAATCTTCTAATCCATGAACATGGTATGTCCCCCATTTATTAAGATCTTTGATCTTTTTATCAGTATTTTATAGTTTTCAACATACGAATCTTGTATATGTTTTGCTAGCTTTACACATAAGATTTTATTTTTTAAGCAATTATAAATGGCATTTCATTTTTAAATTGTGTCCATTTGGTCATTGCTAGTATATAGAAATATAATTGATTTTTACATGTTTACCTCTTACCCTGTGACCTTGCTGAACTCACTTATTAGTTCTAGGAGTCTTTTTGTAGAATTGTTGGGGTTTTCCATAGACAATCATTTCATCTGTTCATGGGGATGGTTTTATTTTTTTTCATGTATGCCTTTCATTGTATTTTCTTGCTTTCCTTCATTGGATAGAACTCTCAGCTTAATGATGAATAAGAGTGGTGAGAGTTAACATTCATGACTTATTCTTGATCTTAGGGGGAAGCATTCAGTTCTCCACCATTTACTATTATGTTAGTTGTAGGATTTTTGGTAGACATTCTTTATCAAGCTGAGGATGTTCCTTCTATTGGTATTTTTCTAAGAGTTATTATCATGAATGAGTAAATTAGTATCAAATTTTGTCTAATGCTTTTTCTGCATCAATTCATATGATCATGTGAGTTTTGTTCTTTCATTTGTTAATATGGTGAATTTCATTGATTGATTTTCAAATACTGAACCAACCTTGCATCCCTTGAATAAACACTGCTTAGTCATGGTGTATAATTCTTCTTTATATTGCTGAATTCTATTTACTAATATTTGGTTAATGATTTTTTGCATATATTTTTATAAAAAAATATTGGTTTGTAGTGATCTTTTTTTGGTACTGTCTTCATCTGGTTTTGTTATCAAGATAATATTAGGTTTACAAAATAAAATATGTTGTGTTCCCTCCTCTTCCATATTGGAAGAAATTATGTAAAATTGGTGCTAATTCTTTTTTAAACATTTGATAGAATTCTCCAGTGAGGCAATCTGGGCCAAGAGATTTTTCTTTTTGGTATTTTATAAATTATGAATTCAATTTCCTTAATAGTTAAAGAGCAAGTCAAATGATCTATTTCATATTGGGCGAACTGTGGTAGTCTTGTGTTTTTCAAGGAAGTGGTCCATTTCACCTAAGGTGTCAAATTGATGTTTGTAAAATTATTCATTAAATTCCTGTATTACCCTTTTAATATCTGTAGGGTTAATAATGATATCCCCATTTAATTCCTGATATTGGTAAATTGTATCTTCTATCTATTTTTCTTAATCAATTTTAATGGAGGTGTCAATTTTATTTATCTTTTCAAAGAGCTTTCCTTTGTTTCATTTATTTTCTCTATTATTTTTTTTTTCAATTTTATTGATTTCTGCTCCTATCCTTTTTGGTTCATGGATTGGGATAATTTTTAACAGTCTTTTCAGCTTTATTGAAGTACAGTTGTCCCTCACTTCCTTATCCAAGGAGAATACATTCCGAAATCCCCAGTGAATGCCTAAAACCATAGATAGTATCAAACCCTATAAATAGGATATTTTTTGCTATGCATATATACCTATGATAGAGTTTAATTTATAAATTAGGTACAGTAAGAGATTAACAATAATAATATAGAACAATTATAACTATATTGTAATAAAAGTTATGTGAATGCAGTCTCTCTCTCCTCATCCCAGCTGCCCCAACAGCCAGATCTCTGGCCTTCCATGATCCTCTCTGGACCTCCTTTCCCCTGCTGGTCTCCACTTTTGCTACCAGATCACCTGCTAGGAAAGTCGCTGGCTTCCAGACTCACATCTCCCCAAACCTGCATCTGATTTTGTCATTCATCATACATTTGTGGTGCACCTACTATGTGCAAGGCACTGTGCTACTCCTGGGGGTATTATGGTGAATAAGGGATGGATTCCCTGAATCCGTGGAACTCACAGTCTCACAGCAGGGAGACTAACAAAGACCAAGTAAAGAAAGAATAATTACAATTTATGGTTGGTGCTTGTAGGAAAACAGCAGGGTGCTAACATAAAGATTAATGGGGAAGAGGGAAAAATATTTCCTCTCTGAAGAAATGGTATTTAAGCTAAGACCTGGGGAATAAAAGGGAGCCAGTTGTGTTAAAAAACAGGGACAAATGTTTTGGGCAAATGGAACAGTATGTGCAAAGAAGGGCCCGCACATCGAGCTCTGAAGATTTTTCCTGGCACAAACAGGCCTGACCCAGGGGGTCAAGGGGTGAGCTGGAACCCAGCCAGGCTCTGTTCCTCAAGCAGTGTGCCATAGTAAGGGGAAGGAAGAGGTTCTTTTCGTCTGATTCTCATGAAGACACCATATGGGCTGGCAGCAGCGTGGGCTTTGAGGTAGAAAGAAGTTCTCAGTTTTGTTCTCTTAGTCCACGGCTGTAGGCTGGGTTCACATCCTAGGATTTTGCACTCAAGCTTCCAGAATCCCATTTCCACAAGCCTGGCCATCCTTAGAAGCATAGAAGATGCTTCATCTTATCCATTAATATCAAATGATAACTCCAGTTTACATGGCATTTTACATTTGTTTCAAATCTCATTTGATCTCCCAATATCTGTGTAAGGTAGTTAGGGCAGGCATTATTATTTAATTAGAATATAATTGGCATACAATAAAATGAATAGATTTTATGTCTGGTTACATACGCTCCAATAATTGTAAACACCCACCTAACCAACTCCTAAATCAGGATACAGAACATTTCCAACACACCTTAAAGTTTCCATCTGCCACTGTCTGATTAAATAGCCCACTAAACCCAGTCCTAGGCAACCACTGCTTTAATTTCTATCACAATTGGTCAGTTTTACCAGTCCTTGGCCTTGATGGAACTATAATTGTGCAGTAAGTATCCTATTGTGTCTGGGTTCTTTGGCTCAATCTGATGTTTCTGAGATTCAGTCGTTTACACTGTGTGTCTCAGTAGTTCATTCCTTTTTTTGTTGTTGAATAATAGTCCATAGAATGAATATACCACAATTTGTTTATCTGTTATTCGATTGATGACATTTGAGCTATTTCCAGTTTGGCTATTTTGACTAAAGCTGCTGTAAATATTCTTGTACAATTCTTTAGGTGGGCATGTATTTTCCTTTCTTTTTGAATAAAACCCAAAAGTAAAAGTGCTGAGTCCTAAGGTATACCATATTTAACTTTATAAGAAACTGCCAAACAGTTCTCCAAAGTTATTCCACCATTTTATACTCCCATCAGCAACCTAAGGGCATTACAGTTGTTCCACATTCTCACCAACACTTGATTTTAGCCATCCTAGTGGGTATAAACTGGTATCTCATGGTGATTTTATTTTGCAGTTCTCTGATGACTAATCATGTGAGTTCCTTTTCATATGCTTATGTATATCTTCTAATGTGATAGGTCTATTCAAGCCCTTTGCAGAGTGACTACTATTAATTCTGTTTTATACATAAGAAAATTAAGACTTAGGTGAAGTATCCAAAGATTGCAAAGCTTCATAACTAATAAGTAGCAAACCCAAGTCTTTTGCTCACATTTCCTGATTCTAACTGGTATTTCATTTCCAATATACTGAACTTTTTCTACAATGGATCCCAAGCTTAGCCTGCCCTCGTCTGTAAGATTTACAGCATTTGGAACCTAGGGGCTCTTTAGATAAAGGTGCAGTAGAGAAATGTATAGACATATTTCACTCTAATTCTGGGCTTCTTGTGTGTTGCCTGATGCCCTCTCAGGCAGGGACCTAATCTTTGTCTCAGCTGCTCAGCGCTGCCAACCTCAAAAAAAAGCTACTCTTGTTCAAGTGCAAATATGTTGCATAGGGCGACATTTAACTCTCTTCAGGCTATTTGGTTTTAATTCAATCAGTTAAAATAGCTGCAATTTCTCCTGTCCATATGCCGCATTGCACACTAAGTTAATATTTGGTTGATGAAGTGTAAATGCTCCTGAGGCTTGATTTTCTCACTAATATATCTGGAGGAGACGGTGAAAATGAAGTGAGGTTGTTTTGTTGCTGTTTTTTGTTTGTTTGGTTTTGTTGTTTTTTGTTGTTGTTGCTTTGAGAAGTAAATGAATTTTGAAATTGCAAATGTCATAGAAAACAACTACTTTTCCTGGTGCAGAAAGCAAATCACTGAAGGATCAAGGAGAATGAAAAAGCAGCTCTGGTTATGTTTGTATTTGATAGACTGAGTCTGTAGATCTGAGGAGTAGGTGAAACATGTGTGACCTCCCTTTCAAACTAAGAGGAGACTATCCTAGCTAGAACAGCGGCACAGGCGGAAGGTGTCTGTTACTGTCTTTTTAATGCTTTCTGAGCAAAATCTTGGATTTCTCCCCCAAAATAATGAATGAAGTGAATAAGCCATCGAGCCTCTAATTGCATTCAATGCCTTTGCTCTCCAGCAAGGTGCATCTGGTAGGTCTCCCACTGCTGAAGAATGATATTGAGTACTTGGCACATGCAGTACTTGAAAAACCTCTGTTGAAAAATCTTACAAAGTGGCCAGAGCACCCCGCTCAGACCCTCCTGTGTCTCCTCTCATGGTAGCTCAGTGTCTGGGACAGAGTGAAGAAACGGCAAGTGGGACGGGAGTCTGAAGACAGAAGAACTAGGTCAGAAATAAAAGAGTCACACCAATGTCTATGAAGGGAAGAGGAGAAAAATAGACACGAGGCTCAAATTCAACGAGATGAATCCTTCAAGCCTTCTTAGAAAGTATTATTACAACTTCTTCAACTTTCTTTTTTTTTTCCTCTGTTTTTCTTCTCCAAGTCATTAGATGCCTTTTTGCCTGTGTGCTTTTGTACAGCAAACCTGGTATGGCGTTTTCTAGAAGAAAGGGGAAGTTTTTCCTTTTAGCTGAGAGTAATTTTAATGGGTGAAGTGGCATTTATAGCCAGTGTTTAACTGATAGTGCAGACTGCCTTTATAATTGCCGGGTCCTGTTACACAGCTATAGGTCTTTATTATGATGTTTAAACGTGCAAATACAATTAACTTCCTCACTTCTCCTTTCCCTTAGTATTTTGAATTCTCACCTTGATTAATTTCAAAGAATTCTCTCTTCAATATTAAGACTCGATGCCGTGAAATTGCGGAAATAAACCAGGGAGGAGGTTTTTCCATTTGTCAGATGGGGAAGCGTGTCTTGTGGAGGTGGAGAGGTGAGCAATTTGGCAGGAGACCGGGTGGCGAGGCAGCCACGCAAATATCATCTAAGTAATGCTTAGGCTGCGAAATAAATGGGGAAAGAGGACCTGGAAAAGAGGGAAGGCCTCTTTAGAGATTTATTTATTTAGTAGTTAACCGAGGGTGAGAGGACCCTTTCTGAAATTTGGTCTTGGGGGCCTAAAATTCAGCTTAAGCCTGGACTCAAACTCCAAACAGAAATATTCCTGGAAGAGTTTACAAAAACCCATTTTGATTGGCACTCGGGAGAAAAAAATAAATGAGGGTGGAAGGAGGAGAGTTTTCTCTATGGCTCGACTGACCACCAAAGCCAGCCAGATTCCTCCTCCAAATCACCACCCACTGAGTGGAGCCACCTGGGGTAATTAAAGGATCAAATGCTCCTGTGCTATAGTGTAAGCATGTAAAAAGCGCCAGTCCCACCAATAGAAACATCTTGTTGGCTTTATCTGAAGAAAACCTGAGTTGATAGAGGGTTCTATTAATGAGTGAGGCACGTCTACATTAGTTTCTTTTTTTTCAAAAGCAAACATTCCTGATACATGACACATGTTAAGAACAGATTTCAGTGCACGCTCAGGAAAGAGAGGTCACATATATTGACTCTGAAGTATCAGAACATATGTCCAATACAAGCCAAGAGGAGCTGGGTAGAAATAAAGCATTTTTTTTTTCTTTGTGGCAGAATGTTCTTCTGTGCTTCTTGTATGCTACGTGCTCTATTAGCTTCTTGATATCACAGCATGTTAGAGCTGGAAGTGACCTTCAAAGTCATCTGGTTTGACCCCCTCACTTAAGAGTGGAGAAAGGTGAGAGTGTTACAAAACAGAAACAAACAAACAAAATAAAAGGCCAGAAGAATCTTCAAGAAGATTCCCATTGCTCTCAAGAGACACTGCAAATCAAACTTTTTAGATTGCAGAAAGGAAAACTCAGCCTGCCTTCATCTTTGACTCAGAGAGAAGGTGTGAATCCCACCCACGTAGTCAAAGCTTTCTTGTTGGACTGCTGCTTATTTTGAGTTTAACAAAGGCTAAGGAAGCCCATTGTGAAATGTTTGCTTGGAGGGCCAGAATCTAAACTTACACTCCTTGTCATGGTCATTTTTTTTAAAGAAGATGACAGATTGGAGCCGCAGAAAAGGAAAGACTGCAGCACTGCTAGGCATAGCAGACCGTCCACAGAGGATGCTATTTCTGGTTTGTTGTGGTTATTACTGTTTTCCATGTGCTCCTAGGGGTATCAGGTTTATCGCCATGGCTGGGACTGGGCTCCGAATGTGGTGGACAATATGAGAACAATTTCCTTCCTGGTGTGTCCCTGAATGGCCAGCACAGTCAACACATAATCAGACAATCTACAGCTGCGCTGTTGCTGCTGACAACTTCATTATGCCAGTGATATTCAGCTGCGTCATTCATTTCCCAACCGTGGCAATATCTCCTGATTTACCTAATGGGTTGAATGTAATTTTGTAAGCTTTTGAAGATGAATGTCTCCCCTTGTGCTTAGCTTTATCCTAATATGGGAAACAATGATGGCTACCATTAGGAAACAGCATTGTTTCGTGCAATTCTTTAGTGTGGATTGGGTCTCCAAACCACAAAGGCAGGAAATATTAGTGATTGGAATGATACATTCTATATAGGTCACTTAATATCTCTTATGACTGCTTTTTTGCCTGCCTCTGAATTTAACCTTCATATGACCAGGGCATCCTACAAAATAAAGTGGCCTTTCCAAGGATATAAAAAAAGTTAATTAATAGTTCCGAGGGTAAGGCGGGCTTTGGCATGATATGCCTACAGTCACCAATGCTGTTCTGAAATGGAAGAACTAGATAAGAAATAAGAAATAGGACTCATGCGTAGTAGCTAACACCCAACCTGCAATTTTTCTTTGAACTGGGCAAAAGTATAAAATGCATTCTTTTGAGTTCTCTTAAATTCTGTTCAATTAAATACACATGTATTGAAAATCATCTACCACGCACAAGGCTCCAATCTGGAGCTGAGAGGGAAATTGAACAGTTAATTCAACAGGTCAGACCTGAGTCCTGACCTCAGGGAGATTTCAATCAAGTAAGGGAAGTAGATAGCGCCCCAAGTAACTCTGATGAAGTTAGGATGTGCCAAGAGTGCTAACATAGTCACAAATACTACAGTGAGACAGGAGAGAGACACTTATTCCATCTGGGAACATAAAAGAGGGGTGAATACACTGCCTTCAAGTCCAGCTTCCTTAGTCTACCAACCAATGTGAATTCTTTTAAGAGAATCTGGTCTCCTGGGAATCTTACTTGTGTCAACTGTTTGATTCTGAGAGTTAGGACTCCTCGTCTTACCTGATTTCTAAGTGTTTCTTGGTCATTGATAATGATCAGTCCCAAGTATCCCAAATAAAAATGGAGACGCCAGCATACAGATAGGTCAAGGAATCTTTCAGCTTATTTATTCTTTTGTCCTTCTTTCTACCAACACACCTGTTTTTTGACTTTATAAAACTAAATTCTACTAGGCAGACTCCTGTTGGCAGCTAGATAACAGAGACTAATTCTATGCTAATACTTTTAACTACAGATATTTTGGGTGTTAAGATTTTCTTTACAAAAAAAGGGAGAATGAGAAGGAGGTTGAGGAGAAAACATAAGCAAAGGAGGAAGGGGAGGAGGAAGAGTCTGCCTAAAATTCAACAAAGTCTATTTTGATTCATCAACTTGACCACTTTGACTTGTCTGTTGAACACTTAACCATATAGATTCCAGTTTCCATGTTTATTGCTGAAGATTCACACAAATTCGATAGGTAGGTGTACACGTACATAGGGTTTTGGGTAAGTTAAAACCATGCTAATTGCTTTATTGTTTTAGTCTGGACAAACTTTGGTTTATAAATTATTGAATCCTAGAGATTTAACCATGTCATTTTTAAATTATTTGAGAATTCTGCACAACATTCTTAAAGTAAGTGAAGACACAAAAATCATCTCTGGCTTTGAATTGCCAGCAAAAGGCTTCAGAAGAGGAGCAGCCACACGAGTATTATAAATGGAGAGGGACCCCAATGTCTCTGGGATGGATCCCAGTCCTCCACTGCAACCCCACTGCAGTCCAAATCTCACTATACCAGGCATTATTGAGGCCCAGTTAGTAACCCACCTATTGCACTTATTATTCATGATGACCAAACCCAGTACATCAAAGAATACAGATGGCCTTGGGAATGGCTGTAAGAAGAGACCTGTGCTGACTCCTCTTGGAGAGATTTAGGTGAATACTGCCACCTATTGATAGGTGAAATATATGCTACCAATTCCTACTCTGACCTGACATTGTGTTAATTAATGCTTATCAGAGCAGATCTCATAACTCAGCCAAAGCATTTTAACAGCCCTAAATCCATAATTCTTTATACATTTGTGATGAAAAATAATTATGTTACACTAATGAGAAATACAACACGTATTTCTGATAAGAGGCAAAGGGGTGAGGTAGAAATTTCAAGAGCTTTGCAGTTAGAGACCTGGGTTTGAGTCTCAGCTCAGCTCCTCAGTGCACATGAATAAGCTGATTAATCTTTTAGAACCTTAGTCTCCCCCATCAATAAAAAGTGGATAATCCTACTTTGTAGCATGTGAAAATTCAGTAATATTGCCACCAGGCCCAGCAAAGGTATTTTAATAAACAGAAGCATGTATTGCTATTTTTCTACCAAGCTATTTAAAAAAAATACCTATTTGTGATGCAGTGATTAGTAATATGACAAACCACATCATGTATCAGACTCTGGTGAACTCTTCCACGTGGTTCAATTATCCCTTGGCAATGTTACTTGTCTAATATAGTATCTTTGACATCCAAAATTAGGACAGTGTGGACATAAATATTAGAACTTGAAGTGTGCCAATTGAGAAAATGAGGATAAATGGGCTTCATTACCAAACGTCTCCTGACTGCCCTAGAGGATATATGGGGCCGAGCAGATAAAGAATTACGATAAAACGTTCGAGCAGCGTATAAATGGGGCTTTGTGACCTGCTGGATAAGGTTGAGACTTAGAGCCAGACCTAGGAGGCTCACATTCCTTCCTCGGCATGGTGTGGGGGATCCTGGGCTCGTACGGACAATAGGGGATTCATAGCTCGAGAATTCTAATGATGACTGAGAGGAGGGTGGCAGCTAGAACAAGAAGACTTTTCAGAAGCACGGACTCTGATTATCACGTCGGTGGTACAGCCCCGCAAGAGGCTGCCGAGGGGACGGATGAAGCCATTCTTGGAAAGCTTTCAGTGAAGTGTTTGTAACCTCCTTAAGAGAATCTCATTTCTCAAAAAAACAAAACAAAACAAAACAAAAAACCGTGACACTGGAAAATCTCACATGATTAGTTCGGATAAACACTCTGTCATTGGATTGCACAAGGAATATGGACCATCTCGTTTCTAAGAGTCTTTTTTTTTTTTTTTTTGAATGTTGTGTGTCTAGTCTCCAAGACTTAGAGAAAAATTCCAAAAGAGGGTTTCTCAGGGTGTTTTGGGACCGTTACTTTTAGTCTGAAAGGTCAACTGGTGCTTAAAACAAAATAATCAAGAACTAACATGCCTACGAACAGTCTGCACCTTTTGAAAAGGTCTGCCTTGGCTTGAATAGCCAATGCAGTCCCCCGCCCCTTTTCTTTTTTCTTTGGGGCTTAGAAATTGAGAGGGAGGAGGAGGAAGAGTTTCACATTCATTACTAACAACTTCACACATAATAAGCATGTTCAGATACACCCTGGGGTGTTAGTTTTCTTTTCCTATTTTTTGTCCCTTTTTTAGCAGCTTTCGATAAGTAGCACATTTTACTTTTGAAAAAAGAATCGGAGCCGTTCTTGAGCAGCCGCGCCCTAAGAAAGGTCAAGAGATTAGGGAGCGGAAGTAGGCGGGCCAGGCTCTTTGCTGACCACAGTAAGGGACTGCCACTTTCTTCTTATAATCTAATTTTGAGATTCTAATGAAAAGGCACTCCCTAAAATTGGAGAAAAAAAAACTTTGCTGAAATAAAGAGTGAAAAATTGTTAGAAAATAGCCATCAAAAAGTGACCGATTTAAATTTATGCCTTTATAAACCACATGGAAAACCTGCATTTGTAATGATATATAAACATTCTCAAAATACAGGTAGGATTTTTCAGGGGTGAGGGTACATTAATGGCTTTTGATATTAGTGAGATTTGGCCTAATTTTGCAAATATTCTGAAACTCTAAATATTGCATTGCACAAATCAGAGAACAGTGTACTAAAATTTAACCGTTCCAACTCCCTCACTTTACAAGTGGGAAAAGTGGAGCCTAATGATAAAAGGTAACATGCCCACGGTCACACAGCCGGTGAGAGGCGGCTTGAAGGCTCAAGCTCAACCTCCCCATTCCCAAACCCACGTTCTCTCCACTGAGTTGAACAACTCCAATGGGAAACTGCAAACTCTCACATCTAACGGGACACTCTGCACCCATGTGCCCTGCAAATGCTCCTGCATGTTGCTAGAGGCAGTTCCTCTGTCATAGCCTGGATGACTTCTTTACCTGGTACTTAACGGCTTCTTAAAAGCAGTCTAGGCATGTTCATATGGCTCCAAGGACTCAGGCCCTGCTCTCTTCTCTGTCTTAAAAAAGTTCATAGACCTTTTACCTATGCATGCCCAAATTATCCCTAGGTGTATGTACTGGAATCAATTAACGTCCTCATCATCCTCTACCATGTAGGTTAAAACTTTGAAAGTCACCTCCAGTTTCTCGCTCTCTCTCTCATCCTCCCAACTCCCACTTGTACTATTGACAAGTCCTATAAGTGCCACCTCCAAAGTTTGTCTCTCTTTCATCTTCTAGTTTACATTTCTATAGGCCAGCACACCTTTGGTGCCTTCCTGCCATCAGGTTCTCACCACTTCAGTTCATCATCCACAATGGCCACACCAGAGGGATCTTAGTCAACTGCTCTGGCATTCCCATGCTCAAACCACAGTCACCGATAGTGTGGCTTCAAACTCTTTAACATAGCACTCAAGCTCTCCCCAGTTTAACTAGTGCCTACTTTTTAAGGCAAGTGCCATTACCTCTTCCCTTCACCATTCACTCCAGCCCACTGGACTACTTGTCACTCCCCAGTAACTCAGGAAACCTGTGCCTTGACTTTGGGCCTTGACTCCAATCTTGTCTCTTCCTTTCAACCTGCAGAGCTCTTCATTGCTCCAGTTCTGGTTCAAATGCAACCTTCTCTGTGAATCTTCCCAAAGCATTCCAGAAAGAAGTCGTAATTCTTTTATGTTTCCTTAGAACATTCCTCATACTTTTTTTATGGCACTTAGGGGTGCCTTGTTTGTAATCAGTTGCATCTCTCTCACTAAATGTATCACTTTTATCTTTGAAAAGATGCCCCATTCGCCCCTCCCAACCACATTGCTTCATTCAATCTGTTGCATATAATAAATGTTTTTCTTTCTTAACATTTATTGATCACTTACTATCTGCAGGACATGAGGCCAGGAAGTGTAAGGGCTGAGGGAGAAAGATACAAAATAAAACGCAATCTCTGTCTTCAAAGGAGCTTTTAATTGAATCAGTGAGACACGTTCCCAAATAACCTAAGCAAGAAAAATAACTGTGGGGGTGGAATTGGGTGGAGGGGAAGTTCTGAGTATGGAACAAATATTCTCAGTGTTCCAAATGAGAACACCGGTGTTATGACAGAGAGGGTGGAGTGATGGGGGAGGAGTGGAGGAAAAAAATGGGCGAAGCTGCATTTAGATCCCATCTCTGTGCTATAGTCATTATTAGAGTGTTCTCTAAGTCTGGCTAATCTAACCCATTCTTCCCTCAAAACCAGAGTAATCTTCCTAAAACAAGACTTCTCGATCATTTAACTCCCTGTTCAGATGTTTGTTGTTCAATGACTCAAACATCAGATAATTGCAGGCTTATGCTAAGAGTTATGGGGAGTACCAGTTTGTAGAGATGAAACTCCAAGAAACAGCTAGAAAACAAAAAACAAGAACATGTTGTAAAAGTGCTAGGGAGTGGGGGACAACATAGGAGTGGGATCAGTATGGGTTGAGATTAAACGAGAAGGATTAATTGGAGGAGGCAAGACTTCAGTGGATGGCCACTTGGCAAGGAAAATTAGATGTGCCAAGAGAACTTTAGGGTTCCTTTCAATTCCAAGACCTTCCCCCATTATTCTTCGAGGTGGTTTATTCATTCATTCAATAAGTACACGCTAAGCACTCCCACAAAAACACCAATGTTTATTAACTGCCTTCTATGTGCCAGGAACTCTGCTAGACACTGGAAATACAGCAGTAAATAAGAGACTTTGCCCTGAAACTATTACATAGAATGAGGATGATGAGGTCCCAACTCTCCGAACACAGAGCATGGAATTTAACAGCTGAGGGGATAGAAAACTATCTCTAAGAGGTGATGTTTAAGCCAAGGCTCCAAAGCTGTACAAGAATTAGCCAAAGGGCACTGAGCATCCAGGCAGAACATTATATGTGAAAGTCTGGTGTTAAGAAAAAAAGATGTCATGTCTAAGGAACTGAAAGATATTCCAAAAGGCTATAGCATGGAGTAGAAATTAGGCTAGAGAGAGGTAGGCAAGGGCAGAATATGGAGAATTTTGCTAAGTCATGTCAAGGAGTTTATACTTCATCAATAGGCTTTGAGTAACATTAAAGTATGTTACATGGTGTACCTAACCTATTAGGTACTTAATAATGTCTCTTTAAGAATGGATTAATGAATAAATGGATGAATGAGTGAATCTCCTATGCAATGATCATAGGCTTTTTGACTCAGACTTGAGCATTTGCTCCAGAAACTGGTGCTACTCTGACCAGAGGCATGGTCTCTGTAGGTCTGCAAAGCAGATTGAACTCATGACCCCTATGAGGTCACCCCCGACTGTAGTAGAGTTACTCAGTCACCTGGCTTACCCTAGCAAATGGAATTTAAGTAAATCTGCATTAAAGTCAGAGTTTTTCTAGACAGAAGGGTAAAGTTTTACCTGGCAATCATTTTGGCTTAAGCAGTGCAAGGGAAGCCTGACTCTTTCTTAATCCTTGATGAAAAAAAAAAAAAAAATAGCCTTCTGAACCTCAAGGGCAAAAGTAGTCCCAAGTTAGATTTTTCATAGCAATGCTTCCATGGACAAATACATCCAAGGAGAGAAAAGGAGAATAAATGTTCCACAGGGGGATTTTACCTTTTTCATAAGAAAAGAAAAACAATTGTGAAAGGCTGCACGGAGCGCGTCCCTCGGACACTCAGGTTTTATGAGTCACCGGGTCTTGCCTCAGCTCCCAGCTCTGGAACGGCTGCCTGTCAGGGGTGAGCGAGCTGCCAGGGGGGGATGACATCTCCAGAGAGAGGGAGAGTTTCAGGAATGCAAGATGCCATGCTCAGGATCCTAAGTATTGTAATTGCCAGGCCAAAGATTAACACTCCACCCTCTTGGTTATGACCAGGAAACTTTCTCCTGATTTGCTACAGAGTCTCATCCGAAATTGGGGAGCTGATTTGGCTCCAGGTTTAAATAACAGACCAGAGTCAGTGCTAACATTGGGGTCCAGAATTATTTCTGAAGTCATCACCGCAGTGATGAAGCATTCATTTGGCAGAGAGAGAATCTGAATAGAGCTTTAGAAAGATTCTTAATGCTGTTGCTAGAGCCATCTGTGTGTGTGTGCGTGTGTGCGTGCATGCCTGTGGGTGTGTGAGTGTGGTATTCATACGTGCTCTCAATCAACAAGTCCTCCCTAACATAATAAGCAGCCTGTGAAGGTCATTTGCCACTTTATTTCAGAGAGAAATATGAAAAATGCCTACATACGCGGCTTTCTAGGAAATCCATTTTGCGCATTTCACCAGTCACGTAAAGCCTGATGCTGCAAAAGGAGCCGAGCACACCCACAGGTGGCTGGCACAGAAGCAGCACTGGAATCTTCCTCCTGAGACTAAGCCTCTGGGTGTCCTGAGTCCCAAGTCTGGGAACTATTTTCTCATAACCTGCTCAGACAAAAACCTGAACACAGGTTGAGTAGCCCTGCCTGGATTTAGAGCTTTCCTAAGAAGCCCCCTTGCTCCTGCTGGGAACTTGGAAGGGACTGTGCAGGTGCCCTGCGGTGAGGGGATGTGGCTGCCACCTGTGTGCTTCTGTGGGAGTAACGGGGTGTCTGGCCCCAGAAGAGCTGAAGATCATTTGTAGTCACAGATTGCCGGATGGGCGCTTGGATGCCAGACAGTATTTCTTTCCCTGCCGTTGACGTGGTGCAAAGCGAACTGGCTGACCCGCTGCCCCTTTGCTCACCCCTGAGTGACAGTCAGTCGGTTCCGATTCAGGCTTGTTTGCCGTGAAGCTTGTTGTCCCTGCAGACCGTTCCGAATGGTCCTCACAGACACAATAGGCTAAACACACACTGAAGTCATGGTATCCTTTTACTGCACGCACCCGAGCTGGGGAAATCAAGCCTTCCCCAGGCTGCAGTCTCGAGAATACACCTAGACTCTGAGCCAAGCTGTTTACCTCTCCCCTTCTCTCCCTGTGCATCATTTGCTCTTTTATTTTGCATTAAGAGTCGCTTAGTGATCATGGACTTCGGCTCTTGCCTGTAGTGATCCTGTTCGCATTTTATTCCTTACACAGAATAGGAAGGAGGTTCGCTTGCTTTGCGCAGAGGCTGAGCCACAGGAGAAAGCAAAGCCAATGTGATTTATTGAATGAAAGCGCTGGACAGTCACCAACAACTTGTTCCTCTGCTGCCTCGAACAGCCTAAACTGGTAAGTCAAATTTATTGTCTTTCTTCATCTGACTATAGGGCTTTCTTAGTCACTGATTATTTTTAAAATGTGTATGTGTTGCTGTGCTTTAGATGATATAAAAAAAAATCTGCATCTTCCAAAGTTAGCTGCAGGCGGTCCCTGAAGAACGCACACATGCATACACACAGTGGTCTGCAGTAGCACATACACATCCATGTGAAGAGACAGAGTGGGGGTGGGGAAGCCCCATTTCTAATAACTGGGCATGTTGTTTGCAACAAGCTTACTCACATTAAGTGCTTGCATAACTGATTAGCATTAGCTATGAAAAATAAATTACTGTTTTGTCATGTAAAATGATTTTCCAGTCAAGTTCCTGAGTACCTATAAGATACCTGTTGGATCAGGTAAAGATGTGTTCCATCATGCTGATAATCTTGACTACAAACCCAGATATTGCTGTCTTTAACCCAGTTTTCAGGCTGAGCAAGCAGAGTGGAATGCCAGCATTCCATCCATCCTCGGTGAGCGTGCCCATAAATAACCTTATCACAGTGATGCTGAGGATATCTGCCAAGGGAATACAATGGACGTGCATTCAAGCCCTCGCTTGATCCACTACCACTGTTGTATCTATGTTCCTTAAGTCTTTTCTTTATTCCATTAAGATATATAGTTGGAAGGGTGCACTGGGTTCACACTGGGGTATTGCAAGTGTCCTGTTATGCATGCTGATCGTTGGCCCGGTCAAGGCCACAGGGAGGTCTGCTGATAATCAAGGCTGAGTTTGCTTCTGTGCTGGGCTCCCAAAATCCCCATGCTCACTTCATTTCTTCATTACCTAAATAAGATGTAAGCCAACCTCTGAAGAGGGGGAAAGTGAATGTACAAAGATACTGCTTTTCCTACCCCACCCCCACCAGTCTCCTTAGCCTTTTGTCTGCCTGGCTACCCCAAAGCTTTATGGCAGCATCAATCCATCTCTGGTGAGCTCAGAGTCCATATAAATGTCATATAGAGTTTAATGTCTTTGGTGCACTCTATCTGCAGTATATCACTGGCCATTCAGACGAAGTTGTGGCCTTGGGTGCTGACAAAGATGGATGATGTTAGAACAGTGAGCAGCATGCTTCTCTAAATAAAAACCAAAGTTAGGAAATCTGAGATATGGGTGAAGTTTGCCTAGTAGAAAGGATTCCCTAGGCCACTCAATCACAGGAGCCAGGGTCATTCTCCCATGTGATTTGCCTACTTCACAAATGATGGCATTCTAACAGGAAGGAGCCAGAACTGCCTACTGGAGAGAGGACTGGTGAGATGTCAGGATATTAGGGCACTTTGGCTGGTCCCCAGACTAAGTGTGTCATTGAGAAATTCCCTTAGCCTCTCTGGATCTCCATTCCTACATTCCTTCCACTTATGATTGTTTTGAAGGAGACATGCTAAGCTCAATGGATGTTTCGATGCGATACTACCTTAAGCTCTTTTGTTAAAGGGTACACTAGGTAATCAAGATCATTGTTCATGCACTTTAATCCAGAGACCATTCATCAGAAACCCAGAGGAGAGTTCTTGTGGGGATGACAGGATGCATGTCCCTTCCTTCCCTGTAAGGGACACAGCCCATTCTGAAAGAAGCATGATGACACTTAGGGAATTAGAAGAGGAAAACAGAGCTGAAAAGTGGCATTGAAAAAGCTCACATTCAAATAAATATATCATGTAAATAACCAGGATTTTTTTTCAAAATTGATCATCAATAACTGATTTTCTATACTTATGATCACAAGATCCTGAAGATCATAAGTGTTTTAAAACAAACTTGCAAGTATTTGGGAGCAGGGAGATAGTTCAGGCATGGGTAGAATCCTTGCATAGAAATGGCAACTTTCAGTTGCTCAAATTACCCCATAACCATGCTCATAAAATTAGCAGCTGCAGATGTACTACAATTGGAGGAGTTCTAGAAGGCTCATTTGCCCCTCAAAATTGCCCCACCTCTAGGATTACAGTACCTCAAATTCTTTCAACGGGGATTCAGTTAAGTACTGCTTTTATAAAATACATTTTTAGGAGAAATAATAAACTAAGCCACTGATACCTTATCATAAATGAATGTATTAAATTTTTTCTACCTCAAGGGCAACCCAAAGGATATTGAATTATTATATTTATTCTGCTTCCTGTTTACTTCATACCTGTAACCAAGAACTTCCCTTATAATTTTTATTTCATTCAATCAGAAAACTAAGTATCCTTCTGGGCAGATTATTTCTTTCTTTTTATGGAATACCTGGATTAGACAATATCCTATAGGCCCTTGAGAGTCACACTGGGGAAAGCTGGAGCCACTATCTTTTCCTGTTCTAAACCCACTTTTCCTCCTTTATTCCTTATTCAAAAAATTATTGATGGAACTACCATGCACCCAGTCAGCCAACAAAGCTTGCAGAATTTATTCTCAGGTTTCCTGGTCCCTTTAGCTGCTCCATCCAGTCACTAACGAAGTGTAGTTCATTTTACTTCCTTCATAGTTTGAATCTGTCCAGCTCTCTTCATCCTCGTTGCCTCAAGCTACAGTTGAAGTCACCACCTCTCATGGAGTTATTTCAAGAGCTTCATACTTGGATAGCACCTGCCACTGTTCCCTCAGCCCTGCTCCTTTCCAACAATTCTCTGGCTGCTACCAGAATAATTCTCTAAAAATACAAATTTCAAGTTTTACTTAAAGGTCCTTAGTGTTCTCCTGTCATGCACAGGTTAAAATCTATGCTCCTTATCATGGTGTGCAAGGTCCTGGTCATGATGTTCTGGCCCTACTACCTCTCCAGGCTTCTTTCAGGAGGTCTTGGCATGGATGAAATGTACCACTGTCAGTATCAGTGCCCAGGAGATTTTATCAGGGACCCCAGTGAATTGACCTAGCAGCAATACCATGAGGTTTCCCATCTTCGTGTCCTAATCAGGAAGGCCTCAACTGCCCTTTTCTTTCCTTCCTGCTAGTTAATTCCTCATTCCTCATTCAAAATCTGTGTCAAACATCACCTTTTCTAACCCATTTCCCCACCACCTTTTCTCCAATGACCACCTCCTATTACCCACAAGGTTAATCACTCACCCTTCAGTGCTATTTCTATGTCTTATGCCTTTTGAGAGAAATGTTTAGAGGTTGAGATCTCATATTTAGACTCTCATTGCCTGGGTTTGAATTCCAGATTTACTACCCTTTAGTAGTGCCTCACTACTAAATATAGAGATATTTATCTATATAAAATGGAGACAATAATAGTCCTTCCTTCACAGGGCCATTATAAGATTGTATAAGTTGATACATGTAAAGGTATTATAATTGATTACATGCTTATGTTTCCCCAAAATTCATATGTTCAAATCCTAACCTCCAAGGCAATTGTATTGGGAGGTGAGGACTTCAGGGGGTGATTTGGTCATGAGGGCTCTGCCCTCATGATTGAGATTAATGCCTTCATAAAAGAGACCTCAGAGAGCTAGCTTAGTCCTTTCCACTATGTGAGGACATAGCAAGATGATTCTGTCTATGAACCAGAAAATTGGCCCTCACTAGACACCCAATGTACTGGTGCCTTGATATTGAACTTCCCAGCCACCAGAACTGTGAGAAATGTATGTTGTTTATAGGCTACCCAGTTTATGGTATTTTGTTATAGCAGCCCAAACAGACTAAGACAAACATTATTCTAAATTATGCCTGAGTAACAGAAAGTGCTATAGTAGTATAAGATGGTACTGTTTTTCCATAATTTCACTATTTCATAGCTACACATTTACATAACTGTCTTCCCTTCTAGCCTATGAGCTCCTTGGGAACAGGTAGGGTAACCAACCCATTTCAATTTACTTAGGACTTTCCCCGTTTTAGCACTGAAAGTCCTGCATCTTGAGAAGTCCCTCAGTGGCAGGCAAATCAAGGTTACCCTATGGTGGCACACCATCTTATTCACCTTTTAATCTCCAGGGTCTATCGCAGGATATATAGGTTACGAGGTAGATCATTTATAAGTATTTTTTGAACTATAGAATCAATACTAATTGTCTTCCTGTCTTCTTCCTCATAAACATATGCTTTCAAATTCAAAACTAATGTTATTCTTGCCATGAAGTTACAGGTGAGTTTTCAAAACTTATCACTGAATATATTTATGTGTGTGTGTGTTTGTGCATGCACACAGGAACTAGAAAAGTTGCCTCCACCCTTTTCTACGTCATCATTGTAATTGAATTGGCCACTCTTTAGCAATAAAAGGCACACCTGTCATGTTAAGAGCTTGCAAGGAAAAGAATGGTCAAACTTCTTTTCTGTGTAATGACAGGCAGGTTGAAGCCTGAAGGTCCCCTAGTTCACATCACAGCCTGAAGAGCAATCTTGTCCCAGTCAGAAATATTCCCTTCACTGAATATATCTTTCTACCCAGCTGTCAAGAATGGCTAGAGGTCCTATTTTTAATATGCTATGCCTTACAACTGCTCCTTATCCAAATGGGCTCAGATTTTTTTTCACAGTGCAAATATACTGAGAAAGTCCTACAACCAAGCTTCAATGAAATATGAACTCTGGAAGTGACAGAATTCATAGCAAGGGCAAGAAGTCTTATCGTCAGAATCAAGATCTAGGAAGAAAAAGCTGACAGGCAGCCAGACCAAGCTCCCTCTAAAGTATTAATAGCAGAGTTGTGAAGAGCATCGGCTTTAGGGTCAGAGTTCAAACCCTGCCGCTCCATTTATTGCCTGTAAGATCTTGGACAAGTTACCTAACCTCTCTGGGCCTCTCTAAATGAGAGTATAATAATAGTACCTATTTCTTCAGTGGGTTATTATTACATTTTGTTTTAGCCTGTGAAAACAAAGCTTATGGTAAAGCCAATTGCAAATGTTCTATTGTGTATTAGGAGATATAACCTCAGGGCATAAGGAGTGAAGGAGGAAAAAGGGAAAGAGTCAAGGAAGGGGAGAAAACAAAGGCAGTCTTAACTGAAATAGCAATGGCTTCTCAAGAAAATATCTTGTTTGTTTGTATGTGATGGTCTTCAGGAAGCCCTCGGAACAGTCTACAGGTAAGGAATGGAGAGGAAACTATCTGCTGGCCATTGCCAGTCTTCTGTCTGGCACTGGTCTAATTTCTCCCATTTCCAGATAGTGTTATCCAGTCTCTCAGGGTGGCCAGGAGCAAAGCTGGAGCCTCCATGGGTCTTGTTGGGTCAGGGCTGTGGCAGATACTGTTACAGCAGGCATGATGAAGGCCATGCCAGTCCACAGTCCATCTGAGACAGCTGGAGGGTTAGGACACAGGATGATGGCTGCAAAGCAGCACGGAACGAGTGGTTGTGATGTCAATCTGCGGAGGCTCCACTCGCCACAGTTTGCTCTTGTCATTTTGGACCTGGATTCTCCACACTACTGTCACTCTTTCTTTATAGCTTGGCTCTGCGTGTATTCACAGGACATTCACAAGTCTCCAAAGTATAGCTGAGATCAGTTTGTAATATTTCAAAGAGCAGACATTTTTGACAAAGCCCAATTTATCAATTATTTTACGCTTTGCAGTTTTTGTATCTCCTCTAAGAAATCTTTCTTAACCAAGTTCATGAAGATTTTTTTTCCTATATTTTCTTCCAGAAATTCTTAGTTTTAGCTTTTACTTTTAGGCCTATGATTATTTTTTGTATATGATGTGAAGTAGGGGATGAGGGTCTTTTTTGTTTTTTCTAAACATGGACATCCCATTGTTTCAGCACTATTTGTTGTAAAGATTGTCTTTTCCCTATTGAATCACCTTTTTCAAAAATCAATTGATCATATATGTGCAGGTTATTTCTGGGCTCTCTGTCATCTCATTCATCTATATTTCTGTCCTTATGCCACTTTCTTCCTCTTATGTGGCTATCCTTAAACCAATCTTTGAATCTTTGAAATTGGGTAGGGTAAGTCTTCCACTTTTATTCTTCTTTTTCAAATGGTTTTGGCTATTTTAGATCTTTTCCATTTCTATAAAACTTTAAAAATCATTTTGTCAATTTCTACCAAAAAACAAGCCTGCTAGGATTTTGGTTGAAATTGCATTGAATGTATAGATCTTCCATTGAATGGAAGAACTGACACCTTAACAATACTACTTCTTCAAATTCATGAGCAAGGTATATATCTCTATTTATTTATAGCTTCTTTAATTTCATTCATCAATGTTATATTTGTGGCATACAGGTTTTTATATATTTTGTTATATTTATGCCTAAGTAGATTTTCATAGATTTATTAGATTATTCTACATAAACTTTCATGTCATCTGCAAATGAATATTATCTCACTTCTTTCTTTATTTTATTTTTTTAAATTTATTTTTAATTTTATTTATTTATTTTTTACTTTATTATTTATTTATTATTTATTATTATTTTATTATTTATTTTTAATTTATTTTTTCTTGCCCAACTTCACTGGCTAAGATGCTCAGTATAATAGAAAAGGTAGGATTGGGCATTCTTGCCTTGTTTCTTATGATCGTAGAAAGAAGCAGGCGATCTTAATGACTATTAAGTATGATGTTGGCTATAGGTTTCTGTAGATTTCCTTTATCAGGTTGAAGAAGTTCTCTTATATTCCTGAATGTTTTTTTTTTTAATCATGAGTGAATGTTGTATATTGTTAAATTCAACTGCTTTTTCTGAAACTTTGGAGATAATCATACAGTTTTTCTTCTTTATTCTCTCTTTTAATATTGTAAATTATGCTGACATCTATGGGTGGTTGAATGTTATACTAACCTTGCTTTTCTGGAATAAACCCTATCTGGTCATGATGTATTACCTGTTCTATATACTGTTGGATTTTATTTCCTAACATTTTGTTGAAGTTGTTTTGCCTTCGTGCTTATGAGGCACATTAGTCCATACCTATCTTTTCTTGTAATGCCTTTTTTCTGGCTTTGGTAATCAGGGAAATGCTAGCCTTCAAAATGAAGCCAAATTTTTGGAAGAGCTTTATATGGAATTGGCATCATTTCTTCCTTAAATGTTTGGCAGGCTATAACTTTTAGCATGACTTTTATTAATAATTTTAGAATAAGAAAAATGATTAGGGTGGAAAAAAATAAAATGTGAAACTAGAAATCAACTTTTCCATAAAGGCTATGCTCCTAGCTAATTATCACCCATAGCCTGGTTCCGTAGTCTTGTTGCAGAGATCAGCCCACTTTCAACTAACCACATGTTCTTCTCACTTTGAAATTCAGGTCCTTCTAAGCGTTTCTGAAAGAAGAAAAAATATACATCTTCTTTCTTTAGAGCAAACCTCATGGGTTTTAATTTTTCTTATTAAAATAATATCTAACAAACATAAATACTGATATATCAATATAATTGGATACTATTCAGCAATAAAAGTGAAGAATTGATATGTACAAGATTAATGAATCTCAAACTAATAATTGAGCTGAGTTAAAGAAGCTGGATTAAAATATATACATATATATATATATACATATATATATATATATATACTGATTATTCCACTTACATGAAATTTTAGAAAATTAAACCTATAGTCTCAGAAAGCAGTTCAGTAATTCCCTGGGGTCTGCAGGGGCAGTGAAGGGGGTTCATTTAGGGGAGAGAGAGAAAGATGACAAAGAGACATAAACAAATTTTTAAGGTTGATAGATATGTTCATTATCTTGATTGTCGCAATGATTTCACAGGTGTACATTTATGTCAAAGCTTATAAAATTGCACCCTTTAAACATATGCAGTTTATTGTATGTCAATTTTACCTCTAAAGAGCTGTTATGAGATAATAGCTATTATTTATAGAACACCTATTTCTTTAGGGCACTCTTAATTTATATGTATTCTTTCTTTTAAAACTCTGATATCCCTTTTATACTATTACATCCCTTTTATGACTATTATTATTAAGATGAGGAATAATGTTAATGATGAGTAAATTGAAGCTCAAAGAAGCTAAATAACTTGCTGAAGGTCATATAATTAATAAATAGGAAAGCCAAAACGTAAAGTTAGATCAACCTTGTATCAGAGTTGCTACTTTTAATATTGTGCTTAAAACCACTATGATTATCTTGGGGTTGAAGAATGGAATAAAATGTAATGATAGATCTCAACCTGTGGGTTTTCCAGTGAAACTTGCTAACAAGGAATGCTATCTGAAGGGTAATATGCCAGACTTAACACAAAAATAGTTTTCCTGTCTGGTCTTCTTTTAGGACTTTGTATCTATTTTATCCATCAGGTATTTTATTCAGCATTTGAGTCTTTTCTTTTTTCTCAGTTCAATTCAAAGGTGCAGAGAGTACTGTTACTGTCAATTTCAAGACACTTTTATGGATGCTATAGGAATTACATGATGTATTAATCAGGATCCCAGCAAGAATCTATGGCACATTCAAACAGGGCAACTGATGGGAGGTTAATAATAAACACATTTACAAAGGAGTGGGCAGGTTAAGGAAAATTGGTAAGGAATAGTGAAGACTGAATAGACAAAAAGGGGAAGCAATTCCTGTACTACAGAGAAAATACCTGTATAGAAAGAGATACCCAACAAAAGTAGAGTGGGTACCTCTTGGGGAGTATATCTTAGGCAGGTGATACCACATACAGAGAAAATATCTGTATAGAAAGAGACACCCAAAAGAAGTGGAGTGGATATCTCTTGGGTGGGGTATCTCTTAGGTGAGAGAAATCCTCTAATTTCCAGTTGGTGCCTCCCATTGGCCAGACAATATCAAGTCTTCTGATCCATGAACAAGGAATGTCTTTCCATTTATTTAAATATTCCCTAATTTGCTTCAACAATGTTTTATAATTTTCAGAAAATTAGTTTTGTACACCTTTTGTTAAATTTATTCCTAATTATTTTCATTTTTGATGCTGTTATAAATAGAATTGTTTTCTTCTATTATTTCTATTTCATTGTCATTTAAATCAGAAAGGAGAAAAAAAGACTTACAAGCAAAAGATATATTTATACTATATTTTATATTTACCTATGTAGTTTCCCTACCAATGTTCTTTCTTCATGTGGATCTCAGTTACTGTCTAGTGTTCTCTCATTTCTACCCAAAGGAGTCCTATTAATATTTGTTATAGAGAATATCTAATATCAAATTCTCTTAGTTTTTTGTTTATCTGGCAATATCTTCCTCTTCATTTTTGAAGTGTAATTTTGTTGGGTAGAGAAATTCTTATTGGAAAGCATTTTTCTTTCATCAGTTTGATTATGTCATTCTTCCTTCTGGCCTCTGTGGTTTTGGGTAAAAACTTAGCTGTTAATCATTTTAGGATCCTTTGTATGTGATGAGTCATTTCTCTCTTGCTGTCTTTAAGATTCTATGTCCTTGGCTTATTATAGTTTGATTATGATGTACGTAGGCCTGGTTCTCTGAATTTATCCTACTTAGTGTTCATTGAGCCTTATATATGTATAGTTGATGTTTTTCATCAAATTTGGGAATATTTTGACCATTATTTCTTCAAATATTCTTTCTGCACCCCCTGTCTTCTTCTGGAACTCCTATTATGTGTATATTGGTACACTTGACAGTGTTGCAGAGATCTCTGAGACTTCATTTTTTTCATTTTTTTTTAGCTCCTCATACTAGAAAATCTTAGTTGATCTAGCTTTAAGTTTGCTGATTTTTTCTTCTGCCTGCTCAAATCTGCTGTTGGACCTCTCTAATGACTTTTTATTTCAGCTATTGTGCTTTTAAACTTCAAACTTTCTATTTGGTTCTTGTTTTATAATTTCCATCTCTTTAATAATATTTTCTATTTGGTGAGACATAATTTCCTTTATTTCTATAGACATGGTTTAGTTCTTTGAACATTTAAAAATAGTTAATGTAGAGTCTTTGTGCAATAAATCCAATATTTGGGCTTCTTCAGGGTTAATTTTCTATTGACTACTTTATTTCCAATGTATGGGATATAATTTTTGTTTCTTTTTGTTGAAAATTAGATATATTTTAATGACATGATATGGCAATGCTTGAAATCAGATTATCTCTCTTTCTAGTATTTGTTGTTATTTAGTGATTTTTCAGAACTAAACCTTTAAAGTCTGTATTTTTTGTCATGTGTGGCCACTGAAGTCTCTGCTTGGTAAAGGTGGTCAGCTGATGATTGAATAGAGATTTCCTTAAATGCCTGGAACCAATAAGTATCCCAGTCTTTGCTGAAGGACTGCCTGTGTGTGTGTGTGTGTGTGTGTGTGTGTGTGTGTGTGTGTGGTGTTGAGGCACACCTTCAACATTCAGCCAAACAGTTAACAACTCTGCTTTAGTCTTCACTTCCTGCTTTCACAGAGCTTCATAGTCAGAGCGAGATCAGAGCTGAGGATCTTCTCAGATCTTTTCTGAGCATACTCCCAGCTACATGTGTGTTCTGGGCATGTGTCCTGGGCATGCATGTGTTCTGCTAGATTTCCCAGGAATATGCCAAAGCTTTTCAAAGTCCTCTCAGGACATCTCATTCCCCAACTTTTAAGCAATTTTAAACAATTGTTATACAATTGCTGATATTTTTTTCTGACAAACACCCCAAAAGAAAAGGCTATTTGTCCTTGGTGTGCTCTGAGTCAGACCAAATAAGACAAGCCTTGTAAGTGGGGTCTCCCAGGGAACCACCAGACAGGTCAAATAATGGCAGTTCTCTGGAAATAGTGTTTAAAAGGTGCTCCAACCCCATGCTGCTCCCTCCAGTGACTGATAGGCTACTGTTTTTACTGTGAATGTAGACTATTGGTTTTCAAGACTACCACAGAACTGGAGAAGATGGGAATAGGGCAAGTTAAGATTCCACACATCTTCCTGTTCTTACAAACTCAGCCATTTTTCTTCAATTATACCTCAATTAAACTGGAAAAAATTCACTTAAATTAACAGAAAAAGACTTCCTGGAATACCGTAAGCTTTTGGTTAATTTCCAGGATTCTGAAAAGTTAATTCTGACCATTTTGCTAGGATTCTCATTGTTTTTATGGGGGAGAGGATTTTAGTGAATCATTTCTCTGCCGTTCCCACCTATTTTTTAATTTTTATGTGAAATGTGTATTTAGGTGCACACTTATAAATGGCTTTTTTAAGAATTTCCAATAGCAGAATTTTTGTCTTTTATCAGAAAGGTAAACTTTTAAATGTACTGTGCTCACAGAAATATTCAGTGTAGCCTCGCTACTTCATTTTACATTTTCTATTCATTATATTTCATTTTTTAATTTTTAAATTATTTTTCAATTAGTCTTTATTCTACCCTTCTCTCTAATAGTTTGAAGCTCTACTTCCTATCTGTATTTTATTGTAAGTTACTGTACACATACATACAAAACATAATAGTATAATAAGTACATACAATTCGATTTCAAGACAATGTTTAAAATGAACAAGAAAACTATTTAAATTATTACAGTATACTTTGGTGACACTATTTTGCAGATAAGACTTAGGGTAACCTTAATAATCAGTGATATTTATTGAGTGGCTACTATACACCAAACAGTATAGGTGCCTTTCATTTGTTGATTAATTTTTTATCTTCACAACTCTATAAGAAATGTCCTATTATTGTCTTTTTATAAATAATGAAATAAACTCAGATAATTTATATAAGGTTCCCAAAGTCACAAAGATTGTAGGTAATAATATCAAGATTCAAGCTTGAGGTTGCCAAATTCCAGAGCCAAAGCTCCATGGATACTCAAATGTGTGTTCTTTTCTATAAAGGTAAAAATGTAAGAGAACAGTTAGTTGGAGGGGCACACGTATTTATAAGAACAGATTGTTCTTATAAGAAAGTTGTCTCTCTTGCTATCTCTTATCTGACACAATTTTAAATATAGAGGAGAGAAAGAAAACATGAAATATAAGAAAGCATCTATGAGGAGGTAAATAGAAATAAAAGCTAGAAGAGTAGAAACAGCTAAAGAACAGCCTGGAAGGAAGGGACAGCTGGGAGAGGATGAGAAGGAAGTCAGAGAGACTGAGAAAGTCAACCTATTTTGACTGAAGGGAACAGATGGAAGATGAGCAAAGACAAAAGGGGCCATGTGGGTAGGTGTCATCAGTTAGAGGGCAAGTAGCTGGAATTTGATCAATCGACAAGAATTTATTTACTGGACTCCTGGGCATAGTGGGAGATACAAAAGAATGCAGAATTATTTTGGGAACTATAATGATGTAGGCAAGACAGATGGCTTGAACTGGGACTTTAATGCTGAAGGAAAAGGCTACAGAGAGAAGGCAGAAAGAAAGAGGTTAAGGCAATCCCCACATAAGCCAGCTTGCATATGAATCTATAATTTTTGTGGGAATGGAAAGAAATAAGTTAGAGAAAATCCTGTAGTTGCTATTGAATCAAAGATAAACGATTTGTAGATGGGTGAAAAAAGATGCCACATCGCCTACCCTTTCCTTTTCTGTTTTTGATAAAATTAAAAGGTCACTAAAGATGTATAAAAACACACCCACACATAATACACATCACAGACAAGGCTTTGCATCATCTTCCCAAATGTAAATATGTCCATTTAGTTAATATTGGGTAGGGCCTAATGCATATTATGAAGATTGATTGGATTGGGCCACCTTAAAAGGAACAAGGAAGTCTTTTTCTGTGGGAGAAAGTTGTAAACAAGACTTAAATGTTGCCTAAGAACATTTAACAATGTAATGAAGATGGATCTCCATTTATAAAAATGAAAGTAAATTAAAATTGGTTGGTGCTAGTGAACGTGGAACCCAGCTCAGAGGCACAAGGAGGAAATGAATTTTCTGGTTAGCCCTCTCGTGTATTATCTGCAATAGACTGTCATATGTGCACTCATTTATTCTAAATTATCTGTTGAGTGCCTTCCATAACAAAAATATTAGCTGCCATGAGTTTTCCTGTACTAGGCTCCTAAATATTTAAATTGATGAATATCCCAATTATAATGATTTGATCTGTATAAATGATATGAATGTATTAAATGATCACATGTACCCCCCAAATGTGTGCATCTATTATATATCAATAAAAAAAATTTAAATTTAATTTTCCCACCAGGGGAGCTGGTAGGAAAGCAGCAGCATGCTCCAGGGAGCCCCGGGCCCAATTCTACTCCAAAGTGGAGATAATTTGCACATAACTATGAATACTTTGGCTAGTTATTTTATTCGTGCATTTGTTTGTCCAATAGATATACACATACACATGACGAACAGCCACAGCCTTGGTAGCATCAGTATTTCAATAGCAATACCCCAAACAATGGCAGGTGGGTTTTGAAATGGCATGGTTGATCTCCTGGAAACCAATTTCAGGTGTGACATTGGTGGGGACCTTTCTGTGACAACAGTGAAGTACTACTTGGAGAATGGCAGCAGTGAGTGCCCTGGTGGACTCTATCCAGGGTACCTGAGGTGAGCAGGGATGGGGCTATTGGTACAAACCCCCTAAGCCTCTGGGCACTATGGTAGTTCACCAAGCCTCAGATAACAGGCACAATTTAACTGCTATCTGGAGAGAACACAGCTATTCAGGGAGTGATCACTCTTTCTTATTCACCCAACAGAGGCCAGTGTCTATGAGGCGGTAAGTAGAAAAGTCTCAATTACCTAAACCCAAGAGGAACTGAACAAACACCCTAGGCTATAGAGAGACACTTCCTCAAATGGGATGAAGGTTCATAGCACGTATACGTTTATATGTAAATGGGTATGTTTACATAGTACATGGAGGTTATCATTTCATTCTTGCCACCAATTAGCTCTGTGGCCATGAACAAGCTGCTTCCTTTCCCTGGTCTTCAGCTTTCTCGTCCACAACATGAAGAAGCTGGGTCTGATGATCTGAGGTCCCTTCCGGCTACAATACTGTGTTAGGATTCCAGATAGGTGCTGCGGATGGCACAACACCTTGCCAACTTCTAATTTTGTTATGTAAAAGCATCAGATTTTCCTCTTCCTTAGGAATTGCCGTGTGAAAATGACCCAACAAATGCAGAATTTACATCTTTCTCAGTCGAAAAAACATAGTGCTCCGTCATCTCCCAACGCTGCCAAGCGCCTGTACAGGAACCTCTCTGAGAAGCTGAAGGGCAGCCACTCTTCATTTGATGAGGCCTATTTCAGAACAAGAACGGATCGGCTGAGCCTCAGAAAGACCTCAGTGGTAACGAAACTCTTTTTATTCTTGTGTTCATTTGATTTGTTCAGTTATGTTTGGGTTTAAGGAGATTCCAAGATATCCACGCTTACTTCAGAAGCCGATGCGTGCAATTCTATAAACGCCGCAATAGAGTCAGGTAAGGCAGGAGCTGCACATACCCGTGTTGTTAGACAAAGTTTGAGTGATGTGAGTTTTTTCCCCTTCCTTTTTATTAACTTCTTTCTCTTACTTTTCCTTCAATTTTTATTTTACTGGTATACAAAAAAGAAAAAAAAAATCTCAAAAATAGCAGTTTGACAAATATGGTGTCTCAGATTAAACAGGCTTTCTGAGAGCTCCAGTGTTCATTCAAATAGTAATATTAATATCATTTACTTATTTCTAGTGTATACCCCACATGGTTTCCAAAGGCATTCAAAACAGAATCCAGGCAAAGAATGCATATATATTACATAATGGGCAAGATGGCAGAGGATCAGGGAGGAAAGGAAAAAGAAAAAAACTAGAAAAAGAATATATATAGTGAGAATAGAAGTAGATAAACCAAAACTTAAGCAAAAACATATATATATTGGGGGGCTAGTTTTGCCTATATATATATTTGCCTGGGTGTGTGTGTATATATATGTGTGTGTGTGTGTGTGTGTGTGTATGTGTATACCTATATTTCGCCTATGCACACACACACACACCCCCCTACAAGAAGTTAAGAAAGAAGTTAAGAACTTTGTCATTACATGTATCTTTTAGTTCTCAGGCAGTCAAAGCAGAAAAGGAAACAAAATTGCTTATAGCATCCCATTACCTGATAACTACAAATATAACAGTCCCACAGGAGAAACGGATATTCTCTTGTTGCTAATTCCTCCAGCCCCTGTAGATGTCATAGTGAATTATGTAACAGCGAATGGCATAAAGAGTGAAATTGAGGATGTTACATTCTCAAATAATAGTTCCTTATATTGGCCCTCAGTAAAAGCTGAAGGCATAATATTAATAACCTTAGCAAGGGTATTTTTGCAAAGGATAATGGCACCATTTGTTTGCTCTTAAAACAGAAATGAGTCCCAGCTTTTCCAGATAGAAGCATGCCAGAGTTTGCCAACAAAAGCTTGAAGGAGGAAATGACTTAAGAGTGAGAGTAAATATGGCACATGAGAAATTAGAAATACTAAGAATCAAAAACAAATACACAACTGTGGACAGGGCAGCATTTTAACTTTGAACTCATTTGTTTTCTAATATGTTTTCTCATTCCAAACTTATCTTCTGGGAGGGCTTGGCTGTGGTTAAGTTGCAGCATCAGAGGCTCTTCAGCTTAGCAAACTGTGGACAAAATACTTTACCATTCAGCAGATTGTCTTGTAGCAAAGAGAACTGCATACCAAAATAGCTTCATCCCCTGGGTCCCCATTGTCAAAATAAGCATTTGCATAACCACTTTGTATTTTCCTCAAATTCCAATTTTGTGTTATGTATTCAGCTAAAACCTACCTGCAGCCTTTGATAGGAAAAAACAATTTTGATGAAACTAGAAATAAAACTTGCCCACCTAAACATTTGAGCACTGAAGACTTCTCATGTTAATCAGGTGACCCCTATGCTAGGTCAAAACCAATGGTATTTCAACATTTTTAAAGACCAAGCAACACTTGAGGGAAGGTTCCAGATAGATATGTAAATAATATGTGCTCTAATCTTCTCCCATGAGCTACAGAAATATGTATTTGAGAGAATTCCAGAGCTCTTCTACTCTGTTTACTATTAATCCTTTGAAAGAAGTTTTCCAAGGAACCATATTGTCTTTGGCTATTGTTTTCTATTGCTGATTTGCATTCCATAAACATTCATGTATTAAAGGTTCTGAGAAGTCCTACAGGGAAATACCAGGGTAACTTGGTTTAATCCAATGTTTACCCAATTTATTTCACCACATGCTATTTTCCTCATAGAACACCTTCATGGAACATAGCTAGACTTCAATGACCCATAGAACAGTATTCTTCAGAAGCCTACTTTGAGAAAAGCTGATTTTTATTCTTATCTGCAGCCTATCCATGCTGTGCTGTATTGTCTCAATGCATCTAAATGTACTATCTAAGCAGTGCCTATTAGAAATGATGTAGGGAGGGTCTTGGACTTTGGAGACCTAGGGATAAATTGTAGTTATACCACTTGTAAGTGGGTATGCAGTCCCTGAAGCACCACTCTTCAAAATTTAAAATACCTAAGCCACAAAGACACAGTGGTCCATGAAACCGTGCTAATCTGGTTTTACTTTTCTGCTCCAGAATTTCCAGGGCAATGAAGCCATGTTTGAGGCAGTTGAGCAGCAGGACATGGATGCTGTGCAGATCCTCCTGTATCAGTACACACCAGAAGAACTAGATCTCAACACGCCCAACAGCGAGGGGCTGACGCCCCTGGATATTGCCATTATGACCAACAATGTGCCCATTGCGAGGATTCTTCTGAGGACAGGGGCCCGAGAAAGTCCACACTGTAAGTAAACCTGAGAATAAATGCATAGACTACAAAAGCTAGACTTCAGCTTTATGTCACCAAAATAGCCATTGCTGATGTTCACAGCAGGAATGGTTGACTAAGCATAGGCTCTGAAATCCTTTACATGTTTTCATGGACTATCATGCACATAGTGATGGTGTTTATCAGTCTGAGCAGCAAGTTGTATTATAAATAGAATATGCTGAATGGCATTGAAAAGGAGCCTGAAAACAAGTTCCTCCTAAGAATTTTATCCTGACCTTTAAAATATGTCAGATATACCAAGTAAGGATATAGAATAGGAGGTATACATAGAAAAAGAATGAGCATTTGTGTTTATGTCTCTTTTTGTGAGCATTTGTGTTTATGTATCCACAGTCAGTGTAGAATGAGCATTTGTGTTTATGTATCCACAGTCAGTGTAGTAGTTTCCTTCCTTCCTTCATTCATTCGACAAACACTGAGTGCAGGGCACTGTTCTAGGTGCTAGGTGAACAAGAAAAAAGCCCCTATTCTTATAGAACTTACATACTGGTGGGGGAGACATCCAGTATGCAAGTAAATAGATAAAATATAAACTCAAATAGTTATAAATGTTATGAAGAAAACAAAATGGATAATGACTAGAAATTGATGAGAAAGGGACTATTTTAAATAGGATTGGTACCTGTTGACCAACCTTTCCCCATACTCTTTCCTCCCCAGTCCCTGGTAACCACTATTCTACTCTCTGCTTCTATAATATCAACTCATTCTATATATGAATGAGATCATGCCATATTTTGTCTTTCTGTGCTGCTTGGCTTATTTCACTTAATCTGATGTCCTCCAGGTCCATCCATGTTGTTGCAAATAGCAGGATTTCATTCTTTTTTGTGGCTGATTAATGTTCCACTGTGTATAGATAACCTACATATAACCACATTTTCTTTAGCTATTCATCTGTTGGTGGATGCTTGGAATCTGTTGATTCCATGACTTGGCTATTGTGAATAGTCCACAATAAACACAGGAGTGCAGATATCCCTTGGACATTCCGATTTCATTCCCTTTGGATATATATCCCAGTAGCAAGATTGCTGGATCATATGGTTGTTCTATTTTTTTAAAAATCATATCAGTAATATAGCTTTTTTATTTCAGAATATTACGGGGGTATAAATGCTTTGGTTACATCTACTGCCTTTGCACCACCCAAGTCAGAGCTACAGGTGGGCCCAACCCCCAGACATCACGTGCTATACCCATTAGGTGGGAATTTACCCATGGTTGTTCTATTTTTAATTTTGACAATTGATAGGAGAAATAACTTCTAGTGTTTTGTTGCACAGTAGGGTGATGATGGTTAAAGTAAGGTATTATATATTATTAATACAAAATAGCTAGATAGAGGTTTTTGAATGTTCTCACCACAAAGAAATAATAAGTGCATGAGGTGATAGACACAATTAATACAATGACATGATCATCATACAGCATATATGTATATAAAATACCAAATTGTGCCCCACAAATATGTGCAATTATAATGTGTCAATTTAAAAATAAATAAATAAATAGGGTTGGGCAAGAACAGCCTCTTTGATATGACATATGAGTTAAGTTCTAGATGCTATAAGGAAATGAGTCATGCCTATAATCCTAGCACTCTGAGGCTGAGGCGGGAGGATCACTTGAGGTCAGGAGTTCAAGACCACCCTGAGCAAGAGCGAGACCCCATCTCTACTAAAAATAGAAAAAAAATAGCCAGGCAGCGTGGCATACACCTGTAGTCCCAGCTACTTGGGAGGCTCACTTGAGCCCAGGAGTTTGAGGTTACTGTGAGCTAGGCTGATACAATGGCACTCTAGCCCGGGGAACAGAGAGAGACCCTATCTAAAAAAAAAAGAGAGAGAGAGAAAGAAAGAAATGAGTCATAGTCATGAAAAGATATGGGGATCAAATTCTGGGCAGAGTGAACAGCAAACACAAAGGTGCTGAGGCAGGCAGAAATGAGACTGACATATTGGAAGAACAAGAAGGGCAATGTGTCTGGAGCAAAGTAGCACAGGGGAGAATGGTGGCTGAGGAAGAAGTAACCAGGAGCAGATTGTAGGACCTTGAGACGATAGTGAGTGTTTAGCTTTGATTGTTGAGTATGCTGGGAAGGTAGGAGAGCAGTTTAGGCAGGTGCATGACATATTCTGTTTTATATCAAAAGATCACTACAGTGCTCTGTGGAGACTTGACAATTGTGAGGCAATTGTGCAACTGGGAAGACCAGTTAGGAGCCTATTTCAGTGGTCCAGGAGATGGATAGCAGTTGCTTAGACTAGCATGACAGTGATGTTGAGCAGTGGTAGAATTCTGGATATGTTTTTTAACAGCTTTATTAAGATATAATTCATATATCATACAATTTACCCATTTAAAGTATATAAGTCAATGGTTTTTAGAGAATAAATTTATATATATATGCACAGAGTTGGGCAACTATCACTACAGTCAATTTTAGAACTTCCTCACCCCAAAACAAACCCTATGCCCTTTAGTTGTCACTCCTCAACCTCCCTACTCCTCTCAGCCCTAGGCAACCACACTAATGTAATTTCTCTTTTGATAAATTTGCCTATTCTAGATATTTCCTATAAGGGAATCATATAACATGTAGTCTTTTGCGACTGGCTTCTTTCTGAATGTATTTTGAAATAGAGCTGATAGTACTTGCCTTGGGGCCAAGGACAGACCCTGCCCAGGAACGGATGGGATAATAGCATGTGGCACTCCCCTGTGCCAGGCGCTATTCTGAGCACTTTACATGTATTGACTCCTTTAATCCTCACAACAACTTTATGAGGTAGGTACTCACATTCCCCTTGGTGCAAACTCTCTGACCCAATGACCACAATGGCTCTGAGCCACCGTTTTTATGTTTCCTAAAAGAAAAAAGTAAACTCATCAAACTGTTAGTCTCACTAATACTGATTCACTTACTTCCAAGTGGTGAGACCCAGAAGGCTGAAAGAGAAGCAAGCAAATATATAATTAGAGGTCACATCTCTGCTCCTCAATTTCATAAACCACTACCACCCAAAGACTAGGTACAGAGGCAGATCCTTATATCAGAAAATTCTTTATTTTAAAAATGCTTAGCTCACCACATCCATGTCAGAGAGAGTAAGGATTTGTGTTCAGTAGGATTTGAGCTCTTCCAAAGAGCTCCACAGTCAAAGTGCTGCTCCTTTTTAGTGGAACTGGAAGATTTGGAGGGATGGGCAAATACGGATGAAATAAATTGAAAAGGCATCTTTGCTGCCTTCTGATTTATTCTGCAATAATGTCTCTCCCAAAGATCCAGTTAGAGAGGGGTGGAGAGAGAATCAGAGGGTCTGAACATGGAGAATGCAGACTGAGCTCCATTCTATAGGAACAAGGAGACCATTCATCCACATGTTGCCATGGCCATCCTGCACAGGGCTGGATGAAACATTAGTCCTACTTACCTGAGACGCTACAAAGAATTCTGCATTTTCCATGAAAACAGTAAGACGCCGAACCTCCCAAAACCCCCTGTGCATAATTAAACCTCCATAAAAGAACTCAAGTACTAAATATCTAGTTAAACCAAAAGCAAATTTGTTTAAGAGATCCCTGGTTTTCCTTGTTCCCTCTGGGATGATAACTGTGTTACCATCACAAAGTTGTAAAGAACAGACAGTGGGAGATAAAGCCAGGTTTCAGTCTCCAGGAAATACGACACCTAAGTCACCTTGGCCACCCAAGAAGTCAAATGGATAGCATCACACATGTGAAAAAAATGGCAAAGGAATATTGATTGAGTCCCTATGCAGTTTCCACATACATTATCTCTGGTTTTCACACTAACCCTGTAGTATGATGTTATAACTCCACTTCAAAGACGAGGAATGTGCAAAATTCTGAGAAATTAAGTGACTGGGCAGAGGTCACACACCCAGCAAATGAATAGGGATGTCAAGGGCACAAGCCCAAGTCTGTGGGACATGAATACCTGGGATCCTTCCGCACCAATTCACTGCCTTTCCAAATTACCAGTATGGAGGGCTATGGCCACTGGTTCCCCGCATCTTTCCCTTTCTACCGTTTGATAAAATCCTATGGTGTATTTCTTTGTTCTAGTCTGTGCACTCAGGTGTTGGTCCTGTTGGAGAGAGGCAGGATAGAACACGATGTTTTGGGGGATTTTTAATTCACTTTATAGATCAAGTAGGAAAGAAACAGAATTGCTTCTGTGCATGACTATGAGCCAACCTATGAGAAAAACCGCAGTGTGTTGGCCAGGAGCAGATAAGCAAACACCTGCTGCAAACTGCTCCCCAGAAGCTGAAGAGGAAGGATAGAAGAGAAGGAAAGTAATGATGATGACTCAAGTTCTTAGAGTATTTTACACATACAACAATGCTTTTGTCTGCATCATCTGACCTGATCCTCACAACTGGCTTGTGAGGTGGGAGTTATTTTCCTCATTTTTATCAATGAAGAAACAGGAATTTGAACAGCCAAATAGTTCACCCAACACAACAAAACTAATATGTGGTGAGGTCATGATTTGAATCCAAATCTTCAGCATTTAAATGCTTTAGTGTTTGTGGGAATGCTTTGCCACACTCACTGTTGGCAGAATAGATGCTCAATCCTTCTGTGGCTCCCATCTGTTCTTCTTCTAATGATGGTCAAGTACGTATCTCAAACATAGAGTTTCTAATAAGCTTAATTTTATCGCTTTCCTTTCCCTGTGCTGTCCCTTCTGAAAACTAACCCAATACTCTTCTCACAATGCCAAACAAGGTTCCTAACACAATTCGGAAGAAAGTCCTCTGTTATTCTCCCCATTTCTTAACAAAAATCATGACGACACAGATGGGTTTAAGGACTTGACTCCCAAGTTACTGGTCAAGCCTGTCTTCCTGTCTTTAGCCCTTCAACCACAGAGCTATATGGAGGTGTTTTTTATGCACATGGCTTGAAACTCAACCACGTACATTTCTTTATTGATAGCAAAAGTCTCAGATGCACCCATCCAGACATGCACACTGCTCTGAGATTAAATATATATATATAAATATATATTTATAAATATATATTTATATAAAAATATTATATTTATCATATAATTATTTATATTATATTATATTATTATATATTATAATATTATATATTATATTATTTATATATAAATATATATTTATATATAATATATATTTATATATAAATACATATATATTAATATATATAAATATATATATAGGAACCTGCCTACTCATTAGATGAATCCACTATCTTTATTCAGCACCGTTTTTCTGTTCTTCCCACCTTTAGGCAAACAGCAAAAAGTAACACCCATCCCTTGCAGAAGAAAACATCAGCCATCATTGAAGTAGAATCCCAAGCACTTCCTTGCAGAGGGGTGTGCTGAGCTTAGGAAACAGGCATGGAACCTGAGGGGACCGCAACTAGGGAAGGCAGCGTGCAGAGGCAGCACAGGACGCCCGTGGCTGTGCCATGGATCCTTTCGTACACTTAGGATCCCAGTTGCTGTGACTGATGCACAATTGAAATAACTGCTATCGAAGAAAGACTCGCTGTGTATAAAAGCCCCCAGTCATAAACCCCTCCCTTTTTCTGACTAACTCATATCCTGCCCCCACCCTAAAATCACAGTTCAACAGTCTCCAGGAGGAATTTGCTGAATCATCAACGAGGGCCTTGCCTTTCCGAGGCTGCCACTTATTTGGCATCACAGAGGCCCTGTAAACAGAAATTGTAAAGAAAACAGCTCTTTGGGGATGCCTACCATGTGCAAGTCTGGTCACTCATGCGGATTTTTGTCTCATGCTGACCCTAATACCTAGTACATAGTAGGTGCTCAGAAAATTTTAGTTGACATTTTCGCCTTTGTGATAGCCCCATCTATGCCACTGGACATCACACATATTGAGCTTTAGTGTGCACACACACACGTTCATTATGTGTGTTGTGGACATGCATGTGTGCACACACAATGTATGGGGGAAGAAAACCTTTAAATCCGGGTGCGGTGGCTCATGCCTGTAATCCTAGCACCCTGGGAGGCCAAGGCAGGTGGATCATTTGAGCTCAGGAGTTCAAGACCAGCCTGAGCAAGAGCGAGACCCCATCTCTGCCAAAAATAGAAAAAATTAGCCGGGCATGGTGGCGCATGCCTGTAATCTCAGCTACTCGGGAGGCTGAGGCAGGAGGATCGCTTGAGGCCAGGAGTTTGAGGTTGCTATGAGCTAGGCTGATGCCACGGCACTCTAGCCAGGGCAACAGAGTGAGACTCTGTCTCAAAAAAAAAAAAAACTTTAAATCTTTTAGTAACTTAAACTTTGGGGCATTTTTTGTTGTTGCTGCTGTTGTTGTTGTTTTCCAGGCACTGCTGCAGGATTTGGTTATAGATATAGGCTGTTTATTTTTATTTTTGCACTGTTTAGTAATATGGACTGGTAAGAGTGGTTGAAGATGCCTCAGTTTTAGTCTTTCTGCCTACCCCCTCAGCTGCATTCTCCATCTCTCTGGGCCCTCTCCTCTCTCTCTGCATTTCTTGGGAATGCCTCCCTCTCACCTTCTCTCAGATGCCGCTTGTGGAGCTAGGAAGTGTCACCCAGAATTTGTCATGTCCAGTTACTTGATGAAATGTGAATGCAGAGTTGCTGTCATTCAAGTACGGTGCAGACAGCAAGGCTATAACTTTGGCAGCCTTGTCAGGATGCACCACTTGTTTCTGCAGTAGTCAGGGGTTCATGTTGGTGCTGGGACTGGTTCAGGCCATGTCTAAGAGGTGTGACTGTAAACTAATGAGGCTGGCTTTATGTAAACAAACACGCTCTAAAGTCTACAATCCAAGCGAATGTTATCCTTCAACATGGTCCTCCTGGGAGACCCCACACTTGCTCCAACAGTGCTGCCATTGCTCTGAACACTTTTGGAATTGTCCTCTGAGTTGGTTTATGAGAAAATCTGACTCGTTGCTTAGAGTCACACCTGATTTTTGTTCCAAAACAGCATTGCCCAGCGTCGTCACTCTCTATGTTCAACAGACTTGGCCTCAAATAATTTAGAGAAGTTTCCTGAAATCAAATCCACCCTCAAAGGCCAAAGATTTACAGCCATTAAGAATATGTATAGAATGAGCCTTAGACAGGTCTCTAGAATAAGCCCCAAATATTTTTATCTGTTCGTTAAAATTGGAGTATAGATCTTCACCCTGACTTTCAAACCTGTTCCTCAAACCTTATCTTATACTGACCACCCTTCCCCCACACCGGCCTCCATTCTGTTCCTTGAATGTGCCCAGCTACCTTATCACTGAGCTTTTGTGCTAGCCATTCCCTCTACTTGGAATGCTTGAATGCTTTTAATCTTGATCATTACCCGGCCAGCTCCTTCTTAACATTTGTATTTCAACTTAAATGTGACATCTTCAAGAGAGACCTTCTCTGGCCACCAACTCCAAAATCTAAAAGGTCACTTTCTAATCACATCACTCCACTGTCATTTTCTGCACAGCACTTATCACATTTTTCTCAACGATTTTATTTGCTTATTTTCTGCCTCCCAACCTTAGAATGTAAACTCCAGAAGAACAGGATCCATCTGTCTCATTCATCACTGACTTCCCAGCAAATAGGAGGCACTCAATAAATGCTTGTTTAATTGAACTGAATGAATTCCAAGCCTATTTCTTTTGAATAGTATGAATATATTATTTCTTATGAAGGGAATGATTTTACTAAATATCAACTGCATTGACTTTTTTTATGTTTCCAAATAACTGTTTAAACATTAGGTGGCCACAGTCTAAGTTCCAGTCACCTGTTCTTCACAAGTTGGTAGTTCTATTTTCTTGATTTTTTAATTCTAAAATATTTAATTGGCAGATAAAATTTGAATGTATTCAAATATATTCAAACATGTTATGATTTGATATGTACATATACTGTGTAATGATTATCACAATCAAATTAATTAAAACATCTATCACCACCCATGCTGAACATTAGTTCTTCAGAACTTATTCATCTTATAACCAGAAAGGTTGTACCTTTTGATCAATATCTTCCATGTTCCCGACTCTCAGCCCATGGCAATTATCATTCTACTCTTTACTTTTATGAGTTTGACTTTTTTAGATTCCACATACAGTATTTATCTTTCTGTGCCTGGTTTATTTTACCTTGAATAATATCCTCCAGAGGTTCATCCATGTTGTTGTAAATAGCAGGATTTCCTTCTTTTGATAGTCATCTTTTCTTTCCTTTGTTCTTTTTTAATTCTTAAATATACATACAACACAAAATATCTTCTCCCTGTCAAAAATTGAAACATTATAAAGTTAAAAGATGTTTTTGACAGCCCACTCAATGCATCCCTAAATAGATATTTCTCATGCACACACAGTCTAGATTACCTTCCCTAAATTCCGCCAATTTAACCATTGCCATAAGTTTAGAGAGTGTCCAGATTTTTCCCTATAAGTTTTAACACACAACACACACAACAACAACAGCAGCAGCAGAAAAAAAAAATAATTTGGTGCAGCTTTTAAAGTAATCCTTAGCAGAGGCTAAAAATTAAATTCTTGAAGTCAGAGAAGTCTGGTTTCAAATCCTGCATCTGACATTTTGTAGTTATTGGAAAATTCCTTAACCTCTCTGGGACTGTGTTTCTTCATTTGTGAAATGGAGATAATAATTGTTTCTACTTGTATTACTTATACAAGTTTAGCTACACAAAAACAGCAACTGAAAATCACAAAGTTTCTGTGGGTCAGGAATCTGGGAAAGGCTTTAGCTAGACAGTTTGGATAACATGAGATTGCTGTCATGTTAAGGCTTGTTTGAGCTGGAGGATCCCCTTCCAAGCTTACTCACAGTGGCTATTGGAGCCAGCCCTGCCTGCTTTGCTACATGGGCCTCTATTCCTGGCTGCTCCATGACATGGCAGTTGGCTTCCCCCAGAGAAAATGATCTGATAAAGAAAGAGAGAAACCAACCAAGGTGGAAGCAACACCTTTTAACTTTCAAAACCTAGTCTCAGAAGTGGCATACTGTCATTTGTGCTGAATTCTCTTGACCACACAGACCAACCCTGGCACAGTGTAGGAGGGAACTCTACAAGGGTGTGAACAACAGCAGTCAGAGGTCATTGGAGGCCTTCTTGGAGACTGGCTACCATACTAACCTATCTAGGACTGTTGAGAACTAAATGGAATAATACCATTAAAACATTTCTCACATTACCTGGCACATTGTAAATGGTTAAAAAAAACTGTTAACCACTATAACTCTCAAAAACAAAATAAAACAACCTAAGAGTTTCTGGTAAAGAATTTAAATATTTTACCCATCTTGTGTTGCAGAACACTGCCAAATACAAGCACTTTTTTAAATTTGTATATTTTTATATTCTAAAACTACAGTGTCCAACACAGAAGCCACTGGCCACATATAACTATCAAATATTTGAAACATGTCTACTCCATTGACCAATGGAACAGAATAGAGAGCCCAGAAATGAAACCATACATGGACAGCCAATTTTTTCAACAAAGATACCAAGAACACACAATGGGAAAAGAATAGTCTCTTCAATAAATAGTGTTGGGAAAACTGAATATCCATGAGCAGAAGAATCAAATTGGAATCTTATATCATATATAAAAATTAACTCAAAATGGATTAAAGTCTTAAATACAAGACAAGAAACTGTAAAACTACTAGAAGAAAACATAAGAGAGAAACTATGTGACATTGGTCTGGGCAATAATTTTTTTAGTATAACCCCAAAAGTTCAGGTGACAAAAGTAAAAATGGACAAATGGGATTACATCAAACTAAGAAGATTTTGCATAGCAAAGGAAATCACTAACAGCATGTAGAGACAACTTATGGAGTAGGAGATAATATTTGCAAGCCATACATCTAATAACGGGTTAATATCCCAAAAAATGTAAGGAACACAAACAATTCAATAGGAAGAAAACAAATAAACCAAATAAAAATGGGCAAGGAATCTGAATAGATTTTTCTCAAAAGTAGTCATCCAAATGGCTAACAGATATATGAAAAAAAATACTCAGCATCTCTAACCATTATGGAAATGCAAATTAAAACCACATTGAAATATCCTGTCAAAGCTATCAGAATGGCTATTATCAAAGAGACAAAAGATAGGTAGTGGTGAGGATGTGGAGAAAAGGGAGATCCATACACTATTAGTGAGAATGTAAATTAGTACAGCAATTATGGAAAACTATCTAGAGGTTCCTCAAAAAAGTAAAAACAGAATTACCATATGATTCAACAATCCCACTTCTGGATGCTCACCAAAAGATATGAAATCAGTTTGTTGAAGAGATGTCTGTACTCCCATGATTATTGCAGCACTATTCACAATAGCTAAGTTATAGAATCCACCTAAGTGACCATCAACAGATAAATGAATAAAGAAAATTGTGTATATATACAATGGAATATGTTTCAGCCTTTAAAAATAAGAAAATGCTGTCATTTGCAACAACATAGATGGAACTGTAGTACACATCATGCTGAGTGAAAATAAGCCAGGCACACAAAGCCAGATACTTCATGTTCTCACTTACATGTGAAATCTAAAACAATCGTACTCATAGAAGCAGTGAGTAGAATGCTGGTTACAGAGGATGGGGGTTTAGGAGAATGCAGAGATAATGGTCAAAGGGTAGACAAATCTCAGACAAGAGGAATAAGGTTTTCTTTTAAATTTATTTTATAGTGTAATGAATATAGTTACTAACAGTGTATCATACATCTCAAAATTGCTAAAGGAGTATACTTAAAATTTTCTCACCACAAAAAATTGATATGTATTTGAGGTGATGGATATGTTAGTTAGTTTGGTCTAATTATTCCACATTGTATGCACAAATTATAATATCACTTTGTACCCCATAAATAAATGAAATTATAAATTGTCAATTTATAATAAAATAAAATTTAAAAAAGAAATGTGTCTAGTACAAACTGAAATGTGTCCTAAATGTAAAATTTACACTGGATTTTAAAGGCTTAATACCAAAAAAAGAATAAAAGATAGCAAATTAATAATTTTTATATTGATTATATATTGAAATAACATTTTGGATATATTGAGTTAACTAAAATATATTATTAAAATTAACTTTACCTATTTCTTTTTGTTTTTATAATGTTACTACTAGAAAATTTTAAATGATGTGGCTCACACTCTATATCTATGGACAGCACTGAACATATTGGGAGAAGATATGGTTATCTAAATTCATACTTAAATCCCCTATGATGTCACTAGATAATGTGTTTTGGATTTCCTAAATAATTCACTTGAGTCTTTTGTGCATTTGTTTTAGAAAAGATGTCCATTTGCCTCTTTGAGTTTGGGCAGGAAGTCCCACTTTGTGTCATTAGTTCTGGCTTCTTAAGGAATCACCAGTTACAACCTAACTTACAAAATATGGACTTGTGAAGACATGTCCTTCTGGGAAGTATAAAGTAGCAGGGAAGAAGACTCCAGAGCCCCATGTTCAGGTGTAATGAGTTCTAGGAGAAGAAAGTTCCACAGTAATTAAAATGAAACAATTAATCTTTAGATCTCTAAAACCTTTTTGGAATTGTACTCTGAAAATCCTTGCAAAAACCTGAAAATATGACCAAGAGTGGGGGCCAAAGTGAATTTTGAGTTCTGAACCTTAACAAGACAGTATATTGGAACTTATGTTTTGAGTTTTTCTGGTGTAAGGGTTATCGAATTTAAAACATTTAAGTATTAGAACATCTCTATATTATTAATACTTTTTTGGTATTCCTAATTTAAAACAAGTAAGTTAGTTGTGAAGTTGTTAGAAGGTTGTCACTTATGATCAGCAAAGATAAATTTTTTGAACTGCTCTTTTTGGTTGCCCAGAGGATTTTGGCTTACAATACAAGGTTTATACCTAAATGACTTTGTTTTTTTCCTTTTAAATAACAAATAGGGTTGAAATTGATATCACTTATTAGCATATATTTCTGAACAGTAGCTAGAATGAAAAATTTTTATTTGAGAAAAGTTTTTTTTTGATAGAACATTGAGCTTTTTTATAAAACAAGTATTTTGATTTATTTTATGTGACTCTAAACACTGTAAGATCAATGGATGCCATAATAATAATAATAATACAAACCTCCATTAACTGAGAGCCCTCTGTGAAAAGGTTATCATTAATTTATTACAACTTATGAGACAGTTGCTATTATTATGCCAGTTTTACAGATGAGAAAATATGGCAGGGTAACTAATGAGGGTCACACATTTGTAAGAGGCAGTGCTTGATCTATAGGACCCCAAAGCCCTTTTGCCACATTGCCTCCACTTTGAAAATACAGTCATGTATTGCATAAAGTGTCAGTCAACAGTGGAGAGCATATACATAACTGATCCCATAAGATTATAATGGAGCTGAAAAATTACTATCACCAGTGACATCATAGCTGTCATAACATCATAGCATGGTGCTTTACTCATGTATTCATGGTGATGCTGTTGTAAACAAACCTACTATGCTGCCAGTTATATAGAAGTATAGCACATTCAATTATGTATAATACATAATACTTGATAATGATAATAAACAACCATGTTAACCAGTTCATGTATTTCCTATACTATACTTGCTATAGTTATTTTAGAATGTATCCCTCTACATATATTTTTTTTTAAATTAACTGTAAAACAGCCTCAGGCAGGTCCTTAAGGCAGTAATCCGGAAGACATTGTCCTCATGGTTGATGACAGTTCCATGCCTGTTATTGCCTCTGAAGCTCTTCCAGTGGAACAAGATGTGGAGGTAGAAGACAGTGATACTAATGATCAGACCCTGTGTAGGCCTAGGCTAATGTGTGTGTTTGTGTCCTAGTTTTTAACAAAAAACATTTAAAGAGTAAAAAGAAAACAAAAAAAAGAAAAAAATTTAAAAATAGAAAAAGCTGATAGAATAAGGACATAAAAAATATTTTTGTACAACTATACAATGTGTGTTTTAAGCTAAGTGTTATTACAAAAGACTCAAAACATTTTTTAAATGTAAAAGTTTATGAAATAAAAAAGTTATAATAACATAAGTTTAATTTATTATTAGAGATAGAAAAATATTTTTATAAATGTAGGGTAGACTAAGTATACAGTGTTAATAAAGTCCACAGTAGTGTACGATAATGTCCTAGTTCTTCACCTTCACTCACTCACCCAGAGCTACTTCCAGTCCTGCAAGTTCCATTCATGGAAAGGGCCTATGCAGGTATACCACTTTTTATCTCTTATACTGTATTTTCACTGTATCTTTTCTATGTCTACAAATGTTTAGATACACAAATACTTATCATTGTATTCCAATTGCTTACAATATTCAGTACAGTAACATGCTATGCAGGTTTGTAGCCTAAGCGTAATATGCTATAGCATATAGCCTAGGTGTTTAGTAGGCTATAGAATATAGGTTTGTGTAGGTACACTCTATGATGAAATAAATGATGAAATCACCTAACGATACATTTCTCAGAACATATACCTGTCATTAAGCAACACATGACTATAATAAGAAAGCAAATGTCAGCTCAGGATAAGGAAACTCTTTACAATTTGGAGTTGTGTGAAAAAGGACAGAGCCAAGTCAGTAAGCAGTGAGTTCCCTCTAGAAGAAAATCTTCCGGGTCCCAGGGTTCCATAGAAAAAGGCATCTAAGGTTTGTCGGAAAGAATCCTTTTAACTCTGAGATTAAGTGATTATCTTTATGCCTCATCATTAAAAAAGAGGAAAATGCTAATAATAATGGAAAATTTATTGCTGAGTTGAAAAATGGCATATCATTAGTAATGGGTAAATGTGTCCATTTTTTTTTCAAGCAAGCCAAATGAATTGTTCCTTCAAATCCTCAACTAAAATTTAAAGTTAGTTTACTTTTTACCCTCATTATATTTTCAGCTTTAAGCAGTTATAAACCAGGCCCCAGTGCAGCAATTGCAGGCCAAGGGCAAAGTTAAGAAACAGTAAGTAGCTGACAATCCATAGGTTAGATTCTGACGGTGTAGAAAATTTGTTCAGCCCCTGATCATTATTTATCTCAGGATTTAAACAGTAACCGTAATTGTATTCTTTGAACACCAAGTTCCTGCCCCACTCCTCACCCCTATCCCGTAGTTAATTAGCAGGGCAGGTCTTATAACAAATACCCACTCAGAAGCACTGGGTGGTAGAAATGCTGTTGATAATTAAACACCACAATAGCGCGGAGCCTGTTTCAGGAGCCGCTGAGTGGTCTTGCCCCAGCTGAAGTGCTTACCACACACTCACAGACCCTCCATTGTGCTGGCCAGGGCTGCTCGGAGGGATAGTTGCTAAGCTGGAGAAGGGACCAACTAAAATGAGAGAAAAGACCAAAATCTTGCAGAAGGATCAGGAATGCTGGACCCAACGGGAAAATATCCTGGGGGGTAGAAATAAAAGGGGAATGGACCCAAGAAACAGAGAAGTAGATGGGCAGGAAAATAAATAATAAAATAGACACAACCTTTCTGTCTTCTAAGTCCAACCAACCGGCCAAAATGGGTTCACCAATCTCCCACCAAATAGCGATTAGAGAATGGCAATATGTAAATAATAGGTTGACTTCTGTTCCATTCGGTTTAGAGAGAGTTCACTGAGTTCTTAAGTTTTTAATAAAATGTCGTGTAAGTCATTCTACCTCCCCGAGACTCAGTTTCTCCATCTTTAAAATAAGGAGGTTGAAAAAGTTCCCATTCTGGGGTCGCAAAAATAGGAATGGGGTTCCCAGAACAATTTTTAAGGTGTCAAAGAACCTAACCTATAGCACCATTACCCAAGATAAAACTACACAGTCTAATACAATTGTCATATTTACTTGCTTCTGCTTAAAATATATTAACCCAGTTTGTTAGGTTGATTATCTCATTCTGAACAGATGCTTCTACTGGCAGTTATATGGGTCATTAATAATAGGGAGAAACATGAATACTTTATAAGTCAGCTGGTTTGGTAGACAAAAAAAATCTTTCAAAAGAGACTGTTTTATTCAGCTATTAAAAAGAAATCCATAGGAAAAGAAAATAAAGGTTTTCTTGGTGAAATGGTTGGAAACCAGTGGCTCAGTCAGAGCCTCTCTAAGCTGTCCATGCAATTACTTCTAACAACAGAGGCGGGTAAGTGTAGTTTCAGGGATACCTGGGGACTTAACCTGAAAAGAAGGAATCAATTTCTAGAAAGTTTATTTTTTTAAAAAAAAATCTTAAATTTTTTGAAAAATTTTCTATTCTCCTCCATCATAGACCTATTTCATTTCTAAATAATGTGTTTTATTTAATAGGCACCAAAGCCGTCTATAAAATCTGATGCTCTAAAATGACACATATATTCATATTGTGGCTTCAGAGATGCCCACTGCACCCCCACCCCACCCACCATCACCACTATATTACACTGGAGTTTAGATATCCCAGTTTGATGAGCACCGGAACCTAAAGAATCTTGGAAAAGCCCACCTGGCTATAAATTTCTACGGAGTTCCCTTGTTAGTCTCTGAACAGGCAAAAAATGCATTACCTTGAAGAAGTGGAATCCGTTTACCATTATAATTCAAATGGCATCAAGTGGAAAGCATAGGAGGAAAGGGAGAATGCAGAAAGAAAATGTGTGGTGCTAGGGAGACCAGGAAGAATGCCAGGGGAGCCAAGCACAGCTCAAGAGAAGCTGTCCATCTGAAATGCCACCTGGAATTCACACCAGTAATAACTGTTGTGGATATAAAAATTAATAGGGGGGATTTCATAGTATTAGAAAAATTTATTTTTATAAATCATGTGTCTATCACCCGAGTGTTGACGCATGCATGCAATTCAAACATGAGGCTTACAATGAAAAGCTCACTGAATAACTTAACAAGGACAATTCCCCCATTTTCTCTATAATTTGGAGTGGAAGAAGGGGGAGAGTGGGTAGAGGGTGCAGTTACTGGGTCAATTAATCAACCTGAAAACTGTGACACAAACTCTGACGCCTAACCTATGTCTAAAAATACACAAATGTATACGAATTTGTTTTAAACTGTCAATGCCTATATTTAGGACCTTCCCAGCAAGGCTATAATGAGACTGTGTTTGAGGGCTTCAGTCATAGCAGACTCTACCATTAATCTGAAGTTAGTTAAATTAACAGCATTTAGTACTGACTTGTCAATCTCACTGCTCCAGGAAATTGCACCTTGAGGCTACTAATATTGCCAATTTTTCCACTGGAGTGTGCGCCCGCGTGTGTGTATGTGTATTTTTTTTCTCCAGAACCTCCACGTTCATACGCCATCATTGCTTCCCTACGTCCACAGCACTTATATTATCATTTATTCTGGCCTCCTTTAGCCTTCCCAAGGGATTCTGCATAGTGTAGCTGCTCAGTGAAAGAGTTTTTTAGCTTTATATTTATTTGTTTATTTTTCTGTCATGGCTCATGACTGAGGCTTTTAAATAAAAGTGTGACAGTATTTAGAGTACATGATTGACTGCTACAGCAACATTCATTAACCATGACAAATCTGCAGCAAAACACAGTCCTGAGTGTTCTAAACAGCAACTTGAAAAAGAAAAAAAGAAAGAAAGAAAAAGAAAAGAGACTCAAGTAATTTTTCATTGACCTCATCTGTAAATAAATTTAGACTGATGGGGCGCAGGGGCAATAATAAATTAGTATTCATTTCCTGTAATTAATGCAAACATGCCTATGAACACAGAGAATATGAATATATAACCACCTAATTTCCATTTGAAAATATACCTAACAAATTTTCACTTGAGTTATCTTCATAATATTTTCCCCCTTAATTCGAAGAATGAAATGTTGGATTTCTTTCCCACCCACCAGGAGGAAATATTGTTTTGGTCACAGGGGGTGTCAAACACATTTCAGCAACAGATCTGTGGAACTTCATTTTGATTTATTTGATTATTTGGTGATCCCCTACCACATTCCCATGCCAAGGCTGTCTTTTATCAGTAACCAGGAGGGGGTCCTCTGAAGTGACCAAGTGACCATCTAGGCAGGACTTCATATGCATAAGGCTGCCAGAAGTGGCCTCCCTGCCTAGCACAAGGATGAGGGCTCTTCTTTCCCCTTCGTTGACATGAAAATTCAATCACACAAGGGTAGGTTGGGTAAGCAATCTGATGTAAATCAAATGAACACTATCACACATTGGGAAAAGTAGAAATATCAAGCTCTACAACCTCTCTCAGCAAGAAGAGCTTGTATAAATTACCCTCTTGGACATGGGCATCTGTGGAGATCATTCCTGCAATCACACAATAGTCAAAGATCAAAGCCTGATCACATTCAAGTCATCCAGTCATCAGAACTCACTAGCTCAACTGTAGCAGCAATAATGGCACACTTTGTTAGCAATAAATAGTTGATTAATAATAAGATTTATGTACAAAAATGGTTATAAGCAGGGAAGAATGTTTTAACAGCAGAAAATCTCAATCAGTTTCTACCAAAACAACAACAAAAAACCCAAATAGCTTCACCAGAATGCAACTTGCCTCATGGATAACTTTTCCTAGGGTCTTCCTGGCCCTATGGAGCTTTTGCTTCTAAGTGTTTGTCCCTCTAAAGGTCATGAAAACAAATGTGTGCAATCTGCATTAAAAGTGGTCCTCTTGGGTACTTGATGGTGGAATTCTAATTAGCTGCGCTAAGCAGTTAAATGGGGTGCATGTTACAGGTGGGCCACAGAGCAACAGGAGTATCTTAATTTGATGAATTGACCACTTAATCTGATTGTAAATGTCACTCATTAGACTTTATCATAATAAGACAGTTAGTAACGAACACAGATTCCATTTTCCCAAGGCAGTTTTGAAAACCCACAGTAGACTCTCAGCTATATCCTGCCAATAAAGCAGCATTTCCCCAGAAAGAAAGAAGAGTCATCCCATTTCTTTCCCTTTAGTTGTCAGCCTGGAAAGCCGAGCAATGCACCTCAACACACTGGTCCAGGAAGCCCAGGAGAGGGTGAGTGAACTATCTGCCCAGGTGGAGAATGAAGGATTCACTCTAGACAACACAGAGAAAGAGAAACAGCTGAAGGCTTGGGAGTGGAGGTATCGGCTCTACAGACGCATGAAAACGGGCTTTGAGCATGCCAGTGAGTATAAGCAGAGGACTTCTGCATTTTACTAGACTGAGCTTTGGTTTGAGACAGCCAGGCCTTCTTTTACTGATATTTTTGCAACTCTACAGGGTCATGGATGGCCGTTGTCAGCCTATTTGGAGCAAGGGCTCTGGGAGGCTGTCAAAGGGTCTTTTGTCTTGCTTGAGTTTCTGGCTCCTAAGGGGTCCTCTGACCACAGCCATGAGGCTTCATGCTTCTGGCCTCCCTCCACCATGTCACACTCATCTAGCACTTTCCATCCTCTATGCCCTAATGCCTAATGATCTGGATGGTCTGATGCCCTAAGTGGTTATATTTTGAGATGGGGAGGTGGAAAAAAATATTTGTTTGCCTATTTGTCCAGTTTCTGCTTCAAGCTGAAGTTTAAGCTGTTTTCAACTCTCCACTGCATTTTTTTTTATGTAGAGCTATAAACTGAACACAGGCAACAGAGAAAGACAGTCAATCAACCCATGAATTATGCTTTTGTCTACACTTCCATTCTCTTTACCAATTCTTTTTGTTAGTTTAGGAAAAGCCTGCTTTTTGAATAATACTCATTAGCATTAGAAAGTACTGCTGAGTGCAGCCTCTGATACAAAAACAAAATATAAAATTCAAACACGAAATATTGAACTCTTATTCTAGAAGGAGATCTTACCTAAACAACAACAAAAAATTAGGCTTGAAATTTAAATATAAGGAAAGGTCAGATCATTAGTCTGGAAATTCTCTGCCTCTGCTTTAGGAATCTTAGTTGTGATGCAGACAAAGGCCAAAAGCAGTGAAAATTTTGTTTTCTTGAATACTACTGTACACTAAGTATCAAGCCTGGGCCTAATCCTTTCTCTTGCAGCAAATAATTTAGCAACATTAGTGAAAGTTTGCTTTCAGCATCAACCATCTCTTCAGCAATGCTAATGCATGGATTTGTTTAAAGAGATTCAGCAACTGCTTTAATAAACGAATTTGCTATTGTGTCTCATTCAGGCCACACTAATTAGAAACAGACACATTTTTAGACTTGTTGTCAAATGTTTGTAATTTTTTAAAGTATAAAACAACTTCTGAGTGTTAAGCAACACCTAAAGCCATCAGGAGTCCTTTAAAAACTAAGGCTTCTGAGCATGACATCTGTCCATGCATTTTTTTTCTCAGAAAACACTACCCATTTTACTAGGAGGCAGCCTGAGAGCAAGGTGCGTTAAGAATACTGTCTGTACTGGAAAGAGCCCAGAGTTAGGCATCTGAAGCCACGGGCTTTCATCCTGGCTATTCGTCTTCATTGTGTTCTTGTACAAGAAATTTGGCCTCTGTGGGTTGCAGCACTTGCCCTTTCTACCCAACATGGCTGCCAAAAGGCCCCAATGAAATGATTTACATCAAAGTACTTTATGAAACGTAAGGGTCTCCACAATGTAGGATCCTGCTTTCACTTTCTGCCCTTCCCTCCACTGATCCAGCCCAGTCTCCTATTGTGTTTCCAAGACACTTTAGGAAGGCTTAACTGGCACTATTTACATTTCCAGAAGATGTGCTAATGCTCAAATAAGACCACAATGGCAACAAATAAAAGTCATTGAGACTTCTAATGAAAATGTTCAAAAGCAAAAGCTATTAGGCTGTACAAACAAATGTTTCCATAGTGTGTGTTTCAGGGTATCCTTTGAAGAGGAGGAACATTGTCTGAAAAGGATTTGCTGTGTTAAGACCCTTGTGTTTTTCCTTCTGTCCCAGGAGCCCCTGAGATGCCAACCAATGTGTGTCTCATGGTAACCAGCAGCACATCACTCACCGTCAGCTTCCAAGAGCCTCTCAGCGTCAACGCAGCTGTAGTGACCAGGTATAAAGGTACTGAACGCAAGATATTTTCACTGCTCTTTCTTTAAAAGTAATCTGTTGTCTGTAAATCACTTGTGCCTTTCGTGTGTGTGTGTGTGTGTGTGTGTATTTTTCCTGCCAATAGGATTTTTTAAATCCCATTCACTTTTGGAGTTGAAATATTTCCATAGGCATCATGTAGAGGAGCCATAAAGTGACTGAAAATAAGTAACAGAAAGGAAGGACTGCAAGACCAGACTGCCCTTCCAAGCCCCTCAATTACTGTCCCATTCCTGTTGCAGAGACCCTGCTCCATGCATAGCATAGGGTTGGGGACAGGTCTGAGTGGGAAACATTAAAGAATCAAACTTGATCTGAGGAGCTGAGGGGTGGGGTGTGGAACATAGAAAATAGGGGGCAGATTGATAACTATAATGCCAGGTAACTAGGGTTGAAGATTTAAAAAAAAGAAAGAAAAAGCAGATAAAGTATGTTGGAATTCAGGAAAGAACAAGGTGATGGTAAAATGGTGGCATCTGTAAAGGCCCCTCTTGTGGAGGCGACATTTGGGCTTGGCTTTGAAGGATGGCTTGGATTTAGACTGGAAGATATTAGGGCAAATGTAAATTATGAATGAAAAGGACATTGAGCACAGGCAGAAGAGCAAGAAAATGCCAGGTCAAGTAGAGGAAAAATAAGGAAACATGTAGAGGAAATAGAAAATAGCATGGCTCCACCTGAGCATAGGTTCATGAGACGGTGCGGTGAAATGTGAGATTAGAGAGTGAAACTGGGATCGGCAGGTAGGGGTGCAGCCAAGCTTGAAATCAAGGCTCAGGAGTTTAAACTCTGTGTGATAAATTCTGCAAAGCCATTGAATAAGATGGGGACAAGATCAGAGGTAGACTTTGGAGAGACTGCAGTGGCAAACTGTGTATGATGTATTGGAGGAGATATGGATTTAGAATAAGGAAATGAATTATGAAGCTATTCAAGAGGGAGGTCATGACAGGCTGATCTGGGTACCGCGGCAGCAACAGGAAAGGAAAGGGAGAGCTCAGAGGAGAAAGATATCTCAGAGGTACTATGATGATAACAGCTAATGCTTACATAGCACCTCCTATGCACCAGGCACTGTTTAAATCATTTATGTCTATTAACTCTGCTCAATCCTCACCACAATCTCATGAGGTAGGTACTGTTATGATTCCATCTTTGCAGGTAAAAAAACAGAGGCAATGAAAAATTAGGGAATTTGCCTAAGTGCTCACAATAGAGCTAGATTCATCGTGATATGTTGACCTTTAAATGTGGAGAAAGAAATAGAAAGCTATTTTCCTCATACACAAGGACATATGGAAATAACCCCGAATAGCCCTAGAACCTAATAAAACTCTCCACACATATTCCAAGGTGCCAGGCTACAAGGTAGACTTTCTAAGCGTTCAGGTCACCAGGGCTCTTTCTACCTTCAAAAATGTCCAAGTAGTACACATGCCTTCTTTTCTCCTTCCCAGGGCCTGTCCCCAGGGGAACCTCATATATCTTTGAAAACTACTCTGCCCACACCTTGTAACTTTCTGGGGTACTTGGAATCCTCCAGATAACTCCACTCTGTAATATATTAGGTAAGACAGAAGTAAATTGGTTATCCATGAATTTTCTGCATCAGTCTAAGAGAAGGCAGCCCTAGTGTACTTACAACAGAAAATAAACAAAGCCACCCAGGACAGCCCCTGCGTAGACATCCTCTGAAACAATTCTGATACTTTCTCTTGGTTGTCTCATCGGTCAAGACAGAAATTCAGAGCAAGCGTTTGCAGGCAGTTTGGAAGCATGGACATTTTCCTATCTTTCTACCTCTCTCCAGCTCAGGATTTTGATGAAGGGTTTCATGGATGCTTCCCAATTCGACATTTCCTTCTTACTTTTGATGAGTGAGCCATTAGGAGCTAATGTATCCAGACTGTTAGCTCTTTGATGCTTGACCATAATGGCAGCAAATTCTATCAGCATTCACATGTTAGCACGTCTCATCTCGGGAGACTTGCATTTGGGTGAGGTTGAAATGAAAGGTCACAAGTGGGTTCTGTTAGGGAGTGGAGGGGATTAATTAAGCATTATAAATAGAATTGTCTGCCGCGTTATAGAGTAGGTTTCCTTGTGTTAATTTATAAGGTCATAAATTGAGTCCTTAACCTGACCACTCTCAAGGGTTATTTAAAACAGCTGGCTGCCTACTGTATCCACAGAGACAGCAGGACAGTTTTTAATTCAGGGGTTGAAGTAATTATTTAATTATGGAAATATTAGCAAAATTACCCCAAGATGAGGCTAATTATTTTGTTTTCTTTCAAAAAATAAAAAAATAAAAAGCAACAATTGAGAAATCCGCAGAATGAAATGGCAATTATCTAATTGGTTAGAGGGAAAGCTTAACCCTGCAGTATTTAGGGTTTGGCAAAAACATCTCACACTACTGTCCAGAATTTCTGGGTTCAGCAAAACCTCAAGCCTATTTTGACAACTGAATATTTTTCCCCTTCATGCTTACGCTAGTGTATATTTGAAAGGAAATCTGAATCCTTCTGTTTCTCATTTGCTTACACCCAACCCATCAACATGTTTTATAAGAGTTTGTTGATATACAAAAATATTTTAAAAGTATCTCTTTTTAAGCCTTCTTCAGACCCCAGGGACCATGCACCAGGCCAATTGCCATCACAGCTTGGAGATTAAAGGCATCAACTTCAGCTTTAAAACACAGGAAACAGATTTTAGTGAAACACACTACATTTTTAGGTCTGCATTTATACTGCATAAATTCAGTAAAATGGGGCTAAGAGAGTTACTGTCTGTTTCTAGATCTTTTCTCCTTGGATTCAAGAACCCTTGCATCTTCTGGTCTCATCTCACCGATTTTCATAGCTTACAGAGAAAAACTAGAATTATTTCAGATGTTTTGATGCTTTGGACAATTGCCAGAACTCCATTCCACATTTTCTCCTCACCGCCTTGGGTAACCTGCCTGAACCTCTCATTTACAGATATGTTATTTTTCTGCGGGCCCAAAGCAGAAAACATTTTCAAAAGTGATTTTGCTGCTCCTTGCAGGGTTGGATGGCGGAGGTGGGTATAGAGGAAGGTATCCTGTAACAGGTACAGTATAGTATCTCTTTTCCATCTGTGGGATGAACAATTTTCTAGTTTTGTTTTGTTTTTCAATTGGGACTTGAAGTGGTCACACTTTGGCGGTTGCTAATTACAAAATGGTATGGTTGTAGCCGTAGTGCCTGTGAGCAGTATCCCAGTTCCGGCTGTGTATTTTCCTGCCTTTCCTCCCACCTTGTTTCCTAATGGATTAGAAACTACCACCTTTGTTCCTCCCTACAAAGGCTTGTAATAGCAAATTGTTTAACTGCTCTTCATTTGGTGGCATTTTTTTTTAAATAATAAAGCATTTCTCCTTGCAGAGATTTCCAGGGCCTTTCCGGAGGTGCTAGTGTATCTGCTTCTGTGGAGGCCAAGCCAGTGCCTCTGCCAACCACCATCTCCAATTTCTTTCTTAGAAGGAGAGGGAGCCAAGAATACCAGGGAGAGGTCCAGGGGCATTTCAGTTTCTTAGAGGGAGAGTCCACTATTTGCATATGGAAACCCTCAAAGTTGATCATTTATAATGATAGTGTGAACTTGGTCATAACTTGATGACTTGGGTCCTCTTTTTGCCTTGAGAAAACCTTGACCTCACAGGGCCTAGGTGCACATTGCTCAGTGATTTATATTCTTTTTACCCCTTCTGTTATTTATTTTTTCTTCTACACCTTGTCATTGAAAGAATATTTGTCTACCAAAAAAAAATGCATTAAAGAATATAATTATTTTCTGTGATTAATTGAAGAACTAATCTGATCATAAGCATAAGGTAGTTACCCTCATTACTAGATTGAAGTGATATGATTCCAGGAAGTAGCCTGTTTGGGGACAGAGAAGAGGGGATGAGGCCAAAGGTTTGCAAATGAGAGAAACTAGGTGGGGCAGAAAATGTGATGTCCAAAGGACAAGCGACTCAGTGGATGAACATTTTTGTATGTGGGTGAAAATGTGAAAGTGAGTTGAGTGACTATATGTATGATGGGAGAAAATAACAGGTCCAGTGGGGATGAGAGGATGGGGAAAGTGAAAGGCAGCCCTGCTCAAGAGTCATTTCTTCTACGCTGCTAAGGCTTCTGCATCCTTAGTTGTCCTAGTTTCCTCCACTGGTTGCTGAGTTTTCAGGATACAGCCGATTTATTCTCCAACCATCTGGGGAACCACCTTAAAACCTTTCTCCAATAGTACATGTTGTAAAGGATAGCTTCTTTGCAGTTTCATCGTTTAAAATATTTTTTAACCCTTAAACTATATAGTACAGGGTTATATAAAAGAAAATACCCACACCCTCTTCCACCTTCCCCAATCTCACATCTGTACTTCACAGTGAATCTCTGCAATAAGTTTGATGTATATCCTTACAAATCCTTCCTTAATGTACATACACATACATGTAGACATAAAAAAACATATAGTTTTGTTTGTGTGCTCTAATACAAATATTATTATATGATTTACTTAATCCTACAATTGGATTTTTTTTCAATTCAGTGATATTTTTGTAGTTCAACAATATAACATATATATCTTTCTACACTGGTATGTTTAGATCTTCTTCATTCTATATAATAGCTATATAGTATTCCTATTTCATAGGTAGATTTGTAATCATTCTCCTACCAATGGACATGGGTTATTTTAAATTTTTTTCTATTATATAATGTTATAATCCTTATGGTCTCTATTTTACCTCCAAGAATGTTTTATCTAAGACTATTAACTACAAGTAGGGGGTGTGTTTATGCATTCGCATGCTCGGTCTCAATGATCTATCTACAATATGTAGATACAGTATCTACTGTTGCTAATATCCTGTAACTTTAGGGTACATTTGAATATCTAGTAAGGCAAGCTCCTTGCCATGGTAATCTTTTTCAAAATGTCTTTGTTATTCACACATATTTCCTCTTCCAAATGAATTTTAGAATTGGCTCATCAACTTCAATTTTTAAGATCTTATTGGGCTTGCACCATATTCCAAAATTAATTTGGGGAGACTTCCTATCCTTGAGCATATCTTCCTAATCAAACTGAATTTTACATATTCAGGACAGTCTAATTATTTTCTTTATATAGATCTTCTATACTTCCTATTGGATTTCATGCTAGGTATATTGTACAGTTTTTGTCACAATTATGAATAAACTCTCTTTTCAAGATGTTCTCTAATTCACTGTTACAGGAAAGTAAGACTATTACTAGTTTTTTTAAAAAATCTTTAGTCAGCTGCTTTACTAAATCTCTTAGTAATAGTTTTTTTTCAGTAGATTGTCTTGTATCTCCTAAGTTGTTTTTTTTTTTTTTTTGGTATATCATCTCAAAGAATGATATTCTTTGTCTCTTTTTTCTAATATTCTTCTTTCTTTTTCTGATCTCACTTCATTGACAAGAATCAATGTGAATTCTAGTTCCCACTACATTGTGAATAGTAGCTGTGAGAGTTTATATCTTTCTCTCTTACCTGCTTTTGTCAAAAGCATCTGATATTACCATCTGATATTTTACCATTAAGTATGACATCTACTGTAGGTTTCTGGTAGATACCCTTTATCAAATTAAATAAGTCTTATTTTCTTTCTAGCTTGCTAAAAAGTGCTTTTGTTTCATTTTAAGTAAGAAAAATATGTTAAATAATATAATGGTTTTTCTATTTTTTCCTAGAAGATAATCAGTTTTATCTGGATTATGATTGTTGATATAATGTTGCACATAGTAGTATCACAAAATTTTTAAATCTCTTATTACCTTTTCCTCTTTCCTACAGTACTTACCATTATCATATTCTCAATTCTTTCAAATTGTCCTTTTGGCGTAGTACCTATTTTCCCAATAGTATCTGTTTTCCTTCCCAGAGTACGCTCCACTCCCATTCCACCATATAATAATAACTCTTCAGGTTCACCACTAGGGAAATGCAAATTAAAACCACAATGAAGTATTACTACATACCTATCACAGTATTAATAGTAAAAATTTTTTAAGTAGTAAAAATACCAAATGCTGGAAAGGATTTGTAAAAACCAGATCACTTATACATTGCTGGTGGGAATGTAAAATGGTACAGCCAATATGGAAAACAATTGGTAAAAAAAACTAAACATGTAACTACCATGCACCCTAGCCCTTATGCTACTTGGCATATGACCCAGGAAAATGAAAGCTTATGTTTGCACAAAAACCTATACACAAATGTTTATAGCAACTTTATGCATAATAGCCAAGAACTGGAAATAGTCCGTATGTCCTTAAGTTGGTGAATGGGTAAACAAACGGTGGTACATCCATACCACAGAATACTACTCAGCAATAAAAAGAAACAAACTATTTATACACACAACAACCTGGATGAAGTCTACATACTATATGATTACATTTGTGTAATACTCTTGGGATGACAAAATTATAGAAATAGGAAACAGATCAGTGGTTGCCAGGAGGAGATGAAGGGAAGGGTAGAGGGTGTATCTAGCTCCCTTTCTTGCTTTCTAGGTACTGGGATGCATTGTAAAATATCCCATTTACATTTTAAAGGATTTGGAAAGAAAAAGGGCAGGAGGCATGTGTGCTGATTTGGCATCTTGATTCAATCTCCATGTCACTTCTTACGCAGACTGTATGCTCAGTAAACATGACCTAATACTAATGTTAGCTTAAGCCAACATACTTGTGAAAGCAAATCTGCTTTTCAAAAAATTATGTAATTTACCTAGAGACAAACATGAAACTGGGTTTTTATATCAGCTGGTGAAGAATTATTAATATTCTTGACATTGATTTCTTCTTCTTCCTGTTATATTTGGAAAATCATAGAATAATAAATTTTTGGAATATGTACGTTTTTTTCCCTAAGGTTCCTTGAAGATAGAAATCTTGTCTTTTTCATTTCTTCTCCTCACCTGCTACATCCTAGTAGCATTGGCCTTCTTTTTGCTCTTGAATCAGTTCTTCCACCACAGGACCTTTGTACATGATTATCCTTGTGCCTGGAATATTACTACTCCTACTCACCTGCCCACTAATTGTTCACATCTCTATTAAAAGTCATTTTTGGCTGAGCGTGGTGGCTCACACCTGTAATACTAACACTTTGGGAGGCAGAGGCAGGAGGGTCACTTGAGACCAAATAGCCCAAAGCTCTGTCTCTACAAAAAAATATCAAAATTAGCCAGGTGTGGCAGTGTGCACCTCTAGTCTCACAGCTACTTGGGAAGGCTGAGGCAGGAAGATCATATGAGCCCAGGAGTTTGAGATTGAAGTGAGCTGTGATGATGCCACTGCACTCTAGCCTGGGCAACAGAGTGAGACCCTGTCTCAATAAAGAAAAACAAAAGTCATTTCTTCAGGGAAGGATTTTTCTAAGTATTTACTATAAATCAGGCATATGATAAGTTCTATCATGCCCTTCACTTTTTCTTCAAAGTAATGTTTACAGTTGCAAACATCTATTTTTTATGTGGTATATTTTTAAGTTTAAACAGGTTTTTTTATTACAGAACTTCTTAGAGTCTATCATATCTAATATACGTAATGAAATGTTTCCCAAATTTAATTTGATCATCACTGGATGTTTCATGGGAAAAATGATTCAGGGAACCCTGAGAATACTTAAACCAGGAATTTTCAGACTAAGCTGCACATTAGAATCACTGGGGATCCATGCGAGAGCCCCTTCCATGACAAAGCAAATCTAAGTCTTTTCAGGCTAGAGGCTCAAACATATATATGTCCATGTTTTTAATGTGTGTTCATGTTTTTAATATCTACCCCCCTCACCAGACTATAAGCCTCATGTGAGCAGGAACTTTTTGCTCATTTCTGTATTCCTGGTGCCTAGTGTAGGGCCCAAGAGATATACAATGAGTACTCAATTTATTTATTCATTCATTAAAAATTTAGTGACAACTATTATATGTTAGGCTGTATTCTAGGCAGTGGGGATATAACCATAAGCAAACAGACCAAAAACACCATCTTTGAGTAGCTGACATTTTATGGAGTAATAACACATAGCAAGGGGTTCCGACATATCAGGCCATGTTCTAACGACTTTATGTGCATTCACCCACTTAATCCTCACAAAGTATCATTAGGTGGTATTATTGCCTCTAATTTAGGGTTAAGAAAACTGAGGTACAAGGAGGTTGAGAAATTTTCCCAAGGTCACATAGTGAATAGATGGCAAAGCATGGGATTGAACCCAGGCAATGTCGCCCTAGGGCCCATGCTCTAACCACTACATGATCCTGGGTGATAAAGTATCTCTGAATGAATTAACCAGCAAATGCATGAACCAATCTCTGAATCACGCGGAGCCTAGCAAAGTGCCCCTTTCATAACGGCAGGCCAATCATCCAATCCAATCTCCGGTCCTCTGCTCTACCTCCACGCATCCCTTAGAGGAGTCTCCAGCCTTGGCTTGAGTAGCTGTGCACACAAGGTCTGCCCCTCCCAGTGGGGCAGCCTTTTCTGTTGTCAAATAGGAGTTTCTCACCCTTACGGCTCATGTCCTTTATTTTAAAATCAGGTAGGCTGAGTCATCGATAAAATAAACGCTCTGTGGACACAGCAAACACACTATATGAACTTTTAGTCTTCTCCAAACATTCCATACAGCATGGAAAAATTAATAACCAACCAAAAGTAAATAAACAATTGTTAAGATGACTTACAGTCTGGCAACAACTATCCTGCTTTCTCAATCTCAGGACAATCTGCTAATCCTTTTACTCTAGAATGTGGAACCGATATTAGTGTCAGAAGTTAGAGGAACCATATTTCGGAAAAAGTTTTACAATATTGACTGTGTATCTATCATAGGGCTGATACTGTGCCAGGTACTTCCACATGCAAAAGCTTCCTGATAACTTTCCACTAATTCTAGCTTTGGCCTTCAAGAGTACCCAGAAAGAATGTCTTGGATAGCAGTTCTTCTAATGTTTGACAATTGCTATTATATTCCTCCTTTTCCTGCCATAGGTCATTTTGGTCCAGGCTGGAAATATCCCCCGTTTCTTTCACTGCCCTTCATATGGCACAGTGACTCTTCTGCCTAAGTGTAGGGCTCACAGTTGAACAAAATCTTCCATCTATGGAAGTAGCTCTGAGTAGCTCTGATAACAATAAGAGTGAGCCTTTGGCCCTTTGGACACAATACTCCTGAGGAATATACACCAAAAATTCTTCTTACCTAAGACTGCTGCGGGAAAGAGTCTTGTGGAAAGCTCATTATTAATGGAGTCTTTAGACATGCTTTCCCTTTCTACTCTGCCTAACAGACCCCTAGTCATCTTTCAGAAGTTTTGCAGGCATCACCTCCTCATAAAGCCCTCACCGACTCTCACCTCCCACCTCCCACCCCTACAGAAACAACCACTTGCATGCTCTGTAACACTCCAGTGCTTGCAAACACTATTTCCCGTGAACACATTAGACAGCATGGCACTTTTTTGCATGCCTGTCCATATGAACAACTTGAGTGCAAAAGGAAATTGCATCTTATCAACTATCATATCCTCAGTGCACACTGCCTGGCTAGTTGTGAGACTGAACTAAACTCAAATGAGAAAGAACTATGAAAGCAAAAGCTCTGTGTAAAGACAAGAAGAAAATATAAGAATAGGTATTATTTGTTTATTATTATTCAACAAACCTGTGGAAGGCCTTCAGCCAGGTAATGTGGACACAATGAAGGTGTATTACACGTGATTTCTTCCCTCAGGGAGCATATATTAATAGTTATGGGGTCATTTACTTTTTTATCTATTCATTCATCCACTCATCATTTAATGAGCACCTTTGAAGTTCCCATTATGCGCCAGGCACTTTAATAGTCATCAAGCACACAGCAGTGAACGAAATCGACACAGTTCCTGCTAAAGTGGAGTTCCTAGCCCAGCAATGCAAGAACTTACTGATATTTAGCTATCCATTCCTTCAACTCAAGTCAATAAGTACTAAGCACTGTACTGGGTACTGTGCAAGGCACTGCGTGTGCAACAATGAACACGATAAACACAGTCTTCTTGCTCGTGGGGATTAGAGGTTAGTGGTGAAAACAAAAAACTCACCAACGTAAGAATTCACTTTGCAATATAAAGAAAATAAAGCCTGTATTGACCTAAAGTGTTGAGGCTGGAGTTTTTAACTGGCTTTTTCCAACACCCATCCTTCAAGGATCCTCACCCCCAAATCCCTTTCCAAGTCCTGTAGCCCACAGCTCTCTTCTCGAACCTCCAGCACTCGTCTTCAGTTTCATCCTGCGCAATGCTGGCTGCCCCGAGCTCACTGCCTTCAGTGCACTTGCCACTGGGAAGTTTCTGCAAAGGTGATCACATCAGCAACTGACTCCAGCAGCTTATTCCTCCCTCCTCCCTGTTACACACCCCTCAGGAACTTTGGAGCCATGAAGCTTCTTGGCGGAGAGAGAGGCCCACCAGGCAGCTCTTTATTGCCATGCAACTGTGAGATTCCTCCTCACACTTCCTTCTGGGGACAAGTCAGCGTGCCAACGGAGATTTAACAGCGGAGCAGTGCGCAGCGACTGTGCCAAGCCTCCCCCGCCCCCCACCCCAGCCCCGGCACCACCTCCTACCGCCATCCCCACCCCTGGACTGAACAAACTGCATCACTGACCCCCTGGGAGCCTGGCAGTTACTGAGCCCAGACGCCTCAGGGGCTGGTGAGCTTCCAGTGGCCGCAGAGGCAGGTCTCCTCTCCACTGCAGGCGGACGCAGACTCAAGCACAGCTCTGTCCATGCCTACCCAGCTGGATACGCAGCTGGCACTGCAGATGACGGGCCACTTTCTAGGTCACCTTCTCCCCACAGAGCTTTTCTCTTGAATCCCTTTTTGGCCAGATCCCTTTGCAGCATTATAGTTTGTCAGTAGCCCGCGACTGCTTTCTAGAATTTCTCTCCAGGAGAGAGTGTGTTTTTCTAGGAAATAGGTGTTCTAGCCTGAAGCCTAATTTCATGTGAGGGCTCAAAAATGAAACCAAAATAATCACCCTCAGGTCTGGAAACGGAGGGGCCTCTCCACTCCCTGAAGAGTGCTTCCTTTGGGGAGGTGGGGGTGGTCCTTTGTGTTGTTTTAATACAATTTTTCTAATTATAAAAATAATATAGGCTCCTTGAATTCAGCCAGGGTCCCAACAGAAGCCGCCACACTAGGCTTGAATTTCGAAGAGATTTTAATGAAGAGATTATTTACAGAGAGGTGAGAAAGGTTCATGAATGGACAAGGGACTTGGAAGCGCTGGGGACTAGGAGCCCAGGGCAGCTGTTATCACCCCTCCACTTGAAAGGGAGAGGGCTGGAAGGTGGGGTGGAGGAGCAGCGATCCATCCAAAGCCAGACTGAGGCACTGGCTGCACCCAGCCCCAAGCCTGAGGGCAAGGAGACCTGGGTGCTGCCGTCCATAGGGGTCAGCCTCCCACAGACACGGAGTGGGACAGAAAAGGCCAAACAAAAGGGGGTTCTGGGGAGAAAAGACAAAATAGTTCTAGAGGACAAATGGAAAAACCAGCACAATTATTTAATAATGATAGAATATGGCAAAGAACAGAAAACTGAAAAGCCAAAAAAAACATCACCCTTTGTTTTATATCCCAAAGAAATCTACTCTTTGAAGGAACTTCCAGTATTCTTCAATGTCTTTATAACAAAGTTGAGATCGTATATTTAATAATAATGGTGACTATTTGTTGGGCCCATACGATGTGCCAAGCATTGGGTCAGGGCTTTATAAGCATTGTTTCTTCTAAACCTCACACAGCCCCATGGAGTAGGCACCATGAATAAGTTCTCTCCTAATGAAGGGAGAACCTAAGGCAAAGACAGGGTCTTACAGCCAGTATATACTACAGTCAATTTTAAACCTAGCCATTGATCCCAGGGTCTCTGTTCTTTATGACTCTGCTACCCCACCAGCTCTTCCACTATCCGCTAGCATGTCCCTGTGTTATGACTGTTGCTTTGACACATTGTTTTAATTCATCTATAATATTACGTGGAATATATCAATATGCATTTTGTTCTTTTTCAGTTGTTGGATATTCAAACTGCTTCTAATTTTTTTCACTATTATATATGCTGCTTCCATGAATGTCTCTGTAGTTAGAGTTTTTCCTGCATTTTGGATATTTCTTTAAAGGACAGTTCTAACAGTTTTTTTCCCTATTTTGATTTTTCTGTAGTTTCAAATCACATAATTACAGTTAGCTAAATGTGGACATGGGAAATCATATAAAAACTCTCCTATTCTACCACTTCATCCCCCCCAAGGAAATATGTTTTCCTCCAAGGAAAAAAAATAAAATTTAAAAAATTAAATATAATTTTATAAAAGTATGATTTTATACTCATTACAAAATCTAGAAAAAATTCAACCTCACTTAAAAAAAAACTTCAGCAAAACAATTATATAAACAAAGTTTTAGAAAGACAATTTTTCACACCAATATACATAGGCTCATCGTTCTTTTATATATATATAACTCTTAAAAATCTATAAGAAAAATGAGGAAGAGAGAAGTAAAGAAGTAACTCCTAGGCATATAAAAAGCTGCTCAAACTCTCTCATTATAAAAGAAATGCAATTTAAAAAACTTGAAATGAGAGTTCACCTTTCAGAATATCAAAAATTTCAAAATTTTAATATATACTCAGTAGATTAGAATCTATGAAACAGTAATTCTCATATAATGCTAGTAGAAGTACACATTTCTATGACCCTTAGGAAGGTCAGTTGGGCAATATTCTATCAAAATTACAAATGCAAATAACCTTTGACCCAGTAATTCTAATTAGCATGATTTATCTTACAGATACACTTAGATATGTATAAAATGACATCTAAACGAGAGTTGTTTGTAAGAATAAAAATGTATAAATTGCATCAATGCAATTTAAGAGTAAAATATAGAGTATCTTTCAACTGAGAGCTAGTTAAAAAATTGTCATACACATCCATACAAAGCAGCTATAAAAAAGAACATGGAATCACACTAGGTATCATATATGAAAAAACTTCCAAGATACATTAAGTTAAAAAGAAAGCTTAGAAAAACATATATAGTATGCTACCTTTTGTGTAAAATTGGGGGAGGAAGATCTATATTCATATTTGCTTAAATATACATAAAGAAACTGTGGGAAGATGCATAAGACACTAAGAACAGGCCAGGCACGGTGGCTCACGCCTGTAATCCTAGCACTCTGGGAGGCCAAGGCAGGAGGACTGCTTGAGCTCACAAGTTCGAGACCAGCCTGAGCAAGAGTGAGACCCCCATCTCTACTATAAATAGAAAGAAATTAGCCCAACAACTAAAAATAGAAAAAAAATTAGCCAGGCATGGTGGCACGTGCCTGTAGTCCCAGCCACTCAGGAGGCTGAGGTAGGAGGATTGCTTGAGCCCAGGAGTTTGAGGTTGCTGTGAGCAAAGCTGATGCCACAGCACCCCAGACAGGGCTACAGAGTGAGACTCTGTCTCAAAAAAAAAAAAAAAAAAGACACTAAGAATAGTGGATACTTATGTGGGAGGGCAAATCTGAGAACTAGAAAGACAAGAAATGAGGGAAACTTATCACTGTATAACTGTGTATACCTTTGGTTTTTGAACCATGTAGCTATTCAAAACATTCAGTTTAATATAAAGACCAAAATAAAGATAAATTTATGGAATACTTAAGAAACAAAATGAGACAAGAGAGGAAAAGCAATGGAAATAGATCAGACAGAAGACTACCACAAAGAAACTGTCTTTAAAGATCACATAAGGACAGTCAAAAGGGTAAGACCAGGTGGAGAGACGCTTTTCATCCTATACCCAGGAGTAGACAATGTTCAAAAGAACACCTGAAAGAAGAGAGAAAGAGAATAAAATTTTCTGTAAATTCCCGCAGTGTTTTTCTTATATTGACAAAGAGGAGAGAACAATATAGTAAGCCAAAGTGGGCAAATTATTTCAGATCTTTCAGGGAGAAAGAAAAAAATAATAATAACCTGTTGCTATCATTTCTGTGGCCATAGGGGGTGAATTTCATGGAGTAGACTTCCATAATGAATGAAATAATAAATTTCTCCAAAAGAGTCTTTTGTAGTGCTTATTTAAGCTATCAGGAAAGTGAAGAGTCTTAAATGACAAGAGTGTTTACATATTTAATTTTTGTGTAATCTTAGAACCATAAAAGCTCTCTCTTTCAGATGGGGAATATGTGACACATGCAGTTAATTTCCACATTAAATTATTGAATGAAAAATACACACATTATCCATTGTGACTCCAGGATTAGGTCAGGTCAAATTTTATTGCTTTTGGCCAAGGGCTTTTGTAAGACTTACAAGGCTAAGAGCAGGTACAGTGTGATCTCTGGTATAAGTTATAGAGTTAGAATGAGGTTCTGAGTGGGAAAATACTTAGCATTTCAGAGGTAATTTTGTGAAAGTCATCATGAGACTAGCACAGTACCATGTTGATTTAACTGGAACTTTATAAGATCACTTTAGCTCTGGTTTCTGAAACTGCCAAGGTTCATGTATCCACCTGACAATAAATAACCAACTTTTTCTAGATTGATCTGTAATGGATGCTAATTTGAATTAGCCCCAAGAAGTTTCTGGAATGAGGCCAGATAAATATAGGGAGGGAAAAAGGAGGAAGGAAATTGTGGATGATTCTCTAGCTCAGGAGTTCCAAAAATAAATATTTGATGAGCTGAAAGTATCTAATAGTATCTGCCCTCAAATTTGGGGGTGAGCATGGATCCCAGAAAGGGTTTAATTGCTTTATCAGAGTAAACAAAATTTGTATCTGATAAAAACCATGTACTACACAGAGCCTTTTGAACAAAGTGCTATCCCTTAGGTTAGTTTATGAAAGAAATGCAGTGGAAGTCGTAGCAGTAATAATATTAAATCCTTATTGAGCTCTTACTGTGTGCTCAGCTAAATGTTTTATACATATCATGTCCTTCAATCCTCTCAACAATCTTATGAAGTAGGACCAATTCTTATCTTTGTTTTGTAAAAGAGGAAATTGAGGTTCAGAAAAAATTAAGAAGTTACTAAAGTCTAACAGCTAGTAAGTGATAAAGCCAGAATACATATTTCTCTAAAGTGCATGCTCAAGACATCATATCAGACCTCCATCAATGTTAAAACACCTTCACATTTTTATTGTTCTATAGAGTTTACTTATAATCAATAGATGCTCTGTATTTGATTATGGCTACTTGAACATAGACTTCAATTAAGGGGAATCCATCCACTCCCAATTCAGAATTGCCAAAGTATCAGAAAACTAAAAATAAAATAGAAAATCATTTAGAACCCTGTTACAAAGAGATTTTTGGCTATATTAACTGTAGATCATTTCAGCTCCACACTTCTGTATCAGAAATAAGTTAGACTGGAATTATCTTAGAGCTAAGTTTTGACAAAATTTCTAGATGCTTTCTTCAATATCTGCAATTACTACAAATTTTTTCAATATGAACTTTCTAGAAGAGTACTTTATTAAGCACAAATAGCTAAATATTTAAATTCCTTATATTGGTCAATCAGTTGGCCCATAATATTCTAAGTGTCTCTCTGAAAATTATCAAAATGCTTATAGGACTTTTATCTCCCTATGTGTGCTTAACCATATTTTCTCCATTTTTCTTCTTTGAGACACTATAGTTAAACCCGAGTTCCTGTTATGAATTAACAGAGGTATAAATTGCTAGTGGTGGATGGGATAAAGACACCCATGAAAATGGAGGGTGTTTTATGTGGACCATCCAGGAATACTCTCTGTATTACCTTAGTGGTGGGGAAATAGAGCAATCAGCTTCTTTATTCTCAAAAACTACATTCGACTCACAGATACTACAGAAAAAGAGAGGAGGGGGTCAAAGATACTAAGGTTACATTATTGGAATAACAAAACAAAAGCTTTTATTTCTGTTACCTATTTCAAAATTATTTATGCCAGGTAAAAAAAATAATAATAATTAATTTTGAATGTTTTAAAATGATGTTGTCTGTGATGTGAGCATTCTTCCTGGTTACAAAAATAACTGGCTCCTGAAAGATCAGCATCACAGATTCTGAGGAGATGGTTAAATTGATATAAAAACAAAAGTTTCTCCTCCCCTGTTAAGCTGGGTTTGACTACAAGAATTAACAATGACTAATAGCTAGGGGTTAGGAGGAAGTCATGAGACCATGTTACTTAAAACACAAAATGGTAAATGCTCTTAAGATTCTTTTAAAATCCATATCTTACAATTTGTTTCTCCATCCTATGAGATTCCAAAAAAGCAACTACATTGCCATAATCTTAAAATCTCATCCAGGAACAATTTACACTTACAGGAAAATTAAGTAGATGCCCTTTTCCCTATTTCTCCTGCTAAATATAGCTAAAAATACTGGGAAATGTATGAAAAACAAGCATAAGAAGATCCTGAAAGGTGAAGAGAAAAGGCAGACCAGCTAGGAACCTTAGGACCTAAGAACAATGTAGAAGTGACTTCCCAGATTAGAGATGAAGAACAGCCCTTACTAGTTTCATTTATTTAAAAGTTTGTTCCTAGTGGCATCTAAATTAATCCTGATGACTGACTGCTCTATGATGAAGAGAACCTCACAGAGGTTAATCAGCGTCTCTTTAACTGAGACTCAAATAGCATTCATGACCCTCTTGCTCCTCATTAAGCCAATCTATTCCCAGATAGCTACATCATGTTGATACTCTTATGATGTCTATTTTTTGTTCCTAAAACATGAGTTTAATAAAGGAAGAACGGGTACTATTTTTTAAATGCAAGCAATCACAAGTTCCTTCCTCATTTATTTGAATTTGTTTCCAATTCCTCTGCTTTGTAGCTGTGTGACCTAAAGCAAGTTTACTTAACCCCTCTGGCCTCAGTTTCTTCCTAAAATAGGAAGACAATGCTTCGGTTCTTTTCAGAGTCATAAAAATGTATCCACAGTTACTTAATTATATATATATATATGTATTTAAAAAATAACTGAGAGTACAATAACCATTAAGCAGAAGAAAAGCAAGGCCAATTTTGAGAGATAAAACTCCAAACAACAGATTTTCCATTTTTTATTTTTGACAAATAATAATTGTGTATAGTTATGGGGTATCATGTAATGTTTTGATCTGTGTATACATTATAGAAAGAGTCAATCAAGCTACCATATTCATTACCTCATTAGTTTATTATTTTTTGTGGTAAATACATTAAAATCTATTCTCTGGGCAATTTTGAAATATAGGAAACATTATTTATTAATTGCAGTCACCATGTAGTGCAATAGATAACTAAAACTACCCAGTCTAACTAAAACTTTGTGCACTTTGATCAACATCTCCCTTTCCCCATCCCTTCCTGGCTCCTACACAGTCTTTGGTAACCACCTTTCTATTTCCTGTTTATAGGAGATCAACTTTTTTAGATTACAGATATAAGTGAGATCATGCATTACTGTATTTGTTTTTCTGTGCCTGGCTTATTTCACTTAGCATAATGTCCTCTAGTTCCATATGTGTTGTTGTAAGTGACAGAATCTCCTTCTTTTATAAGGCTGTATAGTATTTCATTGTGTGTGTGTGTGTGTGTGTGTGTGTGTGTGTGTGTATCACATTTTCTTTATCCATTCTTCCATTGATGGAGACTTAGGTTGATTCTATATCTTGGCTATTGTGAATAATACAATGAATGTGGGAATGCAGAAATCTCTTCAGCATACTGATTTCAATTCCTTTGGATACACAGCCACAAGTGGGATTGCTGAATCATTTGGTAATTCCAATTTTAGATTTTTGAGGAACCTCCATACTATTTTACAAAATAGTTGTACTACTTTAGATTCCCACTAAGAATGTATAAGTGTTCTTTTCTCCACATCCTCACCAACACTTCTCATTTGTGTTTTTGATAGTAGTCATTCTAAAAGGTTTGAGGTGACATCTCATTGTAGTTTTACATTGCAAAGGTAATTTCATGAAAGTCATCATGAGACTAAAACAGTACCATATTGATTTAATTGGAACTTAAATTCACATTTTGCATTTTCCTGATAATTAGAAATGTTGAGCATTTTTTCATATATCTATTGGCCATTCATATCTCTTCTTTTGAGAAATGCCTGTTCAGGTCCTTTGCCCATTTTTAAATCAGGTTATTTGTTTCGTTTGCTGTTGAATTGTTTGAGTTCCTTATATTTTTGGCTATTAGCACCTTATTAGATATGGGGTTTGCAAATATTTACCCCCAATCAGTGGGCTGTCTTTTCACCATGTTGTTTCCCTTGCTATGAAAAAGTTTTTTGCTTTGATGCAATGTTGCCTATGCTTTTAGAGTTCTATACCAGAAACAATTGCCCAGACTGGTATTGTAGAACTTTTCCTATACATTTTCCTCTAGTGGCTTTACAATTTCAAGTCTTACATTTAAATCTTTTATCCATTTTGAGTTGATTTTTATATATAGTGTCAGATAAGGGTCCAGTTTTATTCTGCATGTAGATATCCAGTTTTCCTAATGCCATTTATTGAAGACACTGTCCTTCCCCCTTTGTGTGTTCTTGGTATCTAGGTTGAAAATCAATTGATCATGAATACATGGGTTTATTTCTAGGTTTTCTATCCTTTTCCATTGGTCAATGAATCTCTTTGTATGCCATGCTGTTTATACTATGCCATTTTGATTAAAATAGCTTTATGATATATTTTGAAATCAGGGAGTGGGATGCTTCCAGCTTTGTTATTTTTGCTTGAGATTGCTTTGGCTATTCAGGGTCTTTTCTGGTTCTATGCAAATTTTAGGGTTTTTTCTATTTCTATAAAAAATGACATTAGAATTTTGATGGGGATTGCATTGAATCTTTAGATTGCTTTGGGTAGTATGAACATAACAATATTAATTCTTCTGATACATGAATATGGGATATCTTTCCATTTATTTGTGTCTTCTTCAATTTTTTTATCAATGTTTTATAGTTTTAAGTGTACAAATCTTTCGCCTCCTTGGTTAAATTTACTCCTAATATTTTTTTGATATTTTAAATAGGTTTATTTTCTTAATTTCATTGTTAGTATATGTTGATTTTTTATGTTGATTATGTAACCTGCACTTTACTGAATTTATCAGTTCTAACAGTTTTTTTGTGGAGTCTTTATGTTTTTCTATATATAAAATTATGTCATCAGCAAACAGAGACAATTTTACTTTTTCCTTTCTTATATGGATGCCTTTTATTTTTTTTTATTGCCTTATTGCTCTGGCTAGGACTTCTAGAACTATGTTGAATAGAAATGGCAAGAGTGGGTATCCATGGCTTATTCCTGATCTTAGAGAAAAAGCTTTTAACTTTTCATGTACAATATGATGTTAGCTGTGGGCTTTTCCTATATGGCCTTTATTGTGTTGGTATTTTATATCTATTTGTTTAGAGTTTTTATCATGAACAGATGTGAAATTTTGTCAAATGCTTTTTCTGGATCTATTGAGATGGTCATATGGTTTTTGTCCTTCATTTTGTTAATGTGGTGTATCACATTTATTGATTTACATATGCTGTACCATGCTTGTAGCCCTAGTATAAATCCCACTTGATCATGGTGAATGATCTTTTTAATATGCTGTTGAATTGGGTTTGCTAGTATTTTGTTGAGGATTTTTGCATTTATGTTCATCAGGAATATTGGCCTGTAGTTTTCTTTTCATGTAGTGTCCTTTTCTGGCTTGGGTAATACTAACCTCATAAAATAAGTTTAGAAGTATTCCCTCTTCTTCCATTTTTTAGAAGACTTTGAGAAGAATTAGTATTAATTCTTCTTTAAATTCAGCAGTAAATCTATCAGGTCCCATCAGATTCTTTGATGGGAGATTTTTTTATTACTGACTCAATCTCTTTACTTATTATTGGTCTGTCCCAAATGTCTGTTTCTTCCTGATTCACTCTTGGTAGGTTGCATGTTTCTAAGAAGAATGCGTCCATTTCTTCTAGATTATCCAAATTTTTTGGTCTATAGTTGTTCATATTAGTCTCATGATCCTTTGAATTTCTGTGATATCAGTAGTAATGTAGTAATATCAGTAGTGATGTCTCCTCTTTCATTTCTGATTTTGAGTCTTTGCTCTTTTTTCTTTGGTCTAGCTAAAGGTTTGTCAATTATGTTTATCTTTTTTAAAAACCAGCTTTTAATTTTATTGACTTTTTCTAATGTTTTTCTAGTCTCTATTTTGTTTATGTCTGCTCTGACCTTTGTTATTTCTTTCCTCTTGCTACATTTGGGCTTCTGTTGTTCCTTTTTTTCCCCAGTTCCTTGAGTTATAACAGTAGGTTGTTTATTTGAGATCTTTCTTCTTTTTTGATGTAGGCATTTACTGTTATAAACTTCTCTCTCAGGACTACTTTTGTACATCCTACAAGTTTTGGTATGGTGTGTTTCTATTTTTATTTGTCTCAAGATCTTTTTAAATTTTCCTGTTAATTTCTTGACTCGTTGGTTGTTCAGGAACATGTTGTTTAATATTTGTAAGTTTTCCAAAATGCCTCCTGTTATTGATGTCTAATTTCATGCCAATGTGATCAGAAAAGATACTCAATATGATTTTAATTTTCTTGAATTTGTTAAAACTTGGTCTGTGTCCTAACATATGATCTATCCTATAGCCTATTCCATGTGTACTTAAGAATAATGTGTATTTTGTTGCTATTGGATGGAATGCCCTATAAATACCTATTAGGTCCAGTTGGTCTAATGTGTAGCTCAAATCCAATGTTTCCTTATTGATTTTCTGTCTAGATGATCTGTCCAGTGGTAAGAGTGGGTTATTGAAACCTCCACTATTATTATATCATAGTCTATGTCTCCCTTCAAATCTATTCCTATTTGCTTTATATATTTAGGTGTTCCAATATTGAGTACATATATATTTACAATTGTTATAATTTGATGAATTAATCCTTTTGTCATTATATAATGGTCTTGTCTTTCTTTTACAGTTTTTGACTTAAAGTCTATTTTGTCTGATATAACTCTAGCTACCCTTACCCTCTTTTGGTTTCATTCAGAAGAAATATCTTTTTCCATCCCTTAACTTTTAGTCTATGTATGTCCTTAGAGGTAAAGTGAGTGTCATGCATACAGCATATAATATAGTTGGGTCTTATCTTGCTCTTTTAGGCATTCAGCCACTCTATGTCTTTTGATCGGATAATTTAATCCACTTACATTCCTGGTTAGAGCTGGAACCCATACTACTAAGTGAAGTATCCCAAGAATGGAAAAACAAGCACCAGATATATTCTCCAGCAAACTGGTATTAACTGAGTAGCACCTAAGTGGACACATAGGTACTACAGTAATAGGGTATTGGGCAGGTGGGAGGGGGGAGGGGGGCGGGTATATACATACATAATGAGTGAGATGCACATCATCTAGGGGATGGTCATGATGGAGACTCAGACTTTTGGGGGGAGGGGGGGAAATGGGCATTTATTGAAACCTTAAAATCTGTACCCCCATAATATGCTGAAATAAAAAAAAAAGAAACATAAAAAAAAAGTAATTATTAATAGACAAGGGTTTACTATTGCCATTTTGTTAATTGGTTTCTGGTTAATTTGTAGATCCTTTGTCCCTCTCTTCCTTTCTTGCTGTCTTCCTTTGTGGTGTGATGATTTTCTGTAATAATATGCTTTAAATTCTTTCTTTTTGTCTTTTGTCTATCTACTAAGGGCTTTTGCTTTGTGACTACCATGAGGATTACATAAAACATCTTATCCTAAAATAATAAGCTATTTTAAGCTGATAACAACTTCATTTTGATCACTTGCACAAACTCCACACTTTTACTCCCCCTCCAATTTTTTTTGATGACTCACTTGGTATATTTATCTTTTGTGTCTCTTAACAAATTATTGTTTCCATATTTGTTTTTAATAGTTTTGTCTTTTAACCTTTATACTAGAGATATAATTGATTTTCACACACCATTATAGTATAGGAGTGTTCTGAGTTTTACTTTATACTCACTTTTACCAATGAATTTTATATTATCATGTTGCTATTTAGCAACATTTTCCTTCAACTTGAAGGATTCCTATTGGCATTTTTTGTAAGGCAGTTCTAGTGGAGATAAATTCCTTCAGCTTTTATTTGTCTTAGAAAGTTATTATCTCCCCATCATTTTTGAAGGACAGGATTGATAGGCACAGTATTCTTGGTTAACAAGGTTTTTTTTGTTTTGGGGGGTTTTTTGTTTGTTTTTGCTTTCTCCTTTTTTAACATATCATACCACTTCCTTTTGGCCTGCAGGGTTTCTGTTTTTAAAAATCAACTAAAAGTCTTACAGAGATCTCCTTGTATATAACAAGTCACTTTTTCCTTGCAGTGTTCAATATTCTCTCTTTGTCTTTAAGTTGTGACAGTTTGATTATTATGTGTCATGGTATAAGGTCTCCTTGGATTCTTCCTATTTGGTGTTTGTTGAGATTTCTGGATCTGGATTTCTAATCCCTTCCCCAGACTTGGGAGTTTTCTGCCATTATTTCTTTAAATATGTTTTTTGTCCCTTCCCCTCTCTTCTTCTTCTGGTACTTTGACAATGTGTACATTATTCTGCTTGATGATGTCCCATAAGTCCCTTAGGCTATCTTCACTCTTTTTTCTTTTCTTTTTACTCTTCAGATTGGATGATTTACAGTCACCCGTCTTCAAGTATGCCAATCCTTTCTTCTGCTTGATCTAGTCTGCTATTGAGCCCTTCTATTGAGTTTTGAGTTTAGTTATTGTCTTCTTCAGTTCATTGGTTTCTGCTAGGTATATTTTTATATTTTCTATCTCTTTGTTGACATTATGTTTGTTCTTGCATTGCTTTCTTTACTTTGGTGAGCATCTTTATAACTGTCCTTTTAAATTGCCTGCCAGGTAAGTCACATATTTCCGTTTCACTGGGGTCAGCTTCTGGAGATTTATCTTGTTATTTTATTTGGAACACATATATTTCCACTTCTTCATTTTATTGTCTCTCTGTGTTAGTTTCTGCACATTAGATAGAAGAACCACTTCTCCCAGTATAGTTAGACTAGTCTTGTTTAAGAGACATTTCTCTCTAGTCAGCCTATTCAAAGATTCTAAGTTCTTCTAAACTCTTTTGCTTCTCTAATCTGTTATAAAGACAGACTTATTCTTAATGGCCCACAAGAATCTAGAGAGTTTCAAGTTGTGCTACTGCCTTAAGAGAAATGTGATAGAAGCCAGTCCCTTGGGATGCAGCTGGAGAGACTGGAGTGTTAGATATGTGTTTCAGTTTCTTCTTTCCTTATAGACAAGCTGAAAGCCAGAGTATCTCTCACTGGTTCTGCTCTGCACCAAGGAGAAGGTCTGAGCCAGATACCTGCCCTCTTTAGCAGACTGCTCACTTTCAACCTGAAGATATAGCTGCTAAACATTTGCAAGTTTAAAAGTTACTTCCATCAACTCCCAGAGCTAGACGATTTAGAAGTCAGACACTTGGGTGAATGCTATAAAAGTTTGGGCACTCTATGCTTTTAGAAACTACTTCCAGAGAGAGTCTGCAGATATGGATTTATTGCTTGAAAAAACTAGGGGAGAAGGTAAGGGGAGTGCCCACTCTTCTGTTTGATCAAGCAGATGTCTCACACCCTCCTGGCAGCAGGAGCCTTCTGGTATGGAGTTATCACTGAAGCAAGCCAGAGAAGAAGGCCCAGGGAGTGCCCACTCTCCATTTCAGTCATGGAGTGGTCCCCCAGCCTCCCTCTAATGGGAGATTGCAGGACTTTATCTCTAGAGTAGTCTGGAGAAAAGGGTACAAACAGTGCCATCCCTCCTGTTCTTGTTGGCAGAGGCCTCCAACTTTTTTCCATGGAGAGTTTTCAAGGCTAGGATTATTGCTGGAGCAAGCTGGGGAAGAAAGTATAGGGAGTGTTTAGGCTTGAAGAGGTTTATTCTTTGTCTGCTTTGCAGGATCCCAGATACTGGCTTGTTAGCTCCACAGGGAGCTGCTGGAAAAGTGTGCAGCCAAACCCTTTCCATGGGGAAGGTGGAAGCTCAACTGTTCCCAGGGGCTACAGCAGCTGGAAGTACTATGTGGTTCAAAACTTTTCTTTGTTCTTTGTCCTTGAGGGAAATCTTTTGATGCCCTGTCCCTGCCGTTTCTCAAGCAGAGTGACTTAAGAGCCAAGCCCTCCAGCAGGAACCGTATAGCTGGGCACTACATGTGTGATACAAGCTCTTCATCCCTTGGGAAGAAGCTAGGAGTTGGGGTTTCCTTTCTGAGTATAAGGCTGTGCTCATGGTAGGGTTAGTGCATGAGTGTATCTCCACTTTTTCTACCTGTTTTGATGTGGATATTTTCTCAGTGATCCAGTGTGTAGGAGTCTTTCAACAGGATTCTGGCTCTCTCTGGAGAGAAGTGACCATGTCACTCAGTGTGTCTGTGGGGGGAGGGATAGTCAGAAGCTTTCTATTGCATCCTATTGCTGACATCACTCCAGACTTTCCATTTTCTTTACCTTGTGTTATAACTGGGAGCCTACTAGAATTCTCTGAAGTCCACGTTCTTTCCTTTCTTCATGATGTTTGGTCATAAGATAATTTTGTCCACACAGGAAGATGAGCACATCCTAGAGCCTTCATCTTTCCTACATGACTGTTTCCTTGAATCAGAATATTCTTTGTTTGCTTTGTTAGTTTGCTTTGTTAGGAGGAGTGAGTGTAATTTCTTGCAACCTCTATTTGAGTGGTTTTCAATTGGATATTTCTAACTACCCAACAGAAATAGTTTGACAAAACTTCCCCACAATTTTCAAGTAAATTTATTTGATCATAATTATTAAATGGTTTCTAAAGGTATTCTTTTAAATAATATGTCCTTTTATTTTCTGTTAATTCTTTTCTTCCACCTTAAACAATCAAATCTATTTGACACTGTGGTGGTAAATTCTTTGTTATTTGGTAAGGAATTAACAAAGCTGAAGAATGTGTTTGTGTTGGTTTGATGTTCTTTGAGATCAGAGGATAAAGATTTGGCCTTGTGGAGGACCTTTTACTCATATTGTCTGATCTAATTCTGAAAAATCAAAACCCAGTAAAAGTTAAAAAAAACTTGGAATTTTAAAAATGATTTTAAGAGATTATTCTTTGTTTTAAAACAGTAAGAATAATACAAAAAGGGTAAAATAAAAAATAAAAATGTATAAATCAATTTTATAAGAATTTTACTTAAAATGGTGATGTGATGAGATCTTAAAAAGCAAGAATAAGAGTGTAAAACACTAAGAACTACATAAAATATGTATAATAAAAAATAAATAAAAACCCTAGGATCCTCTAATTTAACACTAAGAGAACAGCAGAAATCATCTGGCCCAATCTGTTCTTTTAAAACTGAGGAAACTGAGACCCAGAGAGGTAAAGGGACTTTCTCAAGGCCACAGAATTATTTGGCAGAGCCAGGACAAAAACTCAAGACTCTTGACTCCAAATTCACTATTATTCCCTCTGTAGCATATTACTTCCCAAGTAAAAACTCACCAGAAATTATAGAAATACCTGAAACCTAGACTAGGAACTTCAGGGGTTAATGAACCTTGCCCATAATCTGAGCAATTTGTAGAACTGAGGTGAGATTTCTTGAGTTTGCAGAAGTTAGGCATTCTTAACAAGAGAAGCTTGGTTCAACTCTGATCTCTGGGGGATTAAAGTAACATGCTGAGACCTCTTAGGCCCTTGCTACTTCTGCTAGCTTCAGAGGTTCACGTCTCAGCTCGTAGGTCCCTGCATTTTTAACTGGGTGAATCATGGGAACCAAACTACCAGCTCAGAATCTCCAGGCAGCTGACCAAACGCCAGTGGTTGAGAGTAGTCCATTGACCCTCCTTCTTTATGGTCCTGGCCATGATGTTAAGAAATATAAATTCAAGAATCCAATTTTGCTCTTTATGTGGACTCCCTTTAAGCATAACCAGCTTTGTGTGGCAATGAGTGTCTGAGTCCATACTCCTTTGCATGCAGACAATCTTTTAACCGCCTGGCCCCAACATATCCTTCCAGCTTCATCTCCTGCCATTAGTCTACAGCCAAAACTCCAGATCAGCTCACTTTATCTTGATGAGTTCATCATATAATCTCATACCTTCATGACATTGCACATTCTGTTCCCTCTACATATCATGCCCTTCCACTTCTCCCCAAATTCTAGAATAAATATAAATAGATGACTGTATAGATGAATGAATGAATGGAAAATGAATGAGGGAATGAATAAATATAATTTGAGAAGCCACTAGAAAACCTGCTGTCTTAAAATAGCTCTAGCTCACATTCAAAACAGTATAATTAAACCTCTACTATTTGAGTAGCTAGTCTCAGTGTCCCTGTGGGCCACACAAGTCTTGTGATTATCAGCTATGAGGTATATAACAAATGATGATGATGCTATAGTTGGAGAAGCGATGTTGGCAAAATATTTTCTATGTTTTTTAACGTTATGGGGAACTCAAAGTTGTCCGTATGACATTACTCTCGCTCACTTGCATTCTGATATATTGTCTTCATACAAAATAGGTGAAATTGTACTTAGGTTGCCAGTAATTGTATATAATCCTGGATACATCAACGGGAGTTCAGCATATATGGGAACCCATAATCCATTATGTGTGCAGCAGAGGAAAAAAGCTTGAAAACTCTGTAGTAGAAAGTAGTACCATATATTTCTTCTTCTGACTCCCTCTTTTAAAATGAAAAATACTTTTGAGAAAACAAGCAGATAAAAAATTAATTAAAGTACATAAATGAAAATAGTCTCAGGGTATGTCCGTACATTATTACCATCCTCTCATTCATTTGATGCCCATTCAATGAATCGGGCACAATCCCAAGAAAATGACACAAGGCTCTAAAATATGGATTCTAAACCTCTTTGGTATCATTTTCCCTTTGAGAAGGTCATTGCTGTCATGGTTCTGTCAGCCCAGGAAAAACACAAAACAAAGCAAATTTAAAAATCCATGAATATATATATATTATGTACATTTTGTCTACAATTTCAGGACTTTCATACTCTAAAACCAAGCTTTAGATTTTGTAGAAGTCCATGAACTCTAGGTTAAGACTCTCTATCAGTTAGTACTGATAGAGAGGACTCTTCCAAAGTTTATCAAGGATTTCTCATATCATTCGGTCATTTAATAACCCAATTGGCCAACTATCCTCTCTGTTTACTCATGAGTAAACATAATATCACTCTGGTTCGTCAGAATACATTCTCTCTCTTTATATACAAGGAAAATACCCAAAAGATGAGTCAATAACTGATATCAGTGGTTGCCTCTGGAAAGCAAGCTAAGGAGGAATAAAACCTTTCGTAGTATTTCTGTTTTTTCCATATGTGATGTCACTTATTGTTTCTTAAAAGAAAAATGTCAGATCTGCTACTTTTGAATCTGTATTTTGATTCCTCTCAATGGGTGAAATGATGAATACACTTAGAAAAATCAGATATTTCCCATATCTTCTGAAAATGAAGCCTTCTTTTAATTCATATGTAATTTTAAAACCATTTATCTCCTAAAACTAGTCAGATCATTTATGGAAAAATCATACATTTTTTAAAAGTAAATTTCTCTGCAACATGATCAGACTGCACCTTGCTAACACATGGTACTTATATCTGTAATGATCCAATGTCTTATTGGGTTTCCTTGGCCTTTTATTTGCAAACTGGTTTTCGGTAGGCTTACTGGACCACACAGTTTTATACCAAATTTTTTGATACAGTAAATAATAAAATAAACAAATCTCATTTCTTTATTCTCCAGTCCCAGGCAGCATTTAGCCAAAACCTTTCCCCAACCCCCTCACCCCACATACACACATATTTTCAACTTTTTCCTCTCTTTGTATGCTACCAAAATTTTTAGCTAATTAAATAATCAGCATCCAACATTTGCAAATGCTTTTTGAAAATCAATACCTTGGAGACCAAGATTCCCATTACTTTTTTATTTTAAGGCTTAAAGAAATCAAAAATAGTAAGGATATTTATAAATAGATGAGGATGATGGACATCTTGACATGAACCCTTACCATCCAAAATAATTTGGAACAAATTATTGGGTGGTGAATTTGAGTGACCAAAATTCTCAATTTGAGCCTTGACCCAATGCCCATAGATTTTTTTAAATTTCTATTTAAAAATGAGGAAGTCCTTTCCTTAAAGGGGATAGCCAAACCAACAATACTCTTTTTAGCCTCTGCCTGGACTTTAGTGTTTGCTAGGCCATGTGCTGGGTCTGGCACCGTCCTGGTCCTGCCCTAGGAGGGTGAACACGACAGTTGGTCCCTGCGGCAGAGCTCTCTGGAGACTGCTGTCAGCACAGCTGCAGTTAGACGGCGTGATTCAAGCTTTTGTCAACACCATCCAGTGATCATTCTGAGAAGATTCATCTTGGTGACTAAGTTGAAGAGAAAAAACAAATGTGTAGAAAGGTCACTGTTCTCAGGTATGCTGGGAAATCTACATTATCTTCACACAGTGTTGGTGGTGAAGGAGTTGGGCAGACCACCCCCAAAATTATAGACCATAGGCTGTACAGAAAACATGGAGGCTGGGACCATGCGTCACACGGGTATGTGGCATCAATAGGAATTGAAGTCAGAAGTTGTACAGATGAGTCATGGTAATGCCTACCCCTACTGGAGGAAGTCTCTGAAAATCAAAATCAACTCTCTGATTTGAAATATAGGAGTAAGAACAGCAGAGCTTGTAAGATTCAAATTACACTTAGAAAATTAAAATATTTCCAATGTGTTCTGAAAATGAAATCTTCTTTTATGCAAATTCATATGTAATTTTAAAACCATTTATCTCCTAATACTAATCAGATAATTTGTGAATAAATTATGTATTTTAACACCAACACTGGTCATCAGACTAAAACAGAGATTGATCGTGTCATTCCCCTGCTCATAAACCTTGCTGCTCCCCCACAAGATAAAAACCAACCCTCAGCATTGCATGCAAAGCCTTTCGCATATCAGCTAGTCTCAGCCCCCACATCTTGCTTTCCTCTTCTGTAAAACATCTCTCTTTTATCTGATCATTCTCAACTCCTTCAACTCTCAGTCTCTCTCCCCAGAATACCCCTCTCTGTGTGGTAAAATCCTACTTAGTCTTCAAAACCCAAACCGAATGTCCCCTTATTCCATTGCCCTCCCCTGCCCCAACTTTCTTAGTTCTGGGCACTTCAACAGCACTTTGCTCACATGCCTATTGCATGGGGCATCACATTTTACTGTCATTGTCTGTATCATTGGCTATGTGCCTGCTGCACTGAGTCCTTCTACGGCAAAGACAGTGTCTTACTCGTGTTTACGTCCTTGTCACCCAGCACTATGCTTTCCAATCATTAAGAATGCTCAGAAATGTATTGGCAGAAACATGAGTACCTGTAGGTGTTGTTAAACTAGAAAGTATCATTAAAATGTAGTATGTACTATCATTGAAGGTGAAAAACCTGAGTAATAAGAATTTAGTCTCAGTTCTGCACTGGAAGGAATTAGTATCACAACACTTCTAAATCTGGATGCTACAGGTTTTTCCAAGGCCCTACAGGGAAGCCGGTGGGTGCAGTAAGGGGTGAGCCCCTTGTAGTTACAGGGCATAAGGCCCCACCCTTCATTGTGCGACTGAGCTGTTCCATAGAGCTCCACCTTCCCTCTGACTTTCTCAAAATGAAAACTTAAAAACCTGTGTACCTCTGTGATTCCTTCTCTACAGCTACTGTTTTCCTTGCCTTTGAGTACATGCTGAAGTTTCATTAAACTGTGTGGGAAAGAGGCACTGGATTTTAAGCCCAGACAGAACTGGGTTCGAAATCTGACCCTCCCATTCATTCCCAGTGTGTGGCCTTGGACAGCACACTCAGTCTGGCAAAGCCTGTGACCTCACCACTAACATGAGAAAAATGCATAATGAGGTTGTTGTGAAATCAAAGGAGAAAAATGTGGAAGAAGGTGTTGCAAACTAAAAATGTTACAGACCTGTAAAATGTTGCTTCCACAATGAGAAGTAGACAGTTATCAGCCCCAGTCTTACCTTCCTTGGTTACTTCTTGCCCCATTTCTCTCTCCTGGATTCCTCACAAAGGAACCACAGTATGAATGCACATCAACAGGGCCTGAGTCTGCTTTTGCCTAAAGGAGTGTTTGCTCCGATCCCTAATAAGGCTGATCTACTTTATTCTCCACAAAGGGAAAATTTTTGTGGGGGAAATAACAGTTTCAGCAGCCCCCGTGGTAACACAGCATTTCTTTGATCTCTTGCCACTATCTGAGTGTTGTTTTGAAAGTTATTTAAGGATGAAAGCATCCCCCAAAAAACCTACTGTCAAAGGGGATTTTAGCTCACCTCAAATCCAACCAACTCTGAGGTTTTGAATGTGTAAAACTGAGATGGCGACAGCTACATAAATATTAAATGAGCAATGAGATGTCAATGTTTTTATTACTGTTTGCAATTGAACTTTGAGTAAAGCTGAGGCCATTTACATACACCTGGAGAGAGAGCATGGTTTTTGATATGACCACGATATTTGATTTGGAAATTTTTAAGTATACACTGTTGATAATAGCTCTTAGTTTTAAAAAAAAAAGAAAAAAAGAAAGTAGTTGAACTCCAGTATTCACCATTCCTATGAGAGCTTGTGATGCCAAATATTTGGGTTTACATAAAAATTTGGCTCACAGATGCCTCAATGAATAGGAAAAGCCGTTTGGGTGGTAACAGGAAGTCGGGCAATTTCCTCCTCCTCACAAAAGGTGGAGATAATGCTGACACCGAGCTGGTATCATTTCTTGCATAGGTCACGGCACTAATATCTTTCTGGCCTCCTTGCCTACAGCCTTGCCTCTCTCCAATTTTTCTCTCACAAGCTGTGAGAGTGACCTTCCTACAATGCAAATCTGATCCTATAATGGCCTGATCTTTCAACAGCTCCAAAATACCTTCAAATAATGTTGACACTTCTTAGCATGACACTGAGCTCCTCCTGTTCCCCTGTCCCATCTTATCTCAGGTTAAAATCACCTTTCCATTTCACCTTGCCTCTTCTCTTGTTCTCTGTAATTGCCTTGCAATTCCCTGACCACACCGTGGTTCTGTGTCTTTGCACACGCATCTGCCTGCAATGCCTTCAGCCACTCTCTTCCCTTGGCAGACCTACACATCCTTCAGGGCTTCTGGGAGTCAACCTATCCAGAAAGTTATCCCCAACCACAGCCTCCCCAGACTGTTTAGGGTGACCCAACCCTGAGCCTGCTTCTATCATAGCATGCATCATATTGTATTATAATCTTGTATTAACTTATCTGTCCCACTCCACCATTGGACTGTAACTGTCTTGAGGATAAGAATTGGGCTTTAATCATATTTATATCCCAGCACTTCACAGTGCCCGGTCCCCAGTAGAGCATCATTTAAAGTCTGATAAATCAATCAACCAATCACACTAGATTTAAAGTTTGATTTCTCATTCCAAATGTGCCAGCAGTTAGTTTGGTATTGAATATTGGATTAATAGATTAAAAATTCAATAAATTCAATTATCATCATTTATCTAGAAAGTATTACATGTATTTCCATCCAATAAGTCCACATAATTCTCTTCCCCACTGCCTACAGGCCAAGTACCCTACTCCTAAGATTTAACAATGGCCAGTGACTTTCCTGTCCCACCTTGGTTATCTCAGAATAGACAAAACTTTTCAAAATCTGAAGAGTTCCTTTTCTCTATCCATCCTCACCAACCCAGTGGGTGATATCTTTTGAATGTTTGCAAAATAGCAGTCTTGTTCTTCCTTTTCAATTGTGAACGTGCAAAGTCTTCTTCCTTAATTGAACTATTGCATTCATTCATTTAAAACATCTTTATTGAACACCTACTATGTGCCACTTATTATAAACAGATGAGCTGGAAGACACTCAACATTATACGTTCTACATCCAAGCTACTGTTTCAACTATATTTAGTGAATGTTGAAAATTTAGAGGTATCATATATAAGTAGAAATGCAAAAATCAAAGGCAACAAACTAGAGATGACTATAGCACTACCCCAAGAAAAGTAATTAGATCCTTCAAATAGCCCCTGCTATTGTATCTCGAGATGTTGAGATTATACATTGTTATTGAGATGTTTTTCTATGAAAGGATCTGAAAAAATAAATACATATGTTGCTCACGACATGAAGGCTTTGCTTTGATCTACTGAAGCCTATTTGAGACCCCCAAGAAAAGAGCCCCCATGTGAACATATTGAGATTTGTGCCTCGATATCAGCCAGTCTGATCACCCACCTAAAAACAGAAGGTGAGCCTGGCAGTGGAGAACAAGGCTCTTTGTTTCCCTAGGAAGCTGTTTCTTGCCTTGATGGGAAAATCTAAAGATTGGATTTTTCAGGATCAATAAGGCACCTTGTTGAGTAATTTACAATAGAATGTGAAAACAAATACAGAAGAGAAGAGCCCCAAACATCACATTCCCTTTAGTGAGACACAGAGGGAAGAAGACTGGGGCTGGCTGCTCCCAAGGTGGTCTGATTCTTTCTTTCTTTTTTATTTATTTATTTTTATCCCCCTACAAGTTCCTTTGGATCCTGAGGACCTGTTCTTCTTTGGAGTTGTTTTTATTCCCAGGTCTATCCTATCATCTCAACTCAGCTTACATATTTCCAGCCAGTGGAGAGAGAAACAGGTGACAAAAAATTACGAGCCTTATTCAGAACTGGGAGTACTCAGATTAGGCTATCAGAAGGAAGGAAGCAGATGAAGACTTGGCAGCAATAAGGTTACATAACATGCACTAAGCTCAATTTATGGGCTAGCCATGTACATGAGTCTTCTGTGACTGTTTAATTTGCTGTTTATTAAAAAAAAAAAAATCAGTACTTATCTTGTCCACTATTGTCACATGTAGCTGCCATGAAAATATAAAACACCTTTATGAGGCTCGCAGGCCCCCAGCACCACTACAATCCCCTGTTCCACCCAGTGGTCACTGCCCCCAACCCTCCCTCCCTCTTAAAACCATAACAAGGAAATCACAATATCGGGAGATAAACCTGGCCCTTGGGGAAAGGAGATGGAGCCACCAAACAGGAGCTCCTGTGTTAGGTTCACTCAGCATAAGTCCAGTATCACAAAGACTTTGTGTGAGCATAGTCAGAGCTTTGTAGCTGCAAAAACCTCAAAATGACTTTTAATCCATTTATCAATGTCTCCCTGTGTAGACCTGGAAGGCAGACAAAACTTGATAGGGGTTCAAACCCAGACTCTGCATTGATGGGCTGTGTGGACTCAAATTAGTTATTTAAAAGTTTTGAGTCTTAGTTTCCTCATCTGTAAAATGAATAAAATATTACCCACCATATAGGATTATTAGGAGGGTTAAGTGAAATATTTATCAACAAAGCACAACGTCCCAGTATTGACAGATGTTCTCCAGCATCCTCCAAAGATCACTAAGTATTAGCCTCCTATAAACCGTTCTGTTTTGTTCATTTCTCTAGCCAGAGGAGGGAGAAGCAGGTGACAAAAAGATATAAACATTATTCAGAACTGAGAGTGCTCAGAGTAGGCTATTTTCTTTTTACCTTTCATTTTTTGTAACCTTCTATATTTTAAAAGGTAATCTACAGCCTTTTAAAAAACAATTGGAGCAATTTTCTTTGAAAACCTGCCAGCCCACCCTTTGCCAATGCCTCTTCCCCATTATCAGAAAACACCTGGCCTAACTCTGAATCCACTAGAAATGCCCTTCCTTGGGACACTTGGTGTCCCCATACTCACAGTTCTCTGAGGACTATGCTGGAATCCACGGCCCCTCCTTAAAGTGTACTCTCAACCAGGGGAGTGTAGATGAGGTGAAAAAGATGTGGTGCACATTACAGTTTTTTGTGATCCAGCTGACAACAGGTGTTTTTTCACTTTGTCCCAAGAGGAAGGAGACATGACTGTCATTTTGTTCATTGAACAGCTATATTTAGAACTATGACTTTAAATAAGGCACTATGTTGGCCACTATGAGGGATACAAAAGTGAGTCAGACACAGTATCTGCCCAGAAGAGCTTAGAAGGAAGATGAAATATGCATTTAACATACATTTTTTGAATGCCTACAGTGTGCAGATCATTTTGTAGGCTTTAGGGGTACAGCTGGGATACAGTGGGGGGGGGACAAACAAGCCCATGGAGCTCACATTTTCTTAAGTTAACAAGTAAATTAATAAATAAAGAATACAATTTCAGATAGTAAGTGCTAAAAAAGACAATAAAATAAAATAATGTGTTAGAGTGAGAGGCAGGAATGAGCTTAGTAGAAACAGCTTGGTAGGTTGAAGAAACAGAAAGTACAGATGAATCAAAATTGATAGAATGATGGTAGACAGGATTTCAAAGAAGCAGGCAGGAGCAGACCATGACTCCTTGCAGGCCAGGGGTTGGCAAACATTTTCCGTAAAGGGTCAGATAGTAAATATAGGCTTTGCAGGTCATATGGTCTCTATGGCAACTATTTAATTCTACCATTAAGACAATATGTAAGCAAAGGAGTGGGGTTGTATTCTAATGAAATTTTATTTATGGCCATTGAAACTTGAATTTCATATAATTTTCACATATTATGAAATATTTTGATTTTTCTTCAACCTAAAAACCATTCTTAGCTCACAGCCTGTACAAAAACAGGCAGTATGCTGGATTTGGCCTGCAGGGCTCAGTTTGCCAGCACCTGTTACAAACTATGTTAAGGACTTTGGATTTTATTCCAAGTGCATCGGAGAACCATTACAAGCTTTCTATGTAGGGACATATTATGATAGGATTTATGCTTTGAAGAGATTATTCTGGTGTCAGTGGGTCGGTGGGTGTATGAATAGAGGCTGATGGAAATCTCCAGCAATCATCCTTCTGCACAAAAACCAAATTCAACAATTATCCACGCAAGCAAACACCTTCAGAAGAACCAAAAATCAGGTGAGCGATCACACTACCTGGTTTTAACATTCTACCAAGGAAAGAAGCACTGAAGTGGGCAGAAAAGACAATCTTGCATTACCTATGCCACCATTCCTGTATCTCCACCCTTCCTCCCAATGAAGTGCCGTGCCAGCATGCCAAGTGGAGAGAGAATCTGTGTGGCCAGGGAAGGGAGAGTGAAGTGATTGTAGGGCTTTGCATTGAAACTCAGGGCCACTCCGTCGCAAGGAAAACAGCACAGGGCAGAATTCTACTAGTGCCTACAAACGGAATCATTTTGATCAGCCCAGCCTGAGGGAAATCCTCCACCCAGAAACCCAAGTTCTGGCTAGCCCCACCACCAGCAGACAAAAAGTAGCCTAAGCCCTGAACTAAATTCATAAAGCAGTCAGGCCACAAAGGCTGCAGTCCTTGGGCATTTCCTGTCACTGTGCTGGCTCAAGAGCTAGTGGATATGGGGTACATGTGATCCAGTGAGACACCAGAAGCTACCAGTCAAACCAGTGCCTATGTCACCCTTGCCCTAACTACCGGCAGCTCAGCTCAGGGATAGTCTACTTCCACTTGGGAAAAGGAAAAGGAGGAGCTTAGAGGACTTTGTTTTGCAGGTTGGGTACCAGCTCAGCCACAATAACATAAAGTACCAAACTAATTCCTGAAGCCTCTGAGTCTAGGCCTTAGGTCCTACATGGCATTTCTGGACCCACCCTTGGTCAGAAGGAAACATACTGCCTTGAGGGAAGGACCCAGTCCTGGTAGGATTCACCACCTGCTGACTAAAGAGCCCTTGGGCTTGGAATAAACATCAGAGGTAGCCAGGCAATGGCCACCACTGGCTTTGGGTGAGATTGGGCTGGATTCAGGTATGACCTGGTGCTGATGGCCATAAAGGAGTGCCCATGTCACTCCTCCTCGAGACAGAAAATCAACAAAGAAACACTGGACTTAATCTGCACTATAGACCAAAAGGACCTAATAGATATTTACAGAACATTTCATCCAACAGCTGCAGAATACACATTTTTCTCCTTAGCTCATGAATCATTCTCAAGGATGACCATATTTAGGCAACAAAATATGTCTTTAAAAATTCAAACAAAAATTGAAATCATACTAAGTATTTTCTCTAAGAAAATTGGAATAAGACTAGAAATTAATAACAAGAGGAACATTGAAAAATATACAATTATATGCAAATTAAACAATATGGTCCTGAATGACCAGTGGCTCAATCAAGAGATTAAGACAGAAATTTTAAAAATTCTCAAAAGAAATGAAAATGAAAACACAACATATCAAAATGGGATTTGCCATATCCTATGGGATATGGCAAAAGCAGTAATTAGAGGAAAATTCATAGCAATAATTGCCTACATCAGAAAAGCAGAAAATTTTCAAATAAACAGCCTAATGATGTATCACAAAGAACTACAAAAATAAGAGCAAACAAAACTCAAAATTAGTATAAGAAAAGAAATAATAAAGATCATAGCAGAAATAAATGAAATTGAAACCAAAAAATAATACAAAGATCAACAAAACAAAAAGTTGGTTTTTTGGAAAGATGAACAAAATAGACACATCTTTAGCCAGACTAACTAAGAAAAAAAGAGAGAAGACACAAATAAATAAAATCAGAGATGAAAAAGGAGATATTACAACTATCATTGCAGAAATCCAAAGGACCATTAGAGACTACTATGAGCAACTATATGCCAATAAACTGGAAAACCTAGAAGAAATATATAAATTCCTAGACACATGCAACCTACCAAGATTGAACCAGGAAGAAATCCAAGGCCTTAATAAAGCAGTGACAAGTAACAAAATAGAAGCAATAATAAAAAGTCTCCCCCCCCAAAAAGCCCCAGTCCCAATAGCTTCATTGCTGAATTCTACCAACCATTCAAAGAAGAACTAATACCAATCTTACTTAAACTATTCCCCCAAAAAAAAATGAGGAAGAGAGGATATTCCCAAACTCATTCTATAAGGCTTATATGACCCTGATACCAAAACCAGATAAAAACACAACAAAAAGGCCGGGCGTGGTGGCTTACGACTGTAATCCTAGCCCTCTGGGAGGCTGAGGCAGGCGGATCACTCAAGGTCAGGAGTTCAAAACCAGCCTGAGTGAGATTCTATCTCTACCAAAAATAGAAAGAAATTAATTGACCAACTAAAAATATATTATATACAAAAAAAAAAAAAAATCAGCCAGGCATGGTGGCGCATGCCTGTAGTCCCAGCTACTCAGGAGGCGGAGGCAGTAGGATCACTTAAGCCCAGGAGATTGAGGTTGCTTGTGAGCGAGGCTGATGCCACAGCACTCACTCTAGTGAGACACTGTCTCAAAAAAAAAAAAAAAGAAAGAAAAAGAAAAACTATAGGCCAATATCTCTGATGAACAAACACAGATACAAAAATCTTCAAGAAAATACTAGCAAACCAAATGAAACAATGCATGGGGAAGATTATTCACCATGATCAAGTGGGATTCATCCCAGAGATGCAAGAATGATTCAACATACATAAATCAATGTAATATATCCTATCAACAGAATGAAGAACAAAAACAATATGATCATTTCAACTGATGCTAAAAAAGCATCAATAAAATTCAACATCCCTTAATGATAAAAACTCTCAAAAAACTGAGTATAGAAGGAACTTATCTCAATACAATAAAACCCATATATGCCTGACCCACAACTAGCATCATACTGAATGGGGAAAATATGAAAGCCTTTCCTCTAAGATCTGGAACAAGACAATGATGCCCACTTTCACCACTGTTATTCAACATAGTACTTAAAGTTCTACCTAGAGCAATCATACAAGAGAAAGAAATAAAGGGCATCCAAATTGGAAAAGAAGAAGTCAAATTATCCTTGTTTGCAGATTATATGATCTTATATCTAGAGAAATCTAAAGACTTCACCCAAAAACTATTAGAAATGATAAACAAATTCAGTAAAGTTGCAAAATCAACATACAAAAATCAGTACTGTTTCTATATGATGCCAACAGCAAATAATCTGAAAAAGAAAACAAGAAAATAATCCCATTTACAATAGCTACAAATAAAACAAAATACCTAGGAATAAACTTAACCAAAGAAGTAAAAGATCTCTATAATGAAAACCATAAAACACTGATGAAAGAAATTGAAGAGGATACCAAAAAAAGGAAAGATATTCCATGCTTGTGGATTGGAAAAACCAATGTTGTTAAAAGGTCCATACTACCCAAAGCAATCTACAGATTCAATGCAATCCCCATCAAAATATCAAAGACATTCTTTACAGAAATAGAAAAAATAATCCTAAAATTTATATGAAAACACAAAAGGCCTAGAATAGCCAAAGCCTTCCTGAGAAAAAAAGAACAAAACTGGAGGAATGACATACCTGACTTCAAATTATACTATAGAGCTATAGCAACCAAAACGGCATGGTCTTGGCACATAAACAGACATATAGACCAATAGAACAGAATACAGAACCCAGAAGTAAACCCACACATCTATAATGAACTTATCCTTGACAAAGGTTCCAACAACATACAGTGGGGAAAGGATAGGCTCTTCAATAAATGGTGCTAGGAAAACTGGATATCCATATGCAGAAGAATAAAACTAGACCCTTACCTCTTGCCATATAAAAAAATCAAAGCAAAATGGATTAAAGACTTAAATCTAAAACTTGAATCTATGAAACTACTAAAAGAAAACATTGGGAAAATGCTTCAGTGCCATTGGTCTGGGCAAGGACTTCCTGAGTAATACCCCTAAAGCACAGGCAACCAAAGCAAAATTGGACAAATAGGATCACATCAAGCTAAAAAGCTTCTGCACAGCAAAGGAAACAATCAACAAAGTGAAGAGATAACCGACAGGATGGGAGAAAATAATTGCAAACTCCCCGTCTAACAAGGGATTAATAACTAGAATATATAAGGAGCTTCAACAACTCAATAGGAAAAAAAAATCAAATAATCCAATTTAAAAATGGGCAAAGGATTTGAATAGACATTTCTCAAAAGAAGACATACAAATGGCCAACAGGTATGTGAAAAAATGCTCAATATCATCAGTCATCAGAGAAATGCAAATCAAAACTACAGTAAGATATCATCTCACTCCAGTTAAAATAGCTTTTATCAAAGACAGGCAGTAAAGAATGCTGGCAAGGATGTGGAGAAAGGGGGAAACCCTAGTACACTATTAGTGGGAATGTAAATTAGTGCAACCACTATAGAAAACAGTATGGAGGTTCCTCAAAAAACTAAAAATAGAACTACCATGTGACCCAGCATTCCCACTGCTGGGTATATAGCCAAAGGAGGAGGATTCAGTATATCAAAAAGATATCCATGTTTATTACAGCACTATTCACAATAGCCAAGATTTAGAATCAGTTTAAGTGTTTATCAATGGATGAATGGACAAGAAATTGTAATAACATATACAGAGTGGAATATTACATAGCCATAATAAAGAATGGAAACCTGCTATTTGAAACAACATGGATGAAACTAGAGAACATTATATTAAGTGAAAAGAGCCAAGCACAGAAAGACAAATCTCACATGTTCTCAGTCGTATGTTAAAAACAATTGATCTCATGAAAACAGAGAATAGAATGGCAGTTACCAGATGCTGAGAAAGGGGGTGTGTCGATAAAGTGGGGATGATTAATGGGTACAAAAATATACTTAGATAGAATCAACAGTATTTGATAGCACAGCAAAGTAACTATAGTCAACAGTAAGTTAAAGTCTACTTTAAAATAACTAAAAGAGTGGAATTGAAATTTTCCTAACACAAAGAAATGTTAAATGCCTGAGGCAATGAAGACCCCAATTACCCTAATTTGATTAATTCACATTGTATTCCTGTATCAAAACATCACATGTACCTATAAGAATTTATAATACAACTATTATGTACACATAATAATTAAAAATGAAAAATAAAAATTTAAAAAAAGAAAGTAGGTTGAATGCTCAGCAGAGGAGTCCTTATTTTATAGCTTATGGGGAACAAACTGGAAGTATGAAGATTGTCCCCCAACCATCAACATCCACGCACAAGTCAAACCTACTCATTGTCCACCCAATGCCATACTTCTATAAGAAAAAGTGGGAGTGGGTGTCCAAAGATCAATCTGGCATGGATCCTGTTCTCAAGGACTTTAATTAGTTATTTGAAGTTATAAAAAAGAGAAAAATAGGATCTATTAAATGGGTGCCATAGGAGAATGAAAGAAAAAAGCCAAATATAGAGCCGCTCTCTAAATTAAAGGTTCATCATTTGGCAGGAAACTTGGAATGTTTTTGCTTTTGCCCCTGTGGCTAGTTATTTTGATTGCATGAGTGTCCAACAAATAGTACTTTTAATTCCGTGATTGTCCAACAGGATTGAGAAAGCTGTAAATTGGCCACATCTCTCTGTCCTTGTATGTTTAAATCAGACAGCTGATCCTGTTCTCTCCTTGCTTTGTATCCTTTAGAAATGTAAAAATAGCTTGCCAGAGCTTTCTCCCTGCAGGCAACAAGGGTATCTTGCTGCTGACAACAAAACAAACAAAACAAAAATCTAGGAATCCCAGGAAACTTCTGCAGAAGAACACTCTCCCCGCACCCCCCCAAGCGGTGTCAGATGCTGCCTCTTGTGGAAGGAGGGGTGGGGAGGCAGCAGCCCCAGCCTGCTGATCTATAACTGTCACTGGGGTTTGAGTCCTTGCTGTTGTTCAGCTATGTCCATTACCGTCTTTTAAAAGCTTCTACTTTTTTAATGAACAAAAGTTATCTGGAGAGTTTCTCCTAAAAACAAAATAGTCTAAACAAATGACAATCTATCTGGACATCTTACAGTTCAGGGATATGGCCGTATTCCAAGGGGGGAAAAAAAGTTTGTCTGTATTAGTGACCTATGTGCCTACTTTCAATCCAATGTCTTAAAAAGTGCCCAATCATAAAGCCCAGATAATCAGGAAATAAAATATAACAATAATGTATAATAAAATAGGGCTATACATAAGAGTAAAATAATAATAATGAAGCACAGATAGTCTTGTTTAGGTGAGGAGCTCTTTCACGCTTCCAGGAGTGTTGGACTGGTATGTTTTGCTATACATACAATCAACATTCAGGTTTCTGTTTGTCAGCCCCTGACTCTGCCATCCTGGTTTTTCAGTCAAGCCCACAGATGCCCACCCTGCAGGCTGTGTTCTTTGCCAGTTCCTGGGCCAGCCCTGGCTTAGGCTGGAATAACAGATGCAGGGAACCTCCACCCTTGTGTTGCCCAGGGCCACTGTGCAGACGTCTCAGGTGGTGACTGCTTGGTAACTGACCCTCTGCCCAGATCCCCGCACTGTGCCACTCTGCCTCCTAAAGGGGTGTAAGTATCACATTCTTGACTCCTGATTTCAGAATGTTTCCTGAAATTACACCTGAGAAAGTTATACATCTCAGACACTGTACACTGCTGGTCAGAATACACTCACCCTCCAGAGTCTGTCTGAGCAATCACCCAGCATTTATCCAGTGTCGTGATGGTAAATGCCTACCAATTGTCTCTGTGGGGTGGGACACACACACACATATACACACACACATATATATATGTAAAAGTCTATTATAAATTTTACTGATAGAAAGTATGTATAGCACACAATTTACAAATAATAATAAAATGTACAATACTCCTTATTGTAAATTCCTTTTGACCTATTAATTCTTTCAAAATGCTTTTATTTTTATTGAACTCTTCAATCTGTACCCAATTGATAGCTGCAATTAAGAGACAAGTGCAGTTTCCATGCAAATGTTTGTTAATATTGTCATTTATTTTAAGGAAATTTTTAAAAAAGCAACAAAGACCTATATTAGAACTTTATTCATTCATCAACGACATAAGCAACTTCTTTGTTGAATCAAATAATAGTTTTCAAGTATCAGAAGAATATTTCCTCAGTTTATTATGCAATTTACAATGTAACAGCCACAGAAATTTTTAACACTAATCTACATTATTAACATTTTCTCCATCCCTTTCTTAAATCTAGGCCAGTGGCCAGCAAATTTGTAAGAAACTAGAGAGTAAATATATTAGGCTTTGTGAGCCACATAGGGTCTCTGTCACATATTCTTTGTATGTCTCTTTTTTGTTGGGTTTTTTTTAAAAAAACAATCCTTTAAAAATGTAAAAACATCTTCATTTATTGTTTATAGGAGCACAAGTTACAATTGCAAAGATGTAGAAACAACCCAAGTACCTACTAATACATGAGTGGATTAATAAAATGTAGTATATATATATAAGGCTGAGTAAACTCAGCCTCCCTTAAAAAAATGATGAACTACCTCTTGTATTATCCCAGATAGACCTGGAGCCCATTCTTCTAAGTGAAGTATCACAAAAATGGAAAAACAAGCACCACATATACTCACCATTAAATTGATACTCATTGATCAACACTAATGTGCACATATGGAAGTAACATTCATCGGGTCTTGGGCAGGTGGGAGGGGGGAGGAAGGAATGGATAAATTCACACCTAACAGGTGCAGTGCTCACTGTCTGGGGGATGAGCATGCTTGTATCTCTGACCTGGGCAGTGCAAAGGCAATATATGTAACCTAAGTGTTTACACCCCTGTAATATTCTGAAATTTTTTTAAAAGTGTAAAATCCCAAACCCTCCTGAGCTCCTGAGTCATAAAAAAATAGTCTCTGGTAGGACTTGGCTTATGGAACTGTAGTTTGCTGCTACCTAGCCTAGCCAGTGCACAGAATAATAAATCAAGCCCTAATATATAGCTTCTGCTGATTTCTGTGGTGTAAATATTTCCACCACAGCCAATTTCAAGCTCCCAATGTGATGTCACTGACACAGATCGGGAGATATGTGGCCATGCACCATTATGTGCTACTTCTGTCATACAGACACAATAGATGTCAGCAACCTCAAGAGCATAAATAATAGCAAAATGCAATGAAATGGGAAGTCATGAGTCTTGAGTATTTGCTATCTTTGTTTTTGATATAACTTAAGTTCACATTTATATAATTAATTTTTAGTGATGACTGTACTTACAAAATTCCTAAAATTTTAACAATCAGCTCTTTCACTATATTGGGTCATCTTTAGCACCCCACTTCATTTTTCCCATCTAAAGTTTGATCTGGGGCAAGCTCTGACTTCCTCCAGCTCCCTATTTCTGCTGCTAAAAGCCACTCTCTCACCCTACCTTGTCCTAGATGTGATATGATGAATGGCTTTAGCATTCTGTACTTTGTAATCAATCTGAGACCATCCCAACTCTTACTTTAACATTCTAGGAAAACAAGTAGGTGAATCTACTAAGGAAAGATATCTTATAATACCTGCCTAAGATAAAGAAAACAATGATGTCTATATGATCTGGGCTTTGGGGATTCCTTATCCTTTCAATACCTCCACTAGTCGAGATTATTAGACTTTCTCATCCCAAAACTGCAGAAATTTCTAAAGGAAGTTTTGATTGAAGGCACTCCTGGTTAAGTGTCTGAAAAAATACATGAAAGTTGAAGCTCCATCAATCTCACTAGAGACACTAAGCTGGCAACGGCTGGGCTTCTGGAAGACTGGTATTTATTCAACAATCGTTTCATGTCGGGCATGAAAAGAGGGAGACTACTAGTAGTAGTAAGAATAATAAAAATAATTTAGAAATTCAAGGGTGTCCAGAAAACTAATAAATGTAGGTAAGAGACGTAATATAATAACTATTAGGATGGCAATTAAGAAGTAAATGGTTGAGACTGTAGAAGGGACCTTTTCTGTGGTTACTTGTAGTACTTATGAACTTTTCGAAAACCTGAACATTTAGACATCTCTGCTCTCTACCTGTATCTGTGTGTAGTTCCAACATATGATAAGTAAAACTAAAAGAGTATACAATTTATGCAAATAGGCACATATTTTTATGGATCACAGAATCTGACAATAAATAAATGAATATAGCCTTCCGATTCCAACTTTGCTTTTAATCTTCTACAAGTAGTGGGTGCAAAAATGCATTTCTAGTGTCAAGAAAAAAGCCTTTTGCCCTTAATTTAAATCATTGTTTTCCTAGGGAAATTTAATTTGGGAAAAAAATGTTTTTCTAATTAACTGGATGACTGTGTGCTATGCAAACAATAAAGATTCTTGTTTGAAAGTAATGCATGCCTCTGCTCCTAAGACTACCAAGGGAATTTAAAATAAAAAATGCAAGCAGCTCCGACCTCATATTTTGCCAGAGCTAAACAGAATTCCCAGATCCAGAGTTTTCATGTCAGTTCCTAATTTAAAACCCACAAGTGTTGAGCGGGTTCATACTACGGCAACACACATCTTCTCATCTCTAGAAATGACTGTATTTGATCTCTGTCTGGGCTTCTCAGCACATCCTTCTCTCCCTCTCTCTTCATCTTGTGCTATGGTTGGCCTGAAAGGTTAGAAACTGCACAATTAGATGGATCAGGGGAAGATTTCATAATGTGCTGGTGCTGGGCTGGGCAGTCTAGCCAAATTCCGTTCATTAGCTAAGGCGCCAGGGTGAGTGTGGCCAGTAAGAATGCTGTTTTGGTTCCATCGAAGAGCTGATAGGGAATAGGAAATACACTTTTAGTATTTTGGTTTCTGGGAGGCTCTATGGACAAGTGAAGAGTCCAGGATGCTGGGAATCTGGAGGCCAGGAATTAATTCCATCTCAACCACTAACTGAGCAGCACAAGCAACTTCCGCTCTCTTTTTTACTCTATTTTTCTCAATTCTGACACAGTTTTTTCTACTCTATGTACCAGCATCAAATTCCTATCCACTTCAGACTTTAAGCATTCCAAAGTCAAGAATCAAGTATTTGATTCGCCCAACAATTACTGAGCCACCTACACTGTGCAAGGTGTTTTAAAAAGTGGTAGTAATCAGACATGGACTCTACTCTTAAAGAGCTTATAGATTACAGAGGAGACAGATCTCTTTAAAAAAAAATACAGAACAATAAAGTGAGTGCAATGTTGCAGATATATCAAAATTGCTATGGGAAAACTGGCAAGGATGCTTCCCTTAGGAATCCCAAGAAAGCTACAGAAAGGAAGGGACTTTGAATCCTGCCTGTTTGAATTAAAGGGTAGAAGTTTTTTTGAGAAGAGGAAAGTATACCAAAGGAGAAAACAGCATAAGCAATGGGTCCAAGGTCTGGTGACTGATGAGGCTAAGTAGAGGATTCTGGTGAGGCCCGGGCAAGAGGAGAGAATACAGCTTTTATAATACACTCCTGATGTGTGAACAGGATAAAACAACTTTTGGCTTCAAGGCATTTGAGATTTTAGAGAGAACCTTCTGAATAGCAAGTTTTGTGCTTTTTCAAATAATCAGTTGAATAGAAATGAATTAGACATTGCTGCAGTGTTTTTTTTTTCTTTATGCCTTTACTTTTGCATACTCTTCACCTTTCAGAAAGCTGGCCTGAAACTTAAGGGTGTTGTCAGCTAAAGCAGGGTATATGAATCCACACCATAAACCTTGAAATTTATCTAAGCTTTAGACTATACTCTCTACTTGTGTACCCTAACACTTTGAGTCATGAATTTTCCACTCTTGTCACTGATTTCTCTGACATTTCCCTTCCCATTATGGACTTTAGGGTGACAGGGCCAGACTTCAGGAGCTCTTTTTCTTCTTAAGCTTTGGCCTGTACTTCATATAGCTGCCATCAAGTAATGGTAGTGTTCAGCTAGAATTTTCCTGGCCAAATGACTACATTTCTGAAACTTAGATAAAAATTAAATATTTGTTAAAATAATAAAGAATCCCATTTAAAGTATTCATAGTTATTTGATATAAATGTAGTGAATCACAGTTTGAGCCACAGCCAAATTTTAAGGAATACTAACACCTAGGTTTTGTCTGGTACCTTTCTTGCTAATTTCAACTGCTCTGAGCCATTGCATGATTAAACCCTGCTTCTATTTCCCAGACCTAAGTAGAAACAGTTTCTCTGATCTTTATCTTAAAAATTATAAGTCTTATATGGTTTTAAAGTTCATATACATGACTCCAGACCTCCAGGGATTTAGAGCAGGCTTATAAGTGATTTTCTCAGGGTTTTAGTATTAAGACTTCAAACTACCTACATACGACTTTCTGGAGAGACCATGACGAGTTGTCTTTTTAGAATTTCCAGTTGCTCTCAAAGTGACTGCTGCTGCTCTTGCTCCTGCTCACTCTGTTTTTCTCCTCATTCTTTTTCTTTCTGTATTTTTTTTTTTTTAAGAGACAAGTTCTTGCTCTGTTGCCCAGGCTGGAGTGCAGTGGCACCATCATAGCTCACTGCAGCCTCAAACTCCTGGGCTCCAGTGATCCTCCCACCTCAGCTTCCTGAATAGGTAGGGCTACAGACACATACCACCACACCCAGCTAATTTTTTTGTAGAGATGGGGTCCCACTATGTTGCCCAGGCTGGTCTCAAATTCCTGGCCTCAAGGGATCCTCCTGCCTCAGCCTTCCAAAGTGCTGGGATTATTTATAGGCATGAGCCACTGTACCCGGCCCCTCCTAGTTCTTTAAATGACCAGAAACTCCTTTCTTTTCTATGTGACTTCATGCCAAAAGGAGTCCACCAACCCAAGGAAGTACTTGGAGGGAAAAAATTTGCCCCAGAAAAGATTTGGCCATTCCAACATGGAGAATTTTTTTCCTTTGATGTGCATCTTCTCTTTCTCTAGCCCCTTCCCCTTTGAAACTCAGAAGTGTTATAAGATCTAATTAGACTTAACTGCTTAAAACCTGCTATTAACTTCAAAAACAGAATCACACCTCTTTACAAACCTGCTTCTATTTTTGTTTTGCTTTTCAAGAAGCTAGGCTCTCTTTTCTACCTGAAATATGCTTTGTAAAACATATTTCAATAACATGAACAGTTTCAATAATAAATTGTGGTTTCTTCAGAAATTTTAAAAATTGTATCTTTCAGCAACTAGTCATTAGTCACTTGCCAGATAATCTGGTATTATTCCCACTAAGCCTTTGCTCTTCTTTTGGGAACCCATCCTGACTTCTTAGTCTGGGGTCACAGCCTTCCATTCCCAACCTTCAGCTTGGAGCTCCCCACGCCAATCAATTGTGCTGTCTCAATAACAACCAGACACATTTTTCTTTACAGAATTTTGCTATAGTCTTTGCTTTTTCTAGATGTCCTTACACTCTTGCTACTCATTTTTGTTTTGTTTTGTTTGTAATAACTCCCTCAATCACTCCATTTTTTCCTATAGCTAAAATTAGCTGCAACATTATTTTCTGATTACAAATTCCTCCCCAATTTAACTTTCAAAGACCTGGCTTCTTCAAGAGCTAGTAGCTCATAAATGGAATAAAACATTTTTTAAAAATATATACATACATGGCCGGGCGAGGTGGCTCACGCCTGTAATCCTAGCACTCTGAGAGGCTGAGGCGGGCGGATTGCTCAAGGTCAGGAGTTCAAAACCAGCCTGAGCAAGAGCGAGACCCCGTCTCTACTATAAAATAGAAAGAAATTAATTGGTCAACTAATATATATAGAAAAAATTAGCCGGGCATGGTGGTGCATGCCTGTAGTCCCAGCTACTTGGGAGGCTGAGGCAGCAGGATTGCTTGAGCCCAGGAGTTTGAGGTTGCTGTGAGTGAGGCTGACACCACGGCACTCACTCTAGCCTGGGCAACAAAGCAAGACTCTGTCTCAAAAAAAAAAAAATATATATATATATATATACACATACATATGATATATACATATATATGTACATATGACAAATACATATATATGTGTTTTAGAATATATATTTGTAAGGAGATATAGGCCTGGTTTCAGAGTGAATATATAATTTTAATCATTTGATTATGACTGGATTTTATAACATACCTGAGAGCTTCAAAGGACAAGTGAATAGAAAAAGAGAAGATTCACATGGAATAAAAATATATCCATGTTGGAAAAACAGTCTATTCTAGGGATATATATGTATGTGTATGTGTGCACATATATATGTATTTGATTCATAAATATCTAGTAAGCACCTTCCATGTGCCAAGCACAGATCCAGGTACTAGAGAGGAAGAAAAAATGAATGATACTTTTCCTCTTCTCAAGTTTCTTATGATCTAACAAGAGAAAGAGATATATACCATAAAATATAATATAGTGTAAGAAATCTTGTTTACCTATGAATAAAGGACTTTGGGAGCACAAAAACGGGTATATTTAATTAATTCTGAGGAATTTAGAGTTGACTTTGGTAGGTATTAAAAAATCAGAAGAGTTTCACAAAGAAAAGTTTGGAAGATAAGCAAAAGACATAGAACCAGAAAAGTACACAAAGCAATCAAGTACCCGGGATTTATCAAACAAAGACTTTCTTCTGGCCAATGGCATGGGGTGAAGATAGTAGTGTTAGGTTGGGACCAGATACAAAGGTCCTTGAAGACCTTCTTAAGATTTCATTTTATTTTGAAAGCAACTGGACACTGTGAAAAGATTTGAGATGTGAGAATGAAATCCTCAGATCTGTATTTTTAAACTATAATTCAGGCTATAGTTAGAGGATTATGTGTGAGGATGAGGAGACAAGCAGAAAAATCAATTAGGAAGCTATTGCAGAGTTGACAATCATATTCATAAAGTAATTACAGTGTCAGGGGAGAGGGGAACTTAGAGGAGACATTTTAGAAGTGGAAACTACTGGGTTTAGTGATCCGCTGATTGTGAGGAATTGGGAGGAAAGAAGGTGCAAGGATGTGCTGAGATTTTTGGTTGGGTGTTTGGATACATGGCAATATCATGAGCTAAGGCTGAGAAAACAAGAGGAGAAACACATTTAAGTAAAAAGAAGTACTTAGGGGACACTCAAATGAGTGGGAGGCACTCAAGTGGAGATTTACAGGAGGAAGTTAGAACTCAAGAGGGAGGCTTAACCTAGAATCACAGTTTTAGTTGGAGCCATAAAAGTGGACAAAGTCAACACCAGGAGCAAGTGTGTAGAGTGAATAAAAGAGCCAAACACCAAATCCCTAAGGAACATCACATCAAAGGGAGAAGGAGAAGGGGCGGAGCCAGCCTAGAAAGAGGCAGTTAAAAGGTAAGAGAAGGAGAAGAGAAGGTACAACAAAAACCAAGGGGAAAGAAAATTGCCAAAAGTAGAGAAGGCCAACCACAACAGGATTTCCCAAGGAGAGAGAGGCTGTTGCTGATTATCAGAGCTCTAGGAATTTTATGGATGATTTAACTGGGAATAAACACCCACCTTCAGGGGAGAAGAGCATTGGACAGGACAGGCCCAACCCCCAGGTCCTAGGGCTGAAGAGAAGCCAAAGATACAGGTTGGAAGAAGGTGTCAGGGAGGAGAAGGAGGGAAGAAGGGAGTAGTACATGAGACACTGAGGGAAGACAAAGTTATCAGAGGGAGAAGGTATCAAATGATGTGGAGGTAATGAAAAAAGCCTTTTTTATTTGAGAGGAGAAATCACTGAGATTTTAAGAGAGCATTTTCAGAATGGTCAAGCAGAAGCCAGACTAGGAGAGTGAATAAAAGGTAATGTCTTAATGGACCCTTCAGGTCTCACATGCAGTAAATAATTTATCTTCTATATATATTGAACTGTTACATGTAATGTGCTTGAGTGTGAGCGTCTACACACACACACACACACACACACACACACAATGTGTCTTTATATAGCAATGGCCTTATGGGCAATATATTTAATATAAATTATATCTCACATTAAGAACATCACATAAATATACTCACTTCACAATAAATATTATATCCATTGAGGGCCAAACATCTCGTAAGTTTTTGTTTGTTTGTTTGTTTGTTTGTTTGTTTGTTTGTTTATTCCTTTTAAAAAATAATTGTAAACTTGGAGACTGACTTGACATCCCAAGGAAGATTATTAGATGAGCCGATGTAAGGAAAAGAGGGTAAACTTAAACGTACTGTTTTTGAGAGGGATTATATGCTAGAGTTACTATGGTGCTTCTTGATACAGGACTGAATTTTATTCTGTCTCTTCCCCCCTCCCCCCACCCCACATACACGCCATCCTTCCAGTGGAATGGAGCATGTCTAAAGACTTCTCTCCTTTGGCTGGAGAAATCATCATGGATAACCTGCAGACCCTGAGATGCACGATTACAGGACTTATGACGGTAAATGTCCCCCCACCCCCAGTAGACTCCCCATTCCCCTGTGGCTGGTGTTCGTGCTGTGATGTTGGTAGCAAATGCCTATTCTGGAAGCAACAACCAACGCCCAGTCCTCTGGCAACGACTGCCACTCATTAAGTGTGATATGTCTGGCATCCATAATCTGAATTTCACAAAGGCGCAAGCAGACAGCATGAATCACTTTTTAAACGGCCATGTTCTCAGGAGATCATAAAAAGACTGGCCTCGTGCAAGCCTTGAAAGCTGCTGCTTTCTGGATCACAGTCTAATCTTTGGGGAGTGGGGATCAAACGCCCTGCGAGATCCAATTTTGACTCCCCGTCTGATGGTATAATAAAAATAACATCTCACCCTCACCCCTACAGCCTCAGCCTCAGTTGAGATCAGTCATCAATTGCAGTCACACAATTTCCTGAGAGAAATCCTTTTCCCTTGATTAAAAAAAAAAAATCTTTCTCAATATGCTTTCACAAAAAAGAAACTATATATGGTGGAGCTGCATTTCTCTGTAACCTAAACCGATTTAAACTGTGAATGAAAAACTAGAACAAACTGCTTATTTGTTTAACCAATCTAAACTCAAACATTATTTATAGAATTATGAACCAGATGAGCATACAAAATGCAAAACATAAAAACACCTCTCAAATCAGTTCACACTGGAATAAACACTGCAATTCCTAAAACAACTGAAGTGCAAAAGATTTTTTAAAAAATCTTTGTTTCTCAAAATCTTTTTAAAGTAAACTTAAACCTTTGTTTTTTTTTTTTTTCAGTCCAATTCAAATAAGTAATATCTTAGACTTCATATGGGGGAGGTAGAAAGATAATTTTGTTGTTGCCGTTGTTTCCTTAAAGGTTAATTATTTATACAGTATAATCCTGAACCCCAGCATTAAAAGGATGCATTAGCTTGCATCTCTTCAAGTTTGAAGCAGCTTATTCTAATAGAATTCTGTGGTAACCACCACAGAATTCTGACTTTTAGTCCTAATCGCACATCTATACCAGGGGCCCAAACCGTGGATTACCAGAGCAAACAAACCCCTGAGTGGGTGGGCCCCCAAGATGCTATCAGTAGAAGACTGATTCCAACCCTATGGCTCAGGAGATGGAAGAGGGCCAGAAGGAACCCTAGGGAATTTCCATTGCTTAAAAGAAAAAGTGATACTGTCAGAAAAATGGAAAATTCTCCATAAAAAAGTTTCTCTAATATCTGAACTAATTCTATAGGGATTAAGTTTTTCCACTTGACCATCCAGTGAGAGCAAAGCAGACTCTATCCTAATCACATAAAAGCCTAAAAGTAGATTTACACTTCTACACAATATCTACAACCTTGAGGTTCACAGAAACCCATTTTCAATGTTAAAAAAAATTAACTTCATGATATGGTGAGGTTGACATTATTAAATCCCTAGCAAAGGTTCTGCAAAGATGTGCTATTTTCTTTTACCTTCGAACACCATTTTACAATTTTTGTGAACAATGTTTCATCGAATACTGCCTTCTCAAATGCCCTTTGAGGTTTATAAAAAAAAAAAACCCAAAATTTCTCAAAGCAAAATAAAACCATACAAAACATTTTAAAAGATTATCAGCAAACAAAATAAACTCCTTAATTCTTAATGTCATAAGAAGGCATTAAAGAATGTAAGCCATTGGTTTTAATGGTTTCAAAATTGAAGTCACATCAAACAGTTAATTTTAAAAATATTTGAACATCTGAATAAAAAATATTTATCACAGCTTTATTATTGTGGCATAAAATGTGGGCACTAAGTGTCCACCTATGAGGGATTTGGTTAAATAAATGATAGTATCTGCTCACAGTGAAGTACTATGCTGCCACTAAAGGAATGACGCGTGTCTTTAATGCACAAATCTGAAAAGATATTCATTATAACTTATTAATTTTCTAAAGCAAGTTGATCAGCTAAAGAGGTGATGGTTGTTGCCTCCGGGGAGGGAAAATTAAAGAAAAAGAGCTGAGGGTGAGGGATTGCTATTTTTGGTAAACTTTGTAGAACTAAGTGACTTTTAAAAATTGGTATATAATTTTGGGGGAGGTCAGGAAGAGCAATTATGATATTCCAATTTTGAAAAAAGAAAGTACATAGAAACGAAGAAGGCACCGCACATATTGTCACTATGATATACAAGCATAGTATGTATGTCTATGCAATCTGCATCCTGAGTAGAGTGATTAAATAAAATGCCTGATGCTTCATTCTGTTTCCATACTTCACAGGGCCAACAGTATTTTGTTCAAGTCTCAGCTTATAACATGAAAGGATGGGGACCTGCTCAGACTACGACACCGGCATGTGCCTCTCCTTCTAGTAGGTGGTGGCTGTGAATTCTCCCCAGAATAGCAACTGGGTCCAAGTGCAACTCCATCCTCTGGGCGCCATTGTCACCCCTTCTCCCCCCACCACTTGCAATCAATAAGACCTTCTCAGGGCAGCATCTGGGCGATACAATGAATGATTCCTCTGCAGAAATGGCCCTGGGGAGGCAGCTCAGTGGAGGGAAAGGAGAGAAAATTTGGAACCAAAATGCCAGAATTTGATACCCATTATACCTTTTTTATTGATACAAGGTCTCACCCTGTCACTCAGGCTGGGGTGCAGTGGCACGATCATAGCTCACTGCAACCTTCAACCCTAGGCTCAAGCGATCCTTCTGCCTCAGCCTCCCAGGTAGCTGGGACTACAGGTGCACACCACCATGCCTGGCTAATTTTTTTTTTTTTGGTAGTGATGGGGTCTTGCTATGCTGCCCAGGCTGTTCTTGAACTCCTGGGCTCAAGCAATCCTCCCACCTCGGCCTCCCAAAATGCTGGCATTACAGGCATGAGCCACCGCACCCAGCCCCATTATACGTTTTATCACCTGTATGGCCTTCATAATTTGCATAAACTCTCTGAGCCTCAATTCAACATCTGTAGAATGGGTCTAATCATACACTTTCACAGGGCTTTTGTGGGGATGGAGTGAGATGACACAATCAGAGTGGCTGGGCCAGAATACATGCAGCCCATTGTAGCTGTCATCTTCCTTTCCTCATCCCCAGGGGACACATCCACAGCCTCATCACTTTGATATGAGAATGAAATCTAACAAATCTTACTCCTCTGACACTCTCTCTGAAGAAAAGCTTTCTTATTAACAGGCACTCTGCTACAAATATAATCTATAAAATTTCTAGTCGTATGTGAGAAACCCAACAAAGGCCTCTTCTAATTATTTGAAGATTAAAAATTTATGCCTGGTATGTTTGGTAACACTCCATTATCCAGAAAATTTAACCAACTAGAACAAACATCTCTAGACATACCATAGGATAAATTTTTCTATTTAATGAGCCCAATGCCCTGAATCATATTTTTATTTTTTAAAAACACTGCACTAATATGATAGTTAAAAAGATATCATGTGCTTCTTGTGACAGTGCAACTGCTATATCCTTTATGGAATACAATTCACCGAATTATATCAACTGCTTTAAGAAAATCCATTTCCTTTTACCCCATAATTACACACCTAGGAATCTAACCTAAGTAAACAGAGATGCAGACGAACAGTTATGTACACTGATGTGCACAGCAGCAGTGTCCTGAGCAAAGTGAAATGTGTGTGGTAGCGACAGCAAGTATCCAATATTAATTTAATGGCTAAGTATGATACATATGCATTTATATCCTTACTGCAAACAAAATACAACCACTAAAAATGGTCTTTTAAAAAAGCATTCACAGTGTGGAAGAAATTCCTACAGTATAAATTTTATGTTTAAAAAAATGCAAAATGGGGTGGGGCGTTCCACATTTAAACAGTAGGTTTGCCTATAATTAAGTAGGATGTGTCTGTGTCTTGATAACTCTCAACATTTAGCAGTGGACATTTGGGTTACGAGATTATGGGCTCTTTCAGGTTTTTTAAAAGTAGTTTATGTATTTTTCAATTTTACAACAACAAGTGTTGTTTATTTTATAACAACCCTTTACCCAAGACCAACCATGAGTCAGGCAGTATATTAGGGGGGCTTTCACATTCGGTACCTCTTAATCCTCACAGCTATCCTTCATCACTGTTCCTGTCTTGTAGATAAGCACCATTGCCATTATCATCTGCATCACTATCTGTATCAGACATAACCTTTATAAGACTAATTACGTGCACTTATATAATCTAAGTACTTTACATAGATTAACACATTTAATCTTCATAATTTGCCTCTGAGGTGACTTTTATTATTAGACCCCTTTTACTGATGAGGGAACTATAAACATAGAGGCTTATGCATACAGAATCCAAAGTCTGAACTGGGATTCATAGAGGATGGTCCCTTACCAATGTCACAACACTGGTACATGACTGAACCAGGATTCAAGCCTGAATTAATTGGTCAAGGCTCAGCCATGTCTTCTATGCTGTGGCAACTAGTGCCCTGCTAGCAGGCAGACAAGCAGACTCAGGGCTAGCCAAATACCTCTGCTGGATTCTGATAGCTGCATGAGGTCAGACAGAGCCTTGAACCACCAATGCCAGAGATCTTTAAGGCCCCTGACTCCCCTGCATTTGATGATTTCATTATTCCGGTCTTATTTGGATGTCTTTCTTATTGAAGATTTATCAGAAACATAAATTGGGAATTGCATGGTTAAGATAATAAGGGAACCTATCCCATTTGGGAGTAGGGGATGAATGTATATTATTGAAGGGACAGAAAAGATAGAAAAGCACAAAAATACTAGTCTTAGCTGACCTGAAAGTGAAGCAGGGCAACCCTAGTCTAAATGCATACTCCATGCAAATTCTGATCTGCATATGGATGCATTTACTGATAAAGATCAGACGTTCAGATTCCATAAACTGTAAACTCTGTTCAGATACTGTCTCTCACAGCCCATATGAAGAGTTCCCTCCAGAATGATAAGAATAGCTGTTCAGGACTGCAAGGAGTAACTTATTAACTGGTAATTAACATATCAAATAGCAATGCTTTCTAAAAGGGTACCTTTGATCAGTAGGGGTAACTGGCAAACAACTGAAATCCTAACATGTGGTTATAGTTGCTGCAGACATGCCATATCACTTGGAAAGAACAATATAAAAACACTCCCATTCTATTTATAAACAGAGTATGACATTGTGATGTAACATATATCAGTATTTATTTACTAGAGGACAATGTATTCTAACATGACAGAGTAATTGGAAATTTGGTAATATGTTCCAGTAAGCTATAAAAACTTTTTTTTATATTTTTACAAAAGGCCTTAATGTGTTTTTATAGACTTATGTTATATGGTATGGTACATAATAAGAGAAAAGGACCCAGACAGGCTTGTCTGAGTTACGATCAGGAAAATCCTGATATCGCCAGTGAATGTAAGCTTTGCATTGTGTTGCAATTGAAGTGTCTCATTACCAGAACAGTGAACTGTATTATGTGGCACAATCTGCTCTTTTCCTACCATGCTAAGTTTATTCCTGTCAGGTTCCTGATTTCTTAATATATTTTCAATTTTCTCCCTCATCCCTAAAGTCTCCTATTTTATGTAGTCGTCAGAACCTTCCAAACATCTATGAGAAAAACTCATTCTTTCCAAAAACCTTGGCATCATGTCCAGTGCTCAGTTGGGCTGCAATTTAGCATTAGCAATTTTCTAATGTATCATAAAGTCATCAGGATCAGGCTCGCCTCTGATGTAATAGCGCTGAGCTGAAAGAGGCAGGCGCATTTCGGCTCCCCTTGCATGGATGGCAGCATTAACACTCGTTAGAATGCATTAACATGTTCAGGGCCACGTAGTGATTCAGCCACCCAGGAGTCTTACTCAAACATACAGTCTTGCCCATCTTATCATGAGCATTTCAGATGCATTCCTTCAACTAAGAGAACCCATAATGGCCTTTGAAAATCCATAAGGGCAACATTTTTTCTCACTGTGCCTGGGTGCCAGGGGCACTACAAATAGTCTAAGGGCCACTGGGTATTTATTTCCTCAAATATTTTCAAATTTCCCAGTAAAAACCCTTCCCTATCCCATTAACACCATCATGCTTCTATTTACAATGCCTCACCAGCACTTGAGTGTCCCCTATGTGCCCAGGAGGGTGCTTTACTACATTATTTCTTTTAAACCTCAAACAACCTAACAAGAGACTGCTTAAAACTCACTTTACAGAGAAGAAACCTGAGGCAAGGAGAAATTAAGTCATGGTTCTTGACTACAAGAAACAGAGTCTACAAAAGGCACCTGTGCCAATTCCCTGTCTCCACGTTGACCACAACTAAGCCACATCACACAAACTCCAACCAAGATTCTGAGCCTTCTTCCTGAAAGAAAAAAAAAAAAAACTTGTGCATGGTATGATAAAATGAGCAATATAAGGAGGGTCATAGGGCAATGTTATTGTCCTGGCTGTGGCCCTGACAATTGAGTAATATAGGACTGGAACGGTTATCTCTGGGCCTCAGTCTTCTCAAAGGTAAATGCAGATAGGGGAGGATAGGAAGGAAAAACGACTAGAAAAACTCTGAGGCCCCCTTCTTCATAGGTAATCATCTGATAGAGTAAGAAATGGTGTTTCCATCATGAATTCCCTTCATTTAAGTAATTATTTACAGAATGCCTAGTGTATAATAGGCATTGTACCAGATACCTAATATACTTCTCACTTGATCCTTACAAAAATACTGCAAAATAGACACTATCCTCATTTTTCACAGTAGAAGGTAGAGGCCCGGCCAGGCATGGTGGCTCACGCCTGTAATCTTAGCACTCTGGGAGGCCAAGGCAGGAGGATCGCTCAAAGTCAGGAGTTCAAGACCAGCCTGAGCAAGAGCAAGACCCTGTCTGTACTAAAAATAGAAATAAATTAGCAAGAAAACTAAAAATATAGAAAAAATTAGCCGGGCATGGTGGCACATGCCTGTAATCCCAGCTACTCGGGAGGCTGAGGCAGGAGGATCGCTTAAGCCCATGAGTTTGAGGTTGCTGTGAGCTAGGCTGACTCCACGGCACTCTAGCCCAAGCAAGAGAATGAGACTCTGTCTCAAAAAAAAAAAAGGAAGAAAGAAAGTAGAGGCCCTATCAGTGTAGGTAACTTGCTTGCAGACACTGAGCTAGGAATCAGGAAGCCAAGATTTCACACCCAGGTTTATCTGACCCCAGAACTTGAGCTCTTCCTAACAATGCTATCTATACTACTGGGCCTTGGATGAACCATCACAAGATGCTTTTACCTGACTTTAACTATCATGACATTGACTTAAGTTTCTAAATGAAAGAGACCCCATATTTTAAAATAAAATCTGTAGGGAAAGGAATTTGAAACTTGTTCAACTAGAATTTAAGCCCAAAGATACACTTATGAACTAACTGGCTTTTCTAGGGAAGAATGACTAGCAATTTTAGAGAAAGCATTTCAGCTGAAAAGCGCTTTAAGTTGTTGCTTTTGAAAGGTTCAGAAAGGAAAATAAGAGGGAAAGAAAATGGAAGAAGGGATGGACTATGAAATGACTGACCTGCTGAAAAAAATTAAAAAAAAAATCAAGAGTTGGAGACAGCAGAATTATAATCTTGACATTAGTCCCATATGACTTATTACTCTTGATATCATTATAGCCAAATGGAATGAAAATAGAAGGGAGAGAAAAATCTCAGTGGGTATTGCAATTTAAATTTGCCATGTAAGCTAATACTGTATATTTAGAGACTGAGCAGACAGGGTGGTTGGTGGCTCAGAGTATGTGTGGGGGTAGCTGTGCCAGCTAACCAAAGCAGACATTCATTAGAGCAAAATGTAGATTTCCATTTCTTGGCATCTGACATGGGCTCTTTCCTTGGAAAGAAATGTCAATTTGGCCAAAAGTGTGAAACCTACAATAAAAGCATTGGGACTGTGGATTTCATCTAGTCTGCACATTCCCACCCCTTTCTTTCCTACTGTGAAAATCTAGCTGAGACTTGGGGTGCTAAGTGGAGAGGTGGCAGAGGAACTGATTAGAGTATGGGATGCTGAAAGTGGGGGGAGGGGAGATTGGACTCCCAAATTTCCTATTTTCTTTTGGCTTTCAATTACCATTTTCTCTTACCCTAAAACTGCCCAACACACGAAACCAACCACAATTACTATTTTGCACAGGGCTCTGAACAATGGCAGCTTCCAAGTACTTGGCACTCCCTGCTAGCTCTGCATGTGCTGGGTGCTCATCCACGGAGTCTGTGGGTAGTATGAGCAACACTCCGGCTCCGGAGGCAGGGTGGGGAAGAGGCCTCCCCTGCTTTTAAACTTCACTCTGTTTGTTTCTTTTGTTCAATAGACTGGAAAGACTATGACGACAGAGAGCCCAGACACAAGGGACAGAGCGAAGTTTTGGAAGGTCTGCTGCAGCAGGTCCGAGCCCTTCATCAGCATTATAGTTGCCGGGGTAAGGATAAAAATCTGCACTGGGCCATCGGCTGAGGTCTCGGTGGCGCCGGTAATTTTAGCAGTTTCCTAACTGGGTCATACCTTCTCATTCATCAGGGAGAGAGAGATATTAATATTTGTACATCTGGAATCACTTTACAGCACTATCTTGCTTTAACCCTTCAGAAATGACTTCCCTCTTCTTCCTTCCCTCCCTTTCACTCTCATTCTGTCTCTCTCCTTTCTCTCTCCCTCTCTCCATATGAACAGTTTGAAAATAAGCACAAGAAAATCAGCAGCTTCCATTAGTTTCTTTCTCTTTCAATTGTCCCTTCACAAGTCTCCTTGGTGGTGCTGGGTCTTTGGGGTATGCAAACTTTTCACCTCCAAGGAAAATTTCTTGAGCATCCCTAAGGAAGCTCAACCAGTTATAACAACAATAGTAATAAAGCTTCAGAGCTATGAATAATACAGTTTACAATGCAATTTTACATCCAGTATCTCTTTTTTATCCTCATCTTGGCAGTTACTGCTGAAGCTAAGTGGTTTGCCCAAGGTCACAATGCCAGGAAAAGACAAAATCGGGAACTCCAACCTGGGTTTTCTGGTTCCAAGTCCAGTCTTCCTGTCACACTTCATTTTTGTCTCCCACCCTTACATCAGGACTGGGCACTGAACTTTAATCTCGCCCTGAATTTTAATCTTCCCCAGTACTACTGCTCGAGGGAAAGTAGAGCATACTTTCTCTAGACTTTCGCCAGCTACACCCAGGGAATTTCTGAGAAGCTTTTAAAAGCATCTCTTCTACTTGGGCTGTTCAAATGGGACAGGGTCAGGTTTCTGATCTGTGTAATGATTCGTGGAAGAGGCACTTAGTTTTATTTGGAGAATTAAAGCCTCCATAAAGTTTTAATTTTCCACGCTCCCCATCAGATCTCCAACTACTCTGTGCTCTCTAGATTCAGGGCCCTGCTAGACCAGCTGGGCAAGAAATCCACAGTTGAAACTAAGAGATGCTGGCTGTATTTGGGCTAGGTATAAAGAAATCATACTGGGCATTAGCAAAGGGTTGTTCCCAATTACCATATAGCTCTATAACTATGACAACAGAGCCCTTTAGAAATGTTGGTTCTAGCCAGAATTGAGGACAAGCATTTGCAACAAAATAATGTTCCTCAAATGAACAGTTCATTAGGAGATGTAAATATGCATGTAAGTAGCTTGAGAACAAAACCCAAGAGTGATTTCCATTCCCAGATCCCTAGGAAGACTTTACCCAGACCAGGACTTTCAACTTTCCCCACTGACCAAAGGACATTGGGTTCTCAATTATCTAGGGCTCATTTAACTAAGCCAGTTGTTACCTGGGCTCCTCTCTTGTCTGCTGCCTCTCCATCGCTGCCCTGCCCATTGGTTCTTATATAGCAGCAAAGGTAATAAAGCAATTGGACTGATGATTTTTTGCAATTCATAAATCACTCTGTGTTTGGTCTTTATCAGAGAAGGGAAGCTGACACTACTCATGACACTGAGAGATTTTTTAAAACATTATCTGAAGATTCAGATGCTCTCCCCATTACTCTTGGATTACTATCTAATAATCAAGAAATGATTGTCTAGACAGACCAATTATTTCTATAGTGTCCATCCAACTTCTGTCATGTACATGCTTTACCCCACAGCAATGTGAATATATACACAATATCAGGAAAGATTTAAGTAAGGCATCAGATAGAACTCGTAAAAAGGAGGAATATTTTGTATATTAAATGTACTCTGGACACTTAAACAATAAATCAAAGTGTGTTCCAAAGAATAGTGGTCCTATAAGATGCTCGGCTGACAAGATTCTCTTGTCAGGTAAGTTTGGGAAATGTTGCATTCTATATCCCTCTCTTAGAAATACAAAATATGCATTAGAATAGTAAAGACTGTAATAAAGAGACATGTCGAATTTGGTTAAACAAGCATTTTCTAAACTTCTTTAGTCACGAAAACTTTTTTCACAGAATTAGTATTCCAAGGCACAAACTTTGGGGAACACTGATTTATAACATGCTAAAATAGAAGAAATTACCTCACATAAAAAAGGAACGATTCTAAGATGATTTAACATAACTGTCTATAAATTTAAAAGGATAAATGAAGGATAATATAAGTATTTCTTACAGAGAAGTACAAAATTATTATTTAAAAATTCCACTACATTGAAATACTATGTGGTTTATTGGGGACACAAACCTTTACAAACTTTACAATTAGAAAAAATAATTATTTCAAATCCCAGTTTTACCACTTACTAGCTGTGTGTTCTTGGGAAAAGCATTTAACCCTTCTGATCCATCACTTCTTCATCAACAAAATTAGGATAATAATTTCTATCTTGCATGGTTGCTATCAAGATTAAATTAGCTAATGGATTAAATACCTGGCACGGTGTAGGCCACTTGCAAACTCTAGCTTATTTTTCTTCTAGTGTCCTTCCAGGTAGAGAATGGGGCTACTCTCCATCCTTGGCACTGATTACACTTCAATTCTATAAGTTAGAATTCTATAGTTAGAATTGAAATGTAATCAGTGACTCTACTGTAATGAGCCCAGAGTACTCACTGAATATACATCATATTCCAAATACAGAAATAATAAAACATCCCTTCTCCTACCAAAACCCTAAATACGAGGCACCGAAACCCACATTAATTTCTGCATTTTGGCCACAGCTAATCAAATGCTCAGTATTGGGATGAAAATTCAAGGCAAGCATTGAGCAGGCTTTATTGTTCACAAGGTTAGTGCACTGACATACATAAAATACCTACAGTATAAATAAGCCAGTTCTGTTCATCATGGGTATCCTATAGGAATAAATTTCAGTTATTATCCAATGATTCAACTTGCAAAACGACATTAACTGAAACCCTGCCTACTGCATGATTATGTAGGTCACATAGTAGGTGCTAGACATGCTGATATGAATGAAATAAACTCCCTATGCTCCATGCACTTATAAGCTAGAGAATTATTGCATTCAGAGTACACAAAGTGAACCTTTGCTTCAGAGCCTGAACTAAGCAGAGAAGTACAATATAGAAGCCACAGTGGTTCTTAGGAGACAAGTGAGTTTAGATCACGTTATCAGTCAAGATGGGCCATATTATGCAGCTGTAACCAAATGATCCCTGAAATGTTTGTTTCTCCCTCATGTTATGCATCTACCACTGGTCAGCTGGGGTTTTTTTTTTCTCTGTTGTCATCCTCTCTGAAAATATTTACCAGGAACCATAGGAGAGGGGAAAGAAACTCTTGAAGGTCTCATATAGGCAAGACTTTATGATGTCACTTATACTCAAAACTCATTGGCCAGAACTGGTCACATGGCCCCACTCAACCATAAAGACTCCAGAGTGCAGTTCTACCGTGTGCCCAGAAGGGAGGTGAGCTGGAATAGTTAATGCTTGCACAGGCCTCTTTCCTGACTGGTAATAGCATTTCTTGTTTTTCTTTTTTAATTTTTTAGTCTAATTTATTTTAGTTTAACTTCATGTTTATGTAAGTTATACATGACTATAATGTGTCTCTGAGCCAGACTGCCTGAGTTCAAATCCAGCCCGGACTTTTACTAGCTGTGTGACCTTGAGCAAGCTGTTAAAACTTCTCCATGCTTCACTCATCCATAAAATGCAGATAATAGTTACATATGCTTCATTCAGCCATTGTTTAAGGATTGACTGACTTAAGTAAAAGCACTTAAAACAGATTTATCATTTTTAAAAAAACAATTTTTTCCATCCTTCACTTTTTAGTCCCCAAAGGCAACCTCTTAATTTTTAGCTAATTATTTATTATTTTCCCCATTTCTCTAAGTGACATGTTTATATTTCTTTTTTTTTTCAATTTTAGGTATTATCTTACTCAAGAAAATGATAATGTATCTCTTTTTTTTACCCCACTGCCCTTTTATGTACATACACAATTCCTAGCTTCTCATCCTCCTAATATATTTATATTGAATTTTAGTAAGATCAGTGTTTATTGTTTATATTATAATGATAATGTAAATTTTATAATTATTTTCCTTTCTTGAATACCTTTTTGTTTACCCTGTAGTAAATAATCATCTTTTATTGTACTTGCTTATTTTTCTATGTGGTTATATTAATTAATCCCCAACTTCTCTTTTCTCAATATAATCCAATGCATTAGGTGTTTCAATTGCATCTTCTTAAGGAAGCCTTTCATGGAGCTCTCTGTCCTGCTCCAGTCTAGACTGGTTACTGGTTGCCCCCATGCCTCGTGCACATGGCTGTACTCTGATATCACTTTTTTTCATCACCTTACTGCAGACTCTTCTTACCAGTCTCTAATATTGGGTTCCTTCTTTTTGTATCCTATGTCTTCCTTTTTCTTGGGTTGGTCCCTCATTTTGGTGGAGCCTTTCCTCTGGTAGCTTCCTGAAAGGGTGTTTGGAACCTAATTTGGGGGGGACATTGCATGCCTAAAGATGTATTTATTCTACTTAATATTTATTCAAGGTTTGGATAAGTATAGAATTCTTGGTTGAGATAATATTCCTTCAGATTTTGAAGTCATTGCTTCATTTTCTTCTAGCTTTCAGGCTGAGCAGTCTGATGCCACTCTGATTCCAGAGGTTCTATATAAAACCAATTTTTTTTCTCTCTCTCTAGAAGGTTTTAAGTTTTCTTTTGTCTTCCGTGTTCTAAAATTTCACTGTGACATGCCTTAGTATCTGTTGCCTGTTGTACTGGGCACTTGGCAATTTCTTTCAATATGAAAATTTATATACTTCAATTGTGAGACATTTTTGTGAATTATTTAATTATTTCTTCCCCTTCTTCTCTTCTTCTCTCTCCTACTAGAACTCTTGTTATTATTCAGCTGTCAGACTTCCTACACTAGTCCTTTAATTTTCTTTTTTTTTTTTCTTCTACTTTCAATCCTCATATTTTTACTCTACTTTCTTGGAGATTTCATCAGCTTTATTTGCTAAGCCTCCTATTAAGTTTCTCAGTTTTTGATAACATATTTTTAATTCCCAATGCTCTCTTTTGTTCTCTGATTGCTTTCTTTTATGGACACCTATTGTTTTACAAGGAGACAATGTCTTCTCTTATCTCTCAGATTATTAATGACAGGCATTGTTTCATTTTATATTTTCTTTTCTCAGCATAATCTCTCTTGCCTTTAAGTTATTCTTTTGTTGATTTATTTTTGGTCTTTGCATTTCATGTTAGTTGCTTTCCTCACCTGCCTGGTGATCCTTGGATGTTTCCTCAGATTTAAGAGAGGGGAAATCAATAACCATTGAGAAGCTCTAAGCACAAGCATAGGGCTCTTTATTTATAGCCTACACTGTAGGTTGATCTAGCACTGCCTTTCCCACTAAGAGAATCTTTAGGCATGTTTTCCCAGGCTGGTCAAATTCTCCAGAGAAGTTTCTTCCAGTGTCCTGCATAAAGAGTATAGGTTTGGGTGCCAGTGTTCTGAGAACCCAATGGGGAAATACTCCGTATGAAAACTTTAATTCAATCCACCCTCACCACCACTGCTATCACCCCATTTTCAATAGTACATGGTGTCTCCCACTCCAGAAATCTCTGTTGCTTCCTGTTTTTGTTTTTGTCATTTGATTTCCAAAGAATCAGCCACTAGCTTTCTTCTAGAGTGGAGAACAGGTATTTATCTAGCTATGCAGCAGGGGAGGAGATTGAGAAGTCTAACTGCTTTTTAAATAGACTTCCACAAATCCTCCTGATTTTTAGCTCACACTCACCCCTCACTTCCAGCAGTCCATGGTGCCCATGGGCGAATCAGGTTACTTCTCAGCTTTCTCCACTGCTGGCTTGGGCTTCATCTTTCTCAAGTCTGTTAAGCCCATCTGTCCATCTGCTTTCCAGCTACCAAAATTTACTTGCTTTGTTACCTTTCCCATCTTTTTGTGTTTACAGATTTATGTTGTTTCCTTTTTTTTTTTTTTTTCACAATCTCTACTCTGGTTTTAGTGAGGTTTTGGGAGAGAGTGGTATATAATGAGTATTTCACTGTGAGGCATTTAACTGGAAGTCCCAGCAGCATCATTTTCAAGCAGCCAAACTCATGTTCAAGTCAGGGAGGAAAAAATGCTTTTGCTTTATTCTGCCAGGAATAACCATTACCAGTATAAGCTTGAAACTGACATGGATACTTGTGTCAGTCAGCTGTTCCTATATAATCATAGGCAGAGCCACACTGGGCCTCAGCCATGGGCCACCTGGTCAAGTTTCTATGCCTGACAGCAATGATATGGACCATGAGAGCATGGTCCATATCATTGCCTCACACGTAGAAGTGTCCCAGTAAATATTTATTCAATAAATAAATGTCTCAGTTTCTCTAAGTACCGGCTTTTCAAGCTTGGGCAATTCATTTCCATTTCTCAGCCTCAGTTTCTTCTTCTGAGTAATGAGGATGATAATCATACCTATCACTACAACTATTTTTGTAAGCCAACATACACAATGAAAAAAAGTGCCCCAGAATACTAGCAGCATTATATAAAAGGGAGTGGGGTGTATTTATATTATATAAATATGAGTGGGGTTTTCTTCTTTTTTTCTATTCTCTAGACTTTCTATAATATGCTTATATTAGTTTCATAATGAAAAAATTTAATGGAATGTGTAGACTAACAAGGAGAGCTTTGCCAGCATTGAGAAGTATATGAATACTAAAAGGCAATTGGGGGTGGGGAAAGGACAGCAATGGAGTTAATTTCATTTATTCTTATTCTATCTTATAATACATCACCCCCATCCCAAAAATATCAACAAAACACCTCATTGGTTTCCCTTGCAGTTATAAATATCACTCATTTCCAACATGTTTGAGGAGTGTATTAATTAATTAACTGCTGGCATCTTAAGATACAAGAGCTTCTTGTGGGAATAAATGAGCTAAATCCCTACATGAAACTGAGGATAACTGGCACTGAGGGGAAGGGAAAGGGGAGGGGAAGGGAGGAAGAAGGAATTGGTGGTGTTGGTCTGCCAAATGGAATTTATGCTATTTTTTTCTATGTTCCAGAAAGTTCAAAATTACAAACCACAGGCCGAAAGCAGTCAGTCTCAAGGAGCCTGAAACACCTATTCCATTCCTCAAACAAGTTTGTGAAGACCTTAAAACGGTGGGTCCTATGTAGTTCTTCCAGGAAGTCTTAACTTCTCAGGAATGAGCTGGTTTGGGTTCTGAGTGGAAACTTGGTAGAAATTTCTTTTTTGTTATTGAAAGAATGAAGTTTACTTTTCTCCTGAGAATTTGGGCAAGATAGTAATTTCTCTAAGTTCTAGCCAGTAAATTTATGATTACTTAGCAGGAATATGTTCCTAGGTATATTTTAAACTCATCTTTTATCATGTCCAAACAACTTTTTTCCCAGGACTGAAGCTTGGTAGAGGAGACAGTAGAGCACAATTTTTATTTTCCTATCTTTTTTTAGGGGACTCTACATAGCTGTTATATTTTATTACAAAGACAATATCTTAGTCACCAATGAAGATCAAATACCGATTGTTGAAATAGATGACTCTCATACCAGCTCCATTACACAAGATTTTCTGTGGTTCACAAAGGTATTCTGAGTTCTGATTTCCTTTTTCCCCCACTTTGTACCAATGTTACTGCACACGAATCTCTAAAACCTTAGTTGAGGGGTCTCCAGTGATCAAAGTTTGGGGGTAAAAGTAAATTATCTCAAAGGTCCCCTTCAGTCCTAATATACCCTATGTCTTAAAAAAAAATGCCAAAGTAGTGTCTACACTACAGTTTCAAAGCAAAGAGGCTTGCATCCTGTCAAATTGTGTCTCCACTATTCTGAGTTATGGGATCATTTGGCAAAGACTAAAATGTGGATCTGACTGTTTCATTAGCATTCAGATCTTTTTCCAATTGGACAGAGATCAAAAAGTTGTTTCGTGTGTATCTGAAAATGGACTGGAGAACAAACATCAGGGGTCAGGTTTCCTTCTCCCTGCTTTGCTTTGATGCCGCAACCTAAATCATGTACTGGCTTGGACGATGATATGACCTCGTGACTTCTTTTGCAGCTGTCTTGTATGTGGGAAGATATAAGGTGGTTGAGGCAAAGCGTACCTACCTCCATGTCTTCATCCACAGTGCTGCAAACTCGGCAGAAGATGCTTGCAGCAGCAGCCCAGCTACAGGTGAGGGGCCAGGTTTCAACCCAGACCTCAAAGGAAACTTTTAAAAAAGTGGACAGTTCAGCTACCAATCCTACCTGGGGAAAAAAGAAAAAATGGTCAGCTCCTTCCTCATTCACATGAATGCTTCTTGGACAGTTGGAGCTGCATACCTGCTCATGTGGGGAAGCTGTGCATTTGGCAATCTCCTCTAAGGGGGTCTCTCTTGAAAAGTCTATGAGTATCCCACTAAATAAGGAATAAAGAGACTTGAGCTCTATATTTGATATTAATTAGTCAACTCATTTTTTCCTTTCATCACTTACAAAATAAGAGAAGTCTGATCACTTAAAGAACCCTTGCTGCTCTGGTATCCTATGTATCTATGAGTGTGTGGAGATGGAGACAGAGACCAGCAGATGTTCTGAGGGGTTTCTTGGTAAAGCATAAGGATTTGTGTACATTTTTTCTTAGTTATGAAAACAAACAAAAAATAACTCTTAAAAGATTATCTTTAATCCTTCATTTATTCATCCTTCCATACTATCAATCAAATCAGATCAAGTCCCCAATCTTTGTAGGTCACAGAGCTCCTCCTAGAAAAAGACACTGAATTCTTACCAAGCTCTCTGGGTTTTCCTGTCACTGTTTTCTGGTATTAACAGAATTTGTGGTTCTTAGTACAGAAAAACATCTGCTACATGGAGTTGGTGTCCTTAAGAGATTGCTGAGCCTTTATCAGTGATGAGTGTCTACCTACAAAGCTGTCAGTTACATCAACCACAGAATTATGCATAACAGAAATCTAAGTTGTGTTTGACCTGGCCATACCAGCCACACTATAAAAATAGAGTCACATTAACATCAACAAAAAAAATGTTCTGTGGCTCCACACCCCCCCACAATTATAAGAACTTCATTTCTTGAACCCCAAAATAATAACAATTCTTCTGCAATAATAAGAATTATTGTGTTGCTATTATAATTAATTCTGAAATGTAAATTTTGCCCCTCTATGCTACACAACATTACATAGATGGTTTACTGCCTTGTGTCTTCAATGACATTTCAGCAAACAGTGTTCTTCATTTCAACTCTTGATTGCAGAATCTTCTCCTCCAACTCAAGGAGAAGTTCTTGAAGCCTGGCCATGATAACTATGCTGAATTCAAAGTGCCGCTTCGTTTCGTCACTGACCAGTTGAGTTGGACCATGCCACTGTACCTCTTTCTTTAGGATAAAGTTCACTCCCAGGGGACTCAGACTCCTTAGTGGACCCTCCCATTAGCCCACCATACAATCCAGATATGCCTGGATCACAGACTGAACAACTTTAGAATTTCAAGTGGGGATCTTTATTATGTGTTTATTGGAGGCTTCCTAGAATACTTTCATCTGATATCAGTAACATGAGAAGGATCAGGCTGTTACAAGTCAGTGCAGCCAGACGCTGAGGGACACCAACATGGCCAGTGTGATCTTACTCAACTACTCCATTGCAATACATCTTGGATTTCCTCAACCCCCAAATCTATTGACTCTACTATTTTTCATAATGTACCAGCCCACTTCTCAAACCATTTCCCTCCTTGTCCAGCTTAGATTCCTTGGCCCATCTTACTTCCTTGAAAATATTCTAAATTTTCTCCCTCCATATTTTTTATTTGGAAAAATTCCAAGCCTGGATGAATATAACATATCTATGCTAAAGTAGTTGCACATTGCTGCAGAAAAATCACACACACAAAAAAGCTGACTGGTTTTATGTTAAATTATGACTACGGTTCTCACATGTAATGTTTATTTCACTTCTCTACTAAATTTATTCTCCCACGCTATAAAGCAACTATTTAAAACCTTCTCCATTCTCTCACATCCCTATCTCAGGGGATGACTTCACTGTATAACTCATTAAGGAAAAATGTGAATTGATGATTTTTCCATTGCCAAATTTACAAACCTCCTTGTACTGTCCCTACCTTCTCTTTCTTCACTCCTATTCCAACAGATAAAAGTCTCACTCCTTCTACCACAAGCTCATTCCTCCACATGTGCACTGGATCCCATCCCTTTCCTCCCATTTTTATTTAAAAATATTCAAGTCTCTCCAATTTAATCTCCCCCCAAATCCCATCCTTAGCCCCACATGCCCCTTTAACAACCAAACTATCTTTCTTCTCTTCCTTATACCGAAACTTCTTCAAAGAGTTACCTACATCCTCATTCTCCACTGACTTCTTTTCCCATCAGTTCTCAGTGCTTTCTCTGTCTTTTGCTGCCATCATGCCTACAAAACTGCTCTCTAAGGGCACCAGTAATCAGAGGCAGATGATGCTGATGAAGCTGGAGTTACAGGGTCCCTCACTTGCATGAGCCTCTGCGAGTGTAGGATTTAGAGTGTTTTAGGTGGGGAGGGAAAGTTGGGTCACAGTCAGGAAGCATTTCTGGTAAATTGCCTAAAGAAATTTCAGGGAGAAAAGGAGACCCAGAATTCCAAATACTCTAGTATTTGCTGGGAGGGAGCAGGATTTCTTTTATCATTCTAAATAAATATTTACTTTTACACCTACTCTTACATTTGTAATTTTGTCTTCCTTGTCTTAAAGATGGCTCCAAAATTATGTGGTTCAGGCCCCCATAAAAACCTACATCAATCCTTGCCAATGACTTCAGTTTAACTAAATCCAATGAACACTTTTAAGTCCTTTTCACAACTGACATCTCAGCAGCATTTGATACACTTGGTCCTTCTCTCCTTTTATAAACTGCCATATCCATTGGCTTCCACTCTCCTGATTTCACACTCTCCTGATTTTCTTCCAACTTCCTGGCCTGTCATTCTCAGTCTCCTTTGCTAGCTCACGTGCTCTTTCTTCTGCTTAGAATCCTCTTCTTCCACCTCTTTGCCTTGCTAATTCCTACATATCTTTCAGGTCTCAGCTTAATTTTTATACATTCTCCAAAAGCCTTTCTTGGCCCTCCTGATTAAGCAAATGACTCTCATGGTGGCTTGTATTTCTTCATTCAGAACAATGGTCATAATCCCATAAGTTAATTATTTGTATTATTGTCTGTTTAGTGATCCACTTGGACTGTGAGTTCTTGAGTTAAGGGAATGTGAATGTCTCGGTTACCACTATATCCCCAATGCCTGGCATGTGGTAGACTCTTAGTAAGTACAGGTTGCATAAATAAATGCATTTGTCAGTCTAACCTCATGGACCCCAAAGATCACACTTACGGGAATCTCTACCTAACCAAAGGGAAAAGGGATCACAGAAATGTGTCTTGTACCACAGTTACCATCTGGATAGTTCCCCAGTCCTGCACAGTGACCAGAGCCTCACAGTCCTCAATAAATTGTCACCCCTCATAGTACCTCCATCAAGGCCTGAGCACTGTTACACATTCCCTTCTCTCCACATTTCATTTCGCCTGGTTAAATAACAGGAGTTGCTTTAATTTTTTTCTTTTTTATAGGACCTATTGGCCAAACTATTTACTGGTCTCTAGAATGAAAATGTCTAGAAATATTGAAGGCACCTTTTCTCAGGGGAAGGGGAGAGGGCATGGAGGTAAAGTATAGAAAAAACTGCTCAGAAGGGGAAGAAATAGAAAGGTGTGGATTTACACACACTTAATAGTTTAGGTCACTTTACTAACCTACAGTGTTCTGAGGAAAGTAAAAATGAATTATATTAATATATAGCTTGATTGGCATCAATCACACATCCTGTTGACTGTACCTCTGGGCTATCTCATTTTACTCTCCTCTCCTTTCTGATTTTACTACTACAGCCCAATTACTCCAGTTTGGTCTAAAGCCTCCAAAGTTGTCCCTCTGCTTCCAGCCTTAACACCCTCTGATCCACTCTCCACACTTTTCCCAAAGTAGCCAATTTAAAAGATTCTGACCAAGGCATTCTCTGACTTAGACTCCTTCAGTAGCGGCTGAAACATTTTATCATGGCCCAAAAAGGCATTAATCATGATCTTTCTACCCATCTTCTGTGCCCGTAGTACTCTGACTTACCTTCATCTCCATGCACACCAACCACTGTGCAATTTGTACCTTGTTTTTCTGTGAGCATAAGGCTCAGAGTGTTTCTGCTCTATAATGAAGTCCTTTAATATATAATAACAAATAATAATGGTGAAATGACTATTTTCATTTCACAGCCAAGGTGCCAAGCACTTTGCTAAGTGCTTTACAAACTTTATCTCATTTAATCTTCACCACAACATAATGAGAAAGTATGAATATAATATTACTGGTATTCCTTTAACATGATAAAACTGAGGCCTAGAAAGATTCATTTGTGCCCAAGTTTGCACAGATAGGAAGTAGCAGAGTTTTGATTAAAATTCAGATTTATATAACTCCAAAGCCTGCATTCTTTCTAATACTCCATCATCTTACTGTGTGTTAATTTACAAAAAGCAGAAAAAAATTTTTAAATAGAAAATACTATCCACATTATAGTAAAAAGAAAAAGTAGAGAAGTCTATTGTGCATCATTAGAAGTGGCTTTATATTTCATTTGAGAGAAGATGAAGTGTGCATTAATTAATTAGCTAATTAATTAAAATTACCAAGGCAGGAGGAGAGACAAGTATCTGTCAGAATTTGGATAAAAAGAATTAAGATGAAAAAGCTTGTAAGTGATCAAAAGCCTACATTGTTTTTCTTTCTCTTACAAAAATGGCAGAGGTCTCAAGTGGGAGAAGTGTACATTGCTCTTACATTGAGAAGTGTCAAAACTACTTACTTTCAAAAGACAGTAATAATCTGACATTATAAATTGTGTTACATTAAACTTTCCTCCTCCATATCTTTTAGAAATGAGTGTTAGTTAAGTAAGAGTTAGGCAACAACTTATGAATACTATATCTTTTTTATTAGTCAAGGGGAAAAAAATGATTTTCCCAAAATTTTACTCTTCTTTTTCAGGCCTTCTTATGACTCTGGACTTCCTTTAACTGCCCATGTTACCCCAAAATAAAGGTCTCTTAATATGGTGCCTCTGTCTAGGGCTTATTGATAGTCCTGTGATTTGTTCTGGTTATAACCAAGATGCATTCCTGTTAGCGATTGGTGGCTCTTGTTCCTTTCCACTTTGTGTAGGGTCATCAGGGACCCAGGTCATTTAACCTCAATTATATAGCATGACAGGTATTAACATGGTCTATTTTTCAGGCCCTGAGACCACTGAATTTGCCCCCTTGGAACATGATTGAAATTTATTTTCACAATAACATCCTATTTTTAAATTGGGCTCTCCCCAAAGCTGGCTCTCCAACCCAATTTGATGTCAATGAAAAATTTCAGAAAGATTTCTAGTTCTTTCTTACTCATCCCATTAAAAAACCTATCCAAAGCTGATAATGAACCACTGACAATAACTTTGTTTCAGTGAAATGATCACCTCAATCAATGTCTACCCATAAGCTTCAATTCAAAGTGAACCATATTTTCCAATGTCTTAATATAGTATGTTAATTTAGTCAACAAAAAGTTACTGATCTCTTACTATGTGACAGGCACTGTGCATAGAAGGGACCCAGCCATGATCTCATGACACATACACAAATACAGGCAGTAAACCCAGAGACACGCTAAGATGGAAGTTTGTACAGGAAGCAATAGAGGACAAGAGAGGGGATGGTAAATTCTACCTAAGAGAGTTGGGAAAGTCTTCCCAGAGAAGGTGAAATCTGGGCTGCATCTTGAAAATGAGTAGGTGTAAGTCAGGGTGGGATTCCAATTAGAGCAGTAAAGAAAGCTCATACTCTACATTGTATCAAGCTTGAGCATTTACAAAGCACTTTTTCAAGCATTTCTTGATTTAATCCCACAAACACTCAATGAGGTAAAGATTAGCATAATCGATGTCTGAGCTGAAGGACTCAATTTTAGATGATGAAACTCAGGACTAGACAGGGTAAATAATTTTTCAGAAGTCCAACAGTTACGGCAGCCAGCCCTGAAACTCAACACCAAGTATTAATAAAAGTTCAATAGCAATGGTAGGCTGGAGCCAACTTGTACTCACCTAGGAGGGCCAAATGTAGAATATTCAGGAATTTTGAAAACTTGTATCAAACCCTTGGTGACTTGAAATCCACTTTAGCAGGAGTATTTACACCACAGAAATTGGCATATGCTACAAATTAGTCCCTTTTTTTTTTCTAGTTAGTTTATCAGCATCGTACTGCTTCCTAGCAGCAAACTTCCTCTATATAAAACTATAGTACTACATAGGGCTTGACTAAAAGCCATACCCAAGCTACTTCTCTATAATTTGGAAGTAAATTATTGGAAAGAAAAAAATCTGAGCGATTAGACCATTTAAAAAAAATTAATAATAATCTTGCCAAATACTTATAATGTCAATAATTATATATGAAATTCCAAACTTTTTATGTGTCTAATCTTTGTGAGGAAGAATAAATGGGTTAAGACATAGTTCCTACCTACCTATAAGAGAAGATTCCAGTGTTTGCACAGATGTGGATATTGACCACCTGGCTCATTCACTTTTAGGTCATCCTTGTCACTTTCGCAAATTCCAGTTCCACTTTTGCTGTCATGCTAACAGGGCATCTTAACCACCATTTATGTGAGCTCATAAAAATAACAGCTAGGAACTCTGGTATCATTTATAATTTTAAAAAATCATATATATTTAAAACAGGAGGAAATTTTATCCTATTCATTCAGGGCTCTAGATTAGAAATCTTCAAACACTGCATATTTGTGAAATTCCTGTTTATTTCAGTAACAACTACCAAGGCTTCTCCACATTTAATGTGGCATCCTTCCCTTCCTACCTTTCTAACAGGATTGTCTGCCTCAGTTGACCCAGTTAATAAGCAACTTTAACAAACTTATAAATAAATAGAACTCGCTGAAATGCAGATAAGTCAAACCAGGCCAATCTTCCAATTAAAGTATCTTGAAGGGAATGTGTAGTCATTTGGGGACCTGTACAATGTGCTACATTGTCAATTCACTTCTTCATTTTAAACAACCCCACCTCATAGCAGCTTACTGTAGATCTCTTGAGAACTCCACAAGTTGCATACTTTAAATATCAAGCATTTTTCTTTAAAACATCTGGGATTCTCTTCAAGTGCTGGTAACTGAGGCTTATGTGCTGGTGTGTCTATGTGGGTAAGAGATATTTACAGATATTGAATTTGCTTTAAAAAAACATGATTTTTGAGCCTGTTACTATAATCTTTGCAGACTCATGGTGAAGACATTTTCCTTGAGCATCTGTTAAGTACATTTCTATGATGCCACTTATTCTAGGTTTAAGTGGAAAAAAAACAAAAAACAAAAAACCACTTCTTAGAAATCAGGCCATTATTTATAGTGTCTTTTGTTGCAGTTGCATTGCTTTGTTTGCATGATACCTAAGCTACCAGTAATTTATTTGTTTCTAGAATTTACTTGGAACACACAACTTGGGAAGAGTCTACTATGAGCCCATTAAAGATCGACATGGAAATATACTCATAGTCACCATCAGAGAAGTAGAGATGCTTTATTCATTTTTTAATGGCAAATGGATGCAGATCTCAAAGCTGCAAAGCCAGAGGAAGTCTCTGTCAACACCCGAGGAGCCAACAGCCTTAGACATTTTACTGATAACCATCCAGGTATGTAGTTTGTTGGTTTTTTTTAAGTTCAAAATATATATGAAATTTCAAGCACAATTATTGAGGCCCTAGTGAAATATCCCAAGAGCCACTGTCATATGCCGTGATGGGGTAGAGAGGGTGCAGGGACATGTTGATGCTCATATTCCACACATAGGAAAGATGCAGAAGCTGATTTTTATTGATAACTCTCCAGACTGAAATTCATCAAGCAATACAAATAGTGGGTACCCTGAAGATGCCCTGACCAATGAACCAATGAGAAACACTGAGACAAATCATTTAGTAGGGAATCTAAAGATAGTATAATCAAAACATTAAACTCATGCCTAAATGGATTGTAATATATGGCACTTTGAACAAAAGCACTCTTGTACATATTTACTCTTTCTTGTTCCTTACAATACTCCCTTAGGGCAGACAGGCATAATTAAGTCCATTTTAGGAATGAAATAACTGGAGCTCAAAGAACTTGAGTCACATAGGGCTACACAAAGAGACAATTTAATGAAGCTAATGAAGCTTCAGTGGCATTCAGCTCTTCACTTGCACAAGCCCCTTCTAGGTCCTGGCAGAGACTCTAGCAATTTTGTATTCTTTTCCTTAAAGAGGGCACCAGAAACTATATTAGCTTCAGGCCCCTCAAGGCTTGAATTTGCCCTTGGGAAGATGGTAGAGCTGAGACTTCAATTCAGATCTGCTGATTAGAAGTAGGCTTCTTTCTGCTAGGTTATCTCTCACTCTGGAGTAGGAGTTCAGGTTTCAGTGAGTGAGGGATGGGAGATTAAATAAAAGATGAAAGACTCCACTGCGTATTGAATGTCCACCAAAATTCAAAATCTAGGCAGCTTACATTCAGACTTTTAGCTTGGAGAGTGGAACTTGGACACCATGTCTGCTCCTGCACCCATAGCTCTCTCCCTGCCACCATGCTGCCTCATGCGTTCATACATTTCAAGCTGTTTCTTGTTCATTTTTTTCTTTCTTTTCTTAAACCTAGTGATGGGGATGAATGGTATAGAACTCTCCAGTTAGGTAGAAAAGCTGGCAGAAACATCTACATTGAGCTCCTTACCACCAATGGCATATATTCACAACAGTTAATCTGGAGTAAGAGAGGAAGAAGGGCCCAGTCACACAGAAACAAGCCAAATCCAAGCCTCAGCTCCAGGAGCCATTCACGGTCACCCTAAACAGCTAACGTACTCTATAACTTACTTTCATTCCCCACAAACGGGTGGCTAATACAATAATCTCACCTTTTCATTACTTGCACTGGCCCAAACCAGGACAAAGTCCAGTGTAGCAAAGGCAAGTTAATTGCTCAAAGCCAATACCTCTGGATTTGATTTTCTGGAATTTGGGTTCATAGGAAATTGATAGTGTGTGCATGTGGGAAGGAGGTGGGGGCAGGGAACACAGGCACATCCGTGGCTCCCCTCTTCACCTTTTATAAGCAAGTGTTAAAAGAAACATTTAAAAAATCATAATAAATTGAGCTTTTACAGGGTGACTAATACACTAATCCCCTATAGGGATAAACTGGAGTCTGGGCTACCTTTGCTCCTAGAAACACAGCACAGGTCTCAGCATGATATAATACCTGGTTTCTCCTAGACTTATTACATTAAAAATGTGTTACAGGTGCAGAAAAATTCCAATCTGGTGAAAGGTTGTTAGAGAAGGAGACCAAAAATAGAGGCAGGATCAGGTTTCCACACAGATCCAAGTGGAAAATGTACCCCCGCTGACTGGCACATTCCTGCTTGATGTCATTCCCACCCACCCCCACTCTCCCTTCTCCTCCCCCCACTTTTTCCTCTCTCCCCTCCTTCCCATACAGGTCTTACACTGCAGAGGAAATGGGGAATAAAACTATGAGGGCCAGTATCCAATCCCTCCTAGACTTAGAATTTAATTACGTCAGGAGTTGGCGCCACCAACTCAACATGAAGGGAGAGATAGATCTTGGTGGTGTCCAAAGCAGGCTGGGTGATTCCCACAATAACAGGCCACAGACCACACTCTCTTTTCTCAGGAGCAATGGAGCCATGACCCCCAGGCCCTCTGATTAAAAGCCTGGGCTTTTCATGCCACAATCACATCACAGATGTGATGTGACACTCTGAGACACTACTTTGGAATCAGGCTGACTAGGTATTCTTCCTGAGCACACCCTTTCTGGTTATGTGACTAGGACATGTTATTAACTTCTCAACCCTCGTATTTCCTTCTCTGCAAAAAACCCTACTTCATAGGGTTCCAATGAAGATTAAGTGAGTTAATACGTAAAGCATTATAAGAATAGCACAAAGTAAGCACTCAATAAATGTTAGTGATTTTTGTTATTTCTCTATTCAGAAAAATTCAAGCACTGCTAGGCTGCCCTTGGGACACACTCAGTCATCTTCTCTGCCCTGCTCCCCTTGGAGACCTCTTATACTGGCCCAATCACCCCATGGGGCATTTCATCACTCTCACTACCTTTTCATACGTACTAACTAAGGAAAAGCTGTATACAAACTATATAATCCACAATAGGATTTTCAAAACAGGAAAGGGCTTTAACAAAATCTGGGCCCATAACTAATCTACTAATCTCTAGGGTCCCAGGGAAACTCCAGTGTCCAACTCCCTCAAATTTCTGACCCTCTCAAACCCCAGACCTTAAAAACAGGCCTCTCTCATATATATGCAAAATAGAGAAAAATTCTTCTCACACTTACCTGGGAAGGAAAAGAGAGTTACTATGGACAAGTTAGAATCCCTCTGAGAAAATTAATTGGTAGCGAGAGTATTTCTAATAGGGACGCCCCTCCCAGGTGCTGAGTTACTCTGATCATGCTCTTCAGGGATCACTTCACTCACTGGAAGCTTCACATGTGGAGTTTTCTCTAAAGATTAATCTCTCACATGTGTACTATATATTCAAGTTCATAACACTTTATCGCATTTTTATATCATGTGATCCTCATGAAAACCCAATGAGGTTGAGTGAGGAATTTTGTGTCCAGTTTGCAGATGAAGCCATGGGTTTCAAGAAAATAACTTGCCAAGGTTATATCAGCCAAAAAAACAGCAGATGAGGGACCAGGACCCATGTCTTCTGAGTGCTGGCCTGGTGCCCTTCCCATTCCATCATATTGCTTTACATGCCCTCCCCCCTCCTTTTCTCTGTATCCTTTTTGTAAAGTGTGATCCTAGGGAAGCTGTGGTGAAGTTTGCCTTCTATCCCCTCCCAGCCCTGCTTTCCTTCTTCTCCTATGGCATTTCTTGTCACCTCCAGGTACCCAGTGTCTTCTTCTTATGCACTAGGTACCCAATAACTCTTCTGCCCGTTTCTGCTTTTTGCCAGTACATTCCGACTCTTTATACCCCCAAGCAGCTCCAAACACAGCGATCAAAAACTTCTGGAATCACAAAGACTGATGGAAATGGGCCAATTGGGCTAGACTTAAGAAAAAACTGGGTTCACGCAAAAATTTCGTCACCAATGTTCATAGATGCATTATTCATAATAGCCAAACAGTAGAAACAACCTAAATGCCCAAAAACTGATGAATTAATGGGTAAACAAAGTGTGGCATATCCATATAATGTAATATCATTCAGCCATAGAAAATGAATAAAGTATGATACATGCTACAGAGCCAGACATAAAATGCTACCTACTGTGATTCCATTTAGATGACATGTTCATAACAGGCAAATCCATAGAGATAGAAAGTAGATTAGTGATTCCAGGGGCAGGGGGAGGAGAGATTGGGAAATGACAGCTAATGAATGTGAGGTTTCTTTCTGGAGTTATGAAAATCTGGAAATAGTGGTGATAGTTGCACAACTTTGAGAATGTACTAAAACCACTGAATTGCACACTTGAACAGGATGAATTTTATGGTATATGACTTATATCTCATTTTTTAAAAAAAGAAAGAAGTGGAAGTAATAGAGACCATGTTAATCTGGGGATCCCTTGTCCCATCTAAAGAGAGAAGCACCTATTCAGCCTCAATTAATTATAGTAGAAGAATATGGTCCAGTATTGAAATATTTCCCATTTTTTGAAAATAAGTTGAAAATCCAGAATTTTGTATAAAATCTTTTTATATTTATAATTTATAAAATGATTCAGAAAATTTAAATTATTTGCAGTGCATATAATGTTGGACCCACAAAGACCACCAGCCACCATTTTGTGACTTCTGTCATCCTGGACAATTCAGCTTCCATACCCCATCAGGCAAAGTAAAAGCACTGTAGTTATTGGAAAAGCAACTGTTTATTGTTCCTCTAATGAGTTCTCAGGATATCTGATCAATGAAGAGAGGATGGATACACCCTTCCTAGTCACTGTACCAGCACAACATATTCTCTCCCAACTCCTCTCCTTCTCTCCCAACTCCTCTCGTCCTCTCCCTTCATATTTAATAAACATTTTTTTCAACATCATCTAGGTGCCAAGCACTCTTCTAGGTGCTATAGGAAAAACAAATGAACAAGTCACAGTCCCTGCTCTGAAGGAGTTCAGTCAAAGGAGGGAGACAGACTTGTAAACAAATCAAGGTAATACAAGGTGGAATTAAACCAGAGCCTGATAAGTACAAACAGCATACTATAGGAGCACAGACAAAGCAGCTATTAATTCTGCCTGGGAGTATCAGGGAGTGCATTGCAGAAGAGGTGGCATTTGGCTGAGCCATGAAGGTAAGTTAAGTTCACCAGATAGAGAAAAATAGAAAACGAAAGAGCAAAAAAGAAAGAAAAGAGGAAGGAAGGAAGGATTCAAATAGATAGAATTAAATTAAAGAGGGGGCATGGTAAAGAAATGAGGCAGAAGCTGGAAGAGTAGAGAGCTCACTCTCCCTTGGGCCTACAATGGACCTTACACAGTCTTCTCATACCCTTTATCATCCTGGCTTAGAAAAACTTGCTTACATGTTCCTCTCACACACTGAAATGTGAGTTCCATGAAGAGAAAGATCATGTGTTGTTCATCTTGATGTCCTTAACATCCTAGCTTACTGCCTGATACATAGTAGGTACTCAATAATAGACAGAATGAATGAATTGATAGAATGAATGAATTTATGAAACAACAAACAATGAGAGAGATTAGGACATGTATGGGGAAAGACAAAAACCAATTCATTTTGTCTGGAGATTACGGACACAAAGGGGTTATAGTGGAACCGGGGTTAGAAATGCAGGTTAGAAGTTAAATAAGGTAATATGTAGACCCATAGGTATTCAATTTGGTGTTAGAAGGCTCTTCTGGTATACTTAGGTTATGTGACTGAGACAGCTTCTTTCTCTTCCCATGTATTTCTCAGGCTCTAAAACATTCTGACTAATGAGGGATAAATGACAATGTAAAGCCAAGAAAACACATAGTAGATTCTCAGTAATCATCTTTTAAAAAAATTGATTGATAGAGTGAATTACTCCATCCCAGAATGGTGTTTGCTTTTATATAACCACAGTGTGTTCCTAACTCATATTCTATTTGTGGTCGGTTCTGACCCCCACATGTTTTTCTCTTACACGCCTGCCCATCCTATATTTGTACTCTTGGGTTTAGATCTTTACAAGCACATTTTCTTATTAAGTTTCAACCCTAATTATTGTAGACTTATTTTTCCAACGCATGGGGTCATTCAGAGCTTTATTACTATTTCCAGAAAATCAAAACCACACCAAATTTGAGACCCACAAATTTGATATGCACATTCTTGATTTCTTTGTTTGGAACACCAATAAATGAGCTGAACAGACTGGTCCTCAGGCCCAGTCCCTACTGGGCCATCACTCAATATGTCTATTTCCACATCATCTCCATCATCCACAAATCTTCTACCAATATTCAGCTTGTTAAAGTAGTGTGGTCAAGATCCTACTTTTCCCAGGTTATCTAGTGAAATCGATTGTACTGCAGACTTATCCCTGGTCTGTGGATCCTGTTCCTTTGCTGTTAGAAATTAAAGTTGTCCATATGATTTGCTCTTCACAAAACCATGTTGACTCCACTTTAGTGTCTCACGATTTCCTGGGTGACTGCAAATTGATTGTTTGATGGTTCTTTCTCATTTTTCTCAAAGATCAATAAGTTGTCAGTCTTTAATTACTAGGGCCAACCTGTGTTTCTCCCCTTCCTGTTTCAAAGGCAGGCATATTTATCCTATCCTAGTCTTTAGGGACTTCGCCAGTTCTCCATGACTTCTCAAAAATAATGACCCATGAGTCTGTAGCCACATCTGCTTGCTCAGCAAGTATCCCTGGGGTGTATATCATCAAATTCGGCTGATTTGAATACTTCCATTGTTTTCTTCCCTCGTTAACCATTTCTCTCCCTTTGATTAGCTGTTCATTTACCAAAATTCCACATTGGGTGAATTTCTTCCAGTCAACTACTTACCTGTGATCTGTTCTGAAGAGAAAAGCTAGAAAACATTAAAAAGTTCAGACTTATCTATTTCCTGATATAAAGGAGAATTCCTTCCTTCTTGATCATGAAATCAATTTTCCTTCTAGTCTATTTTTTTACCAAATGTTTTTTAAAAGTTGTTTATATTTTTCTTTTCTGAACATGCTCCTTAAATCTTGCTCCCAATTGTGACCATTCTCATGTTGTCCCTCTTACTCTATTCCCATGTGTTCGGTTTAAGGGATCTGGCCTCATTTCCACATTGTGCACCTTTTTTACACAGAAATAGTATTGGATACTAAGGACACAAAGCAATAAAAAAAACACAGTCCTACCATTACTTTCATAGTCTAATTTAAGAAGAGAACAGAAAGGAAGAAAAATATAAGTTAAGTACTCCTTCTGCTGTATGCCTACTTGCCTCTGTTATAACTGACCTCAGCATATTGTGATCAACCATTTACTTGTATTTCTTGACCTCCTCAAGAGTAGCAATCACATTATGTTCATCTGAAATGCCAGTGTCTGCTATAGTGCCTTATACACTACAGGAAGTCAATATGTGTTTGATAAAGGGTGGGACAGAAGAGACACAACAGCATATATTAGATGTTGCAGACAGTTAATTCTACAGAGGAGAGATCATATCTTCAGAATACAGTGGTCAAGAAAGGCCCTACACCTTTCCGTTCCATATAGAGTTCCATAAAAGTTTAAATGTTTGCTTTTGTTTTCCTTCTCACCTTTCCTGCATTAAGTGGTAGAGATGATTTCATTTTACCTTATTAAAAAATTTATTTATTTTATTATTATTTATAATTGACAAATAATTATGGGGTACAAAGTGATGTTTTGATATCTGTATATAATGTGCAATAATTAAGTCAACCTAATTAACATTTCTATCACCTCACTTACTTATCATTTTTTTTTTGTAGTGAGGCCATTTGAAATTTACACTCATAGTTATTTTACCCTTGTTGAAAACCAGGCTAAATTCTAGCCTATAGGAAACCTTCCCTTAAAATCAGTTACCTGACTCATCAGTCCCAACTTTGTATCACACATCCCACTCCCCAAATGTTTAAAAAGTCTTATCTATGATGTGGCAGAGGAGGGAGAGTGTCGGTTTTTCCCAATTATCCATTATCTGAGTCCCTGCAGTTCTATAGGGAAACAAAATTCATAACTCAAATAGTTCACTGGAGAACTGACCACATATACAGCAGATTCCATTCAAACATCCTTCTGTGCTTAACTTGGTTGGCACTTCCTATTGCAGAAGCAACTTTGTTCAGTCTCTGCTGCTTGTGGAATACTGTGATGTGACAGTATTACATGCAAATGCAATGTAAATTGATTACAAGGCAAAATTTAAAATCTTGTAAAAGATACCGAATTTTGTGAAGTTGATGAAGATGATATGGAAACCTAATCAAATCACATGCAAAGCCACTGACAACTGAGAATCTAGAAGTGGTAGGCCAGTCAGCCAATGTAGAGCATTAAAATAAACAAGGACTATATAAGAATAGGAATAGAATATCAAAATTTGAAAAGATTCCAGAGGAAAAAATCATGAAGCCTTCAAATACTTTTGAAAAAATTATCCTTTTCATGATCACATTGTGAAAGTCAAATATGAAGAGTATCATTTCGGCTACAATTTCGTCTGAAAAATTAAGCCAAAAAAAAAAAAAATCAATGCCTGATTCATTCTTAATTCTTAGTATTAACACACAATTATAACAACAACTTAAATGTTAATAATATAAAATAAGCCTCTTAGCATTATTTTTTGTTTTAATTTTCAAGATAAGGATCAGTCAGGCATTTTTTCCTACCTACTACAAATTTGATTTTATTTTAAATGGTTTCATTTAAAAATTGACTGTTTAACCATCCAGAAACTAAAAAGCATCCTTGTAACTGCTTTGTCAGATTGTACACTTGCAAGCGTCTGTTTCTCCCAGCTAAACAGTAAGCCCTCCAAGGACAGAAATCAAGAATTCAATTTTGCTTTAGGCTTCCACCACCACCAGCCTATTCCCAATTAGAACACACACACATACCCCAGCACATAACTGAGGAAAATAAGGATGTAGAATATATTAAAGACTGATTACCTGACCTGGAAGAGAATTCTCCTAAAGGTAAGACTAGCTGTACCACCAACATTTCCCCAGAATTCATGGTTGTACCTGAGGTTTCTCACCTAATTACTTAACCACAGCTCCCTTCATTCATGATAGGCCTGCCTTAGAGAGGAAAAGGTTTTGAGATTGCCTTTTGAGATGTTTTTCTGTTTTTTGTTTGTTTTTCACCCAACAGGATATTCTCTCCTATCACAAGAGGAGTCATCAGCGTCTCTCTCCTGGATTATATCTGGGTTACCTAAAGCTATGTAGCTCTGTGGATCAAATCAAAGTCCTTGTTACCCAAAAGTTGCCCAACATTCTCTGCCATGTGAAGATCCGTGAAAACAATAACATTTCCAGGTAAGTTGTCAGGAGTTGAGATTTTTCTTGAGATGAAACAATGGCTCAAGTGGCTAATGTGATGTGTCAGAAGAAAAGTGAAGTATTAACTTCCCAGTGAGTGTTAACTTCTATGGTGAGATAAGCCCAAGGATGACAGTGGAACAGGGCAGAGCTGAGTTTTGACACTAGGATAAGGTGGGCTTACCTGTTGGTTGGTGGGAGGAGTAAGCCCATCAGAGGCAGGCACTATCTTTGCACTTTCCTCTCTGCATTATTCATGGTGCAATCACTGATGCTCAACCTGTTAATAAATAGATGACCTTTTCTTTCAACACTGCTATTTCTAAAATCTTTTCCTTATCATCTAAAACAGATATTTTCTTTTTTTCCCTTTTTAAAAAAATTTTTAGGTTTTTAAACATCACCTATAGGAATGGATTTCATAGAGCTAGTGAGCTCCCACCCCCCCCATCTTAAAGGACTTCCTCACCTTCATTCTCCCTACCGCTAACTCTCTGGCCTGAGGACCTTATATGTTTTCTACACCCCTTATGATTCTCTAGGGAAGAAATGAGGTAACAAGGCTTGAGCTTCTGGAAACTTGCTGTATGGTTTGGCATTTGGTGAATTACCCTGTTAGCATTGGGAAAGTTGCCCAATCTTGTAATCTGGCTCAACTTTACAACTAATCCTCATAGCAAGCCTCTGAAAGTCAACTATCACGAACAGAATTGTGCTCAACATGACGAAAGAAAGATGAAAGAGAGAGAGAGAGAGAGACAGAGAGAGAAAGAAAGAAAGAAAGAAAGAAAGAAAGAAAGAAAGAAAGAAAGAAAGAAAGAAAGAAAGAAAGAAGAGAAAGAAAGTAGAGAAAGAAAGGAATAAATAGATAAGAAAATTTAAAAAAATTCTCCAGAGTTCTTCAAGCTTCAGAGTATGAACTAGATTCTCAAATTCTAGTTATATCTATGGCTTTGCTTAACCAAAGGAGACTCTAATTTGGTCATTTAAAATGTGGTCCCTAAAATGGCAAGAATTTATTAATTATAATGTCTCACAAGGTTTATTAAATAATACTTGATGATGATGGAGGAGATGATGATGGTCTCTTAGAAGAACTCACTCACTACTATGTTCTCGCCTTTCCCTTATCAAGTACACCTGGACTTTAAGTCTGCCATCTGGTGGTCACTTCCACAAGCAATATTGGTTATCTCCTCAGTCCTTCCAAAACATTACATGGCTTATTTTGGGGTTCACTTAGGAATATGTACTTGCATCCATTTTCTAGATTTGTGTCTTAAAGGCTTAAACTCTGTCTCTTAGTGGTTATACCAATTAATTTCCCCTTCCCAAGGATCCAAGTTTCATTTGAACACACGATTCCAAAAGCCTTTACTCTACCAGTTCCATCTCCCTCATTCTTCTAGCTGAAACTGATTAGTAGTAGATGTTTCATGGTATTCCTATTGGGAATTTATTTTCTAACTTGATTACATATCTTATTTTAGCAATGTTGTCCTTTAGGCTTTGTGTATGCTTATGATAGCCATTAACCTTTCAGTTAGTTCTGTATCAGTTATGGGACAAAAAAAAAAAAAAATAGTTCCCAAGCAGGTTCTCAAACATTTTAATTATTTGTGAAGCCAACAATATTCCCAAGTTTAAGTAGGATTTAATTTTGACTTTTTTTTTCCTCTTATTGGGACAAAGGATAAATTTTCCATAGTCTTATCCAGTGTGAAATGAAACATATCTTGAAAATAGGAACATTTCTAAGAGGGTAGTTACTTAAAAGAGAGTGGTTTTTGATGAAAAGCTCATGCCACAATCAATTTGGTTTTCTGATCCACAGATTGGATCCCAGGCTGGTATAGCCCTTTGGGAGAGCCTCAGAGAGTTTTCACAAGGGAGGGAACATATGTCAGCACCTCCTTTTTTTCCATTCCCCTGAGAGGAGGGCTTTCCTTTCCTCTCTACCCTGCTCTTGAGAGCATATTGCTGCTCCCTGCAGAGTTCCAGGGAGAAATTGGGCCAACTGAATGTGTTTAGAGACTTGTGCTAAAATACCTGTGGAAACAATGTTCCCCAAGAGGCATTTACCTTGATCTTTTCAAGCTCCTTTCGAAGAGCAGCCTTTGGGAGCAAAACAGATGTGCTTTCCTCCCACCGCCATTCTTTTCCCTTCCCTTCTGCATGACATTTGGAAAAGTTCATTAGGAAGGATTAATAGAGCATGCAGAATAAAGACACAGATGACTGGTTTGTAAGGAGGATGGAAGCAGTGATGTGTGTCCCCTGTTCCTTTTATTGGAATTGTCTGGTGTTCCTGTTTGTGATTCTCCTCAAGCTTTTGGAAGGGGAGAGAAACCAAAATAGTCCCTGCGATTACAACAGGCCAGGGTTGAAATGTGCCATGTGGTTTGTTGCCTGAGTTGGACCAGAGTCCTGTGGTTACCCAACTGTGGAATTAACCAGCAGATGCCCCTGTGGTAAAATGTAGGGTCTTAGAACTTACAGAGAATCTGCAGGGAAAGAAAAATGAGGACAGTCAGGAAATTATTAATATTACAAAATATTTGAAAGCTCCAATCTCAAAAACTGATTCATACAAATTAGACCTGCTGTTCTGTGGTGTATGTGGTTTGATAGGTGAACTAAGCTTAAATTAGAAAGAGCTCATTTTAAATTCCTTTTGGGTGGCAAAAAGTTCAACTTTCATGAATTGCATTGGGTTTTAACCACCAAGGATTGGTTATCCAGGTTCTGGACATATACACTAAGAAAGTTCTGAGCTGTGTTCTGAACTTTTGTTATATTTCTAATTTTAACTTGACTCAACATACAGAGAGGAGTGGGAATGGATCCAAAAGCTTTCTGGCTCTGAATCTATGGAAAGTGTGGATCATACTTCTGACTGCCCCATGCAATTGTTCTTCTACGAGCTCCAGATGGCAGTGAAAGCTCTCCTTCAGCAGATCAATATACCTCTACACCAGGTACTAGACTTTACCATTTTTATCTGCTTTTTATGGCTCCATGGAAACTGCATTGTAGCACTAAACTTACTGAAGATATGTATCATGAGTTATATATGTATATGAGACATGTATATGACATATATGTATATGAGACATATATTTATATATATAATATGTATATTTATGTGTGTATTAATTTTCATTTATTTAAACACCACTTTTAATATACATGCACAATTTACATTTGATGTCCACCAGCACAGACAGACTACACTTCTGCTCCTTTTCTCTAGCTCCTCTGTATTGATTTCCCCCAAGTTTTCTGGCCCCCACTGTATTCAAGCAAGGGAAAATTATTGGCTAGTCTACTTTGAAAGACAACAAACCTAAGCTTCAGGATAGCATAAAGCAAGGAGAACAAATAAATAAATAAGGGTGTACTCAGATGTACAAATGATTTATCCAAGAACAGAAGAACAATAGATTATACTACAATATTCAAGCTATGCCTGACTATCTTTTCATAAAGAGAGAATTTGCTGTCAAAATTATTGTCTTCTCAAAATAAAATGTGCTAATCTAATCTCCACTAATAAGCAACTTTGAGAAAAAATGTTGGCACAAAAGAGAATAGTAAATGTTTATTAGTCTCTGTCTAGTAGGTTAATATGATATAGAATTAGATTGAACTTTTTTTTTTTGGTCTATGTTCATCATTCTTGCCTCCCTCCCCAAAACACAGACCAGACACACACACACACACACTGAACCAAATTTAGCCTATAAACCAGAAGGCCATTACAGGAGTGACTGGCTCTCTTAAATGAGAGAAGCATGAATGGGCCTCTGGCCCATGGAGGCAGGGGGATAAATTAGAGATTCCAGGAGTGTCCTTCCATTAGGATAGTGCTCCAATTTTAAGTCAATACTGCAAGGCTAGTACAAAATAGCCAAAACTGAAGAAAACTAAATTGCTCAAGATGCCATAAAGACACTAGGGGAACAACTGAATTATTCCAGGGGTGGCCGTGTGTTCACTAGGAGAAAAAAAAAATACCAGCTCTACTTGTGACAGTAGATATTATTAAAGGGTTTCTTGGACTTAGCAGGTTTGAAGCAGCTCATATTTCATTGGTGACTCTTGGGCTACATATACATGTTGGGAGAAGGCTGCCTAACACTGCATATGACTTTTTTTTTTTTTTGATACTTGTAAAATTTTCTCAGTCCTTGGCCAGAAACTACATTTTTCCCCCTTAACCAACTTAAATTGAAACTAGTGGATTTTTAATTCAATCCATTTTTGTTGCTTCATGTAATTATATTCATCATTTTGAAAAGCCCACAGAATGCAATCATTTTCTGCTTTTATAAGAAGCATAAATGTTGTTTTCAGAGTTTATGTGGAACATTACTGCCTTAAATCTTGATTTTATATAGCATTATTAAATGGGCTGAACCCTAATATTTATGTTGTATAAAAATTCCAAGCTTGAAGTCGTGTAATTTTGTTAGATGTTTTATGCCAGTTTGGTGTTGTTTATGTAAGTGCCATGTTGTAACTCTCCTATTTTTCCTCTGCGCGTGTCCCTCTGCAGGCAAGGAACTTCCGCCTCTACACACAGGAGGTGTTGGAAATGGGTCACAATGTGTCCTTTCTTCTCCTGCTCCCTGCCTCAGACGACGTCTGTACAGCCCCAGGACAGAATAATCCTTACACCCCACACTCAGGATTTCTTAACCTCCCTCTTCAGATGTTTGAACTTGGTATAGTAGCTTGTTTCACCTAGAAATATTAACCCAGCCTCCTTATAATAAAATCACAAAGTTATATCTGTTCCCCCTTGTCCCAGTGGAGGGTCAATAAATCACATGATGGCTTTGGCAACAACCCTTCCTAGAACTGTGTACAAGTCTGAGAAAAAGCAAAGCTCCAAGACTATGTGCCTGAGCAATAATTATTGAAACCCAGCTAAGGCCCAATGGAGAGGAAGGAATTCTAAACAGAAAGTTCAGTTATCAGGCTGTACTTCTTGCCTCCCCTTTGCTTTCTTAAAACATAAATATAAGAACTGATGTTTTCATGAAAAGCACTGCCCTTCTTTCTCTCTCTCTCTCTCTCTCTCTCTCCCCCCCTCCCACTCCCCCTCCCCCTCCCTCTCTCTTTTTTTCCTCCCTCTCCCTCTCCCCTTCCCTTCCTTCATATCTCCCTCCTCCCTTCTTTCTCTCTATCCCTCCCCCTGGTCCCCACCCCCAACTGGGAAAAAATAATAATGAAATTAAAATGTAGAATGTGTATCACTTTGAAGGAAAAAAAGTCTATAATTTTAAGTAGCACTGATTTATTAAATAGACTCTAATATTAAATAGACTAAATTTCTGACACACCATTTGAGAAATGGAGAGCTTGTCTTATGATGCAATATTGTGATTATAATGTGGGATTCTGAATGGTAGAAGATCTTGTCCTGACTTTCAAAAATGAATAGCTTGGGCTCCAGTTTCTCTACTTTTGCAGAGACCCCTGCTGCCCACTGAGAATATGAATAGGGAGGCTTTGTCCCCTTCCCATGCTTCATCTTGTAACAGGCCAATAAGAGGCAATTAGCAAGAGTTCCATCAGTTCAAATGAATTGTACAATTTTCAGGAGGGTGAGTGAGTGGGTGGGTGGAATGGAAGCAGACCCTCTTTGGACTGCTCCCCAGCTACCAGATTTAGAAACAGACAAGGTAACTGCCTGATGTTTCATTTTGAGAACTGAGAATTGCTTAAGCTTCTCAGTTTCCCTTGCTCCAAGTAGTTTAGATGCCCAAAAGCTGGTAAGTAGCAATTATTATTTTCCAGAGGAAGGAGGATTCTTAAGAGAAGCTTGAATCACATTTGCAGACTGGGACCTGACAGTCCTGGCTCCCCTATTGTGTGACACTGGCAATCACTTAACCTTTTGGCACCTTTTGTGTGTCACACAATTAATAACATTGGCCATACCACTCCCAAGAGGCTTGGATGTGACTGTGACCATTTAATGAGTTCCCCAGCCAAAGAGCATTATTATTCCATGATATAACAGCATTATTGGTTTGAAATGTAGTTTGGGGCAAGGTATTAATATCTATTGGGCGCCTACTGTGGAGATTTACAGTTGAGTAAGACAAAGGCTTTTCCCTCAAGGGGCTTTCAGTATGATGGTAGGAGTAAAATAAGAATACAAATTATTATAAAATGAGGTCGAATCTGCCAGAAATCATAAGTATTAAACAATATTTAAAAAAGAAAAGAAAGCACATTTTTTCTAAGATATGAGAAAGCCTTCATGGAGTATTATTTGATATTTGACTTGGGTATTAATGAATAAACATTATGTTAATAAACATGTATAAAAATAAAAATTTCTTGTCAGGGAGAGTAGAGTGAGCAAAGATATGAGAATAGAAGGACTCAGAAAAATTCAGGAAAAGAACAAGTGGTTCAGCTTGACTAGAGAAATGTAAGGAAATGGTGGAACATAAACCTGTACAGACAAGGTGGGGCCATGTTGGGCAGTATCTCTAGAGTGAGGCTGAGGAATCTGTTTAAGATAGATAGAGATCATTATAATACTTTAGCATTAGGGTAGAAACTAAAAAAGAAAAAAAAACAAATACAGATATAAAAACATTGAGAGTAATCAATAAGAATGGACAACTGTTTAAACAAGGAAAGAAGTCTGGAGAGCACACCCATAGTTTTCAGCCTCAGTGACTATAAGGATATTGCTTCCTTTACCAGAAATAAGGAAACCAGAAGGTAAAATAGTTCGGGGAAGAAAGTGGTGCTTTTTATGTTGAGTCTGAAGGTACTAAGTCAACCTCCAAGTGGACATATCCCATTGCAGTAGAAATGCAGAAGAGAAAATTGGGTACTAAGTACAGAACTGTGCCAGTGTCTACTAAAAATAGCTGAAGCCATGAAAGTGAATGATTTCCCAGGAATAGATAATTGACAGAGAAAAGAGCTAAGGAAAACACTTCATTGGAGGGCAAACCTGGATTATATTCTGTGTGAAACAGTCATTGTTGTTCCATGATTACAGGTAAAAATACTTGACATTCATTTTTCAATGCCTCAATCGCCTTGGTGGGAACAATTGATGATCTGGTGTCAATTGTAATAATATATGACTCGTAAGGCCCTGGAGGTCCAAGCCATGCAAATGTCCTCTCTAGCCTGCTTTCTGTGAGGCTTACATGCTCTTTTTGGGCAACCACTCTTTGTCCCACTGTTATTACTCTCTGTTCTATAATTTGGTGAAGTCTGTCAGCATTCACTTCTTCTCTCTATTCATTTTTCATTCATTCACCAATTATTCATTGAGTAACTTGCTATGTGCCAGGAACTATTCCAGACACTGAAGGATCAACCATGAACAAACTCTTCTTGGAGCTTGTGTTCTAGTAAGGGAGACAAATAATAAAGCAATCAACAAACAATATTATAAATGTCAGAAAATTGAGGGCTATAAAGAAAAATAAATCATGGTAAGGGAGTGAAGAGTGAAGTGATGGGAGCTGCAATTTTATACCGAATGATCTGGAAGTCCTCTCTAAAGAAGAAACATTTGAGCAGAGATCTGATATTTCCAAGCAATGGGAATAGCAAATGCAAAGGCCTTAGAGTAAGAGTGTGCTTAGCTAAGAAATCAGCATAGCTGGAGTGTAGTAAACAAGGGCAGCAAAGATAGGAGATGAGATTAGAGGGTCATGGGAGCCAGATCATGCAGGGCTTCATAGGCCATGATAAAGAATTTAGATTTTGCTTTAAGTATACCAGAAATGATATGGAGGATTTTGAGCAGTAGAATAAAATGTTAAAAGCTTTGCAAAATCCAATAGTCTTTCCCCTCAAAAAAAAAAAAAAAAAAAAGATTAACTTTGTTTAATCCAGCATTTTCCAAATTCATATGACTATGACTGGAGCCATTTTTGGCATGGAAGGCATGGAACCTATTAAAAACCCATAAAACACATACTGTGGGATATGGTGCCCTAGGACAGTGCTTCTCAAACTTTAACCTGCATAAGAATCACTTGGAGAGCTTATTAAAATACAGATTCCTGGAGCCCAAAACCAGCGATGTGAAGTAAGTAGGTCTAGGAGGAGGCTGGAAATTTTACATTCCTAATAAGCTCTCAAGTAATACTTATGCTGCCAATCCATGGACCACACTTTAAGCAGTACTGCCTAGGTCACAGAGATAAATACATAAATAAAGAACTAGAGATATGTTTAGCATCGTAATACAGTACAATTGAACTATGTCTGTCTCTTTGACCTGCTTTACCTCTTCTTATTGCTAAAAGCAATATAAGACCATCAGATACTATCCTTCATCTATGAAAAACAGGCCATAGATCAAAAACTGTCTCAGTAGTTCCTGACTTTAAGATGGTTTATCCCAGAGTAAGGCATATCTTCTTACTCTTGTGATTCTCCCTTGCTGCCATATCATTGGTAATCCAACTGATTAATGAGGACCATGTAAGTTTCCAGAAAAGACCATTTGATTGGGTTTGGTTTCATTGACATATATAATTCTATTAGTCTTTTTTTTTTTTTTTAGGGACCAGGGGTAAGTGTTACCAGTAACAGAGAATTAATATACTTAAGCACCACCACCAAAAATTTTAAAAACATTTCTGAATCTTAATAAGAATCATGACAAACTCTATCAAGAGGCATATTATCATAGCTACCTCCTGTATTAGGCATCAGCCCACTAAGCATTTAATAACACCTTATATAGGATGTCTAAGAGCTTGATATAGTAAACCTAAGCCTCTCTATGAAGGATGCTAAGCATTTTTGTCTTTATTTTTGTTTTTATATGTAGAAATTTCCATTTATTGGTAATTCCATAGTAAAGGGTCAAGAGATACAGTAAGCATTTCTGAGAAAGGAAGAAAATGTTTTTGGAAATTCAGTCAGAACTCAGAAAATTTTAATAACCATGTGGGAATTCTAATGAAACTTGAAAAGGTGTGAATTATGGGAATATGTAAATTATAATAAAGGGTTGCACTATATTTTGATTTGACTTGTATAAGTCATCCCTATCCCCATGAAAAGGATTTGAGATCTGGCAAACTGCCAGTGGCTTAAATGAATCATAAATAACTTGCTAACCAGCTATGGAAAAGTGTATAGCACCGAACAGATCTAGCAAGGACAAAATGATAAAGGACCTTAGCCCTCTCTCTCCCAGAGTACAGACTAGACTGAGGCAAAACTACAGGCTATTCCTTCACAGGATTACTGTGGGATCGAGGGAGACTGTCCTATAGGAGGATGTTGTACAATCTGGATGAGCAGGGTTAGCTGAGACAAAATGGTACAATTTCATGAAAGACCCACTCCCCTCTCCACAGCCTGAGTGCTCACACTTTACCATCCCCTGGGTGGGAGCAGGATAGGACCTTGCTGCAGTAATAAAGCATTTGCCTGTGGGTCTATAAGCATCACTATTTACACAGTTCCCAGGAACAAAAGGAAAAGCAGCATCATGAGCCCTTAGAAACTGTCCAGAGATGTAAACTCTTGAGGATTTGCCTAGCCTGCACTGGGGAGGTCACCCTGCCCTGACCTTGTGGGCAATCACAATTGACAGCAGGCCCATGATGAGGAAAGTTGATTTTTATTGATGTCTTTGGCTTTATGATTCATATTAATTGGACTAGAAAGACAAAAACTGGGGGATTTTTTTAATAGCTTGAGCGCTGGCATGTATTTCATACTTGGCTTGTGCTTGGCTCCATCCTTCATTCAACAAACGTTTACTGGCTTTACACTGTATGCAAGGTACTGTGCTGGGGCTGGACACACAGACATTAATAAGGCACGGTCTGCCCGCCAGAAGCTCAGAATCCAATAGGGATATACAGGCATCTCTACCAAGAGTCCTAATACAATGAAAGCACTGCCATAAGAGGTAGGATGCTGAGTTTCAGAGGAAAGGCATCTAATCATTCCTTACAGAGATATACTTGAGTTGGATCTTGAAGGATAAATAAACATTCAGAAAGGGAAAGAAAAGGCAGAGCAGAAAAGGAAATCATTTTAAGCAGACGGAACAGCCTGCACAAAGGCTCAGAGACCTGGGAAAGTGCAGCCCAATTAAGTATACTCTTAGGAGCTCATTGTGATGGATGCTTAAGGTATTGGAGGAAGAATGGCAGGAGAGCTAAAAGTTAAAAAGATCAAAATCACAAAGGACTACTTTTGTAATCCTAAGGAGGTTAGACTTTAGCCCATAGGCAATGGGGAGCCCATGAAAAAATTTTAAAAATAGGGATGATATGGTCTTACTAGATTTTGCAGCTCTAAGGAGGATGGATTGCAGAAGAGTTAAAAAAAAAAAAAAAAAAGAAAGAAAGAAAGAAAGGCAGAAGAACGGGGCTGAGACTAGAGTGATGAAACAATTAAGATACTACCTCACTAGTCTAGGTGAACAATGATAAGAGCCCCAACCAAGGCAGCCACAGTGGGAATGTAGAGGAGAGAGCAGAGGCGAGGGGAATTTAGGAGTTAAAATCAATGGGACTTTGTGATTGGTTTGATGTGGTTGAAGAGCAAGATGAAGGAGCCAGAGAGTCTGAATAAGGGTGCTGAGATGGAGAATATTGCCATCTACCGAACTAGGCAGAATGAAGGAGTAACAGGTTTGGGCAAGAGGAGAGAAGAGGAAAGATGATGAGTTTAGTTTGACAAACGATGAGTTTTGAGGTGGAATCTCCAGGCAGTGAGCCTAATGTAATCCTCCTTCATTCCGAATGCCAATTTTACATGATTTAGGAGAACATTTCCATATTCCAACTGCCAATTCATTCACTACCAGGAATCTTTAGAGGGGCACCTTGTGCCCTGGTTCTTTCTGACACCCTGGCAAAGAATCATAGAATTAAACTGACCCCAGGAGCTTATCTCATTGATTCCTTGGCTTCCAAAAGAGGCCACATGACCCAGACTGGATGGATTTTAGTGAATTAGAGATGCTTAGGAAGAATATTCGAATCTGAATTTTGTTCTAATATTCTAACCACTAAATGTCTCATTCTTCCAGCGGGGTAAGGGAATGGTGGAAGGGAGATAAACATTTATTTTGTATCTGGCATGGGCCAGACGCTGTGCTGGGCACTTTTTATACATTCTATTATTTAATCCTAGGTCAGCATTATCATCCCTGTCTTAGACATAAGAAAACTGAGGTCCCCAGAGGTTACATGCCCACCACCACACAGGTGGCAAGTGGCAGAACTATGATTCAAACCCAAGTTTGTCTGATAATCTAAGCCCATGCACCTTCCACTCTACTATACTCCTAGTATTGATGCCAGCCACATTGTAGTCTGTCACTATCTTATACAGAAAAAAGAGGGAGAAAAAAACACCACAGAAAATTAGTCTTAGTTTGTGAATTACTAACAAATCATGTGGTCCAGATAATGACCTTATTGTAGCCTTATACCATTTTGTCTGTAAAATGCATGTGATTCACATTTTAAAAAATTAGAAGCTTCCAGTCTATTCCGTCCTGCCTCAGTGATGGCTACCAAATGTATCATTGCTAAACCACAAAAGACTATGTTAAAGTAACATTTGTTAAAGTAACATAAAAGGCTCTAGATGAAAACCACCAGAGTGGGAAACCGAAGCGTTATAGTTGAAACCTCCTCATAGCTCACTTGTGATACATGGTGTGGATGGTGTGGGTGCTGCAAGACCACCCACCGATGTGGGGCTCCCACTACAAACAGACACAACAAGAGATAGCTGTGAACACTCTGGCTTTTAAGAATTTAGATGGGACTGATAGTATTTGTTTATATATATATATATATATTTTTTTCAGTGCCTCTCCCTATCTTCCTAGTCATATTTTAGAAAGAAAAAAAAAAGGATTTTTTTTAAACCACTTGCTTTGGAAAGGCAAAGTGTGAGACACTTCACTCTCCTCACTCTCCAGCCAAGAGAGGACATCTGTCAAGTGCTAACAGGACATAATCCCTCCTTGAAAGGCATAAAGACACATTCAGGGAGCTGCAAGGGTCAAAACTAAGCTACAAAGTAATGGTGACTCCTTCCTGAGGAGCTGCCAGTAAATATGACAGGCCTGAAACACACCTTTCAAAACAGGAAACTCAAGCACACCCTGAGAAAAAAGAGAATGGAGGGAAAGAGGAGCCTTTGGGGGAAGGTTATACCTCTTCAGATTAGCTAATGCATTTATTTACTTACTCACTTAGTCAATAAACAGTTGAGAAGCTATGGTATTCCAGGTTTTGAGGAAATAAAAGTTAATAGGAGACATGGTTCTGGCCCTCAAAGAAATCACAGTTAATGCCAAGGCAATCAAGTAAACACATAAGTACAATGTAGCAGGATAAGTGTCATCATACATTTAGAAACAAGTGCTCTTGGAGCAGAAAAATAGAAGAAGCTAGTTCCACCTGCAAGGGAGAAGTCAGTGAAAACTGAGGAGAAAATATTTACACTGAATCTTCAAGTATCAGAAGCTGACCTAAAGGTATTGGTAGAGAAAGGTATGTGAGGATGAGGAAAAGGCATGTTTAAAAGCATAGAAGTACAAAAGGACTTGCAATAAGTTCAGCTGGACCAAAGTTCAGGATTGATGTGGGGCTGGGGCTGGAGGGTGGTCACATGATGGAAGATGTGATTGAAGATATATGCAAATCCCAGATCACAAGGAGCTTTCCTTATGGGGAGAAGATGTTTGGATTTTAACCTGAAGTAAAGAAGCAGCTCTGTAGAGGTCTTTAAGTAGGGAAATAGTACATGCATTAGATCATTTGGGAGAAGCTCCATAGTTTGTCATTTACTGAGAGGGCATATGAAATTAGTTCTTCTGTGTGTTGGGCAAGAAAGTGCTAAACAGAGCAGAGAAGATGGGAAGGAAGGATCTGACACCACACAGAAAAATCAAACCCAGGACAGAGACTGCCTGAGTTAAGAAACACCTCCTTGAAATGGGGCACAGCTGGAGTATGGATGAGCCACTGATGCCCCCATCCCATTCTTCTCTTCCACTTCCATATGAGGAAAGACAAACAGAGCAAGTCACCCTTGCACCCACCTAAAATTTATCCTCAGAGGAAATCAAGAAGGAAGCAGGCAGTGGCAAGATTAGAAGTGTAGGGTGCACAGAAATCTCTCAATATGCAGAGAAGTAGGGCCTCCTCACTGAGATGTCGAGATGATCAGATGCCCCATTTTCAGGTAGTGTGCTTTTAGCTTCCCTTAATGACCAGATCTAGGTCTCAGGAGTTAATAGCAAAAGGGCACAAGGAAAAGGTTAGTCTTCCTAGAATTCCTAACCAAAGAAGCCAGAATAAAAATATTTTAATAGACTGAATTATTTCAGCCCTATTTCCAAAGTATGAAACACACTGGGATAGGTCGGAGGTACCCAGAGTAAGAGAGGCTGCAAGAGAGTAAGTCTCCAAGTCAAAAATGCCCAGGAAGAAACTGGTACTACAATACTCCAAATCAGGGTGCTTTCCTCATCCCATTGGAATCTGAAGTCATGGTATATGATTAGAGCTGATCAGACAAATACAGAAAATCTGACCACCTCAGGCTGCCTGCACCAGGCTCAGTCCTCCTAGAAAAGGGCAAAAGATGGAGATGAAGGTTAGACTCTTTCCTGTGGCCTATGGCCTGTGGCTTGTTATCTTTTGAGACATAAAGACCAAGTCTGCTGAAGATGAAAATGGTCTGTCCAAGCAATAGCTCACATCATCCCTCCAGAGGAGCTGAGAAGGGAAGAAGCAGAGGCGGATCAAAGCTCATCATAATTGGTCCTTAGGGAAGTTTTGCAGTCAGACAAAAGACACTCTGAAAAAAGCATGTCTTATATCTTCTGGGGGTTCTGGCCTTGGAAAAGAGCAAGTGAGGTACACACTGGAAATCAGACATGAAAACCAAAACTAGGTTTCAAATTGCTACTTGGCTTTTTTCCTTTTAAAGTGATAAGCAAGCTTATTTTCCCAGTGTGTGTATACATATGTATAATCAACCCCAACTTTAGAGAAAAGTCCACATAAACAGCAGCTTGAGCCAACCTCACTTCCCCATACCTTACTAGGAGTTGGTAGACCTTAAAAGGGAATACTGTCTGACTAAAGCCAGACAACTGGCCCCTTAAGAGTACATTTATAATTTATTTATGGCTTAATATTTTCCACTGATAGGATTAATAAATCATGTTTTCATTTAACTTGTTTTCTCTGAGGTATGAATTTCTCTATTTTGATACCAGATCTTAACGTGTTTTATTTTGCTTGTCCATTTTTCAGTTCATTTTTGCAGCTACAGGGAGAAATTTATTGGTCTGTATTGCCGCCTTTCTGCTGTCATAGAGCTGGATTCTCTGAATACCCAACAGTCCCTAAGGGAAGCGATCTCAGACAGCGAGGTTGCAGCTGCCAAACAAAGACACCAGCAAGTTTTAGATTTCATTCAGGTAATTGTTTGTTTCTTCTGAGGAAAGAGGAAGGAAGAAGAGACAGGGTGGGAGGGGTAAACACCAAGCATGCGAAAGGCCAGCAGTCTGGGCTGATTCAAAGAACACAGTATGCAAGTAGCCTGTTGAGTTGGTTAAAATGTGGAGCTCAGAGAGATGCGATTTCTCAAAGGCTTAAGAAAAAGTTACAGGTAAATCACAACATTACTAAGAACTGTGTTAGCCACCATGGCAGGTAGTAGTATCTTTCCATACTGGAGAGAAAAATTACCCCCAGAAATAGTGACCAGAATATTATTCTTACCTGGCATGCCACTGATAATTTCAACAGAAAGAAAAATTGTATTAACTAACTCAGTATCTCAGAGGAAAAAAAAATGAAAATGACCCACCAGTTTATATTAACCCAAATCCAGTTAGACCTAAGATTCCTCGTGTTTTGGACTTCTTTCCAACAGAGCTGCCACTTTAATATGTGGCTACTGAGGTTTAAAAAATGCGTTCCTTGTCCATGGTCTTGTGTGGAAAGGCCTTATGTTGATCTTTGAGGGTCTTGTGAAAAGGGTAATGACTAGCAGTCAAGAAAATTTGGATCTGGCCTGAAATTGCCTCTAAATCCCTTGGCCAAATATTATGGTCTTTCTGTCCATCAGTTACCAAATTCACAAAATGAGTATAATAGCCATAGCCCCATGATAAATATCACTATGATATATATTCAGTTCAATTTGATAAATACTTATGAAACAATCAGGTATCAGGTACTGTACGGGAGATACAAAGTTGAATTAGACATGGTCCCTAACCTTAAAGAGTTTAAAATCTATCAGGATAGACAAGAAATATGTAAATTTACTATTTGTAAAATATGTTAGGTGCCAAAAGAGAAATACACCCTACCCCCCCAAAAAAAGTTCTGTGTCAACACAAAGTAAAAATTTACTTTCATTTGTGGGTATCAGAAAGTTGCCATGGAGAATGTAATTGATTTCTGAGTTCAGCCTACAGGGATAGGTTAGATTATAGTGAGGTAAAATAGAATGTGGAGCAAAGAGACAGTATAAATAGATAATAAGGCAGAGAGAATAGAAAAATAGTATTTGGGGGATGATAAATAGGCAAGGTTGGTTGGGGCATAAATTGAGTGATGGTTGTAAGAAATTAGGCAAGAATGAAAGATAGCAATGAGATCGAATCACAAGGGCTTTATAAAAGGTCAAGGTAAAATATTTGCATTTTATTCTGTAGGCAATAAGGAGCTAGCCAAAGTTTTGGAGAAAGTTACGTTAGAGGCTTTCACAGTTCTGTTTAGGATAGATTCAAGCAGGGAGGATATTCTTCCCATATATATTAGTATGACCATACTGGTTGTTTATTGTAAGCATTCACTCTGATTGGTCATGCTTACAAATAATTTGCATCTCTTTCCTGGAAGGAGACTAAAAGTAGGGAAACCAGATAAGAAGCTATTACAACTATCCAGACAAGAAGTAATGACAACATAAAATGAGAAAATGCTGTGAAGTTTGGACAAATAAATCTAAGTCCCAATATCCTCATCTGTTAAATAGGAATGATAATAATAGCACTACCTCATAGTATTACTGAGAGAATTCAATGGGATAATGCATGTAAAATGCCTGGCACATATTAATAAGTATGTATAAATTATATATTCATTCATTAACAAGAAGGAAAAATCCTTTGAAATATGAATATGCAAGATTTAGGAGTTTTGAAGTCCTCAGGAAGAAGATATTATAATTTACTTGCAAAGTGGTAAATTGATAAATCTTTAGGGTTATCTTACTTTCCTTGTCCTATAAATGAGGTCTTAGATGACCTCTCAGACTAAGGAAATAAACTTTCAAGAAGTTACTTGCTCTCTTGACCTGAAAACATAGTTTTTAAAAATTCAAAATATTTACCTCATCTATTTCATTTCCAGTAAAAATGGAACATAAATGGTGAGGAAGGGGTGGAAAAAAAGGGGATGCAGCACAGGGAGAATAGAAAAGACTGGCTTATCTTTTGAACTCAACATAAAGGACAATGGAACATAGTAAGAATAATAAGGGACCAGAAGTCAACAAGCATACATTTTTAGTCCTGAATCTTCTGATAAACTCTGGAGTATAGATAATTCATTGGATCTCCTGGTGCCTAAATTTCCTCATGTGTAAAATGAAAGGATTGGACTAGGTGACTTCTATGGGCCTCGTCAGCTCTAACATTTTATGACTTAACAACCAGAAATATTTTTAGAGAAACATTTCTCTAACCATGCCTTGGGTTCTATTTCTGCCTTATTCTACTTAAGCCTCCATGGATCCAGTATGTTCATCCAATGAGGAGGCTGACTTTCTTCAGTCTATTGTGGTCTCAAAACCTTTCCTGGAATTCCTGGCTCCCTCCTTACTCCCTGACAATTACCCTTGTTCCTTTCTTTTACATCTAGCCTTGGGCCTCACTGCCTTTTTCTCTTCCTTTTCATCACACCATTAGGTGGGCTGGATAAAGGCAGGCCAGGCCAGGGATTTCTTCAAATTTCTAGCCTGCTGTGGTCTCCCAAAGCAGGTAACTTGAGAGGCCCCTCTACATACTCCCCTTCCAGCCAGCCAGGTACACATAGACTTGGATAAAAGCCAATTCCCAAAAGGTTCAAAAAATAACTTCTTGGCCAGGGTAAAACCAGACTATCTCCTTGCACCCCTAGCCTTCAGTGGACCATCTTGCTCTAGGCAACATGGATAACTTCACTGAGTGGAGATCATTCGATGTCATCTCTCCCCTTATCTATGTTGACTTCTCAGTCTCTCTCTCTCTCTGCTCTCCCAAAATGAAAACCAGCTGCAGCCACTCACTCACTGATGTTCACAGCTCAGCCCACCGCACACCATAACCTGCAGAGGCGACCGCCAGTCGTGAGAGCATTTGTATGATTCCAGATCTAAGACAGTGTTGAAGTCACTACACAAACCAAACATTGTAAAAAGCAAGGGAGTCTATGTAAATAAAGTTAGGAAAAGAAGCCAAGAAGTACAGTGAGAAAGGAGGGGAGGGCTGGACCAGGGAGAGGTGTAGAAAATCATAGATAAGGTACATAGGCTTTATATACAGCACACGCAGCACAAATGTCAAAGTGTGGAGACCTGGAGCTTGGCATATTTTGAGCTGCTAAAGCCTAAAGGGCAATTAGGCTATAATTTATATAGTGTAATGCTCCAAATTCTCCTAAGCTGTAATAGGAATACAGCTCATTAAATATAGCCAATCTATCATCCCCTCAAGCACCTTGCAGCTGCGCTTGTGAGAAAACCAATCACCTTTACATTTTAATAAAAATATTATCTTGCCTGAGTACAGAGAAAGGAGTATAATTTATGGGATGAAAACTGAAATTTTTAAGGGGTAGGGTGAGAAATGGATGCAGAACTTTTAATCAACAGACCTAGGCAGTTCACGGTCTTTCTTTTTTAAAATGTGTCAGCAAGTCTTTAGAAGCTGAATTTGGACCTTAAAATCAGGGGGGATTATGTTGTCAGTTACTTTTAGATCAACCGTATAAGGTAAAATGGGTGAAAATCGGACTTCTTTTGGAGCAATTAACTAAGTCCTGTTAAACTCAATCTACAGGCCTCCCTGTACCTATTTTTTTAATTTCTGTTAAGGCCTCCTCACCTCATCACTGAAAAAAATTAAGTAAATATTTTTGCATACAATTTTTTTAAATATCTACTCTAAGTCTCTCTACCCATCGTCAACAACAAGGCTGAACCAATCTTATCCAAAGAGAATGGGTAGGTTATTTATTAATAATCATATTCATTTCCTAGGGCTACTGTAACAAATTACCACATACTCTGTGGCTTAAAACTACAGAAATGCATTCTCTCACAGTGCTGGAGATCAGAAATTTGAAATTAAGGTATTAGGAGAACTGTGCTCCCTCTGGAGATTCTAGAGGAGAATCTATTGTGCCTAGAGGAGAATCTATTGTGCCTTTCCAACTTCTGGTTGGCATTCCTTGACTTGTAGCCACATCACTCCAATCTCTCCTTCCGTGGTTACATTGCCTCTTTTCTCTTATTCTGACAAATCTCTCTGCTTCACTCTTATAAGAGTGTCCTTATGAGGACATTTGTTGTTGGAATTAGGGCCCACCCAGATAATCCAGGATAAATAACTCCTCTCTAAATATTTGACTTAATCACACATTTTGCCATATAAGGTAATTTTTAATTTTTTATCATTAGGTAATAGTCACAGGTTCTAGGGATTAGAATACGGGCATATCTTTTGGAGGTCCACATTCAGCCTATTACAGTAACCAGGACTGTCATTGTAACAAATGAAAATTTTTTAACAATGTATAGTTTATAAAGTGTACTCATCTACATTATCTTACTTAATCCTTAAAATGACTCTGATAATAGAGATCTAAAGAATTAGGTAACCATTCTATTCATTCATTGGTTCATTTATTCATTCATTGAACAATCATTTTTTGAGTACATACCTACTCTGTACATCTGAAGGTAAAAAATACAAAAGCACAGTCCCTGTCCTTGACAGGTACTCTAAAAGCTGTCCACAGTCATGTATGTAGTGCCTTTAAAATAACTTTGAGACTAGTATATGCTGCATGAGGTAGAGCCAATAAAAGCCAGCTGAGATAGCAACAATCACATTGGGAAAAATTCAGCAGAGTCTCATCTGGGATTCCCACATTGGCTTTACCCTAAACTTCAGATTTCTCCCTTCAAAATGACTCAGTGCCTCCTCATGGGCCTGCCCTCTGCTGAACTTCCCGCCCAACTAACCAAGCTAACAAAGCCTGAAGGTCAATCTCCTGCTTTGGTCACTAGCCCTCAATACTACACCAAGTCCTATCACCCCAGGACAGGACAGAACTAGAAAACAAGGAAAAATGGCTATTGGCCACATAGTGCCATTCATAGTTCACTCTAGCTGGCCTTTCACTCTGAACATGGCAGACTGAATGTCACAATTTCAGACTCTACTCTGTGTTTGCTAGGAGCACCAGGTTTGTGGATATTCTTTAAAGAGGAGGTTTTTAGTGCAGATTAAAGATGTAAGAATAAATTTTGAAAATAAAATATAACACTAGGTAGTACTTTATTTTTAAAACCTCTATAATTGGAGAGAGATTAACATTGCATCTATCTGGAAGCTGAGTGATACCAGCTTCCTCAAAAATAAATCATAAAGTATTAGAGCTGGAAGGGACCTTAAATATCATCTGGTCCAACCTCTTCTTTTTATAGTTGAGTAAATGGGCCCAAAGTTGTTAATGGCTTGCCCAAGGCATGCAGTAAAATTAGATACAAAGCCTACTACAAGCTCCAGAGTCCTAAGAAAAAAATGTGTAACTAACAGCCTCTCCTTGGAGATAGAATAACCAGAAAGCTCATGGCCAGTGTCTACCAAGATCTAACACAGAACATCTGTCATCTATAGAGAAAAACACAAAAATATAAGTGAATTTTATACCAATAGGCTTCAAAGAAACTACTATTATACTTTATAATAAAAATGTCATTAAAATCACTTTGGTAACCCAGAAATTAAAATATAACCATCTAAAATGGACTACCCTAAAAATGTAAGGATGTTTAAATTACTGAAGCACAAACTATTTAAGGCTGGGCATGGTGGCTCATGCCTATAATGCTAGCAATTTGGGAGGCCAAGGTGGGAGGATCAGTTGAGGCCAGGAGTTCAAGACCAGCCTAGGCAACATAGCAAGACCCCCATCTCTACAAAAAATTTAAAAATTAGCTAGGCATCGTGGCGTGTTCCTGTAGTCCCAGCTACTCAGGAGGCTGGGGCAGGAGGATCACCTGAGCCCAGGAGTTTTGAGGTTGCAGTGAGATATGATGACACCACTGTACTCTAACCCAGGCAACAAAGCAAGACCTTGTCTTTAAAAAAAAAAAAAAAGAAGAAGAAGCTGTTTTGCACTTTAGAAGCACTTTATATGTAAGAAAGTAATAAGTTGAATATATAAAGTTACTTCTTTTCTATTAACATAGGTGTCCAAAAATCTCTAATTAGCAAAATATTTCAATACTTTGTTTTTCTAGTTCATATATAAGAACTAGAACTGTATTTCTTTATTAGAGTTTTCTGAAATTCAAACCTTATCATATACCTTCCCTACAATATCCCCATGAAGAATATTTCATTATATGCTAAGAAATAATAACCCTTTTTGTGTGTGAACAATGTACCCTGCAGTACTATAAGGAACTTACAAATTCATCATTTCAGCTAATCATCACAGCAACTCTGGGAGGTATGAAAGGGAAAATGTTTTGTCCACATTTTACAAATAAGGCAACTAAGGCTGAAAAAGGTCAAGTGACTTGCTAAGGGTTACTATAGCACTAATAAGTGATGTATCCAGCTATAATCCAGGTCTTCTACTATTTGCACTAAATGATACAGCATTTTGGGTAAAAATATACAAAACATAAGATATTACAAAGAAGAGGTATTTTCTTTCTCAGCAAACCTACATCAAAAACATTTCACTCTTACTCAAAAGCATTACTGTAGAAAATGTATCATCTTTGACTCTCAGAGAAATTTATTCCTTTTTATTAATAAGAACTATTTGATAACTTAATGTCTTTTACCATTTTATTCCAAAGCAAATAGATGAAGTCTGGCGTGAAATGAGATGGATCATGGATGCTCTACAGTATGCAAGATATAAACAACCAGTTTCTGGCTTGTCCATCACTAAGCTGATAGACCCCTCCGATGAGCAGAACCTTAAGAAGATCAATTCTACATCATCACATATAGACTGTCTTCCATCACCATCCCCATCCCCAGAGATGCACAGAAGAAAGGCAGTGAGTGGTAAGCAATGAGATCTTAGGTTCTGTTGTTCAGTCATCAGATTCTTGGTCCTTTCTATGCTGATGAGGTTGTCTGTGCTGAGGCACTGGTTTGAGCAAGTGGTAGGAAACACTGCTCAGTGCTAAGAGTCTACGAGAATAGAGGGAATAAAATCAGAACAGTGGAGGGGTAGGAAACTCAGGCAATAACCTGAGATCAACTTCATTTAGGGATAGGAAAGATTCATTCCAGTTATAGCCTATGCTTCCAAGATATAAAGGGACACAAAGCAGGGATATGGCTTCAGAGATGCAGAATGGGGACCACTGTGGTACCAGGTGAGAGCCACACCAGCCATAGGAATCTAACCAAAACTAAGTAAGGAAGGAGAACAAACCTAACCACTATTAAATAGGAGCTGACAGGAATCAGGCAGGAAGCAGGTCACAACCTGGGTGAGAGTTCAAGACAAACTTCCCATCCACATAGCACGAATGATCTGGGGTGGAAAGTGAGGAAGAAAGAAACCTTGGATAAACTAGAGTCCTGAAACTGAGTCCAAATAAATATCTGGACCTCATCATAGGTATGATGACCTTACCAACTAGACAGAGGAGATGCCTTTCAAGGCACTGCCACCCTTGGGAATTAAGTCTCACAGCAAAAACATGACTGGGTTAACACAGATTTCTACAAAATATCTATGCTTATAAGCAGAGAGAAAGCATACTAGGTAAAGGCAATATAATGCTCTTGCCTAGACATGTTGAGACTAATGCCATTTTTTCTAGTCAATTAAAATAACAACCATTCAAAGCATCTTTCTTGATTCTATAGCTTATGAGAGTGCCAATTTTTTAAGTTTTATAATATTTTAATAAATAGTTTTGGTTTGTGAGCTTGTCCTACAGGGGGCAGCATGGTGTAGCAGAAAGATTTTGGGCTTTGAAATCAAAGACCTGGATTCAAATCCCAGTTTTGTTCTACTAGCTGTATGAGCTTCAATAGATAACTACATCTGAGCCTCAGTTTCCATGTATGTAAAATAAGAATAATATATACACCTTGAAGAGTTACTTCTGAATAAGACAATCTATATCAGAGGTACATGGCATAAAATAGAAAATTATTGTAGATATCATAGTTAATGTTATTATTGTTATTATAGAAAACTTTAATGGTGATATGAGCCTTTTCTATAAGTGAGTTTTTGTGTGCTGCTATGTTTTAAAAACCTCAATGTGTAAAAATCAAAACCTGGCAAATGGAAGAACTTAGTAGACAATTCATTTACATTACCAAAGTCTATGATTTAACAAATAATTCAACAAAAGAATTATTTAAACAGAGTTTCTAGAGTGTATTTTTATAGACTCCCACTGGGCTAGGGATACAAATCAAATATCATCTCTGCCAGAAGTAAGGCTAATGAAAGAGGCAGATACATTAACAAAAAATTACACGATAATTGCATATGTACTATGAGTCGATTGGAGGTATTAAACCTTCAACTCGTAAGATCAAAGAGTGCTTCCTGGAGGAGGTGACAGAATCCAGTACTGAAGGATAAGGAGTTGGGCATAAAAAGAGGAAAGAGAAGAACATTATAAGCAGAGGAAGAATACGATACAACTGTGCTGTGATTTAGAGAACTGCAAGCAGTTTGGCTGAAATTCAGGATCTAAGGATGGCATTCATTTTTTTTTATTTTAAAAATTATTGATTACCCACTATGTGCCAGCACTCTTCAAAGTAACAGGGATATGGTGGTAAGTAAAGCAAAGTCTCTGCTCCCATAAGCTTATATTCTAGAAAGAGGGACAAACAATGAAAATATAAACAAACAAGATAATTTAGGATAGTAAACATTCCAATATATAATACGAAATAGCAGGTAGGCAAGGAGAGTGTTGAATTCACTAGGATAATCAGCAGAGACCTATCTGTGAAAATGCTATTTAAACCAACCTCAGAAGTAAGAGCCAGTAATGCAACCTGGAGTTGGAATATTCTATGCAATTAAACAGCAAAAGGCCTTGAGGTGGGTGAGGAATGGAAAGAAAACCAACATCTTTGACACACAGCGAACAAAAGGGTGAGTTGTAAAAGATAGGGGAGAGAGAGAGATGGGGCAGAATGGGCAGGGTTCGGTAGGCCAAGGTAAAAGGTTTGGATTTTATCCTACTTGTGATAAAAAGCTATTGAAAACTTTTATGCAAAGATTAATATGCTCTGAATTACTCTTTAAAATCAAGTATGGCTGTTATATTAAGAGGCCATAGGGGAAAAACACTGGAAGCAGGAAGACCAATTAGTAAGCTATTAACAAAGGAGATACCAACTTTTCTGACATGGGTGCCTCAGGGTATCATGCTGCCATTTACCAAAAAAAAGTAAGAAAGAAGGATAAACAAGATTGGGTGGTCAGGCATGTTGAAATTGAGTTAGTTTTAGAACATTTCAACAGAAAGAAACATTCAGGAGAAAACAAGATGTAGAAGTCTGGAACTTAAGTAAGAGAATAGGGCTAACAATATAGATTTAAGAATTTGTTGACATGTGAATGATGTTTGAAGCTACGAAAATGCTTGGGATTCACTAGAGAGAATAGATAGACTAAGAAGAGGAGAGTGTGGAAGGATCCCTGTGGAATGGGGCAGAGAAACTTCACAAACTAAGAAAGAACAACCAGAGAAAGAAGATTTAAAATACAAACACAAGAGAGTAGTGTCACAGGCATGTCAAATGATGGAGAAAGGTTAAATAAAACAACTGAGAAGCTGTTGCTTCACTTTTTTCAACAAGAAATCATCAGTAATCTTGATGAGAGCAGTATGTGAAAGGAAAGAGATAGAAGCTGAACAGAAGTAAATCAGGGAGTATATGAGAGGTGAAGAAGGGAACCAGAAAGACTCACTCCTAAAATCTTGGCTGTGAAAGGGAAGGAGGAGGGAAGGCAGTTGCTGGAGAAATGTAGGATTGAAAGAGTATTTTTTAAGGCAGGAAAGCTATATATGCTATGATGTTCCACAGTTCATTTAATTCTACAGACAACTCTTCAATTTTCTTTCCACCTTCACAGCCCTTGTCTGCCCTCTCAGCTCACAGAACTTTCCCAGTGTTTCATCTTCTCTTGGCCCCAGGGTCCTAAGTGGATTCTTCCTTGGCTGTATGAGGGTGGCCTTCTCTATGCTATAGAAATGCCAAACTCTCAGGTTGGCCTGAGGATGGGTTGCACACACTCCCTGCTGGGAGGATCTGGCCAATTACATTTGGATTTTATTATTAACTTAAAATGTGAGCAATCATCATTCTGTTTCTTAAAATATAACTCTCTCTTGGGTCCATTTACTTCTTTGAAGCCAAGATTCCACAGGCTACGAAACACAAAGATGTGGAGGGCAGCAAATGACAAATGGAATCCAGTGACAGGGAAGCACTGTTGAGAGTTGGGGAGAAACATTTAGTGTCCTATCCTCTCACAAAAGCAAAAGCCTTTCAGAACAATGAAATCTGCCACTGCATACTTGGTCCTTTCCATGAGTGTGACCACTTTGAATTGTTTGGAAACCATTTATGAAGGGGGAAAAATACAATTTAAAGGAATATCACTGCTGGGTTACTCACAGGGCAAAGTTTGCAGCACAATTCCATTCTGTGTGGGTAGGGTTCACTAACTTCTAAGGAGCCTGCTGGAAATATAGAGCCTATTGCAAACCTAGCCTCTGGTGCCAGTCCAAGATTCTGTTTTAAGGCTATTGAGTACCATGGATTTGTTTGTGCATATCTGTTGGGGGTGGGGGAGGAAGGGAGTGGAACTCTTTAACTTATTTCCCATTTTTGTGTGGTTTTCAAAACACAAAGTAGAACTCCTCTGAGTCAATTAAAATTAAGCATCTCCCAAGGATCCAAGGGGGAAAGTTGGCTCCTAGAAAAGGCAGCTCAAGGCAGGGGGTGGAATGATTTGGTCCATCACATGGGTATTTTCTCTCCCACTCCTTTTCTGTGGGTATAGTGGTCACAGGCAGCAGCAATTTTTTTTTCCGATACTGCTGTTTCTCCTAGTGACGCATGGGTGAGGCTAAAGGGGAGGGGGGCGTTGTTTCAACCTTCAGATGCATTTGAAGATTATCCTGATCTTCCAAATGTAAATCTTCCTGTTAACCTTTTCCCATGTGATATTAAGAACATTATAGCATAAACTAAACAGCTCAAAATATCAACAGGAATCTGGAGATATTTTTCTCTTGGGAAATTACAAAGTGAACAAACCCCTGAGGCCTGATGAGAGATTCAGTAAAATTCTTCATTTATAAATTATTTAAATTCTATTCAAACACAGTGAAAATAGATTCACTGAAACACATATATAGAGATATAGATATATATATTATATCTATATCTATATTTATATGGATAGTGATACATTGAAAATATGAAGCTAGATTTTAGAACAAATATGAATTATTATTCCTTTCTGTCTTGCCATGCCCCCTGCCTTTAAGAGAAAAGCAATAACTTTAAATCAATTATTCTTTCCTGAAATGTCATCTCCTCATAACGCCCTCAAAATCCACACCAACTCTTCTCTGCTGTTGTTGGCCTGACCCACAGAGACCAGGAGTTACAACATCCATTACAATGGCAAGAAAGCCAAGCTTCCTAAGCCAGCACTAATACTATGGGCAGCACTTTCATCAAAGAGTTCCTGGGTCAACCAGAGGGGAAACTCAAGGTTCTACCAGTGCTGGCCTGCCCAGTGGGGCCTCTAAGGGAAATGGAGGAGTACAACCAGGTTTATTAAAATAACAACTGGGCAAGGTGCCTACAATGGTTAATGGAGCATATGGCCTGGATCTGGGAATGGAAGCTGCACTTTGCGTTCTTTTCCAGGAAGAGAGGGAGTAGCAGTGGCTTAAGTCCTTGGAAATTCTCCTCAGTGCCCTGGCTGGCATCCTGGAGATTTTCCCAGACTGTTCTGGGAGGGATATCCCACTCTAAGCAATAGGTTCCACTAAGTCTTCTAATAAATAATACAACCGCCATGCAAGTCAAATATTTAGATTCCCACTAGAGAAGTGTTTCCCAAGTGTGGGTCCATGAACCAACAAGATAATATTTACCACTTCATACTGAAGCCCTTTTGCATCTCCTCCCTGGGTTACCACAGTTACAACAAGGTCTTCTCTTGATTTATCTCCTAATTCCCATGCTCTTAGGAACTATAGTAAATAAGTTATATCATTTACTAATTCACTGTTAAGTATAAGTTAGAAAATGCAGCACTGGACTAGATCACCACCAACAAAAGATATCATATAAGAAATTATTATTCTTCTTTATTATCAATAGCAATCTTACAGAAAAATCTTGAAGCGTATCTAATTACTGGTTTATATTTTAATGATCTTGATATGTTTTCCAGTTATTTTCTACTAAGAGTGAAAGGAATCTCAATAGTATTAGTATCTTCTGTTTGTAAGCCACTTAAAGTATTTTTAACAAACTAATTTAATCCTCATAGTACCTCTAGAAAATAAGCAATATAATTGCCTATGTGCTACAGATGAAGAAAGGTTCAGAGAGGCTAAGTGATTTGCTCAAAATCATATATACAGTAAGTAGCAAGACAGGACTTCAGCCCAGGTTTGTCTAACAATTGTTCTTTCTGCTACACCTGGGCTAACTTTTAAGTCAAATATCACCAAAGTTAAAGCAAAATGATTTGGGTGATTATTTTCAGGAATTTCTATGGTAGATTAAGTAAATTAGATCCTTTCAGGATGTTTTCAGTATTGTTTTTAACAGACAGTCAAATCTCACTACTCCCAGATTTCAATATGCTCCCAGTGTTTCAATTCCACTCAACATACTTTACTAAGAGCCTTCTATGTACCAGTTATAGCACAATGTGCTAAGAACATGATTAAGACACTGTCTAGCTGGGAGGTTCTCATGGTCTGCTCATGTTTCCATGTTCATATTAGATGATCCGGAAAATACAGAAGATTCTACACATCTGTTTGCTTGACTTGTTACTTAGTCCTGCAGTTCCCAACCCCTGGGCCACAGCCCAGTACTGGTCTGTGGCCTGTTAGGAACCCAGCACACATCACCGCCTGAGCTCCACCTCCCCCCTACCCCCACCACCACCACCCACCTCTGGTCTGTGGAAGAATTGTCTTCCACGAAACAGATCCCTGGTGCCAAAAAGGTTGGGGACTACTGCCTTAGTCCATTCCTTCAATGACTGATTTACTCAGTATTTACTAAGCAGAGATGAGTAAGACATAGTGTGCATGCTCTCTAAAGTTCACAGTCCAGTGAGGAAGACAAATATGAAAATGGATAATTTATAATAAAACTTAGTACATGCAGTAACATAGATATAAATAAAATGCTATAAGAGCCAAAAGAACTGAGCAACTAACCCTGCCTAGGGAAACCAGCACAGACTCTCCCCGAGAGACTGGCTCTCAAACTATGATGCTTCATTGAAATATCAAAATGTTAGCTACTTTAAAGCATATCTTCATATATTCCTTAGTCCCCTCCAAACAATAAATGCTCACTATTTGTATGCTAACAGAGCAAAGTACAAACTGCTTTTGCAATGTGCTTGACCTGACTATGGACTGAAAAGAGGAAGAAAGTATCACAAACTCCTCAGTGGTTGCTTCCAGTTATAGTCATTTTTACTATCCTTCCACTAGTGGGTTAATGGTGGCCTCCAAAAACATATGTCAATGTCCTAACCCTCATAACCTGTTAATGTGACCTTATTTGAAAAAAAGGGTAATTGCAGATATAATTAAGGATCTTAAGATAAGCTCATCCTGGATTATATGAGCGCGCCCTAAATCCAATGACTAGTCTCCTTATAAGAGATAGAAGAGAAGGCACAGACATAGAAGAGAGGCCATGGGAAGACAGAAGCAGAGATTAGAATGATGCACTCACAAGGAATGCTCACAGCCACCAGAAGCTGGAAGAGGCAAGAGAGTATTCTCCCCCTAGAACCTCCAGAGTGTGGCCCTGTTGACACCTTGATTTCAGACTCTGGCTTCCAGAGCTGTGAAAGAATAAATTTGTTGTTTTAAACTGCCCAGTGTGTGGTAATTTGTTAGAGCAGCCACAGGAGACTAATGCAAGATCTAATAGGTTTCCCTAGCAGTAGCAATGTCAAGAAGCCCTTACTAAGAGCTTAATTAATATAACTGTGTGGGTACCACAAAAAGTGAATTAGATGAACCAGGTCCCACCCCTCAGAAGCTTCCATGGAAAGGCTTATGGAAATGCTAGGTGGATGGCAATATAGCTGGTCTTTGGAGTAAGACAAATTTGCATTTGGCTGCCTATTCTGCCACTTATCAACTATATGAATTGGAAAATTTAATAAGGTTAAGCTTCAGTTTTCTCATCTGCAAAATGGGAATTTTTGTGAAGTGTTAAATGAAACAAAGCACTTAGAGCATTAGCATTATGGCTGGATCACAGTAAGCACTAAGTAAATATCAAATATTATTATTGCATATACTTATTTACATAAACATGTACATGCAAATAGCTGAATAGACAACACTGATCAGATAAATGGAGAAGGAAGTTCAACTAAAGTCAATTATGAATTCTTTGTATGAGTCCTATTTCAAGCCCAATTTCAAATCGCCAGTTAAATTTTCTTCTTCATCACTCCTAAGGAACCTATCCTTGCCATCATCAAAGACAACCAACAATCTTTTTTTTAAGTCCAATACTTTTTAATCTCAAAATATTAATGGGTACAAATGTTTTAGGTTTACACGGATCACTTTTGTAATGCGTGAGTCCTGGCTATAGGTGTGCCCATCACCCAAATACTGTTCATCGTACGCATTAGGTAGGTTTTTGCCTCTCTCCTATTTCCCCCTCCCCCCAGTTGATTTGCACTGAGTTTTATCCCCCTCTGTGCACATGTGTGCTCATTGGTTAGTTCCAATTTAATAGTGAGCACAGGTGACATTTGTTTTTCCATTCTTGAGATACTTCACTAAGGAGAATGGTCTCCGGTTCCATCCATATTATTGCAAAAGGTATTAATTCATATTTTTTATGGATGAGTAATACTCCATGGTATTCATACCACATTTTATTAATCCACTCATGAGTTGATGGGTACTAGGATTGTTTCCACATCTTTGCAATTGTGAATTGTGCTGCAATAAACATTTGAGTACAAGTGTCTTTTTGATAAGAAGTCTTTTCCTTTGGGTAAATACCAAGTAGTGGAATTGCTGGATCGAATGATAGGTCTCCTTTTAGTTCTGTGAAAAATCTTCATACTGTTTTCCACAAGGGTTGTACTAATTTGCAATCCCACCAACAGTGTATCAGCATTCCTTTCTTTCTGCATTCACACCAGCATTCGGACAACCAACAATCTTGAGATCCTCTAACCTACAGTGCCCTATTTTTCCCATTAAAGATGGAAGACTATATTGTCTGAAATTTTTAAAAATATCAGTCATTCAGCCCAAGTCTTTACCCATTTCTTTCCTTTTAGCTTGAAAATCTTTTTGTATTTGTCTTCTTCTCTAACCACTTGTCTCTGAGAACAAGTCTTTCCATCTTTCTCACTAAGGACTGATGCCAGCACCAGTACTTGCAATTAATTACCTCTCCTGGTTATATTCATAATCTCGCCACTCATATCTTTAACCATTCCCTCTCCAATAATTCCTTCTTCTCAATACCAATAAACATCTTCCTTCAACCTTGCTAACCAACCAGGCTCCCATTTCATCTTCCAGATGTTTTGGCCATCCCCTGTGCTCAACCTATCCCATATTAAATTTGCCATCCCTTCATCTGCCCAAACCAAATAAGGGTTGCAATTTAACTTTTCTGGTTTAATTTTCTGTCTTCCCAGGAACCACAGCTTGTAACCTATTAATAACTTTGGGGCCTATGCACTCGCTTCTCCCAATTGTCTGGAACACTCTTCCCTGCAACTTTTACTGGTTCCTACTGATCACTGAGTTCTCACCTAGATTCCCTGTTCTGCAGAGATCCCTTCCCTTGGCCACTTTATTGAAAGAATTTTCCCCTTAAGTCACTCTCTAGCTAAAATCCACTTTCATTTTCTTCATAGAACTTTGTACTATCATGAATTAATCTTAGGCATTTTCTCACTTGTTTGTCTAATCCAACCTCTATGAGCTGCTTGAAAGCAGAGATTTTCCCTAGCACAGAACACCAGCTCAGTAAACATATTTGAATTAATGACTTTGCTGAATTTCTACTTTTCTCCATACAACCCCAGCTCTTGCTTAGCCTCATAGTCTGAACAAGGTAAATACTTAGAGGAAACAAAGCTTGTACCACAGCTTCCTAGCTGGCCTCCCTGATATCTCTTCCTCATCAAGTTCATCTTACATCCAGCCTGCTACCTTACTATTTATATACTAAATCACAGCTCTCATCTTGTCAATTCTTCAAAATTCTTTAATATTCTTTAAATCCTGCCCACTGGCTACAAAATTAGGTACAAACTCCTTATCTAGACATTCAATACACTCCTCTGGTTATACTCTACCTTTTTTAAAAATTAAATGCTCTTTTAAAAAAGCATTTATTTTGAAATAATTACAGATATAGAAAAGAAATATAGAGGAAGTCCCATGCACTCTTCCCTCAGCCCCCCACTAATGTTACCATTTTACATAATCCTTGTGCAATATCAAAACCAAGAAGTTGGTACAATCCATAGAGCTTATCCAGATTTCTCCAGTTACACATAAAATCATCTGTCTGTGTGTGTGTGTACACACATGTACCTATACACACACATGGGCTTGCATGTACAAATCTATGCAATTTTATCATGTGTAGCCTTGGGTAACTACCACCATCAACAGGACACTCAAGTGTAACATCACCACAGAATTCCTGTTCCCCTTTTATAGCGTTACCTATCACCTCATCCCTACCCTTGGCAACTAATAACCTGTTCTTCATCTCTAAATTTATGTTATTTCACAAATGTTACGTACATGGGGTTCTTTCTTTTTATTGATGAGTCATATTTCATGGTATGGAATACAGTTTGTTTAACCATTCATACTCTGAAGGACATTTGAGTAGTTTCTATTAATGGTTTGAGGGTATTACCAATAAAGTTGATATGAATATTTTCATGTACAGGTCCTTGTATGAAAATAAGCCCTAATTTTTCTGGGATAAATTCCCAAGGGTGCAATTGTTGGCAACCTGCATTTGTAGCTTCATTTTACCAAAATTCCATTTCTGCTCCCCATATTCTAGTCAAACAGGACTGCTTGCACTGTTTTCCTCTTCCTCTCTGGTTTCTAATCCTCTTATTGTTTGCATGTTATTAAAAGATGCCTCAAGTCACTTTTTGAAAGTGGATGAAGAAATAAATTAATATAGAGAATAGAGATGAACAAATGGAGGTAAAAAACAAATATGAAATGATAGAGTATTTCATCAATCCTGTCCCAATAAATTGTAATCCCCCTTTCCTATATACTTGCATCTTATTTGGTAAACTTCTCTTATAAAACCTGTGTTCTGCCATAGTCTCATGAATGCATATTTGCTTTATACCTCCATTAAAATAGTAAACTCCCTAGATACAGATATAATTTCTTATTAATTTTATATCCACTCAATTACCAAGTACAGTGCTTCTGTCAAAGCAGGAACTCAAGCAATACAGAAAAGATTCATTGTGAATGAATGGATGAATTAAATATCTCTTCCCTAAAAGGGCTCATGCTCTAACCAGGAAACCATAATGTTATATTTACATAAGAAAGATAATTAATAATACAAATCTATACAGGCTAAGTACGAAAGCACAATGAGTGTTACAGCAGTACAAAGACGTGAGCAATCCCTTTTGGGACAGTTGGGAGATGCTTCCTAAAGGAGATTATGTTTGAGGAAAATGTGGAACAGACGAGAAGACATCAAAAAAGTAGGAGAGGGAATCCTTTTTGGTAGCCATTATTTAAAGAACAATATATAAATTGATTGCATCCTTTGTAACTGCTGGATAATATTCCACAATACAGATGTGCCATGATTTATTTAACCATTCTCCTACTGATGAGCATTTAGGATTAAGTTTAGATTCATGTTATAGAGAACCCAAATAAGAATCGTAAACACAAGGTATTTTCTTTCTTTCTTGTGTGAGAGAAGCTCAGAGGTAGACAATTCAGGGTTGGTATGTGAACTTTATGGTCTTTAGACATCAAGCTCTGTTTTTCAACACCAACATCCTAGCACATGGCTTCTATTTCCAAGGTTGTTGCATGACCCTATCCAACACATCCTGTCACAGGCAGATGGAAGAAAAGAACAATGAAATGGCCCATGTCCCAGCTAAGCCACCTTCCTTTAGGCAGACTTCCAGAAGTTTGATACAATACTTCCAGTTCCATCTCAGTGGCCAGAACTTAATTATATGGCCACAACTAGCTGCAAGGGAAGCTGGGAAAAAAAGTAGTATTTTATACGAGTATATCACTGTCCCAAACAAAATTAATATTTTGTAACTAAAAAAAGGATAACGGACATTGGGTAACAACCAGCAAAGAGAAGGAAAAACTGATACCTTGCCCTGCCAATTATGAGCAAGTATGCATGTCATCCTTGCTCATCCAGTCAGGAAAAAAAAAAGTGCTTTACACCCTGACTCTAAAATAAACAAGACAAAAAAACATTCCATCTAGCTCTAGTCCCTAAAATAGAAAAGACGATGATACTGACTCCCTACCAAAACAAACTTTATCCCTGAATTTTTTTTATCAGCAAGCTAGTCCTTCAGAATATGGACTCCCTTGCAGAACTCAGCAAGTAAATTATGTTTCATTTCTTAATGCTTCTGTGCCTCTGTCTTCCTTTCACAGCACTCTCAATAACAAGATAATTTCTAGTTTTTCACTATTATAAATCCTGCTGAAGTAAACAACTTGTAAATGCCTCCATGTGTACATGGTAACAATTTCTCAAACATAGATACCTTTCTCAAACATAAAGACCTTCCAGGACAGGTGATATGAATATTTTTAATATAGATAGACTACTAAACTGCTGTCCAAAGAACTGTTCCAGTTTATACTTTCCCCATCATTATGTCTCTGACTTCCCACACATCACCAACACATGAGATTATCACTCTTTTGTGTTTTCTAAATTTGATGGCCAAAAAATGCCTCATTGAAGTTTCAACTCCCATTTCCCTAATTACTGTCTAGGTTGAATATAATAATGTTTATTGGTCGTTTGAATTAATAAAGTGTTGGTTCTTACATTCTGCCCATTTGCATGGTCTCCTTACTGATTTCTAGAAGTTCTTTATATATCCAGGATATTAATCTTTAGTTATACATGTCATTATTATTTTCTTCCAATCTATCATTTACCTTTTTACTTTATGATATAATTTGTTTTATAAACTATTAAACTTTTACGTAGCCAAATATATCAGTCACTTTTATCACTTCTGGGGTTTTATCTTGCTTAAAAAGACCTTCCCACCCAAAAATTACAAACATATTGTCTTTTAATACTTTTAGGTTTGCTCATTATATTTAACTCATATGGAATTTATTTTTATATATGGTATGAGGTAGGACTTTCTCTAATTACTTTGCTAAAAGGATACCAATTATCCCACTATATACTGAATAATCCATTCACTCCTCTACTTTGAAATGTTATCTTTACCATATGTTAAATTATCACACAGAATTATCACACTGTTTCTGGACTTTATTTTTCTATCCTATACCTCCATCTGTCCATTTCTACACCAATACTGCAAAGTTTCAATAACCAAAGCACTATAATATTCTTTGATATCTGTTAATCAGGCTCCTCCCTATTATATTCTTAAAAAAAAAAAGTTGACTACTCTTCATTAATTTTCTCTTCCAGATTAATTTCAAAATTAATTTATTAAATTCCATTTAAAAATTCTGTTAAGATTTTTTTTACTGGGATTGCCTCAGTTTTACAGATTAGTAATTAGTTGTTCTTTTTAAGAGGACTTATATGTTTTCAAAAATTAACATGTATTTACCAAGTACCTGCTATGGGCTCAATTCTGTGGGAAAGTCAAAGGATTTTAGACAGTCCTTGCCCTACAGAAATGTACAACCTGATTGGGAAAAAATATATATAAACAACTAGCACATTAAATGACAAGTATCTATAGACTTAAACTTGTAGCTCTCTCATGGTCGTTACAGTGTGCACTTTGAGGCTTATTTCTGCCTAACTTTACTTCTATTTCTGCATTTTCTTTCAAACACCTGGTGCTGTGGTTAAGTATTTAGATACATTATTTTTCAGCCACCATAGGTAAGAAGTTCTATTATCAACCCCATTTTACAGATAAGTTAACTGAAGCACAAAAGAAGTTAAGTAACATTCCCAAAATCACAGAGCAAGTAGATGGAGGGCAACTAGGATTAGAAACCAACCGACTTTGGCCACCAAATCTGGCCAAAGACAGTCGTCTTCTTCTTTCACCCTTTTAAATTCCTGCTATTTTGTCAAGTGCAAAAATCATCTCCAAAATAAGAATAGAGAATGAATTAATAACATCCAGCTTTGTTTCCTGTTTTATCCTCTCTACAAAACCCAGCAAATAATAAAAGCGTGTGTAGAGAATAAGAGGATGTTCCCCACTGCTGTCAGGGTTGGACCTGTCGGAGTTCCTCTCTCTCGTTTCCCTTAAACTAAGATCAGAGCCCACTACATAGCTTGCGGAGCCCCGTGCAAAATGAAAATGTGAGGCCTCTTGTTCAAAATTATTAAGAATTTCAAGCGATGACAGTGGCGCATTAAAAGAAGTGTGGGGCCCTTCCAAGGGGGCGGGGAGGTACCTAATGTGCCCATACTACAACTGTGAAGCAAGTTCTGGCTAAGTGTTTATATTCTTCCTGACATCCGTTACTGACTTTGCAGATTCACAGCCCTGCTCTGATGAAGAAGCCTGCTCGGAAGTCTTCCTCCCCACAGACAGCGACTATGACTCCAGTGACGCCCTGAGTCCCCGAGACCTGGACCTAGTCTACCTGTCATCGCACGACATTGCCCAGCAGGCCTTAAGCGGCCTAAGCGGCAGCGCCCCCGACGTCCTCCAGGTGCACGACATGAAGACCACTGCGGGGCAGAGTCAGGATCCCCAGGGCCTGGTCCAGGGCCCAGATCCCGACCATGCGTGTTCCGAGTTCCTCCACAGCCTGACTCTCACGGGCTTTGCGCCCAAGAACCACGCCAAGATGGTGCCAGGCGCCCGGCCGCCGCTGGGCTTTCTGGGAAAGCGGAAGCCAGGCAAACACCAGCACTACGGGGGCTTCAGCCGCCACCATCGCTGGCTGCGCATGCGCAGCGAGACACAGTCACTGTCGCTCTCTGAGGGCATTTACACACAGCACCTGTCCGGGGCCTGCGGGCTCCCCCAGGAAGCCGGGGAGGCCGACCAGTCGGGACCCGCATTCGATGGGCCCCGGGGTCTGGCTCTGGCCCATGCCGCCAGCCTCCCTGAGGAGCAGAAGAGCAGCCGCCATGACGCCAGGCCTTCAGTCCACCGCATTTATGTTGAGCCCTACCCTGAGGACCTGGTGGCCCAGGACACGAAGCCATGGGCCGGCTTGAGCCCACCCCCTGGAGGCCACTCTAGTCTGCCCTGCCCCACAAGCCCCAAGATGAGCCGGGAGGGCCCTCCCACCTCCCCAGTGTCAGAAATACTCAGCAGCATGCTTTAGGGAGGCCCACCCTGGCTCTCCACTTTTGCACCCCTCCTCCTTGCATTTTCCATCACCCTACCCCCAGCTTGCCCCCTACATCCCTACCCATTTTCAAACGTTTTGAATGTTACACATCCAAAGGTTACAAATTTAAGACCCTCTTTTTTAGAGTAAAGTGAGGATGGAGGCCAGAGTTGCCAGTGTCATAACCAGACCAGCCTAGAAAGGGCATGGAGGAGGTTTTGTGTCAACATGGAGTGCGAGATACAATGATTCAAACTTGCCACCTTGGTGACACCTGTGGCTCAGGTAGGCCAGCTCAAAAAGACACCCTCTGTTCTGCAGCGGGTCTATAATCTCACTCTGGGTTTAGGACTCTTTCATGAATTTGTTTGATAAGGAGGAGTTCTATAGATGAAAATAAGATTAACATAGTTTTTCCTCCATTCCACACCTTTAGAAGAGTTTGATGGAAAACGATCCAGGTTGTGTCTCTAGGGCATGGAGTCAAGTGGACTTGTCCTGGGTTTCCTGTCAACTTAACCATGTTATTCCAAAGTACAAAGTTCTCAGGAATCACCAAGTCCAATTTATCCATCAGCACTTATCTGATTAAGTAGGCCTTGTACAGACCTTTTCTTTGCTTAGTGCTATATGGACACCACCAGAAACAAAAGCAAAGGACACTTTTCTAGCTCTGTCTTGCAAGGATAGAATAGGGCAGGAAGCAGCCCTTCCTATACACTCAGCTCCCATTCAAGCATGAAAATGAGCTTCATAAATTGTTCCAGGGTGCAAGGAAATGGCTGAGTTAAGTGAAAGCCTGAATTATAGACAAGACAAGGGGAGAGTGAGAAATATGAGCAAGAGTGTATTTCCTCTACAATTCTAAGACAAATCAAGTAAGTCCACAGGGGCTGTGTCTCTAAAAATCATAGTGGATCTGCTCCAGGTTCTTAGGTGGTGAAATTGTCATTAAACAAGAATGTGCCCTGCAGATATGGCCAGGCCTCACAGCCTCACAGGCACATCCACTCACCCCACATCCCAGGTTAAGGAACAGATTGTTCAGGGCTGGGATGTCTACCTTCCCCCTTTCAACCCATCCCTCCCGGTGTCAATTATGCCCCAAGATCATCCAGCCCATTGGCCTCAGGGAAAATCTCCTTAGAAGCCCCTGCCAGTGGTTCATTCCAAGGATATGTTCAAAAACACCTGGAAATCCTGCTTTGGTCTCATTGCCCCTTACCTGAATCTCTCACAAACAAGAAACTCAAAGATAAATCACACTGCATATTCAGAAAACTCATGAGTCTTCTCATCTCCTGGAGCCAAGACCCATTCAGTTCACTGACATTCTAAATGGTCCTTTTCTGCTTCACAGGCATTTCAGTTAAATATTGCTCTTTATGGCCTTATCCTTGTCCACACAGTTCTACTATTCCTCCTCATGGGAGTTCACACAAAGTCCCCTGTTCACAATGTTATTCTGATCCCTTCCATTTTTAAAACATTTGATTTGAACATAAATAATTACCCTACTGGAAAGGTACAGATTTGGCCCATGGCCTATGGTCATTAGGAAACTAAAGCCCAGAGTTCAGTCTTTATTTTTTTAAGAGATTTTATACTCAATGAACCCCCCCCCCAAGAATTTTGATCAGAATCACTACAGCTCCTTTTTCATGCCTGGGAGGATTTTAAAATGCAGTTTTCTTCTATCTAAGTGAATTCTATGTGTATGCAAAGAGTCAATGTTAGAACTAGAATGGACCATAAAATTTATATAAGTCCTTGGGTTTACAGATAGGTCAATTAAGGCCCAGAGAAGTTAAGTGACTTGTTCAAGTTTGCAGAGCTGATTTAGTCTCAGAGTTAGGGTCAGAATCCAGAGCTATTTCCTTTATAATAAATAGGCTGTTCAACTGGGAATTGGTACATATCCAGTCAACTCTTGATTGTCTACAGGCTACTAATCTATTTTGCAAATCACCTATCTCCTTCTAATTCCAAATTCAAGTCCTTTGCTAAACCTTTACCTAACAGGTTTCCAATATCACAAAACTCCTTGTTGCCAGGGAATACAAATTCCATGTCATAGATATCTAAGCTAAGTTAATTAATTAAAAAGCAAATTTGGGAGAAATGTCATTTAAAATTTATGCCTCCTAGTTATTAACAGGAATGACAGGTCATCTGCACTCAGTTCGTACTTATGTCTAATTATATCAATAAGATAGATTGTGTATGTTTTGAATGAGTTTATGAAATAAGATTCTGGAATTGTCAAGAACTAAGAAGCCAAGCAATTCTCTGATCCTGACCATGGTGATAACATGGGAGGAAGACTGTGACTGTGAACCAGATGGGAGCCATTCAACAAGCAGCAAAGGTAGAAACTGACCCACCCTTCTGATCTCTCATTGGTTCTGGTGTACTGGACCAAAACTGCATTAATTTAAAGCCCACTAATTTATACTGGAGACGGAATGTTATTTTTTCCTCTTCTATGAGGAAATGAGGCATGCCCATGAAATGAATAATGCACATTAGATTTCAATGGGCATACTTAAGCTGCTTAAAAATCTCTCAGCAATATTCCTATGGAAAAGTGGATATGTTATATCCTCGATAACTAGCTATTTGTTCAGATAGGTTCTCCTGTACCTGCACTTTGCAACACTTTGTGAGCCCAGTTTAAATTACTAATAATACATTCTTATGAGAGACAACCATATTCTCTAATTCCCAGTCCTATATTCATTCAGCCAGTCTTCTAATTGTAGATACTTTACAATGTCTGAGGACTTTTTGTTTGTTTTTGTTTTGTTTTATTTGGATATGATGAACTTTTGTCTTTCTATTCTTTTTGAGTCCAATCTGAGGTCTCAGGAGGAAACTTTCTTATCCCAGGTCTCCTTTTCCAGGGTTTTCCTAACATGCTTTACTCTCACTTGTAATATTCAGCTCTCATCATTTGTGAAAATCCTCAAAAATCATTGACTAAGGCCCTCCCGTATGTCTATCTCTATTCTAAGTCCCACAGAGGCCAAAGAATCATGGTAAAATACATTCCCAGGCCACAAGGAGCTGACTATCTTATCTAAGAATGTAGCCACACATTCACCATACATCTTCTCAGCAATGTCTCAGAAGAGGCACGAGTCTGTCTCCTCAGCCAGCCAGACCTAGTGCTTGTTGGGCTATACATCTTTGATTTTGCTCTTGCTGTATAGACTCATGAGGAAGGACAGCCTGGAAAATGCAAGCCATCCATGTATATGCTTGGCAACCATTTGCAAGGCTATCACATCCTTTTAATTGGTGAGCATACCTGAGAGACAGTAATTAAAAACATTCTTTCCACGGAATGAGCATTTCAAGAAGTGGATACTTAAAAATGAGATCCACTCCATTTTAACAACATTCACTAATGCTCGAAGCAATAATTACACTGGAGAAAATGGTTCCATTTGGTTTGAAAATTGAAGCCAGTTAGTAATAATATTTCACCAGTCCTCTTTCCTGAAGGATCCCAAAGCACTTTATGAAAAGCAATGACTGAAGCCTTGTTGTACTCCCCTAAAGAGACCTTGTCCAGTAGCCACCTGGCAAACTCCTACCCCATCCTTGCCAGGAGATCGTGCCAGACAAGTGGAAAAGAGGGCTGGCCTCTCATTCATTGTTATCCTGCCACACAAACGTGAACCCTGGTGAGTCTTGAGTTCTTCCCTTGAAGATAACTTTGTTAGATGGGGCATACCAGAAAATCCCAACTCCTCGGCCTCCTCTTGTTCTTCATCTTCCACTCAAGATGTACTCTTGGAGAATTGTAAACTCAAGCTGTTAAGAGGTCTGAGGTGCATTTAAATTCCACAGTTATGTTAACAGCACACAGAATCCAATGGCTTCTGAAAATGTATACATGTTAGGAAGATGACACTATTTTTCTATAGTTCTCTCAACCTTGTATGTAGCAGAGCTACATTCAAAGACAGCGTGCATCTCTTGGTATGTTTGCTTGTAAACTATAACATACCAGTAAGAGAGGGTACTTATAGATTAACAAGAGAACACTCTCAGAGAATTCCAAGCGCTACATTGTCACTTTTTAAAGTGAAAACATTTTTCCAGATGATTCAACGAAGCAAAGCTGGACTTTTTTTTTTTCCAAGATCATATCTTTAAGGAAATTTTTTAAGGACCTTTCTGGAAAGAAATGGTATCTCTTCATAGTAGGGTACACAAGGAAAAAACTGGTTTCTTTGCCAGTCACCTCTCATAAGATGTTCAAACACGTGGCTTATGACTGTTAAGCTAAACTTCAATGCGGCCTTACAAACAACAAGGGTAGTGTATTTGAAACCATGTTGTACAGCTTGGAAACTTATTCTAAGATCTTAATTCAGAGTTTTTCTGAGGTGTTGAACTTTGCCATTAGCAAAAAGTATTTTTAGAAAAATCCATTGACTGTTTATGAAGCACTGATTTTGCCATATTTCGGGTCTCTGGTTTTTCCACCGCATCTGCACACAGTAGTTATATTTGTTATTTCAATTATTTCTTCTGTTTCCATTAAAAATGAATTTGTAAAATGGTTATTCAAAAGAACAGTTGGTTTTGTTTAACAATAAGTGGACTGTGGAAAAATATTCTATTTTGATAAAGGAAGTAGGAGGTTTGTTGTTGTCATTATTTTAAATATTATCCTAGGGTCCTTCCCCTCCAGATACGGTCCTTTTTTTATTATTATTTTAGCAAAAGCCAATATTTAACCTAGTGGCAAAGCTTATGAAGCTATTGGTTAATGCTCTTTGCTTCTCTTCCTTTAGTCTGTGACATGAAAGTATGAATATATTTTTACAGTATTCATCATCTAGTAACTGATTTTCAAAATCCAAGTCTGGTAAATTGTAAATCACTCTGAGTTGCTGTGTTGCCCCTTGCCTTGTGACAAATCAGATGTTTGGATATATTCCACATATGTTGCCACAAGCATCAGTTTTATGTTTGTGATGTGATGGAAAAAAATTAAAGAATGTGTGTGTGCATGTATGTATGTGTGTGTGCATATATGTATGTGTGTGTGTATGTATGTGGTGATGGAGAGATGTTTCATAGAAAAAGTAATTTAAGTGACATTCTATTAGGCAGTATTTAATTGCTTCCTGCCCTATATGTACATAGTAACCTAGCTGATTATTGGTTGTTACTTGTTCAAAATTTATTGTATCTTGTTGCTATGTATGCAACTTGAGTGTAAAAGTTTAGACTTCAGTATGTTATCTGCACAATTTTGTGTGCTTTAACCCCCTGTAAATATGCAAATGAATCATGTATGGTGTGTTAAATATGACTTCCAATCTTGAAACAATAATATTTTGTAGTATATACATTTGGAAACTATTTGAACATTTTAAATGGATATTGTAAAGGGCCAGTACCCTCAATCAAAAACAGCACTGGTAAAATGCATGTTTCTTCAATCTACCAATTTATAAGAAGAGGTCAGGGATTAACAAGAATTAAGATAATTTTTCTAATGGCAAGTATTTTTGGTAATTTCCTACCTGCTTAATTGTATTTTCAAGAAAAATTGTCAGCAGAAGAAATCTTAGCTATCAGAGGGAATGACTTTGTTTCATAAGCATTAATTATACTTTGTATCTCACCTGATATTTTGTTGATATCTGTTAAATAATTCAAGGGTGAAGAAGTCAAAAATATTTTTGATTCTTCATAAAACATTTTGCTGTTTCAAGGATAGTTTCCAAGCCCTTTGTCTTCAGTGTGGAAAAATGTCAATTAAATAATAAACTAATGGAGTTCTTAGTACTTGGCTTACCTAATGCTTTTTCCATGTTTCAGTAAAGACAAAATTTTTTCAACCTGAGCTTTTAAAAATCTTCTCACTAAAATTTTGGAACAGTTATCATTTGGGGCATTGTTTTGATAATTATCAGCAAAATCTGACCAGTTGGCTCTTGATTAATGAATAGCATTTGGGTTACTTCTCTTTCATAACCTGTCATTGCCAAGTATTGAATACAGCAACAGGATGCTATGGCAAATACTCTCACTCAATTGCATCCAGGAGCTCGGCCATCTTAATATTGCTGCTTCCTCCACTGCATGGCATCTTTAAGTATCTTCAGTGCATTTCTGCATGTGCTGTCCTATCTCAACTTCTCCATCCCTTCTATTTCTGCACCCATGAAACTCCTTCTGCACCCACTCCCTCTGGCTGAGATATGAGATTTCTTCTGTGTTTAAGAAGACCACAAAGATATCATTTCCATACCAGGAACCTGCACAAAGATTCTCCCAAATTCCCAAGGACAGGAAATGTGCTGCTTTGGACCATGTATTTGTCTTATGCTGTTTTACAGAATTCTTTTAAACACACACACACACACACACACACACACACACACACACACACACACACAAATTCAACTCTTTCTTGGCATGTTTGTGGTCAGCTTTCCTGACAGCCTCCGAGGGCTGTTTTGTTGTCCTGGCCAAATGTGCTGTTTTCCCTATGTAAATTGTCATCTTTCTAAGCAAACCATTACTTTCTTTTCCTAATTCTTTCTCTAAATAAAAGTTTACCTTCTTTTTCAAACCAAACAGATGACATTGTTCTTTAATATCCCCTGTCTTCTATGAACACTCTTGGGAGGCATTAGGGGAGGGACAGAATGGGATCAAGGGTAAGAGGAGGCCTTTCAAATTTAACCTGCTGAGTAGGAAGTATACCTTCACTGAATGTTGAGCACTTTTGATAAGTTATGCCAAGCAATATGCAATATTTCTACCTGTCAACAAGAAATAATTCCTTCTTCTCCATAATAAAAATAATCATTTTAGGGAATTAGGCAAGTTTAAAACAAAGAGCTTCTTATCAATTTAGAGTGACTACTGAGCAGGAGAAAAAAACTCATATAAGGAAATACTCTTGCCCAATATCGTCACAATGTCAAGTTGGATCTTTGCAATAATTTTTTGCAAATGCATTTCCTCTTCAGGTAGCATATGGCATTCTCACCCTTATGTAATGCTCCTTGTAGGGGCCTGTCCTGTCAATCTTTGCATTAAATTATTTTGCCAAAGAAGAGACTGGTGTTAGATATGGATTAGAGGAAGTTAGGCACCGGGTGTGTATTAGACCAGGTCAGATGCTCTAAGTCAAATGCAAATGCCTACTCTCTTGGCCACCATCTCCCCAGCACGTCATATAGCTCGTGACACAAAGACACGTTAAGTGAGTGATAAACTGATAACCGCCAGATATTGTGGAGAGAGCACTTAAAATCAGGTTACATCCCCTAAATTGCTTAATTTCTCCCTAAAGAATGTACTCGAAGACCTTTTCAGATGCCGACCAGCCTGAAGCTCTCTAAAATGGCTTAGACTGGGCAGGGTGGCTCATGCCTGCAATCCCAGCACTTTGGGAAGCCAAGGTAGAAGGATAGCTTGAGGCCAAAAGTTAAAGACAAGCCTGGGTAACATAGCAAAACCCTATCCCTACCAAAATAATAATTATAATAAAATGGCTCAGATGAAGCTCAGTTTGTCCAAAAGGGTGCCTTGAAAGTATTTTTTTCAGGACTTCCTGGAAAGTCCACCACCCACCCCACACACCATCTCTACAGTACTTTGATTAGGGTTGGCCCCTAGATGAAAGCCAAGGGTCCGGGGAGAAACATGCCCTTTCTCGTGGTGCAGGGTGCACTTCCAGATGGCCAGCAGTTACCTGAGTGTCATGACATCTTGCCCAATGATTGGGCACCACTGAGTGTGACACGCAGATCACCCATCCAAGCTATATCCTCTAAGTACCTAGAAAACCTGCAAAACTCTTCCAGTGCCCAATAAGGCCACTTTCGCCCATACCATTTTCTTAATCAAGCTTTTGATAACTGCAATCTCCTATATGTTTATACAACACTTTCCCAAGCACCGTCCTATTTGACCTTGACAAACAGCCCCGTGAGGTTATCAGGCAAGGCCTTTTATCTCCGATTTACAGTAAGGCTCAGTAAAGTGAAAACTGGGGCCCAGGACTTCTGACTTTCCAGTGTGCCGTGTGCCATGGAATTAGGTCCTTTGAGAAAGGAAGAAAATTGGCCACTGGAGGCACTCTCTGTGGAACAGTCACCCTGCATAGATTGACATGAAGGGGACATTCACACAGAGAGAGAGAGAGAGATAATGATTGCAAATGAAGCCAAACAAGACAACCAAGCACCTAGACCTTTCCCACCAGCCCCAGGTTCTAGCTCAGGATTAGGCACTCCGTGACTGCAAGCAAGATACTTCCCCTCTCTGAACTTACAGATAAAGACATCTATAAAATGTGTAACCTCTTTTTCAGCTTTGTAATTCCACCAATATAAAATACTCACATTGAGTACCTATGAGGGATGAGTAGGGATTCTCAGAATGTTTTAATTTTGTTGATATGTTTTGTGCTGTTGTAGTTCTTGTAGGGGAACATAGGTTGTGGAAGATAAGTAGGTGACATTGAATCTCTTGTAAAGAATTAACTGTGAGAAATCCATGCTCAGCAACCCTTCCCCGTATTTTCCTCGGGCACAGAAAAATTCCTCATTGTGGAAAGATTTAAATCAGTCTTCTGCCTCACCTGACTCCAGTCTCTCCCAGAAAACAATTCCACCTAGTTCAGTACCCCTGTCCTGCAACCAAAGTCGATGTGGTCTGGAATATTCCTTGGACTTTCCCCAGCATCTCACTTGACACCAGCACCATCCATCAGCTGTTCTCTTAGATTTCCCCTGATCACCGCCATAAGATATCTTCCCTGGAGTGTCCCAGAAAGGGTCAGAGCATTGCACAACTCCAGGGGGTGCTATTATTAAGTGTGGAATGTGCTCTATTAGCCATTTCCCAGAACCCAGGCGTGAAGCAAGCAGGCCCTTTGCCAGACAGCAAGGCTGAAATGGCATCTCCTTTGGGGTGGAAGAAAAGGGGAGAGACTGGCATGGAACAGAGCACAGGGCTCCTCTTCCTCGTCCCTCAGTGGGCCTGCTGGGAGGCACAACATTAGACACACGACTGACTCTTCCAAGTCGCGGCCATCTTGAGCACCAGCTTGGAGGATGCCTGGGCCATTTTGGCTGGGCCAGAGTCGAGTGCCAGGCATTGTTCTCCCTCTGCCCTCGGCAGACCCTGTGAAGTCAGGACAGCATCATTCTCTGACAAACATTCAGTACATTTCCTTGGGTCCCAGGAGGCCTGATATTGAAATGTTTTCCTCTCCATAGTTATATTTTCCTTGGTTGAACAAGTTTTGTTTTGGAAGTTGCTACCCTGTCGAGGTAATGAGTCAGTTTGGGAGGCCGGTGCAGAGGGGAAAATGCACATCATTGGCAGAGGCCAGAAAGATGGGGGTGAGAGAAGGTGGGAGATTCCCAGTGGGAGAGAAAGGTCCACACCCTCTGCCACCTCTCTCTCTCCCTACCAGCTGGGGGCTTCCTCACTGGAGCCAGTAGCCAGGCCCAACGGCTGCCTTAGGACTTAGTCCTGGGAGAGGATGGGTAGGCAGGAAAGGAGCCAAGATTTATGGGTCACCTTTTGAATGCCATTAAATCTTCTACTTTCTACTTTTTGTGAAAGTTGGTAGCATTATTAGCCATATTTTACAGATTGGGAAACTGAGGCTCATAGGAAGGGGAAATTGCACGTCCCCTATCACATAACCAGCACTTGGCAGAGCGAAGACTGAAGTTCAAGTTCAATTATAGAAGCCCAATGCCTGTCATGTATCCTCTGCAAGACTCATTGCTACCCAGAAAAACAGACCCAAGAGACTTGGGGGAGGGAATAAGAAGACCCAGTTGGAGGGACAGCTGAAATTATCTGACTTTTGGCAGGGAAAGTACTGTTGGTGGAAGCAGAAGAGGTTTATGGACTTAGGCCACCCTTTTCTTGCCCCTCCATCCCATCCTTTCCTCCCCTCAATTTTTGCATTCTATACATTTTCTTCACATGGAGAGAAAAATCATGGAGATACAAAAAACACACATAAGCACACAAACACACACAGATCCCTCACTCACATGCAACACAAATACGCACGTCCACACAAGCAACAGAGGCACACACATCTGGAGGTAAATCTCACGATTCAAGGGTTGGCCTCACGCCAACACGGAGCCCCTGAGTAGCCCACTGAGGAGCCTGGTCTGCCTCACTTTGGGAGGTCAAATCCATGAAAGAGCCCTAGTAGTTTAAAAAAGAGAAAGGGAGAAAGAAGGAACACCAGCACCTCTCATGATGGGAGGTCAGAGCGAATGAAACCAGGAGAAGGGGGTGTGGGGGCGGGGTGAGAGCTGGGGGGGGTGGGGAGCCTGGGGCTGGCAGCTGAATTCCTATCCTGGCTCAGCTCCAAAAGATTAAAATAGAGCTCTTAGAGTGTCCCCTCCACAGACCAGCCTGCCAGGGGCCAGACAATACGTGGGTTTGTGCTCCAGCACAGGCCTCCAGAGAGGTGATGTTTTTACCCGGACAGCTAAAGGCACAGAGGCAGGTCTAAGCAATTCCAAGGCTCCTTGGCCCGCAGTCCCAGAACAGGCCACAGCAGAGGGAGAGCTGCCGGCTGCGAGGACGCATACAGATCTGCTCTTTTCTCTTCTCACCCCAGGGCAGGCTGCTGTCCTCACACTTCTTCATTTTACCTACCCCAAAATGCCCAACTGGCAGGGCTATGTGGCTCAGGGTATTAGCGGATTCGTTATACTTTAATTGGGAAAATAAAATAAATAAAAAAATAAGCTCAGCATGCCTGTAAACAGGCATTCCTCCCAATGAGGGATGGACAGGGTGTCCCTCCAGATTATCTGAAATACTCAGATGAGTACAAACGCTTCATTTTCTCTAACCAAGGGACACAGCTTCCCCAGAAGGAAGCCCCACTGGCCACTTGAGGTTACATCTGCTTCCTTGGAATTCCTGAGGATTTCAGGCAGCTGGGACTCAAGTCCAACATCTCAGACCACTTGCTAATAAAAAAGGATGAAGACAAGAATCCATCAACTAAGTGCACCAGCTCTGGAGTTTGCCAGACATAGGTTCTACTTAATAACTATCACTTAATAACTTTTTGAACATGGGCAAGTTACTTACCTGTCTGAGACTTAGGTTGTTTATTTCTAACAGCACCTAATTATGGTCTTAAGGGTTAAAATGAGAATAATGCATAAAAAGTGGTCAAACCAAGGCCTGGAATGTCACTAGCAAATGTTAGCCAGTAACAAAAAGTATTCCCTCCTACCAGGTCCCCCATAACTAGGGAGAAAATATACTATAATTTGTCATCCAAATGCAAATACTTTTGATGATGAGAGTAGGCACTAATTGAACAGGATCCTGGGACACAGGCTTACCAAGAACTACCTGGGAAAACTGGGACATATACTTCCCTTGTCTGTAACCTTTTGAAGTATTCATATTTAACATTCCATCAAGGAAAGCCCTTTTAAAATGGCCCTAAACTTTAGTCTATAAGATAAAGCCCATTGGCAGTCACAGCTTTCTACGGTATATCATGATATCTATATGTAAAATTTTAGTTTAACATACAATCCTAGATTTAAAAGTCATACGTTGTAGGCAAGTGATAGAAGGTCAGTCAGAAATCATACTATGCATGGAGAACTGAAAATGGAGGAAATTCTACCAGTCATCTTCATTTTTTCTTTTCCATTAATTGAGAAAAGTAGCTATTATTCAATTTTAATGGAAAAACCCCTCCTTTCCTCTCAAAGAATATTAATATTCTATGAAAGCAAAGTTAAAGGATCAAGACTAGCCTCCAGGGAAGTGAGAGATGGAGGGCAACTCTCATGGTCATGACATATTTTCTTTAAAGAGTTTTAGCCATTCAGGTATGAAGATGGAGACATAAGATGGTCAACTCTCCAACAAGCGTAAGATTGAGCATACTGGACTTTCAGTTTTAACACCAATACAGTCATGGGCACACCAATGCATTGGTTGCCTTAATGCAAGAAGAAAACACCCGAAAAGTGTCCAAGGGCTTCTCACCGCAAGACTGCTGCCAGCAGCCTCAGCTTATGAGAAATAATCTTTAGACCAATTACCAAAACCAAGCAGCTCCCCAAAAGAAACTAATCTGGGTCAGACAGGTGACATATCGGCCCTCAAATGCAGAAAATGCTTGAGCAGTCTTTAAATATACTCTTCATCATAAGCCTCTAGTTCCTTGCACTCCACCCAGCCAGCCCCTCTGTGATCCCTGGGTACCACTGCAATTTGCCCTCCTGGGTTTCTGGAAGTCTCATCCAACATAGGGTCTTGGTGGCCTCTTTCTGACTTTGTGTTTTTGTTTGTTTGTTTGCTTGTTGAAAAACAATACCTTCCTCAAACGTGTTTTTGCTTGCATTAAATAAATTTAAAACACATGGGGTCGGCTGTATGGTTTACAATGTAATCTGTTTTTTAATTCTCACAACACGTAAGGCAGGCAGTGTGATGGTGCCCATTTTTCTTATGAAGATATCAACTCTAAGAGCATATAGCCAGTAGGTATAAAAACCAGGAAGGTCAGACCCAGGTCTTCTGACTTTAAATCGTTTGCTCTCTCTATTGTACCATACCTTGGTATTGAAATCCATTGATTTTATTTAATGTGGAATGATATTTATTATAGATATGCTTAGTCCTTGTATTTCAGCTAAGTCATTTAAGACACACACACACACATACACATATATATACACAATCACCAACACACATAGACCAGTCTCAAAACTGGGTCCATTTAAGTTAACCCACCCTGCAGCCTCACCCAAACAGCAAGCAGATGCATTTTCCTGAATTTTTCCTCAACCAAATCATCACTTTGGGAAATCACCCACTGCATAACAACATAGAATAATGGCTTAGAGAGTTAGGAGAGAAGGGAGAGAAGACCGTACGTTATTATACCATTAACCAAAATAAAAGAATGTAAAACGTGCTACCAAGTAAAACCAAAATCCTGCTTTAGGAAATCTATCTAATAGAGATAAAAACATCAGTAGACAAAGATAATTTGTACAGCATGCTTATTGTACGGTTGCTGGTTGTGACAAAACTAACTGGAGACAACCTGAGTGTTATGAGAGGAACAGTTGGACCAATTCTGCTGCATTATATTATAACAAATGACTAAAAACCATTTATATTGATCTGGAAAGACAGCCTTGATGGGTTATGAGGAAGAAAGAAAAAAAAGGAGGGTCAAAGGGCACAATGTATCCTATGATCCAGCCTGCTAGAAGTATTATAATTGTCTTAAATCCTATTAAATTATGCATACACGTGTGTCGTATATACACACATAGAAATAAATATGAAAAGAAACATAAGCTGTTAACTTCAGAGTTTGGGCCAGGAAAAGGAAAGAGAAAATTATTAACATTTTTACACAATTCTGAATTATTTGACTTTTTTAAAAAGCACATATTATTTCTGTAACTTAAAACAGTAATAAAGTAGAACAAGATGAAAATAAACTAAGCCCAGAATTTGGCCACATCTGATTTGAGCAAAGAAAACTCAGATCCCTCCTCTTAACATCTTTGGGCTCATCCAAATGAACTCTCCTAACTGACCCCAGACATTGACATCTGTATGGGACTCATCCCTTCCTTACTCCTTACATTAGCTTTTTAAATGGACACCTCTGCTGGATGTTAAGATTTGGGTTGAGACCCATCCTCCCCAGTCCCACTTCTCCCTCCACCCACTCACCCCAAAAAAGACCTTGGTGCCTGCTAAAAAGGCTAAGAATAAATCCTTTCCACTCCAGTTATTCTGCCAATACCTCATCCTCCCCACTCTTTTCTCCCTAACCTCCAGATGTTGGACTCTGGAAATGGGTACTTGTGGGAGGCGGTGGAACCTCCCCTTCTGTCTAAAGGTCTTTACCAAGAGAGAGGGCCACATCTGTTGAGGATGGCTTGGATTTCAGTGCAGTTAGAACAAGTTAGTTACGGGTGGTTTGTCATTTTTGGAGTGCTGATTGCACGCAGAGCCCCGTGAGAGGGAAGGGCAGGGAATTGGGAGCCCTGGTGGCAAAACAAACATGCATAGATGAAATGAGTTGGTTGCTTGAAGAAATAATATTTAATCAATGATTTGTATGGGCAACTCCTAGATGACATTTTTGGACCGTATAAATCTGAGAGAGATAGCTTATGCTAGAAGATAGACTTATGATTCAAAATGGTCTTGACCAGCAGATATTGTTTAGTAGAGATTAAAGAAAAGTTTCATATTTAGATTTTTTAAAATGTAAGAACAAAATGGGAGAATCTTAGCTGGGCATAGGATTAGGGAAAAAAATGATGTATCCATTTTAGTTAATAAACTCAAATTGACTAACAGAATTAAAGCTGCCTTTAAAAAGTACATAAATGCAGTCTCTAGGTATTTCAACAGAAATAGGTCCAATCATATTGTCAGTCATTTGTTCATTCTCTCAATAGCAAACATTAGTTGAGTACCTACTAAATGCCAGGCCCAGTGCTTAGCACATGTCAATGAAATCTAACAATTATATAGTAGTCTATATTCACAGTTCGAGTCTTCTATTCAATCCAGGGTACCATGTTGTAGCTTCATTGTCATACTGGCAAAGATAATAGAGAGACATATGCCAAGTCATGCATAAAAATAGTCAAAGGAATTGCAGATGTTTAGCCAGAGGTGTTAAGATATAATAACTGCAGTAAAATATCTGGAGGACTACTGTGAGAATGGCCAAATAGACTTATTTTTATCTAGCACCATTCAGGAGAACTATGAATATGGTAGCTTAAAAATAGGTCCAGAAATTCTTTGATTCTCCTCCCTTCAAAAGATGGAGGCTAATTGCCTAATTCCCAACCACTTGAATGTGGGCTGAACTTAGTGACATGCTTTTATTGATTAGAATGTGCCAAAAGTGATGATGTGTGACTCCCAAAACTAGATCACAGAAGGCGTTTCAGATTTCTCCCGGTTCCTTCCCTTGGATCACTTTCTCTTGGGGAAACCAGTGGCCATGTCGTGAGAATACTCAAGCCGTATTCTCTGTGGAGAGACCCACCTGGTAAGGAATGGAGGCTTCCTGCCAACAACCAGTCATGAACCAAGGCCTTCTGCCAGCAGCCGTGCCAGTGAACCATTTTGGAAGCTGATCTTCCAACCCCCAGTCAAGCCTCAGACGACTGTAGCCCTGACTGACTTCCCAACTGCAAGTTCATGAGCTACTCTAAGCCCAAACCACCCAGCTAAGTTGCCTCTGAATTCCTGACCCTCAGAAACTGTGACATAATAATGTTTGTTGTTTTTAAGGTGCTATATTTGGAGGATAATTTGTTACTCGGCGATAGATAAGTAATTCAGTGACCAAAAAGATAAATCTAGTAAGTAGATGAATTTAACCTTACCAGAAAAGAATTCAAATGGTAACCATTGTCCAAGAGTAGAATGGTACCTACTGAATGATACTGAAGCAGTGTGAAGATCCCTGTGTTCAACGAAAACTAGGACCACCAGGTCTCAGTAAAGGTGATGTCTACACTGGGTACCTGAGGATGAGCTTAGAACCCAAATTCTTCATTTTTCATCTCATCCGTCACATCCTAACAAGCAACCATTGATTCCCTAATCTTCAGTCCTCTCCCTGGTTATGAAAATAAGGTCACCTTCATAGTAAGGCATAGACAACCATGAGATGATTTTCCTCTGGGTCTTATTTGGGTCCAGATTGGCTTTTCCCCACCAGGGAAAAGCCACTGCTTTGTTTTTGCAATGCTTTCTCTGCCATAGTTTAGAGACCCACTAAATGGAAATTGGATTTAAGACCTCACTGGTGCTGAATTGCACCAAGAGCAGAGTAATCTCTTCAAAGCCTAAGTTGCAGTAGTCAACATTCCCCCTGCTGCTGTTGATAATTTGTACCATATTGACCAGGCTGGATACTTAGCATTTGCAAATAGGGTTCCATCATGGCTGGACATCAAGCACATGGAAATAGCTCTTCATCAACATGGCACCTGGAGCCCCCTCTCTACCCACCAGTTGGCCACCAGAATGTGGGGAAGCCCAGGCTGTCCTTACCACCTACATACCCAGCTCATTGCCCTGCTAATGGTAGAAACCTCAACCTCATTATGCATGCAGCCCCTGGCGGTAGGGCAGGTAAAAGGGAACTAATGGGGACTGGGGGGTTCCCAAAGAACAAACCCAAGGCAGGTGAAATATGCCCAAGACCTGAAGGATGCAATTAAGCCCAATTCAGGGGGATCCACAGTTTTCCTACCAAATTCCTGAGGAAACCAAATTGCATAATGTGTGACTTATTCAGAAACGAACACACATCCCCGTGTTGTTGGCCAAGGTGTGGGGGCAATGTGGCGGGGGTCTTAGGTAAGGGGTGCAGGTGCACAGAAATGAAAACAACAGGCTAAAACAACAAGCTCCCTGGCCTATAAAGAACAGCCCCATGTTATGCTGGATTCCTCGGTCGGAGCGTGCATGCATATATATGTGGGTTCTTGTGTGCATGTGCAGCTGGGGCTGGGGGTGGGGAGTCGGGGGGCCTTCCAGAGAGGGAGCAAGAACATGTCTACACATACATTCTAAATGGCAACTGCAAAGAAAACCATCAGAGATGCTCTCGCACACATTTGGCACTACCTTTTGCCACCTCCCACAATAACTTCTGAATCTCCCCCTTCTTATTTCATAAATATTTTGTGTACATGATTAAGTGCGAATATTTTTGCTCATATGGGAAGAGTGTTCCTTTATGGAGTTGAATCGGGCTCACTTGTGCCTTCCATGTTTCTTCAGGGGTGGAAAAAAGGAGCAGCGCTCAATGAATGCTAAAATGTGGGGTCAGGAATATCATGGTTTGAGATGAGAGTGAGTTTGGGGAAGGGGAGCAGGAAGATGATTTTTTTAAAACAGAAAATTTTGTTATTGTCCTGCTTCGGGTCTGTTCCACACCTTTCCAATGGAAAACCTGTATAACCTGCTTTAAAAAAAAAACACTTGCAGCAATTGGAAGTTATGAGTAAGGGTTGTGTTGCTTTTCTATTCGACCTCCACTCCTGCAGGACTGAACAATTCGATCTCTCTTTCCCCAGCTTACCTGTGGCATGTGGGGCCTGCTCGGCTTGAATAAATGGCTGTTTATGGATGATAGCATCTGGTATGCCCCTGATGAGGTCACCGTGTTATGTTAAATATTTCTACCTCCTGGTGGAGAAACCAAAGCTGACAGCTCTCAAGACCGCCACTGCCCAACACAGAAAGCACAGCACCCAAGGTGGCATCCGCACCTTTGGAAGGCCAGTTAGGCTCTCTGGCACCTTGCAGCACTCCTCTCGAACCCCAGAACAAGAGCAAACCTGATAATGCCAATATTCACACTCCCCAGTGGAAAACTTCTTCACACGGGACTCCGAACACCTTGTCTGGTTTCACTCTCACCACAACCCTGGCAAAGTGGATATCAGTGCTTTGGTCCCCATTCTGCAGAAAAATGGACTGAGACTTGAAGAAATTAAATAACTTGCCCAAGGCCCCACCTGAAGTAAGTAGAAAACATAAGATTTGAGCTCAGGTCCTTCTGGCTCCCAAGTCATGGATTGTTCCAGTACAGGTTCTAGGGAAAGCAGCCCAGAGGAATGCAGAAAGTCAGAAATGCTGTGCACTCACTTATTCAAACTCACCTTGCCTCAGTTTCCCCAACCATAACAAGTGGGAAATGACTGCCATAGATTCACTGAGATCTTTGATATGATTTGCAAATTTATTAAGTACCTTGTGGCCAGTCCATGGGCTAAAAAATGAACCAATGAATCAATAAATGGATAAACGAACATTTCTCCTGAGCTTAAATTCTCAAAGGGATCCCTTATTTAGAGGGAGAACTCTAGAGAGCCCCACTGCTAGAAATGGAAGATTTGGAGCTTTAAATTTACAGAGTTTTCTGCATGAGGCAAAGAACTAAAACCCTCTGCTTCCCTGAACTTTTGGCCAGTGTAACTCCAAAAGACACGTTTTTCCAATGTTCTCTCAGTAGTAGTATCCTAGGATGTGGAGGAACATGTGAAAAAAAAAAAAAAAAAAAAAAAAACAGATTAGTTTTTTAATAAGGTCGGAAAGGCATACCAAATATTTCAGTTCTCCAAGGTGTCTGCCTCTCTCCAGCTGTCCAGGGTTTTCAGCTGGGTCTCAGAAATGAAGTTCAGGACACCCAGACAAGTAATACTAACCGGCAGTGCCAGGAAAATATTAACATTTAAAGAAAAATAAAGCAGAGACTCGTTTATTTTTTAAGTATATACATATCTTCCTATAACGTCCTTCACACCAGAGAACCCTGGGCAATTCTGCTTTCACCTGACCAGGATTAGCAATTTCAGAGCCAAATCTATTCGTGTCTTGCTAATCCAACCTTATAAGCATCATCCCCCCAACCTCTTTTTTTCCTCTTGACGCTGATTTTCAAGAGTTCACTCCCCCGTGGGATGAATTGGTTCTATTCCGGAGATGCTGGGGGCGTTCTGCTGGGATGACGCTGTTGTGGTAAGCAAAGTCTCCAGAAATATTGGGCCTGAAATTGTCTCCAACCCTGGCCTTTAGACAGCCAGTTCCCCAGATGGGGCAGCCCGGGCCTGCTGCCTCCTGCCTTGAGACTCAGCCCGGGGGTCACAGAAGGAGACCCCAGAGAGCCATAGGGTTAACCAACCAACCATAAACATTACCTCCTCTGTTGATCTTCAAAGGCTTGGGGAAAGAAAACAAACCACATAAATCTTTATCAGGGCTCCTTACAACTGCCCTGGGAGGTGGCTCCAAGAAGAGCTTGGTGGTGACTCTGTACAGAGGGTAAAAAGTGATTTCAGTTAGCAGCACCAGAGCCAGAAATGGATTGCTTTCATTTTCCCTTTCTTTTTTGTTTTGTTTTGGTTTGGTTTGGTTTTCTGCTCTTTTCTTTCCCTCCACCCACCCCCGGGTGACTTCTTTTTATTATTTGCCACCCAGAAACTCCATGGTGAGAATCCCTCGTCCTCTGCTGGTTTCATGATTTCCACTGTAGATGACTCCTTGACAATGCAAGAGGGAGAGGACACTTTAGAGCAAGAGCTTCCATGTTTGGAAGGCAAGGAAGGAGGTGACTGTGTCCATGGTAGAGATTAAGCAGGTAACTAGCATACCCACTATGAATGGGGTCATGGCATAGATTAAGAGGTGTAGGGTGGCCACCCCCTGCTGAAAAACCTTCCTGTAATACACATTTCCATCCGGAAAAAAACTCTTCAAACCCTTCCTAAACTCCCAAGCAGACATGCAAGGGGTGTGGGCTGCATCCAAGAGCATAGGATCCTGCTTGGGTCCTTCCTTAACTTTCTAAGGGAATTTGAACAAATCATTCAGCCCCTGCTCCCCTCACCCGCTGGCATGATAATAACAGTAGGTAACATTTATAAGCCATCTAGTAACGCCAACTTAGCGTGTTGCTAAATACCTTGCATACATTTTCAAACATGTAATCCTCATTGTAACTTTCTGAGGTCTTACAGATCCCATTTTACAGATGAGGAAACTAAGATTTAGAGAGGTGAAGTAATTCACCCGAGGTCACACAAAAACAGGGATAATAGCACTTACCTCATCGAGCGGTGAGGAGTGGATGAGATAATGTCTATGATGTGCTAAGCGTGATTCCTGGCACCCTGTGAGCTCCCCTTCAGAGAGTATTCCCGCCTCTGGGCCTCACCCCTGAACCCCGACCCTCATCCTGCCCCACCCTCCCACATCACTCCCCCAGATCTATGCTCCCAGGCCCTTGTCAGCCACCTCACCCCAGGAGCCCCCCAGGGACAAAGATGTGTGTCATTTCTGTCTTGCCAGCCAGTGCCCGGCACACAGTAGGGGCAGAGTAAGTGAGTGTCAAAACAATGAATGAAACATTATAAGCAAATGCCTAATTGAGTAGACAGCTTATGAAAAAAAAAAGTAGAAATAAATACTAATAATAAAATGACTTGTTCTAAGGATGGCTTAAAGATCCAAAATTTCCTGGAGGAGCTTGTGTGCTAGTGGAAAAATGTACAAAAAGGAACAGGGAACGAAGTCATCCTCTTTTTTTAAATACCAACTTTCACCACAGTTTAAGGGCTTCACAGAACTTCCCCAGAATGCCCATGAATCATGGCAAGAGAACCCAAGAGTCCTGAGTCCCAGCCACTCTGACTAACTTCAGCAAACATCCTCCGGCCCCGTGGAAGGCAGGCTGGTATGGAAACCACACCCATGTCCACCTGCACACATACACACACACACACACACACACACATGCACTTGCATGACACCAACAGATCAATCTCTCAGCACTGACGGACCACCTACTCCATGCTGTGTCCCTTACACAACTCAGAAATAAGACACCAAAGATCCTAAAGACCCCAGGACACTGACTGGACAGAATGGACAATCCAGCTGTTGAACTGGGGCTGCAGGAAGTGAAGCTGGGGAGATGAGTGAGTTGATAGCCATAATAATATTAACAGTACCAGCTACCATTGTCTGCACATGTGCCAGGAACACACAGCATTCCCAGGGAGGTATGCGTAGTTTGAAGAAGCATGTTCATTCATTCAACAAATGTTTATTGTGCTTCTACTATGTACCAGGCACTGTTCTAGGCAGAGGATAAAATGGTAAACAAGCCAAAAAAAAAAAACCCTGCCCTCCTGGAGTTCACCTATGGGTCCTAGAAAAATTTTTAGTAAAGTTATAAATCTGTTTGGAAACGGAAACAAAATATAAAACAAACTACAGAAAGTTAGGCTCTACACAAAGCTTCTCGGTTAAGGGGGTACACAGAAGATGGTGATTCTATGGAGGAGAAGGATCAGGTGGCTTTGGCAGAATCTCTGGTACGTAGGCTCAGGGGGTCTTGTATGTTTCTCAAAAACAGAAGGTTTGAATAGAGACCTCCAGAAAGTTAGGGCACTGACCTGATGTCCTCCAGTTGCAGCCTAAGGATGCTTCCACCAGTGAAATTCCCTTCGTCTTCGTGTCCTGAGCCACATCAGCAAGATATGGTAGGAGGAAGCCTGTCCACCTGGGAGCCAGACAGAACACATGTGACCCAAAGGGCATGAACTCCTATGTGATTGCAGGATAACCACTCACCTGCTGGCTTATTATGTGACAAGGAGCCTAAGTATAAAGCCATTAAATATTAGAATTTTTTTTTCTTGTTATTGTAATTGCCCTGGCCTTCAGACTTATCCCCTACTGAACCCCACTCAGTCTCTCTCCTTCTCAGTTTGCCCTGCACCTCACAGCTTCTGAAAGACAGTGGCAGTTGACACTGTTTACTGTCAACCATTAAGCACTCCACGCATCATCTCATTTAATCTTCTCTGAGCACCCTGGCCAGGATGTGCAGCTTGTGATATGCTCAAGATCCCACAACTGGAAAATGGCGGAGTTGAAATGTAACCCCAAGATTCCATGTCCTTAACCACTGGGCCATGTTGGCCGCCCAGGCTCCTGAAAGCACTGCCTTCCCCATGCATCATCCCAGCTAAAGAATTTCTACCAGCCCAGGTGACCACCGGCTGCACCAAGTTGAAGCTGTCACTCTGGTTGACCAGATATACCCATTAGCATCTGCCACACCCTCTCCCTTCCTATTTCTGTCCTTTTCTCATGTGTCTTCCCCATCCTGAGCACCCTTTCTTCAGCCCTCCCTCTGTTGAATTCACTTCCCATCTCTTCCCCAGACCTTTTTCCAGCCTCTCTGTCCCTCGCTGGTCTCCATCTTCTCTGCAATGTCTGGTTCACATTTACAGTCAGCATCACCCTGGTTAGCATCTACCCATTCTCAACTCAACACACAATCACTGAGTCCCTGGTCTGTGTCAGGTGCAGTGTTCCGGACTGTAGGGAACACTGAAATGGAAAGATCCTCAAAGATCTGACAACGTCTAAGGGGATGACAAGACAACCATGCAAACAACCATAATCTACCAACAGCAACACAGGGTCAGGCCCACGAGAGGGATCCATGCAGTTTTACAGGTGTTGGTTCAGTGTCCCCAGCTAAGTGCACATATAGTGTGTGCAGACTCACTCGCATCTCACACGAAATTAGAGAGGGAATCAAGAGCATGTTCTCTGGAGCCAGAATGGTGGGGCTCAAACCACAGACCATGTGACTTTGGGTAAGTTACTGAACATCTCTGTGCCTGTTTCCTCATTTGCAAAACTGAGGGTAAATATAGTACCTCTCTCCTGTAGGGTGGTTATAAGAATTAAATGAGTTCACATATGTGAAGCCCCCACCTAGCTCAATGCCTGATACATACAAAACTGCTTAATAAATGCCTGCTTTTTATCAATATTAGGCCAGGCATGGTGGCTCACATGTGTCATCTTAGCATTCTGGAAGGCTGAGGTGGGAGGATCGCTTGAGCCCAGGAGTTTGAGGTTGTAATGAGCTATGATGATACCACTGCACTCTAGCCTGGGTGACAGAGCAAGACCCTGTCTCAAAAATAAATAAATAAATAATATTAACATTGTTTTACCCATGCAAAGGAAAGTGTCTCTGCTCCACTATTATTTTTTTGGTTGGTTTTTGGTATTTTTTGTGTGTGTGCAGAGTCATATCTACATACCATTTTTAGAGTCTATCATCTGACCTTTCTGCAGTCCCAACAGAATTCTCTAGCTGGTAGATGAATGGGGGTCTTATTAATTTCAACATATAGTGGTTGCTTTCCTGCTCTCCAGCATTTTAACAGATTGCTATTGTTCCCCTGTCTGTGGAGGGGAAAAGGGGAGCACAATTTTCCAAATGAAATCAATGCATAAAGCGGGGAGTTCGGCTTCTCCTTCCCTCGGACACAGCCCTGCCAGCTGCCGTGCGTCCCTCCTCCGCGCGGGCAGCCCCTCCAGTTTATGCCTCCCAGCGGGACAGTAATTTTCAGTTCAGGCCAAAAGGCTTTGTTTAAATGTGATGCTTATGTGGTAATAGAGCATATTGCAGGGGTTGTTTTTTCTGAGGGTCAATGTTGAATTTAGTCTCAAAATAAACAGCTCTATCCTCTTCCCTCTTCTCAAAGCTGTGGGTGGGATTGAAAAAGGTGGAAGAGACTAGAGGCTGAGGAAGAAGGAAGGAAAGGAAAGACAGGGAAGGGTCCGATGGAACTGAGAGAAGGAGACTAGGCCCCAGCGTCCTCTGCAGACAAGACAAATCTACCTTCTGTCTTCCTGAATGATTTTGCAAATAGCAACGACAACCATTTATTGCAAGTCTGCTGTGTGCCGGGCAGCGTACAGAGTGTCTTACTGACGTGGTCTCATTTGATTTTCGTACAAAGACCTTGCAGTATATGTGAGCACGCCCATTTTGCAGATGGGGACACTGAGGATCAGAGAGGTGATGTAAGTTGCCCTAACTTGCACAGCTACTAAGTATGTCCTGCTGAGATGAGAACCCTAGTCTCTATGACTGCTGACCATGCCATCTACTGTCCCATGAGGAAGCAATTGAGGACTGTTCAGTAATGGCGCTAATGAAGGGAGGATCATGTGACCATTTAGTCCAAACCAATGACGGGTATAAAGCTTGACACATATTGTAACAAAGCCATGAAACATTTGATATTGAGTCTGTCCAGAATTTGTAAAGTCAGTGGTTGTTCTACAGAGGTTAAGGCCGAGGTAGGTGACAGCAGGAGAAGCAGGACATGATGAGAGGTGCCATTTAGAATGGGGCTTCTGGAAGCAGTGGAGGGTGGGAGGGTCTGCATACTGGGGAGAGAGGAGCTCGTGGTTAGCTTCTAGCAGTGAGTCTGGAACTCATGAGACGCTGCATCAAGAAACCAGAGGAAGCCTTAAATGTATACTAAGCAGAAAAGTGTGTCACCGGTGCCTAACAGCTATAGATTGTCACAGCCACCCCCCAGGTGTCTCCAAGCACAGAGGGGTCTGCGGATTTTCTAGCACTCCTTTAAGAAATTTTTTTAAAGGGTTTATGTTTTCTTTCCAGAAACCTAGCTCAAAACCAGTTCTCTGCCAGAGGTGCTCTCCAGGAATTCTTGAATATCCTTCTTACCCATTATTCTATCATGTGAGCACCCTATCTTGAAAAAGATTGAACTAAGCAAAATTAGAAGTCTGGACCATCTCTTGAATCTGTCTCCAAAGAGAAGAGAAGAATGATGAAGACATAGAGACCTCAGGCAAAATTAAACAATATGGACACTATGCTTCCTGGACTGGAATTTTGGAAGGACTTAAGAAACCAGTCCTTTGTCACTTCAAGCCTTTGACATAGCTTGGGTCTTGTTGATATATATATATTATTCAGGTTCCTGCTCATCCCATAGAAGTAATGAAATAAGGAATAAATATTAATTCACAAGAACAATAATGACTGATGATTTGATATATGAGCAGCCAGGCAACCACGATGCACAGCCCAAAGAGTGAAAAGTCAACTCTTATTAAAGCACCATAATCCACATTAATATGACAGACCAGAATAACTCTGAGGGAGCCATTATGGTCCATTATGAAAATAACATTCATTTGCAAAATGAGGAACATACCAAAATGCAAGTTGTTCCAGTTCTTTCAGCTAAATTACACATTAAGCATGCAGACTTCCTCTTCCAACATTTTGAAATGGTTTTAATATGCACTCGGGCTGGCCAGGGCATGAATTTTCTAAGATTGCCCCAAAGGTGAAGCCTAGAAAAATGAGGACTGATTGCCAGGGAGACATTCAGCCCTGCTGGGTGTTGATCAGGTGGGCATGATTGTGTTTTGGAACTTCTCCTAGGGGGATAAGACTGACACCATGAGGCAGCTGGGAATCCCAGCTGGCTTCATGCAAGAGATTATTGGCTTCTTCCCTCCATCGGTTGGTTGTTTAGAACTTGGGGATGAAGTGTAGCGGACGTTTGTTGTTTTTGCCTTTCAAGCATTCATTCATACCCTCTTCTGCTAACAGTCCCTGAGTTTCCTTTGGAAACCATCCCTTCCCTATTCTCGGTGCATGAAGTAATAGCTAAGAATGATAACTAGCATGCATTAAGCTCTTACCATGTGCCAGGCAAAGCATTTTACATATATTAATTCATCTAATCTTTATACCAACTCTTTGATGTAGGTACTATTATAATTCCCATTTGAGAGATGTCTCACCTAACACAGAGAGAAATATGTAATTTTCTCTTAAGTGGCAGAAACAAGATTTAACCATATTCAGTGCCCATGACCCAAACTACTAGTAGTTGCAGTAGGGCTGGTCTCTACTCCAACTCCAGGCCTAGACCCATGAACTAGATCAGGCCAATTCGAGTATCATATATATCATATGTATTATCTACACAAGGCCAATCTTGTCCAACGGATGCAACCACAAGTTTTTATGCTGAAACAACCAGAAATAGCCTCTATTATTGTTTGTTTCTTCTGAGCCTGAAGCTGAAACAGACGTCTTAAATGTCTGGGAGCCACCATTTAGACATAACCTGAGAATGATGCCAATGCAAATAAGATCCAAGCCGAGGAGATGTTGGTAACAATACTCAAACACCTGAAATTATTATGCTCCCCGGACTTCTCTGCTATGTGAGCCAATCAATTACCTTTTTCCTTAAGCTAGTTTAACTTGGGTTTTCTATTTGCAGCATAATCTTATGAAATCCAGTGTTAATCTAAGAATAGTACTTTCCACTTATGTAGCACTCTACAACTGACAAATCTTTTCATATACATTATTTCCATGTTGCATTTATTTATTCATCCATTCAGTCAACAAACATTCGCTGTTCTAATTATGGTCACTGACATAACTCAAAGGGATCCTATACCCCTCCCTCTCCTAGATATAGTTAGTTTCCATAATTTTGTGTCTATCGTTCTTGTAGTACTTAACCTATAATTATTGTATTTGCTTATCTATAACTTAGTAAAATATAAGCTTCTCTGAATTAGAGATTTATTTATCCTGGAATCCCTGATATCCATCTGGGTTCCTGACACATACTCACCCATTCCTTTAAGAACACTTTTTAAACACCTTTCATGCCTTAGTTACCATGTAACTAGTCAGCACCCTTGGTCATACACAGCAGAAAGCAACTTTGGCTAACTTACATGTAAAGGAAATTTCTGGAAGGCTAAAAAATAGCCCAGAAGACCACCAGCCGGTTTGAAAAAACCAACTCCTAAAATGGATAGACAGGAACTAAGGGAATTTGGGCCACCAGAGCACAGCCAAGGTTACACCTCAGAGGAGTTGGTTAAGGTGTCAATGCTGCCACCACTGGACACTAGCTGCTCTACGAGGGCGACCAGACTGAATCCTTAGTCCTTCCTGCTTCCCTGCATCATTAGCTCCAGATTTCATGACACAGGCAGGAACAGCCGATTGGCTGAGCTCAGGGCACATGGCACTCCCTGTCTGCCAGGGACCAAAAAGAGAATATCTGACTTTCCAGCTTTCTTGTTGGAAAGCAAAACCCTCCCTCCCCTGAAACTCACACCATGGCAGGTTCCCCAAACATTTCTTGATGGCCACGAAGTGACAATCGGCTCAGCCAAAGCAAAATACCAAAATAAAAACAAAATACATTTTCAGTATGGTCTTTGCCTTGCATAAAGCTTATAGACTAGTAAGAAAAGAATGCTTAGAGAACCGTTAATTAAATAATCAGGCAGGAAACACACAGTCCATCTGCGGGAGTACGATGAAGGAGAGGAATGACATCCTCTAAGCAATACAATGTTGTAAGTATGTTTCAGATATCCATTGCTGCGTAACAAATAACCCCAAAACCAGTTGTTGAACACAAACGTTTATTTTTGTTTCTCACGGTTCTGTGGACTGACTGGGCTCAGCCAGGTGGTTCTGACTTTGGCTCTGTCGTATAGTTGCAGTCAAATGGCAGCTAGAGCTGGAGGTACATGAAAGCTCAACATGATCGTCGATTCTAGCTGTTGCCTGGACTTCAAGCTGGGGCTTTTAATCACAGTGCTTACCTGTGTCCTCTCCATGTGGCTTGGGCTTCTCACAGCAGGGTGGCTGGATTCTGAGAGGGGGCAGTGAAATGAGTCAGACGGCCAGAGTAGATTAAAGAAATGGGGAACCATGAAAGGGCATGAATGTGGTTCATTGGGGACAATTTTTAGAAACTAAAGAAATTATATAATAGAGGAATCTGACCTTGTTTAAGGGGTCAGGGAAGATTTCCAAGAAAGTGCCATTGATCTGAGATCTGACAGGTGAATAGGAGTTAATGAGGTAAAAACAAGCAGAAGTATGTTTCAGGAAGAAGGAACAGCATGTGCAAAGTCCCTATGGCAGTAAGAAGCATGGCATATTCGAGTACATAAAGAAAGTGAATTTAATTGATGTATAGAGACTAAAGAAAGATGTGGTTCGAGTTAAGACAGGAGAGGTAGGGTAGGGACCAGCTCTGGACCAGTTCTATAGGTTATATTAATATCTTGCTCTTTATCTGAAGAACAATGGGAATATTTTAAAGTGGCCCTCATAAAATATTCATAGATTAAACAAATGAGTGGATGATTTCCATCATTCTACAAATACCTATTGAATGTTGACTATGGGTCAGTAATAATAAGTGCTACGAATAAAACCAACTTGATAGAAGTGGCTGGAGGCAGAGGATGATATGAAGGCACCAGGCATGACAAGTTCTGAGGAAAGAGGATTCCCAGTAGACGAACAAAGCAAATGCAAAGGTCCTGTGGTGGAGGTGAGCCTGGGTTGCTCCAGGAGCAGAGAAAGGGGTCAGTGTGGCTGGAGCACTACTGTCCTTTCAGGGAAGAACTCAAAGCTGGCTTTCTATAAATGGCAAGGGCGCTGGCTATGCTTTCCTATCAGGACAGCACATCACCAGGGCTGTGGCTTCGGTGACTCCAGAAAGTCTCTTCCTGCTAGAATGCTTGGAATGCTCTTTCTCCCTGGCCTGGCCCTGCCTGTCCTCAGCTATGACACTCATCTTTCATCACGTACTTCCAAAGCTCAACAACCCCCAAGGAAGCAATTTGGCAGAACGTTCAAAGAACCTTAAAGATGTTCATGCCCTTTGATTCAGTGATTCCCCATCTAGGGATCTAGCCAAAGGAAATAATCATAAATACGGAAGAAGATTGTCCCAGCGTGATTTATAATAATGAAAAAGTGCCAGTAAATCAAATATTCAACCACAGGGGAAAGATTAAGTAAATTTAATGTGTATCTCCTAGATGTGGGCATTAAAAACTATGTGGCTGAAGGACTGAAATAACATCAGGAAATGCCTGTGTTCTATTGGTAAGATTAAAAAGCAGGATATAAAATAATATATATGTGATTTCTGCAACTATTTAAAAAAATTATATGCAGGAAAAATCGTGACAGTAATCATTTCTTTAAGGAGAGATTACAGATAATTTATTTTTCTTCTTTTCCATAATCATTCTACTTCCTGTAATGAGCATTATTACTTTTAGGATGGAAAATAACTTTTATTCTTTTTAAGGAAAAAGTAAAAAAGAAACAGCAGTGGCTCTCCACTGCCTGTGGGATCACATACAAACACCTTAACAGGTACTCAAGACCTTCACAGTCTGGCCACAAACTATATTTTCTACATATTTTTAAAAATTTTTTTCTTGTCTTGCAAGATTTTTTTTTAGCAGAATTTGATGTCCCAGCTAGCACGTTTCATCTGCTCCCCCAGATAACAATCCTTTTTGATGGTGGACATTTGGGCATGCTATCCTCTTCCTACCCCATGCTTAAGGAAGAGAAGGAGGTAGGGAGAAAGAACTATGAACCTCCATCTGCTCTCATCTAAATCCTCTCCACCTCTCAGCACCCACCCTGAGTCCCTTACTTCCCAGAAAGCCTTTCCTGGCCATGTTGACCCTCAGGGACCTCCCTTTTTTAAGCATCTATAGCTATATCATCATGTCTGTCTACACACTCATATCTGGGGCAAAACATGCTTGTCTTTACATTGCTCCCCAGAGCCAAGGTCTGTGTCTTCCCCTCCGTATGACTAATCAGCTCCTCATAGGGTCTTCTTGCCTTCCAGTACCATCCTGTTGTGACCCCCAGCACGGCCCCATCTTGTAAACCAGTGTTCCATAAATTAATAAAAGAGTGACTGCATTTAAACAAGTCTTTAAGACAAAAGAGTAGCTTTGGGAAAATTCACACTTGATGGGGACGTCTTTGCTCCAACAAAACATCCCCTCCTCCACTCTACCCTGTGGTCCCCACCTGCCCACCATCAACACTTACCTTCTCCAGCTCCTAGGGATTCGAACCCAGGTCTTGCAACATCAGAGGGAACCCTACACATAAATTCCACACACACCAGCCTGTTTTCTTCCCCATAGGCCCCCATAAATTATGAGCACAGCCTTTCTTTTCTTTAAGGGAGCCTGGGGTTAGAGTAGAGAACCCATAGCTCACCCGAGAGAAGTGCTTTTTGCGGAAGAAGATTTCCCCTGGTTTTATGCACATCACTCCATAGGGCACGTGGCTCTGCTTTAATAAACTACTCATCTCCCTGCCAAAACAGAGGTGCCCAGCCCCCCACCCCCATGCTCCCACACACACCCCTCTATGAGTCCTTCTCACTCCCTTGGGTAGTTACTGCTTTGCTTCCATATGTGACCTCCTTAAAGGACCAAGCTGCATCTTTCTTACCTTTGTTCACTCAGCACCAAGAACAGTGCACAGAGTCACCCTGAATTGTGTGCTCGTGGAAGAAATGAATGAACAAGCGTTAAAGACCTCTGAAAGCTCAGAAAGAGCTAATTTCCATCTATGGATTTCCAGAATAAAATTACCTGCTTATGCCCTGTATTAGTTTACTAGAGCAAATGCAACAACTTTTCACAACTTAGAGGCTTACAACAACAGAAATTTACTCTCTCACAGTTCTGGAGGCCAAAAGCCTAAAATCAAGGAGTTAGCAGGACCTTCCAAGAGCTCTAGAAGAGAATCCTGTCTCTTCCCAGCTTCTGGTGGCCTCAGGCATCCTTGGCTTGTGGCTGCATCACTGCGATCCCTGCCTTCATTGTCACATGGACTTTTTCTCTTCTCCCTGTGTCTCTCCTCTGTGCGTCTCTGACAAGGACACTGGTCATTGGATTTAAGACTCATGCAGATAATCCAGAATGATCTCATCGTGAGATCCTTAACTTAATTACATATGCAAAGACCCTGTTTCCAAATGAGGACAGATTCACAGGTTCCAGGGATTAGGAATATATCTTGGAGGAGGGAGGTTGGGCCAGGGAAATTTTACTATTCAACCCAGTAAATGCTCTTTTTATGGTAGAGACATATGTTATTATCATTTATTCCAACACCTACTATATAGTCTGTTTTTAAAATGGGATGGAGGGATGGATGGATGGATGGATGGATGGATGGATGGATGGATGGATGGACAAATGGAGGTTCTGCCATCTTCTATCATTCCTTACACATTTAGTTAGTGCCTGATAACAAAATGTGGCCAAGAATTGTCTTTCCCAAGCTCTAATGCCATTTCTTGGGAACTTTTCTCCCACCACCACCTGAGATCGATGCTGTCAGGATCTCATGCACACTAGTGCTTCATCATGCTCTTGCTAACATAAAACACTGAAGCAGCCATTTGAAGAAAGGCTAGATTATTTTACACAGATATCTTAGTGTACTGGCTACACCAAAGGGTTTAATCAATGCTTGTTGAATTAAGTCCAATCAGTGTAAGTCAATTCCAGAAACATTGATGATGCACCTAAGTTTTGCCCACAGAATTTTCCTGAATAAAATTTCCCCTCTCCTGGGCAAACCACCTGAGATCAGCAACCCTGAGCTGTCATCTAGTACGTGCTAAGTTTTTCTCAAAGCTAGCCCTATAGCATAGTACAATGTCCACATCCACCCGTCAGCCCCTCAGATTAACAGGTGAACAAACAATGGCATAATCAAAATCCAACCCCATTTGAATTGTTATTGACCCAGAGCAAGTGAAGTGATTTTCAGAGAGAGAGGAAGACAGAAGGGTGCTATTTCACTTTTTTCTTTCTTTCTTTCTTTCTTTCTTTCTTTCTTTCTTTCTTTCTTTCTTTCTTTTTTTTCTTTCTTTTTTTTTTTTTTTTTTACAAATGCCACTATTTTGGAGCAGTCTTTCCAATGAGGAACACATGTATAGAACCCAGGGGCCCAGGTACCTGCAGAGCTCGTGCATCACTTTTAAACGTGGGAGCAAATGGGCATTTTTGGCTCAGTCTGACACATGCCCTGTGAATGCAGCTATTTTGGCAGCTAGAATCCCAGTGTCTACAGAGGACAGAACAAACTCAAGTTAACCCTCGTTACTTCCTTGGGCTCTGCTCTTCGGGAAGGAGTCAGCCAGGCAGACAGCTGCCACTTCAAATTCCACTCCCTGGGAACAATGCACTTTATTTTTGGAAAGACAGAAAAGCAAAGGAGAAGAGAGCAATGCCGACAAATATACATTTGCTTTTCTATTTATGCAAAGCCCCTGCCTCTTCATCACCGACCACAGTTACCAGTTGTTTAGAGCAACCATAGAATATAGACTTGTAAATTGTCGCTGGCCTGCATCCCTGCAGAGAGTAACACAGGTCAGCTTCCAGGATGGCACATCCCATTGCTGTAAAGAGCTACACAAATAAAAGGATTATTTCCATAACAGGCTGTTGGCCCACATGGTTGTAATTAATGCTCCTACACAACAAATAATCTCCCTGGATCCTTTCTATGTAAGAGTCACTCTCCATAGCAATAGTGTCCTAACTGTGGGCTTTTCCTCATATGAGAAAAGATAGATAGAGAAAGGAAAACTGGCCTCCCAATTATTTTGCTGTCATTTTCTTCATCTCTATATTCACCACTTTCCACATAATTTCAAACATCATTTTCATCATGCTTTCTAAAACACGATCCCACATGAAAAGCTCACTGGTGGAGAAAAGAAAGGAAGGGAGAAGAAAAGGGAGAAAGAAGAAGAAAGAAAGAAAAAGAAAGAAGGAAGGAAGGAAGGAAGGAAGGAAGGAAGGAAGGAAGGAAGGAAGGAAGGAAGGAAGGAAGGAAGGAAGGAAAAGAGAGAGATAAAGAAAAGAAGGAAGTAATCAAAGGCAACAAAAAATTTAAAAACAGCTCCACAGAGTCAAAGACTGTGTCTTACTTACCACTGTATCCCCATAACCTAGCAGAACTAGTAGCTTTGGCACACAGTAAGAATTAATTAAATATTTAATAAGTAATTAGAATAAATGCAAAAATTATCTGGTAATTACATGGAGCAATAGGCTTACTTCAAAAATGTCTACATAACCGTCTCCTTCTACAACTGTTTGGTTCAAAATCTATTTTGTCACTTACTAATTCACTCTTAGGGAAAAGATTGAAAATTGCTATTTAACTTGTTATCGCAGTAAAGCTACACCATCATCTGGATTATTTGATAAATGATACATCCATGCTAAAAGAGATTAAGTAACTTGCCCATGGTTACACAGCTAGTAAGTGGAGGAATGGGAATTTAAACACAGGCCTGACAGGCTACAGAGCCAAGCAAATTTGACCATGTCCTGCTGCTTCTCAGGAGATTCTCAGGGCATGTCAGCTTTTACAGAGCATCAGCTCCTGTGACTGGACTGTGATTTACTTGGTCTCACTGCGATCGAACTTCACTATGGCAAAACCCTTGGAATATTTGGAGGAATCATTCACAATGAGATCTTGTAATGCATAATACTAACAAGCAGTTTTTTTAAAAAAAAAAAAAAGATATTAGCACCATTTGATTTACTCCCCCATGGGATATATAAAGAAGAATTGCTTAATAAGTTAGAATCACATATTTATTGCTTGTTTATTGACTATCCTTTCCTCCAGATCGTGAGCAATCCAAAAGAAGGGGACATGTTTGTTTTGCTCACTGTTGCAAGCCTAGTGTCAACAAGTATGCCATCGCACTCAATGTGGATGAAAGAGAAGGCAACGACTCCCCGTTGGCTAGACTTCTGCATCTGTGGACTGGGACTTCGGGCAGGCCAGGGTGATACATGTGAAACTGTGGGACTCTGGCAAATCAAAAGCATGGTCTTCGAAAACAACCAGAGAAAATGAATTTAAACTATGGTGAATTATTCTCTCCTACTCAGCTATATTTCACATGCCTCCCATGTGAAATGCCCTAAATCCAATGGAAAGTAGCATTTACTTAAAATTCAAGCTCTTTTAGGGCAACCCAGCCTCCTCCAATTTCCCAAAAACTACATATGGTGGCTCCCAACAGTAGGCTGTGAAAGAACCTTGATCTACCCCAAAGGACTGAGTCTTCAGAGGTCCAGGGCCCTGAGCCAAAGCCAGTGAGCTTTCAGACATGGAGACAAGCTGAGAAAAACCCATGCTTTGCCTGGGGCATGACCCATACAGACTCAAAGAAGCTTAAAACTCCTTCTCATTTGTCACCAGAAGAAACAGACTCAAGGTCACCCAGCTCATTAGTAGCAGAGCCAAGACTTGAACTCAGGCCTTCTATACCCTGTAATGCAAAATGGTTTTTACCAACTCAGAGCAAGGTATATGGTAGAAGCCCGACACAACACAAAGATGGGAACAGACAGCACACGGTCACCATCCTCAGGAACTAGATGGTCACTGGGATTCTGAAATAAGCAAAGGACAGAGTTTCCTGGATCCTGAGGAAACCTGTGTGTCAGGCCAAAGGGGGCAGAGAGGGGAGTGCTTTGAGTTCTGTACGAGCTGCATATAAGTGGCCCTCTTGAAGGGCATGGGGTGTGGGATCTTGAAGAAGAAACAGCACAGGCATGGAGTCAAAAACAGAGGTTTGAATTCTGGGTCAGCCACTTGCTAGTTGTATGACCTCTGGTAAGTTACTTAATCTCTCTGGGTCTCAGTTTTGTCATCTGTAAAATGTGGACAGTGCTTACTTCTTAGGGTTATGGTCACCATCAAGTGAAATAATGGATGCAGAACATCCAGCATAGCTCCTGCTATGGTGTGGACTTGATAAATTTTCCCTTAACATTGACCTCCCCACCATTGGTCTGGTAAATGGGAAGAGTGGATTAATTTATATGAAAAGCCTCAAGATACAGCAAGTGTATAACACCCTTATTTAATTCACCATGACTATGGTGTGGAACCCAATAAGATTTTTAAATGTTATATTTTCAACATTGGTTCCTAAGTTATGAGGAAGGTTTTTCGGTTCTATCTCCTAGTGGTATGGCTGAAGTTGGAATGATCTGCTTGACACATGCACCCAGATTCACAAAATCATGACTCTCTCCTAAGGGAAACCAGCACACTGATTGCCCCAGGATAAGGGAAAGCCTTGGGCACCTGTGTAGATTATACGAGTACTACCCCAACCCTCCCAGCTATTAATAATTAGACCACAACTGGACTTCAGAACTAGGTTCCTCAATCCAGCACCAATTAGGTGGACTGTCATAAAAGAAGACTTGGGCCAATCAGATTTATTTCCTTCTAAAAGTTGAACTGAGAAATACCAGGACAGTAAAGCATTTCACAACAGATGGCTAAAGATCATGAGACAGAGAGAAACTAGAGGGACCATGGCGCATCATGAACAAGGTGAAGTCATGTGAAGCAACTTTGAGGTCAAGAGAACATACGGGACAGAGGTTGAGGAAATCAGTCAGTAGGAAGAGAAGAACAAGCCATGGAGAAGAGATGAGTCATGAAAACGGTGGAACACCAGAGTCAAGATCCATGCACTCCTGGGGCCAACATTCCTGGCACCACCCAGGATTCCAGATAACCTTATAATTCTGCTTCCAGTCTCTGTGTGGCCCAAGTTCTGCTGGAGTTCTTGCTCTTCCAAGGCCAGCTGAGTAGCTTTCCTGAGCTCTGATGCACATGTAAAACTTATGACAAGCCTATGAATAACTTAGATGAATCTCTGTTTTTGCACCCAAACAAGTCTGTCTAAGTCAACCTGTTTGCTATATTTGACATGAACCCTGGATTTCCTGGGATCACTTCAATTATAAGAATTTGCCCTAATTTTTGAAGGAGACTCATTAAAAGTATAAAGAAATGTGATTTAACTTTCACACTGTTTTATGACTTTTGCTGTCAATAAATTCACAAATAAGAATGGCCTTGGTTTGGGCTTAGAAAATATGGTCATCTTAATGATGTGCCAGGCAATTGACTTGTCTCCATGGGGTGAAGATGTGGAGGAGAAGGCAAAGTGCTAGATAGGTGTCCCTCCCTCCACTCAAAAGTGCTTTCAGTTGAGATCATTCAACAGAACACTATAAAAAATCATAAAGAATGCATGCAAGCTCCGTAAGGGTGGAGATCATGTTTGTCTTATTTGTTGTTTAACACCAGTACCTGGCACCAAGCCTGGAACCTAAATAGCACTCCAAAAAACATTAACTGAAAGAAGAAAAGGAGGAAGGAAAAGAGGCAAGGAAGGAGGGGAAAAGCCATGAAAATGTGGGACTCAGATCTCCTGCTGCCAGGTGCATAATTGACTGACGGCTCCAGCTGCCACTCTCTGAATGCAGCGCTGCGTGTGCAGAGACTACGCATCTCACGGCTGCTCTCAGCTCAAGGGCAAGCATGGTGGGGATACCAAGGCACACAGTTGCTGCAAAACATGGGGTTCCTTTGATGTGGACTTCAGTTCAAGGACTTCCCACTGGCCTGGCTGAAACGTCTTTAGAACTGCACTGCAGTCTGAGACTCTACCTGCCCAACCCACCTTTCTCTCCCTTTACAGATGGCTCTCCAAACCTCCTCTGGCTTCCTCCTCTTTTTTCCCTCACAGTCACTTCTCCCAATAAATCTAAACCTACCTTGTATCTGCGTCTCAGAGAACCTAACCAATGCAAGGAGGAAAGGATTGAGAAAGGGAGGGAGAGGGCTGAGTGTAGCTTTGTTTGGAACTAGCCCACCTCGAAGTTCCTGAGCTTAGAGTGATGAGGAAGGTTTTTTAATTCTGTCCCAGTGGTATGGCTAAAGTTGGGATGACCCGCTTGACACATGTATCCAGAGTCACTTGCTCCCCTCCCCTGTCCTGCTCTGTGACCAGGGACGCTTACCTTTATGGCCTCTGTCTTCTGGGCTCTTTCACTGGCTGGCTTCAGGTTGGGTTTGGCCAATAGAAGGGAGAATGTGAGCAGGGTATTTCTTCATTGCTTCTCTTCTTGAGCACTGCATGTCTGCCAATAATCACATTCCCTCATGACTGCAGCTCCCACCAAGTGACCGCCTTTCTGTTGTTCCAGCTCAGATTTTAGCAACTGTTTGGCAGAAGAGAAAGTTGATCTTATTGACAAGTTGATTGCATTCATGGTCAATTAATGGCCTCTCTATGGCTATCTTTTGCCCTGTAACTTTATAGTCCCCTCCCACTCTGACTTTAATCTTGACCTTTGGTCAGAAGGAAAGAAGAAGCTAAAAAAAAAAACAAAAAATTTGAATGTTTCTACTTCCACTCTAAGATAGTGATAGCCTCACAACATGACTGGAGTAGCCTACTGGAGGATTATAAAGACAGTCCAATTTTTCCAGCCAAGGCTTCCTGTACCAGCCTTCAGCCAGTCAACCCCCAAACATCTGAGAAAGCTCAACCAAGAACAGCAGAGCCACCAGCCAGAACTGCAGCTTCTGCAGAACATGAGTAAGCCCAGCTGAGACCACAAGAAGCAATAGGCAAACTCTAGATTCATGAGCAATAAGAAATATCTATTGTTTAAAGCCACTCACTTTTGGGGTTACCAGAATCATTGTGACAATAGGTAACGGATATGATGTCTTAATTAGTTTTTTTTCAGAGAAAAAGTAAAGCATGCCCATCCAGGCTGGCATTGTGGTAAGGAGGAAAGGGAACCTGGGGAAGGAGGAGTTGGCAAGGACTCCCTGTTTCATGACATCAGGGAACAAGTTGCCACTCCCTCAAAGAAGGACCAACAACCCTAAGACTTGATCCTGTCTGAACTTCCTTGGCCCAAACCAGATCTCAGTCAAAGATTAGGGAGCCAAAGAAAGTCACTCTGTGGGGAGGAGACAAGAACACAGCATCTAGGCTGCCAGGCAGAGATGCATCAAAGGCCTAGTTCTGGGTGAAATTGTTCTGAGAATTCCGTCAATGTGAAAGCAAGACCCAGGAGACTGGGCACTGGCAAGAAAAGATGAAGTGGGTACAGGTCCCACCCTACTAACTGAGGAGCTCAGACAAACCTTCCCACCTGGTCAGCACCATGAGGAGGAGAAAACGCCCTGGGACTAAACAATCTCCAGGTAGAACTGGATCCAGAGAAGGGGCTACAGATCAGATCCAGCCTTAGGCATCGATGATATAGGAATAGTCACATCTCCCCATGAGTCTGAAAAGATCTGCAGTTTTGCTAGTGAAGCTGTCTCTTACAGAGATGGCAATCGCAATCTATAAACACCACTGGGAAGTATATTCAGAGATAAAAATGAAGCTAGGAAGGAAGTACTCACTAAAAGTCAATAAATAAAGCCTACATGTGCACCTAGCTGAAAGTGAGAAGCCACAGGTTCTCTATTGCTTCAAATAGCCTCAAAATGTGACGTCTTAAACAACACCATTTTATTATATTTCACATGTTTGTGGGTCAGTAATTCGGGCAGGGCACAGCTGGCTGGTTATTCTGTTCTGCATAGTGTCAACAAAGAATTCAGCTAGTGGATGGACAGAAGATAGCTTCACTCCCACTTCTAATACCTGCTCTGGGATTGCTAGAAGTCTAGGCTAAGCATGGCAATATCAGCCAGGGTAATCAAACTTCTAATGCAATAGCTCAGGGCTCCCAGGGAGAGTTTCCCAAGAGGTCCAGTCCAAAGCTTTAAGGCTTTGTATGATCCCGCTTTTGGAATCCTGGAATGTCACTTCCAGCCTTATACTTTCTGGCAAGCAGGTCACTTAGATCAGCTCAAATTCAAGGGATAAGCAATGAGATTCTACTGCTTGATGGGAGGAGGAACAAAGAATTTGCAGCCACCTTTACTCTACCTCACTATGATATAAGTAAATAGTCTCCACAGATAGTTTTAACATTCCAGAGAATGCACACAACAATCCCCAGGACTGAAAGAAAATATTAGCCTTGCAATCTGAATTTGTTTGCTCTTAAAAATAAATTAATTAAGCTTTATGCTATTTAATGTCTAAATTGGCACTTGCAGTCTTCTTTGGTGCATATGTCAGAGGTAACATAGCACAAGCAGTGTGCAAGGTGTACTGAGGTTTGAATGGGGTTCCCACAACACAGAAGGCTGACAGTGATGCCCTTCCTAGTTTGCTTGATTACAGAGCATTTCTATATATGTATTAAAGTTTACATGTGCCTTGTTAAGTAGATTAATGGGTTTTTTTGTTTGTTTTATTTTTCTGAGACAGAGTCTCTCTTTGTTGCCCAGGCTAGAGTGAGTGCCGTGGCGTCAGCCTAGCTCACAGCAACCTCAAACTCCTGGGCTCAAGCAATCCTACTGCCTCAGCCTCCCAAGTAGCTGGGACTACAGGCATGCGCCACCATGCCCGGCTAATTTTTTCTATATATATTAGTTGCCCAATTAATTTCTTTCTATTTATAGTAGAGACGGGGTCTCGCTCTTGCTCAGGCTGGTTTTGAACTCCTGACCTCAAGCAATCCACCCGCCTCAGCCTCCCAGAGTGCTAAGATTATAGGCGTTAGCCACCATGCCCGGCCAGATTAATGTTTTATACTACCTAATTTTAACCAAACTCATCTTTGCAGAATGGACAAATGGCTTTTAAAAGAATTCTTGCAAATAAAGTGTGGATGGAAGACAATACCGATAACGCAAGCACAAGTGACAATAAGAAAATAAAAATGACAATCCCACTGTCCCTGTTTCTGGTGAGCTGTCCATCAGCTACTTTATCAAATATGATAAGAAAATTATCCATAAAAATCAAAATATTAAGAAGACTATTTGAAAAACCTGGGTAGCTATATATCCACCTTCATTTACAATTAGCCTTACCCCAAAGGCACATTTGCCTATATGTATTTAGCTAGTACAGTTAGTGAGACATTTAAAACATTATTTCATTTTTATCTCATCCTTTAAAATGTTCTGCTTCTGAATATATTTTATGATTGCACAACATATTTGCATAGCAGCTTTTATTTATATGTTTTATTTACAAATACATAAATAAATATATACATGTTGCGGGCACCTCATCAAAATTATTTTACTGGTGAAAGAAGGCACGATCAAAGTATTTAAAAACTACTGCTGGAAAGAGCAGACAGACAGCAAAGGTGATGGCCAGAAGGAGTGGATAGAGACAACGTGAGGGAGGAAAAGGAAGCAGAACAGGTGGATTGTGATAGGCCTGGAAAGATCATCTCCTGAGAGGAATATCTGAACATCCTGTGAGTGTCCAGAGCTCCTGATTGGTCATCAGTCATGCCCCCCAGCGCCTGCCCACCCAGTCATGTGTCACCATGGTCTCTGTGCTGGTCTCCTCCCCAATCCCTTCCAGCCCCACACCTAGAATAAGAGGTTGAGGCCAGGGATAAGCTGAGGCTCATCTCTGCATCCTCAGCCTCTATTGCAGGGCCTTTTGCAAAAAGATACTCTGTCCTTTGCCTAGACCTTGAATGCGAATGTCCATGGGGCCACCCAATTAAAGTGATTCTTGTTAGCACTGCCCAAAGGGATTCCTTTCCAATGCAGGCTTTCCATAATCAAGAGAAGCTGAAAACCTCCCAAGCCAAGCATGACCACAAATGTGTTTCCCCATGGTGAAAGGGAATCACTAAATTGGCACAATATTTCCGAGGGCCATTGGGCAATATGTATCAGCATGTAAACTGTTCCGACTTTTGGCCTGTAATCTCACTTCTAGGAATTTACCCCAAGCAGATAATTGGTCAAGTGCAAAATGACATACAGCACATAAAGCAGATTATGTTATATGAACATTTAACGAATACAAATTCAACAATATATGATTGCAACCGAGAGAGGAAAAGAAATCATCTAAGTAGTGTGTGTGATTCTGAAAAACTTCCACCCAGTGAGCCTGAGTCCAGGGTAAGCTTGATGCGGGAGACGTGAATCTCTTGATCTTCCCAACTGCCTCTCATAGAATAAGCATCTAGTCCTGGTGCTTGGGAAGCTAGTGTTTAAAGATACATGACCTACAACATCATCCCTCAATGCAAACCAACCAGGGAATCAGTGACATGTTCCAAGGCTTGAGAAGACACAGGATAAAGTGAGCTTCTGAGAAATGCTGTGCTGGTCTCCAGTGTGGCATATTCTAAGGAACTCCACTGTATATACAGAGAGGCTTATCACAGCACTGCTATCAAAACCTAGCGAAAACTCGGGAACCCCCGAAGTGTCCATCAATAGTTCAATAGCATTCATTCATGTACAGTACTTCCATTCAATGGAATATTATGCAGCCACTAAAAATTATAGTGTAGCTCTATATTTCTTTGTTAGACTGTAAAGTTTAACACAACATATCATCAAGTCCTAAAAAGCAAATCATGTAAAAATGCACATATAGTATGATCCCATTTTTATAAAATCACAGCTCTATGTATATATAACCTATGTAAATATATCCTTAGAAAATGCCGAGATGGAGTTCACCAAAATGTTAGTGGTAGAAATCTCTGCATGATAGTATTTTGAGTGATTTGTGAGTTTTCTTCTTTTTTTTTTATAAAAATAGCAATAAGCATTTTAAATAAGCAATAAAGTTACTTTTAAAAAGTGTTCTCTGGCTATTTTCACTCTGATATAAGCATATGGTTCCCAACCTTTACCCCTAATGACCTGTGGTTCTTGCTGTCTGGGACTTGGCCATTCAACCATTCCAGAACTCACCAGAGATCGTACCAAGAAAATATGACACACATTTGCTGAATTTAATTCTATGGCTGTGTGTTCATTTGTCTTTTCTTTCTTTACTAAATTAGTCTGTTGGAGATTTTTCGTTTCAAAAGGGACTAAATCTGTTGTGACTTACTTTGTACAACTCAGGACACCAGCTCTTCTCCAGCGCCCCACATTATGCTCGGTAATGATTACTCATTAGAAGGTGCGTGGGGTGGTGAGCTATTCCTGAACATCCAGCTACACCTGCAGCACCACCTCCAGGAAGCCTTGTCCCTTAGGACTCAGCTTAGGTGTGCCTCTGCTGGTAGTCTCCGATTCCCCTTCACTGGCTCCTTCCATGTTCCCAGGGGACCAGTCTTCCATCCTAGCATAGCAGTCTAATCCTAGCACTGGATCACCTCACAATGTGTTACCATTGCCTGTTCGTTTGTTTTTCCAACTGGACTGTGAACTACTTGAGGGCAGAGATTTCACCTCATTCATTTTAACAGCCCCAGCCCTGGCACAGACTTGGCACACAGTGGGGATTTAGTACATGTATGCATGTTAAACGCATGGGAAGGAATAGAGGTGGGACCTCAGACCATTGTCATTCAAGGTTTTCATAAAATAACTGTCCATAATTCCTTTCCCAAATCCAGTCTTCTCCCCTTCAGAAACACACTTTTGATTTGCCCAAGGCTAAGCCACAAGCTACTACTTTTGTATTAGATAGAACTTTCAAACTAGTAGAGATTTAAAAAAAGGGGGGGGGGCAGGCAGAAGACTATATTGACCCATTTAACCAGAAAATCTAAGGATGAGCCTGGCTTCAGGCATGCTTAGGTCCAGGGATTCAAGCATAATGCTGAAGACCCTCTCTAAGCCTTTTCCCCATCACTTAGGTACTGATGCACTCTCTGTGTGTGGCCTTCATTCTCTCCTATTCTGCAAATGGGTCATCCCCAAACTGTAAAGAAGAGGGCCACCTGCCATCCCCAATTCATATCCTTCTAGCTCTCCAGCCTGCAAGGCAAGCCACCTCCTCCACCAAATCCAAAATCCCAAGAAGAAAGGAGAAAAAAAAAAAAAAGCACAGGAAAAGATCCTGATGAGTCCAGCTGAGGTCAAACTTCTATTCGGGCCAGAGAAATGCAGTCCTGTGATTGGCAGATCAATTCCATATCCTGTTCTCACATCCGGGAGCATGAGAGACTCTGATTGGCTGTACCACCAGAGTCACGTGATCGGGCAGTAGGCGGAGCACTGTCTTAAAGCAGTGGATGGTGGTTGCTGGAGAAAAAAAAAATGCCTCAGTATTTGCTCTGGGAAAGTAACGTGCACAGGAATCCCTATGGCTGCCTGAAAAATTCAGGCCCAATCTTTGTGCTGGGGTAAAAATAATCCTTCTGACAAATCAGTTTCTCCCCCCACCTGCCTGTACCCCTTTTCAAAGATTTTGTTTCTCTCTTATTCATTTCCCTACCAAAATGATGCTGGGTGGTCAAACTTTCAAGACCCCCCCCCCAGTGCCTGCAGCCAAATTCTGACGCGCAAATCCAGACCTTACCCTCAGCCCAAGAAGCCTCTCACCACAGGGCTTCAGTTAGCCACAGGCTGTGTCGTGCCAGCCCCAATCAATCCCAGGCCTGAGGGCCACTCCCAAAGCCAGCACCACGCTGCTCTAGGGGGTACCTCCTGCCAAGGTGTTATCGGCAGGCCCCTGTTCCCAAACACCGTGGTGGGAAGACTGGTGCGTCTTGTCTCAGCCTGGCTTTGACAGGCTGGGCCCCTGACCTGGCTGGTGACTGCAGATCAACAGCACTTTGTCAGCCTGACACACCTTTCAGAAGCTGAAGTGCATACTGAATGGAGGCGTCTGCAGACCTCCTGGCCTCGGCAGCCTCTCTGCATGTTTGGGTAAAGAAATATGCAGCTTGAGCTGTGGTCATCGCGGCCCGAGCGCTGAGCTGCAATCAACATCAACACCACAAGGACACAATATTTTCTCCCGATTTACAACACGTTCATTTATTTTGGAATTTCTGTGCCAGCTGAGGCTACAGGGCGGTGACAGTGGAAAAGTTGTCCTGGAGCCAAGCAAAAGAGAGTGTTGCAACTGAGCTCCTGTTCTGAAAAAGGGTGCTCGAAAGCAGCAGAAAGCAAGCACGGCTAAGAGGATGACCTTCCACAAACAGCAGCCACAGGCCATGGGTGCCCATGGGGAAACAACTAATTTGGAGGGCCACTGTAGCTCCTACACCAGGGTCTGCAGATGGGGCACTGGGATCCCGGGTTCTGGAGAAATGACTGACCTCCTTGGAGTTTCCATTATACAATATGATCTGCTTTCTCTCTCGAAGCTCCCCAGGGAGTCAAAGATCATGTGACTTCAAAAGTGACCCACCCCCCATCCCTACCCCAAAAGCAGACTTTATTGGAGACACCACTGGAGGAGTGAAAATGATGGGATTTAGAGTGAGAAAAACTTGAGTTTGAATTCTTCACACTGCTACTTACTTATTATTGACTGTAATAGACAAATGTCTTAACTCTCTTAGCTTCAGTTTCCATATCAGTTTTTAAATGGACATAATAATATCAAACTAGAAAAGTTTTTGTGGGACAAAGGGTAATTTATTAAAGTACATAGTATAATACCCAACTCTTTGTGGGCACCCTGTACATGATAGTGAGGACTCCTTTGTCTTCCTGTTTTTTTATTGGGTCATTTAGATGTTTCCCACTAGGCTTTATTGTGTACCTGTAAAACAGACCAGGATGCTACCAGTATGGTAGGTCTATTTGATGGGCTCCTAGGGACCGAGAACTGCAGATGTGAGGATAGTCCATGAAAGGAGGAAGGGGTAGAGAAGGGAGGGGATGGATTCCACTGTGCTGTGCAATGACAAGCACCCCAACAAGAGGCCCTAGGAGGCGCCCACTCCAGTCATAATCAGAAGAGGACTTAACAGAGAGGTCAGTCTGTCCCAGACACAAGAAAGAACCTGTAACTATCATCTAGAGCTTCCTTCCACAAGAGAGCCTACTTCTCCAAGGAAGTAACAGGCTGCTCACCTCAAGACAAAGGCGAAGGAACCCCCAAGTGCATCATTCTCATCCTACTGAGAAGAAAACCAATGCCTATCCAGGGGAAGTAACCACTCAAGGTGTCACAAACTAATAAGAAGCAAAGCAGGGTTTTGGAACCAAGTCTGACTGATTGCAATCTAGTTGTCTCATAAAACAATTAATTTTAGCAAGAGTGACAAAATATAGTCAATTTTCATTTTGTGTTTTATAAAGTCACCTGAATTAGCAAATACTGAGGCATTGCACCTAGCGGAAATACAGGGTTAGGTTCCTGTAAGCCTCTGGTCACAACATTTCCATAATCCTATCAATTTATAATGTTCTAAATAGTGTATTTCTCTTTAAAGACACCATGATGGTCAATTTTATGTGTCAACTTGACTGAGCTAAGGGATGCCCATATAGCTGGTAAAATTTTATTTCTATATGTGTCCATGAGCATGTTTCTGGAAGAAATTATCATTTGAATTGGTAGACTGAGTAAAGAGTATTATTCTTGCTAATGTGAGTAGACAATACTCAATCTGTTGAGGGCTCAAATAGAATGAAAAAGCAAAGGAAGTGCAAATTTACTTTCTCTGCTTGAGCTAAGATATCCATCTTCTCCTGCCCTCAGTCATCAGCACTCCTGATTCTCAGGCTTTCAGACTAAGGTAGCAACTTCCACCATCACCCCCAACCCCATCCCCAATTCTCAGGCCTTCTTACTCATACTGAGTTACTCTACTGGCCTTCCTGGTTCTCCAGCTTGCAGATTGCAGATGGCAGATCATGGGATTTCTCAACCTCCAAAAATTACAGATTTTTGGTACTGAGAGTGGTTCTAGAGGAACACAATTTTAAGATTTTATGGATGAGTTTTCTGAATTGGTTCTGGAGTTTCTGGAATTGGCTCTCCAATCTGGTTAGATTTAAAGACACTAATGACTATGTCCAGTGATAAATTAAGCAGAGATAATCCATGGAGTAAACTATTTTAGAGATAAAAAGAATATCGGCACTGGATACTCTTTTTTTTTTTTTTTTTTTTTTTTATTGAGACAGAATCTTGCTCTGTTGCCTGGGCTAGAGTGCCGTGGCATCAGCCTAGCTCACAGCTACCTCAAACTCCTGGGCTCAAGCAATCCTTCTGCCTCAGCCTCTGGATTAGCTGGGACTACAGGCATGCACCACCATGCCTGGCTAATTTTTTGTATATATTTTTAGTTGTCCAGCTAATTTCTTTCTATTTTTAGTAGAGTCGGGGCCTCACTCTTGATCAGGCTGGTCTTGAACTCCTGATCTTGAGCAATCCTCCTGCCTCAGCCTCCCAGAGTGCTAGGATTACAGGCGTGAGCCACCTCACCCAGCCTGCACTGGATACTCTTAGTTAAGTATTTACAAGAAGCAAGTTGCTAGTGACTCTGTATATGATACTTTCGAACATGTTTGGAAATTTAAGGAATATAACGATGTTGGGTGGTTGCTCCTAAGGTCACTGAACAAAGTAGTAAAAGAAAAGTATGAGCTTAAGGATTTGAATTCCAAGCTCACGCACTGCATAGATGACCTAAAAGCTTCTAGTCATGCACTGAAGGAAAGCCTTACCTCCTGTAGCCAAAGGGCTGAAATTGCTGAAAATCAAATTCAGAACCTCATTTCATGATTGGCTTAATTACAACGCAAGTGGAATTCCCAGCCTTGCAGAGTGTCTGCTGTTAAAGTGAGAGCATTGATTGGGAAAGAATCAAATCCTTTAAGTTGGAATGCGCATGTGTGGAAAGACCTGATGAAGATGGGACCGTGAGTCCCTAAATGAGTCTTCTTTGCCACTAGAAGCATTCTTCCCAACCCCAGTAGAAGTGGCTTCTCTTTTCCCAGTGACGGCAGCATTTCCACCCAGAGTGGGGTCTTTCCACCTCCGTCTGAGGTTTAATCTCTGTCTGACATTAATCCTGTATTGCCTAAGGAAATGGTGATAGCCCTCCCTGGGACAGCCACCACGCGAGACAATGCTAATTATCCTCGGGACACTTCCCCACCACCCTCTTTGCTTCCAGACCTATCACTAGACTGAAGTTCCAGCAGGCCCCTAAAGGTGAGGTATGAAGCGTGGACCATGAGGAGGTGCTCTACACTTCAAAACAACTAAATTCATGCCTGCATAACAACTTTTTGGTCAATTATGGACCACAGATATGATAAAAGTCTCATAAGATTATAATAGAGCTGAAAAAATTCCTATCAGCTAATAACATCTTGACAGTCATCTTAACGTCTTACCTTTGTAGAGCAATGCAGTACTCACGTGTTTGTGGTGATGCTAGTGTAAGCAAACCTACTGTACTGCCAGTTCTATGAAAGTGTGGCTCATACACTTACGTACAGTACATAATACTTGATAACAATAATGAACAACCATGTTATTTGTTTCTGTAGTTATTATACTATACTTATTATCATCATAAGAGTGTACTCCTTCTACTTATGAAAAAACAAGTTAACTGTAAAACAGCCTCAGGCAGGTCAGGTCCTTTGGGAGGTATTCCAGAAGAAGGCACTGTTATCATAGATGACAACTCCACATGTGTTAGTGCCCCTGAAGATCTTCCAGTGGGACAAGATGTGGAGGTAGAAAACAGTGATACTGATAATCCTGACCCTCTGTAGGCCTGCGATGAGGTGTGTGTTTGTGTCTTAGTTCTTAACAAAAAAGCTTAAAAAGTAAAAGAATAAATTTTAAACTTTAAAAGAGCTTATAGAATAAGAATATGAAGTATTACAAAAGAGTCAAAAAGTTTAAAAAATTAAGTTTATAAAGTAAAAAAAGTTACAGTAAAGTTAAGGTTAATTTATTATCAAAGAAACAAATATTTTTATAAATTTAGTGTAGCCTAAGTGTACAGTGTTTATAAAGTCTACAGTAGTGTATGGTAATGTCCCAGGCCTTCACATTCGCTCATCAGTAGCTCGCTGACTCACCCAGACTACTTCCAGTCCTGTAAGCTCTACTCATGGTAAGGACCCTGTACAGCTGTACCATTTTTTTTATCTTTTATATCATGTTTTTACTGTACCTTTTCTATGTTTAGATACACAAATGCTTAAAATTGTGTTACAATTGCCTACAGTATTCAGTACAGTAACACGCTGTACAGGTGTGCAGACTAGGAGCAATAGGCTATACCATATAATCTAGGTATGTAGTAGGCTATATCACCTCGGTTTGTGTAAGTACACCGTATGACAAAATCACCTAATGACACATTTCTCAAAACATATCCCCATTGTTAAGTGACACATGATAGTACTTGAGTTTTCTAATTTATACAAGCAGAAATTTGGGGAATATGTGTAAGAATGGCTATTAAGGGTGTGGGATAGTGGTGGAAGAAACTAAGTTAGATCAGGCTGAATTTATTGATATAACTCACTATGCAGAGATTATGCATTTAATGTTGCAGCTCAGGAAGTTAAGAATGACTCCAGCTGCCGAGCATGATGACTCACACCTATAGTCCCCTTACCTTGGGAGACTGAGGATTATTTGAGCCCAGGAGATTAAGATTTACAGCGAGCTATGATCATGCCACTGTACTCTAGCCTGGGTGACAGAGCAAGACCCTATCTCAAAAAAAAAAAAAAAAAAAAAAAAAAGTGAGGGAAGGCTCTAACAGTTTGGTTGGTTGGCTGAAACCTGCATCCACAGATGGGCCATCATGAGTGAATTGGAAGTGTCCAGCGTCCCTTGGTTTAATGTAGAGGAAGAGATTCAAAGGATTAGAGACTGGAATGTTAAGGAGTGGATTTGTCATTTAAGACCTACTCACCCACAGTGGGAAGATGAAGAAGACGTAAATTTCACCAATACTTTGAAAAATAAATTTGTGAAGGGAGCCCCAGCATCCTCGAAGAGTTTCATGATTGCTCTTTTCTGTAGGCTGGACCTTACAGTGGGAACTGCAGCCATTCAACTGGAAAATCTAATCACAATGGGAGTAATTGGATCCAAGTGGTGGCACTCAACTGCCAAATGCAAGGTGGGCATAATCACCATAATAGGTAGTAGAATCGAAGCAGTAATCAGAATAGTCTACTCATATAGACCTATGATGTTGGCTGTTTAATCATGGTGTTCCTGGATGTGAAATGGGAAACTTACTAAAGTCTTCCTTGATCTGTAGAGCAGAAAAGTTTTAGGTCAAGTAAACAAAAGTTCAACTCAAATCATAAAAACAGAGTCATGGTCCCTCAATCAATTCCTGGACTTGAACCAATTTATGGACCCAAAATCCCTTAAATGAAGGGGAGGTGGAATCCCTCCAAGGAAGAACTCTAGTTCACTACCAAAAATGTATGCTGTCAATCTTTCTCCCAGCCTTTGCCAAAGAGACTTACAAACTTTTACTGGGGTAACTACACATTGAGGGAAAAGGAAATAATCAGATCTTTGGGGGACAATTGGACATTGGCTCTGAACTGACGCTGATTCCAGGAAACCCAAAATATCACTGTGGCTCTCCAGTGAGAGTAGGGGCTTATGGAGGTCAGGTGATCAATAAAGTGTGAGCTCAGGTTCATCTTACAGTGGGTACAGTGTATCCCCAAACCCATGTTGTGGTTATTTCACCAGTTCCAGAATGCGTAATTAGAATAGACCTACTTAGCAGCTGGCAGAATCCCCTATAAAGTGAGGGCTATTAGGGTGGGAATGGCCAAGTGGAAGCCATTAAGTCTTCCTCTACTTAGGAAAATTGTAAATCAAATGCAATACCACATCCTTGAGAGGACTGTAGAGATTAGTACCACCATCGAGGGCTTGAAAGATGCAAGGGTGGTGATTCCTACCACACCGCCATTCAACTCTCCTATTTGGTCTGTGCAGAAGACATGGATTTTGGAAAAAGATAGTGGATTATTGTAAACTTAACCAAGTAGTGACTTCAGTGGCAGCTGTTGTACCAGATGTGGTTTTATAGCTTGAGCAAATGAACATATCTTCTGGCACGTGGTATGTAGCTATTGATCTGGCAATTGCCTTTTACTTCATCCCCGTCCAAAAGGCCCATCAGAAACAGTTTGCTTTCAGCTGGCAAGGCCAGCAATACACCTTCACTGTCTCAGGGGCATATCAACTCTCCAGCCCTATTTCATAATTTAGTCCTCAAGGACCTTGACTGCTTTTCCCTTTTACAAGATACCACACTGATCCATTACATTGATGACATCATGCTGATTTGACCTCGTGAGCCAGAAGTAGTAACTACTTTAGACTTATAGGTAAGACATTTGTAGGAAGGTTGGGAAATAAATTCAAAATATATTCAGAGTCTTCTACTTTAGTGAAATTTCTTGACCGTAAGCCACCAAGTTACCATGCAACCTGAGTTGCCCTTCATGAACTGGGTGTTAGCTGATCCACAAAACCATGGATGCACAGCAACACTCCATCAACACTTGAAAGTATCATATACATGATCAGCCTGAGCAAGCCCTAAGGGTACAGGCAATTTACTTAAGAAATGGCCATGCTCATGATCCCCACAACTGCTACATTCTTTCTCTCTCCCAGCCTGCACCTATGGCATCATAAAGGGTTCTCTACAATCAGTTGACAGAGGAAGAGAAGACTTGGGCCTGGTTTACAGATGGTTCTGCACAATATCTGAACACCACCCAAAAGTGGACAGCTGCAGCACTATTGCCTCTCTTTGGGACACCCCTGAAGGATGGTGGTAAAGGGAAATCCTGCCAGTGGGCATAACTTCCTCCAATACACCTGTTTGTGTGCTTCACTTAGAATGAGAAATGGCCAGCCATGCAATTATACACTAACTCATGGGCTGTAACGAATGGTTTAGCTGGATGGTCAGGGACTTGGAAGGAACAGGATTGAAATATTAGTGACAAGGAAATTTGGGGAAGAGGTATGTGGACATCATCATCTCTGAATGGGCAAAAACATGATGACAATGTTTGTATCCCACATGAATGTACATTAAAGGGTGACTGCAGCAGAGGAGGATTTTACTAATCAAGTGGATAGGACAACCACCTCTGTGATACCAGTCAGACTCTTTCCCAGCCACTGCTATCACCTAATGGGCTTGTGATCAAAACAGCCATAGAGGCAGAGATGGAGGTCATGCATGGGCTCAGCAACAGGCTCTTCCACTCATCAAGGCTGACCTGGCTATGGCTGCCACTGATTGACTAATCTGCCAGAAGCAGAGACCAACGTTCCCCCCCAGTGTGGCACTATTCCCTAGAATGATCAGCCAGTGTTATCTGGCATCACCCTGATGACACTGCACTGCTTCCGTCATGGAAGAGGCAGTGTTTTGTCTTTACTGGAATAAACACTTACTCTACATACAAGTTTGCCTCTTCTGCAAGCAATGCTTCTGCCAAAACTACCATCCATGGACTTATTGAATGCCCTATATACTGTCATGGTATTCCACACAGCACTGCTTCTGATCTAGAAATGTATTTCACAGCAAAAGAAGTTGTGGCAAGGGGCCCATGCTCATGGAATTCGCTGGTCTTACCATCTTTCCCATCATCCTGAAGCAGCAGGCTTGATAGAACAATGGAAGGGCATCTTGAAGAGTTAGTTGCAGTGCCAGCTATGTGGTGATATCTTGCAGGGCTGAGGCAAGGTTTGCCAGAGGCTGTATATGCTTTGATATATGGTGCTGTTATTTTAATAGCCAGGATTCATGGATCCAGGAATCAACAGGTGAAAATGGGAGTGTCACCACTCACTATTACCCCTAATGACCAACTAGCACAATTTTTGCTTCCTGTTCCCACAGCTTTATGCTCTGCTGGCCTTGAGATCTCTGTGCCAGAGGGAAGAAGACTTCCACCAAGAGACACAACAGCAATTCCATTGAACTAGAAGTTAAAATTGCATCTGACCACTTTGGGCTCCTTGTGCCTCTGAGTCAAAAGGCAAAAAAGGCAGCTAAGATATTGGCTGGGGCTGCTGACTTGGGCCACCAAAAAGAAATTGCACTATTATTCCATAATAGAAGGAAGAAAGAATATGTCTGGAATACAGAAAATCCTTCAGGGACCCTCTTAGTATTACCATGCCCTGTGAAAATTCAATAGAAAATGACAAGAACACAGTCCAGGCAGGACTACTAATGCCCCAGACCTTTCAAGAATCAAGATTTGGGTCACTCTGCTAGGTAAAGAACTATGACAGCTATGACCAGGTGAGATATACTTGCTGAAGAAACAGGAAATACATAATGAATACGAGAAGAAGGTAATGATAAATACCACCTGCAATCACATGACCAGTTAGAGAAACAAGAACTGTAATTGCCATGAGTACTTCCTCCTTATTTTGAATACATGTATGTGAGGGGGGAGAGTGTTCATTTGTTTGTTTATTTGTTTGTTTGTTTGTTTGTTTGTTTAAGACAGCGTCTCACTCTGGTGCAGTGGCACCATCAAAGCTCTCTGCAGCCTCGAACTCCTGCTCTCAAGCAATCCTTCCACCTTAGCCTCCCAAAGTGCTGAGATTACATGCATGCACTATCATGCTCAACCTCATTTGTGTGTTTACATACATGTATTAAGACCATACCTTTGCTTTCTTTCCTCTCTCATTTCTTTGTCATGTAACATAAGATGTATTGACTCTATATAAGTATTTAAGTAATTTTAAATCATAGTATTTATGTTATAAGATAGAAAAAGAAGAGTAAACATCACTCAAGGACTTTACCTTCTCTTCTGGGGAAGGGATAAGTACATTTTCAGTTGTATGTAAGATAGTTATATCATCTTAATTGGGATTATGATCTTGTTATAGTCCTTATTTGTAGATTAAGTATGGTTTAAGAAGATGTGTTATAGGTGCCACATTGACAAAAGTTAAACTTTTGATAGCTAATCTTATGTGTCAACTTGGCTGGGCTAAGGGATGCCCAGGTAGCTGGTAAAATTTCTAGGTGTGTCTGTGAGCATGTTTCCAGAAGATATTAACATTTTTTGTTTGTGTCTAATTTTTTTCCAGCTTTATTAAAATATAATTGACAAATTAAAAAACTGTATATTTTACAGCCTACTATGTGATGTCTCAATATATTTATACATTGCGAAATAATCATCACAATCAAGATTTGCATTTGAATTGATAGACTGAGTTAAGAAGACCACCCTCACCAGCATGGGTGGGCGTCATCCAATCCATCCAGGGTTTGAATAGAATAAAAAGGTGGAGGAAGGGGGAGTTTTGTCTCTCTGCTCTGAGCTGAGACATCCATCTTCTCTTTCCCTCAATCATCGACACTCTGTTTTCTTCGGCTTTCGAACTCAGACCCAGACGTACACCATAGGTTCCTGGAATTCTTAGTCCTTCAAACTCAGACTGAATTACGCCACCGGCTTTCCTCAATGTCCAGCCTGCAGACAGAACATGGTGGGACTTCTCAGCCTCCATAGCTGTGTGAGCCAATCCCTATAATAAATCTCCTCTTGTATGTCTATCTATAGCCTACTGGTTCTGTTTAACTGGGGAACACTGACTGACACAGACACCTTGTTGTTGAGTCATTAATATGGAGCTCATGGCCAAAGATGTGACAACTCACACCTGAACGTGTTTTTTCCATAAAGCACATCACACCTTCTTGTGCTTCGGAACACTAGCCAGCACTTCAGCAGTTATGTTTGGAGGCCATTTTTAAAGAGCAAAATCACCAACAAAAAACACGATGGTAAAAAAAAAAAAAAAAAGATGGTACCAAATAGACCATGAAAGGGACACTTGTTTACAATATGAGAGCTGAATCGAACATATAGAGTATCACCTGGTGTGACTTCAACTGAAGCATGCATGTGAGGCAACTCAAATTTTTGCTACTCTACACATGTCAGTGAATGTCCACGAAAGCACCATGAGTATTGATTTTGGGGTTACAGATAAATTTTAGCAAGCGCAAATTCACAAGCAAGAAATCTGCAAATAATGAGGATCGACTATAATTTATCACCAAGACACTTTTATGAGTAAAAGGGGTTGCCATTAACGATTACACTAGCCGAGCACAGCAGCTCATGCTTGTAATCCCAGCACTTTGGGAGGCCAAGGCGGGAGGATCACTTGAGCCCAGGAGTTCAAGACCAGCCCAGGCAACATAGCGAAACCTCATCTCCACATAATAAATTTAAAAATTAGCCGGATGTGGTGGCACCCACCTGTAGTCCTAGCTACTCAGAAGACTAACACAGAAGGATCACTTGAGCCCAGGAATTTGAGGCTGCAGTGAGCTATGATTGTGCCACTGAACTCTAGCCTGGGCGACCCTGTCTCAAAAAAAAAAAAGAAACAAACAAAAATTACGCCAGGAGGACTGCTGTATACTGGACTGTCTCAGGCAAATGGGGATGTATGAGCACTCTAATTTTAGTTTTTGAGATCCCTTTGAGAATCTACCGAAAGCCATGGGCACACAAATTTTTTTTTACCGAAATCCCAAGGCATTAATAGAGACCAGGGTTCTTCAGGCTACACGTGTCAGCCTAAAAGAGCAATTTGAAAAAAAATAATATATTACTACAAACAATGATATGGTAAAAGTATGCCTAAAACTTAAGACCAACATAATGATGGGATGAGCTTAAGCAGAGAACCCTCCTCTGGGACCCAAGGCATTCATAGACAAGGTCACTATCAACATAGTGTTGTCCATCAGGGCCTCCTTATGTTGGATACAAATCCTTGCTAAATTTGAATTCACACACCAAGAATCTGATCAGGGGAGGGAATGAAAACAAGCCATGGGGGATCCTGAAAGCTTGACATGGGTGTGCTCAGGGCCTGTCCCATCCTCCTCCTGCCAACACCCCCATGTGAGCACTCATGCCAGGGGGTCAGGCAGGGAGAATGTCTACAGCAGAAGAGGGACCAGCCAGGAAGAGATTTGGACTCACTTACTAGAGAGCACAGGGAGAATCCCACCACCCCATAGCCTGGGACTAATAACTAAAAGCAACTAAAAAGGTTAACTGACACACCCCCCCTGCCCTATACCTCACCTCCAGGAAGGAAAAGGCGGGAACCTATGGGGGCTCCTGGGAGCCATAGGCAGCTCCCAATTCCAGTGTGATGGGTGAAATCCTCGTAGGTCGATGGGGGCCCAGTTCTGTCGTCTTTAAGCCCTTGTCACACTCCTGTCCCTGGGGCTCAGCTCCTCACTGGGAAGAGCACCGCTGCCCAGATGTGTGCTTCCCATTAACTCTGCTGCCTCCCATCTGGGATAAAGAAGACATTTTCATGCCAAATTAAAAACGACTTGGAAATGTGCATTGTGTGGGGAGAATTGGCCTTTTGAAAGGGGCATAAACACGAGGGAAGCCGATTCCATCACCCGCCTGCAGACAGGCCATCAAAGCGTCCTGCCCCGTGAAGCAGGCAGGCCACCTCCGCTCTTCCCCCTTTACAGACTGTGTTAGCATCCCCATTATTTACCCCCAGGGTGGGATAAAGGCGCAGTGCAAAGGCTAAGATCTTTAAACTGCCTTGAGTGCCCATTAAGCACATTAACAACATCCACAGTAGTGAGACTCACCAATATAATTTCCGACTTCAAGCCAGGCGTGGAAAAAAAAAAAAAAAAAGGGAAGTCAGCTGAGTTTATCCAACGAGGAGACCACCTTAAATTAGAAGAGATTTACATAGCAATGGGGAAAGGAGGATGTTAGCTTGGAAGATTTCAGAACAACCTTGGCCAGTATTTGGCTAGGATTTCCCCTCCCCCACAACCGTGTCACTTGAGGGCGTGGGCTGAGCCAATGTGACACTAAGAGCAGTTAATCAGTGATGCTTATGCTGCAGTTCGGCCTGGGAGGGAAGGGTCCCTGCAGAAGTCATATAAGGATCAATTTTAGAAGAAACGGAGTGATTTGAAAAATGGGTCTTGGGTTTGTGTAAGTGCTGTAGTCGCCTGCTCTAAATGTGTGCATTGGGGTGGGGGTGGAGGGTTGGGGTGGTGTCAGGGGAAAGAGGTTGTTTAAAATAGTAAAAGACACCGCTTCCTGAAGGATTGGGTTCCAGGCAATTCACATGTCTAAATCAACCTCCTCTTGGCAGCTCTCCAAAGTGAGTATTACTGCATCCATTTCACAGATGAGAAAACTGAAGCTTAGAGGTGTCAAGTGGCTTATCCTGGGACCCACGAGCTGGGATGGAAACGGAGATCTTCTGGGCTCTGAATGAAAGATGTGCTTTTGACCCCTCTACTCTACCGCTGGAGCCACTTGATCTCATGTGGGTAAATGTGTCCATGGAAAGGAGGGAGGGAGGTTGGAAAGAGATGTGTTTATTTACTGGTTTGGAACAGAAGACGTTTTAGGAAAACCTGATCCACAGGTGCAGGGCATGGGGCCTTGGGCCTCGGAGCTCCGAGCTGCTGCGTGGGGTCAGAGGAGGGCCTAGCTGGCTGCCTCCGTCTCCCCTCCTCTTGCAGCCCAAAGCCACAGGACCCAGCCTGCCTGTCTCCTCTCTTGCCTTCCTCATTAGCTGGGATTGGGACCAATTTGTGGATGCCTTTGGTGCCCTTAGGCAGTGTTTGAGTCATCCTCCCTGATGCTAAAGAAAAAAGAAAGGAGGAGACAGCCATCCCCCAGGAGGCTGGAGACGCGGGGAGAGGGGAGCAGTGATGGATGGAGGTCAGGAGGGAGAGGCCAGTGTTCCGAGGTCATTCCCAGTCTGCCTTTCTTTAACCTCACTCTTCCCTGGGGACCTGCTCCCCATGAGATCACCTCCCACCACAGACTTCAAAAAGATAGGCTTGCTTGGGGATCAGCCCTCACTATTTTAAGAACTGTGAACTTAAGGAACCCACACCCTTCCAGTCCCTTGGACTTCCTAGAAAGAATCCGGGTAGAACGTGGCAGGATTAAGGCCAGCAAGGAGGAGAGATCTCGTACCAACTCGGGTGACGTGTTCCATTTGCTTCAGAACGTCGGGAAATGCCCGTGGGTCTCTGCGGCTAGAAAAGGAGCCAATCAGGAAAGCACCATTGAATGAGCCAGAGCGGGTCCTCCTGGTGCAGAAATGTGGCTCCCCCACTTTTAGTGGTGGGACATCGGGAAAGCTATCCCACCTCTCCCAGACACAATTTCATGACATCTTATAAGAATAAAGTTAACATAAAGTGGTTACAGGGGCTTGTAAGCCATTACACACCAAAATGTTACCTGTTGTTCTCATAACTAAATTCATGAGAAGGATAGTCATCTAAAACACATCATTGCATCGGGTGGTAAACGCTGGAGTGCCACCTTGCACCATCATTTCATCTACAAACCTCACAAGAATCCTGTGATAGCTATTATTAACTGTTCTACAGATGGGGAAACTGAGGATGGGCTAGGTTAAGTATTTTATTCAATATCATAAAACAAAGTATAAGGCAACGTTAAAGTTGGAACACAATTGTGTCTGGCTGCAATAATGATGCATAATTATGCCTCATACCCACAAAGAAAATATGTGGGGGGAAAAGGGGAGGAATCTATATGAACTGTGCCAAGAAGAGAGGGTGGGGCCACAGATGGGGAGGGGACAAAATGAAAACAGTAACCGAGCACCTCCCATAAGCCGGGCACAATGCTAGGTCTACACGTGCATCATGTCACTAAGTCAGAGAGGGAAATGTAAGGGACTGTGATGAATACCCCAGTTACCGTGATTTGATTAATTCACTTTGTATGCCTGTATTGAAACATAACATCTACCCTACAAAGATACACAACTATTATGTACCCATAATAATTAACAAGGAAAAAGAAAAAAATGTAAGGGACCAGCATGTGGTCTCCAACTCAAGGTCAAAGAGGACACTCATATATTGGGTTACATGTGTGAGCATGGTTCACGCGCTCACTCCGTGTTTCTAAAGCTCCTACCATAGCGCCAAATCCAGCAGATAAAAATTAACCTAACGGTCTTGGGCAATTACATACCATCCTGTCATCCTCCCCCCAAATGCCTCACAGTATTACAAAAGCATCTCCAAGAGCTCCTCACTACCCATCAAATCCCTCAAATGCTTATCTGAAGCCCAAAGAAGCATGGTGTAGAAGCTCAACCCAAGACCCTTTCTCCTAAAGCACTCAGATATCAGGGTTTCTATATATCCATGTATAGGCCAGGCGAGGTGGCTCACACCTGTAATCCTAGCACTCTGGGAGGCCAAGGCAGGAGAATCGCTTGAGGTCAAGAGTTGGAGATCAGCCTGAGCAAAAGCGAGACTCCAGCTCTATCAAAAATAGAAAAAATTACCCAGGCGTGGTGGCACTTGCCTGTAGTCCCAGCTACTCAGGAGGCTGAGGCAGAAGCATCACTTTAGCCCAGAAGTTTGGGGTTGCTGTGAGCTAGGCTGATGCCATGGCACTCTAACCCAGGTGACAGAACAAGACTCTGTCTCAAAAAAAAAAAAAAAAAAATCCATGCCTAGACTTAAATACTATGCAAGCTGCTCTCTGTATCTGCACCAAAGCAGTAGTCCTCCCTACTAAAGATCCATTAAATCCACAGTTATCAAAATGACATACCTTTTCTAAAATGTTCCCGTACTACACTGGACACTTGGGGCATATCATCATCAAAGCAACCCTGTTTGAAGAGCATATGACATAATCCCACTCGGCAGGTTAGGAAACTGGAGTTCTTAGAATTCTAGGTAGTGACCTGCTCCAGGTGTTCCAGGTACTACATGGCAAAGACCAGGTGGGAGCCAGTTCTCTAATCCCTCCTCAGTCCCATGCCCTTTCTCCTGAAGCAGGCTACCTGTCAAAGGCCGAGAGCACCTTTTTTGAAACATCTCCTTAAAGGTGAGAAATCACCACATTATTATCTCAGCTCTATTTTCATTAAATTTAACAAAAGCTGAATGCTTAGGGCAATCTTCGTTTGTCTTTCCTACTCATTCGGGGAATCTGTCACTGATCTTATCCCGCTGGTCAACTGGAGTTAGCTTAACGAATAGCAAACAAATGCCCACTGTGGTGTGGGCAGGTAAAGGGCACTCTTCTGGTTGGTGTGCACATTGGAACTTTTTAAGGGAAATTGAGCAGTATCACATTAGAAATTCACAAACCCTTAGATCCAACAATTCACTTCTAAGAATCTATCCTAGAGAAACAGTCACATGAGTGAGCAGAAGAGCTGTATCAAATCTAAGCCATTGCAGCTTTGTTTTTTACAATAGCAAAAAAAAAAAAAAAAAAAAATGGAGAGAGCCAAAATGCTCCTTATTAGGAAAACTGTTTTTTTAAAAAATCATGATAACTCCATGTTCTATAGAAGAACATGCAGCCATTAAAAAGAATGAGCTATTCTGTTTGTACTCTCATGGACAAATATCCATGTTGTTAAATAAATAAAGCAAGTTGGGAAAATAACATGAGTAATAGGATCAAACAATTTTGTTTAAAAGAAAAACTCAGACTGAAGCCCATCCCTTGGGCCTTAAATAGAGCCCAGGCTGTCCTGGACCTAGGATTTCAGAGATGCTGGGTCAAGGAGAGGAGTCTGTGAAGTAGTACCTTTGGCTATTTTTTTCTGAACATCATTAAAATCAACTTTAAAATTTCTGTTCTTAATGATATCCTAAGAGGCCTATGAAAAATGCCTACAGAGCAGAACCACATAGAGTGTGATTATCTTGGGTGGCCCCACTCACTGACTGCCCCAGCCCCATACCCTCTAGGGACAACCCTCCACTTGTCCACGTGAGTCTATATTATGCATCGTATAACTATTTATTGTATGTACGTACCATAGGGGAAGAATACACACCACCCAACCATTAATACTGATGAGATGAAACAGAGGTTCATGTTTTTACTTTTTATACTTTTGCATTATTTTAATTTTTTTACAGTGTATTACTTGGTAATTTTTAAAATTCTAAAGGGGAAAATATTCATTTAGGCATAATAGAAGAAAATAAGAAAAAGCCAAACCAACAAAACACATTATACGTAGTCCTCACCTCTAAGTTGGAAAAACTAAATGAGGCCTCTGTCCATCTAAGCCTCACCAAACCAAATCCCAATTACACAGCGATATGCCATATCGATATCTTGCAAAGCAGGTTAGTAGGGGAGGGAAGTGGGGAATTAGTCTGTTTCGTTTATAACCTGGAACAGTGCCTGGCCCATATTGGGCACTCTATAAAATATTACTGAATGTGGAATGAATGGAGAAGAACTTCAGGTATACAAAGAAAGGTTATTTTACTTGATTTAAGCAACTGAGATTAGGAGATGAACTGTGGCCAAATATCAATACCCCTGAGTGCAAGTAACACTGGCCTGTAATTAGCATATCAAGTGTAACCACTCCTAAATTGCTTTTACACATTCACCAAATATCTATTAAAACCTCTAAAATCATTACCTGCCCTTAACGGGCTACGCTCAAGCTGTGCGACTGAACCTATAAATCCAGTGTCAGAAAATACCACTTGTTAGCAAGAATAGTCCTGGGCAGAGATAGAGTCCAGGTTCTGACTTCACCTGCCATAACGAACTGTTTGACCTTTGACCTCCCACCTTGCTGAGCTTTCAAAATGGCGGGGCTTGTGCTAGATATGTCTCAAATATCTAATCTCATTACGCTCCTGAGAATAGGTTCTCAGAAATTCAGGAGCCCTGAACTCTAGTTGGAGAGACCTTCCACTAAACATCACGCTCAGGTCCCTTCAAGCTCAAGAGCGCTGATTCTAGACATGCTGAACTTTGTGCTTGTTGTATCACCGGCGTCCTAAGACCTGCAAGTCCCACTTTGCTGAGGGCTTCAAAACTTAGCCACCCCCCACCCCGGGTTGAACACTCATCCTCAGTTAACAAGGCTTTCTTGAAGATTCAAGTGAGGCCTCCACAGGGGTATATCATGCGGATTAGGAGCACAGCCTTTAGATTCAGCCCTGGTTCTCATCCCATCTCTACCACTTACCAAAGAGATGACCTTGAACAAGTTACTGAATCTCTCTCAGCCTCAGTTTCCTCTTACATAAAACAGGCACAATAACAGTATCTACCTTGCATTCAGTGCATGGGAACCATGTAACACAATGCCAGGAGCAAGGAAGGTGCTGCAGAAATGCTAGTTTTTTTAATGAGTGAGGGAAGATAAAGAGAAGAGGTCCATAGTCATAGGATGGGAGACTGAAATCTCAGGTCCAGCAAAGCAAGGGTGACTTTGGGAGCATCCTCTTAGGAATTGTAGTTCCTGTTTCTTCCATGGGTTGGGGACTGGTGATTGGGGGCAGGGAGGGGAGGATGCTATGGAGGTGGGCAAAGCTCTATTCCCCAGGCTGACGTCCCTTCTGATTATGACACTCCTCGCTTGTGTCCAGCCCTGTGCACATGCCTCTTGAATCCACTGCCCTGAACTGGTGTGCTGCACCAGTGAATCAGAAATCAATACCACTCTGGTTATGGATTCCAATCTGCATAAGATAGTGTCAGGTCCTCCTGAGTCCCAAACCAAAGCCCGACTGAAAGAGAAGATCACCTAGGAGTAGACCAAAAAGGGTTTTATTTCCCAATAGTTTTATAACCCGACTTGAGGTCCTAGGAAACCAAGCAGAAAACTGAGGGGTGCACAAGGGCATTATGACCAAGGCGCCAGCTCTAAGCTCTGGGAGCCCTGAAATGCGATATAGGACTGACCGTCACAGCAGCCCCCATTCACCCTCACAACAACATGTTGGACGTTGCATCTAACTCACCCTGCAAAGAAATGGGTGTGTTGGGACCTGGCCAGTTGGGAGCGTTTGAAAAGACAAGATCCTTTTGCTTCATGTTTGTTTTAATTTTCCCAAGCAGTTCAGACCTAACATGAAAAGTGCAATAAACTGGGAGTATCAGTGTTCACTGAAAATATCACTTCACAAGTGAAAATATATCCAAACAGCCAGTTGTAGTTTGAGAGGCTCTCCCTCCTCAAAAATGCAGCTGTCACCAAAAATACATTTGAAATCTCTCTCTCTCTCTCTTTCTCCTTTCCTCTCCTTTCCTTCCTCCTTCTCCCAATTCTCCCTCTGTCTTGCAATTTAGCTTTAATTGCCCTGTCAGCTCTAAAGGCTGCTAATTGACACCTTTTATTCTGGGTTAAAACTCCTCAGGAAGAAAAGAGCTCGCTGGGCCCCCAGAGCTGGGAGAGATTGGGCCGATTTGGCACGCTTGTCTCCCTGCGAATCGAAGCAGGGTGCTGCGAGCCCTGGGAGCAGGCGTGGGGGAGTCGCTGAGGCGGGGAGGGGGGCTGGGCAGGGGTTGGAGCGTCTATTTTTAGTGAGGGTTTTATAGAGTGGATCCCTGTGGCTTGGCTCCACACTGAAATATTGTCCTCGTCTCAATGACATAAACACAGGGCAACTTGGAGATCTTGGCGCCAGCCCTGGCCGGAGCCTGTGAATGGGCAGAACGGTGGGATGGGAGCAAGAACTCTACTGTAATTACAAATAAATCCACCACCCGCCCCCACGCCTGGCTCTCCTGGCTCTCTTCATACCGCAAAAAGCCCCTGTTTTTGTGTAAATAAGACGAACTGAAGTTACTGAAAGATCTACCAAGAGGCAGCTAATGGAGTGGTGACGCAGGTAGGCTTAGGTTAAAAAGAAGGGGCATTGGAGAATTAATTAAACCGCCGCCGTCATCCGCGAACTCTGGGGACAGAGGAGAAGCGTGGAATCCTGCAGGCTCCTGGAGCAACTCCAGCCAGCCTGTCGCTTCCCTCTGAAATTATCAAGCATTCCGCCTGGCCCTGGTACTGGGGGGAAGTTGGAACTGATAAATTGGAACCAATTAGCACAAGGTCTCAATATGATTCTTTGGAATGTCCCAGGCCGGGCTGGATGAAGCTGTCACCCTGGGCTGCCTCAGACATGGAGCCACACTTTCCAAAGCGTATTTAAATATAGCCCTTGCTTCCCTCGAAATGTAATCCCAACCCTCATTTTTATCCTTGGAAGCTTGGGGTGGGGTGGGGGGTGGAGCACAGGGTGAGGTGGGATTTTCATAACCCCCATCCCCCACTCCCACAACCCTGTAAATAAATAAAAGATTACACCAAATTCCATTTGAAGTTGTCAGTCCCGGAATGGAACTTTTATCCCATTATGAATTTCATGGGTGAGACCGTTCAGACTTTGCATGTGGCTAACACCTCCATTGAAAGGCCCTAATTGCAGTTGTAGGCACTGACTGTTTGCAGATACCACACTGTACACACCAGCACATTCCTCTGAAGAAAGAGCATCCTATGAGAGCTGGCCCGAGGCCTCCCCTCAAGTCAGTAGGACTGTCAAGGTTTCACTTAAACTTTAAACCAAAGTTGCCCTATCGAAGGGCCAGGTGCTAATTTGGGATTCTGAGGTTCGCTGGATTTGCCTTGGTTGACAGGGCCGTTACTATACCCAGGGGGCTGGCTGGAGTCGTGCTTCAGCCTCAGAGGCTACCAGGAAGGGAGTCTTTCAATCCAAAGGGACCCTTGAAGGACGGCTTTTATTTCAGATGAACTTCCTATGAGCCTGAAAGCTCCAGGGCTTGGCTGAGTGACAAAAGAGAGAATGGAGAAGTGGGTTTTGCACACAGCTACCGGCCTCCTGGAGGCGAGAAATCGGCCTGTTCAGAGCCCCAAGGGAAGGGGGCTTCTCACTTCCCTCGGGATCTAACTTCCCCTGATGGGGAACGAGCCAAGGAAAGATGCCTATGAGCGGGGAACTCTTTAAACAGTTGTTCTGCTCCTCCTTCTCTGGACTTCTTATTATTGTAAAATATACATAAAGTAAAATGCACCATTCTAACTATTTGTAAGTGTACAGGTTAGTGGCATTAAGTACAGTCTCATGGCTGTGCAACCATTGCCACCACCCATCTCCAGAACTTTTCATGACCCCAACTGAAACTCTGTCCCCATTAAATAGCAACTACCCATCCCTTCCCCACCAGCCCTTGGCAAGCACCATGCTACTTTCTGCGTCTAGGAATTTGACAACTTTAAGTACCTCATGTAAGTGGAATCATACAGTCTTTGTCCTTTTGTGCCTACTATCTTATTTCATTTAGCATGTCTTCAAGATTCATCCTTGTTTTAGCAGTGTCAGAATTTCTTGTCTTTTTAGGGCTGAATAACATTCCATTGCATGGATATACCACGTTTTGTTCATCCATTTATCTGTCAATGAATACACGGTATATTTGGCTATTGTGAATAATGCTGCTATGAACAAAGGTGTACCAATATCTGTGTGAGTCTCTGTTTTTCATTCTTTGAAGTCTATACCCAGAAGTGGAGTTGATAGTTCATGGGATAATTCTATTTGCAATGTTTGTGGAACTGCCATCCTGTTTTGTACGGCAGCTGCATCATTTTACATTCCCACCAGCAGTGCACAAGAGTTTCAATTTCTCCACATTTTCATCAACACTTGTTATTTTCCCTTATTTTTTGGTAACAGCCATTCTAAATGGGTAATGGCTATGAGTGGCAGCTCATCGTGGGCCTGAACATCAAAGATTTTTGTTTACTTTATGTTTACTTTGATCTCTCTGCTCTTTTTAAAAGAATCAAATATTATAAATACACATAAGTATGCACCAAATACATTGCCGTCTCTCCCTTCCCCAGAGGTAAACACTGTCCCCGTGTTGGTGCGTATAATTCCAGTTCATGTGTAAGTTGTACCAAGTATATTTGCACCATGAACAATTAACACTATTAATACTATTTTTGTGGTCACACTGGATTCCACTTTTGTGTCCTTCCATACTCCCACCCCCACCTGCCACATTTATGAGTTGTATGAGGAACACCAAAAGCAGAACCCTACACGAAAGAGAAAGAGGCCACAGGGAATGGACCACAAGCTTTGGAGCTAGGCAGAGAGTTAAACCTCAGCTCTGCCACTTCCTATTTGGGGAACCTTGGTCAGGTCACTTGACCTCTCTGAGCTTTAGTGTCCTCCTTGATTATCAACCGAGCTGTTTGGAGGACTAAATGAGATCACAAATATATAACCCACTGTGTCAGGCACAGAGTGAGAATTCGGTAACTGGTAAGGAGGAGGAAGAGGAGAGGGAAGAGGTTAACATTAATCATCTTGCTGAGCTGTTGCTCTACCCCACATGGCTCACGCGCCCACCCACTGTTCTTGCCCCCACTTTCACACTGTCCCGAGGTAGGGCAGAACATGTGCAGAGCTATAAGAAATGTAGCCCCAGTTTTGCCCTTGCTAAAATGTTGATTTAAGTCATGAGAAGTGTGTCCCACTCCACCTTTCCTCCCCCCCCACCCCCACCCAGAGAGCTGTGGAGAGTGGAGGAAAGTAAGGAAGAAGGGAGGGAGGCCTGACCCACTCTGCCAAGTCACCCTACTTGGGGGAGGACATTCAGCTCAGGCCCTGAGCCTGGCTACAGGAGCTGTAATCCAATATCTTAATCCATTTCTTCTTCAAAGCATTGCCCTTTGTGCCAGGTGGACAGAGCCCGAGTGACACGGAGCTGTCCCTGAGAAGCTCTTGCATTGGGCTGCGTCATTCAGGCTGGGAAAAGAATACCCAAAGGGGCACCTTTGACCTGGTTATCTGGACAATTGTGACTGTGGAATGACAGTTCAGAGTACCTAAAGGATGTTTAGGGAATCGCACCCAGTCGGTGTTGACAGTGACCCTAGACTTTGATCCAGCCACCCCCAGTGGGTGCTGACCATGCCAGATGGTGAGCAAGGCTCTTTGGCGACACAAAAAGGAACTGGACACCAGGGAGAGTCATCTTTGGAGAGATTAGTGCTCCTCTGTCCTTGTGGAAATGGCTTCTGAATCCACCTCTCCAAGAAGACAGCGGGGACTGGGAGCAGCAGCCGGGTGGAAGGAAGGGAATATAGTTCCAGCAAGGACAGGGTCCTGGGGTCTCAAGGGTGGGGATGGGGCCCTGAACCTTCTTTTCTTTCCAAGTGCATGGGCTGGGTCTAGCCTGACATGTTGCAGCAGCTGCTGCCTCCCCAGAACGAGCTGGAATCATTCAACTACTCCCTGCCCGCCCCACCCCACCCCTAGCTGCAGCTTCCTGGGACAGAGCCAACCATTCCTCACCCCCTCCCCTGCCCCAGCTTGCTTCTGCTGCCAAAATCAGCTGACTTCAAGATACAGAGCTGCTAATTTGTGAGGATTCAGGCTGCTGAAGGTGTTGGTACAACAACTAGTTGTACCATGCTGTCTCCAGTTCACCTTTGGCAAGCCATTGGTGTGTACCAGCTAAATAGTAAAGCATTTTATTTTGGTCAAATTGGTCTTTTTATTTTCCAGATACCTATGAGGGGATTTATAAGAGAAGATCAAACAGTGTAAGCTATCACCATCCAGATTTGCTACATGAATTAAAAATGGGCATTATTTCCACCACCATCATTCCCCTCCACCCACTACCAGGATCCAATATGGTCACCAAAAGCAATTAAACAAGTTCAGGTTTTCATTCATTTACAAGGCACCTACTGTATAGCAAGCATGATGGTAGGCACTGGGAATTTAGAGATGAACTCCCATAAAGAACTTGCTGTCCAACAGTCAAGAGAGCCAACAACCTGGAATGCAATTGGTAATAGCTGAGCTAGAGGAAGGATTGGGGTGGTATAGGATGTCAGAGAAGGGAGCAATTTATCTGCACGGACAGAATGAAGAATGGAGGAGGCGATGTTCAAGCAGGATCTAGAGGGCTGTAAGTGATTTTGCAAAAGGGAGAGCAAGCAGACAGAACATATAACAGTGAGGCAGAGCAAGCAATGGGTAGAGACCACCAAACTGAACGTAAGGCAAACAGCAAGAAGTAGAAAGAGTGTAAGGGAAAAGGTAGGTTGTGATCAGATTGGAAAAGCCATCAAATGTCATCACTGTATCTTGAGAGTAACCAGGAGAATCCTTAGATGTTTTTGAGTGATCATGAGTAATTCCTTTCTATAGGGCAGTTTGTTTTAGTCTGCTTCTCCTTCAGGCATAGGAAGACTCCTTGGGAGAAAAGACAGGACACTTCAGCAGGACTCTCGCTTGCCCTGGGCAGGCCGGTGCTCTCCGCCAGTACTGTCTTCCCAGCGGTGACCTTCGGGAGAGATGAGTACCTCCCTAGCATCACGCACCTGTGGGATGAAGAGTAGCCGTTCCCAGCGACAAGTCAGAGACCTCACCAATCCCCCACCCCGAGACCCATCACGGCCCTGAAGTCCCTAAAAAAAAAAAAAAAAAAAGCACAAGTGCCACAAGACTTGGCTTTGCTGTCAAAATATTTAGAAGAAGCATATTGAAATCACAGACGGAACAATAGGACTAGCTCAGAAGTAAACATTCCTGCTGTTGAAGAAGTCTAAGCCATAAACATTTAGTCTAAAATGTAGCTGCCTCTCTCCTTCCAGGCCAGGGCCTGAAAGAAAAGCAGAATTCTATAAAATGTGATCTGCCAGGATTTGCTTACCCCCGTGGCATGATAATTACGATGCCTCTTATTACGTTGCAAAGCCTGATTCAAGGTGACTCAAATCCTCAAGGCTGTAAGGGAGGCAGCTTTGCACTTTTCTCAATGTATTTTGCTGAACGGCTGCCGTCATTCACTTTCGAAACAGTGCAAAGCGAAGATGAAGTCGGAAGCCACAGCCTTGCCTCACTACTGGCCCAGCCCCTCCCTGCCACCTCCAGGCATCTCCCGGGCCCTTCGCCCAGCATTTTAGGGATTATCTTTGTGAGTTTAATCAAGCTTTCTGGTAACTAGTTAACATGGTCAAGACTCTGTATGAGACAGTTGTCTGAAACTGTGTACTAGATTCTTTTTGTAGGGAGGGGACACAAGAGACCCAAACCTTGGTCTCAACTCTGCCCTTATCCATTCTCTCTACCATGGGCGGGGGAAAAATAATCTTTTTAAATGTATATGTACACAAATAATTTATAAAACTATTTTTTCCTAAAAATCCTATGAATAATGAATCAGACCTTAAAAAAATCCCATGTTGAAACATGAGCATACCCACTAACCATGCTGGTGAAGGACCAGCCACCGCTTTATTTATTTTTATTTGTATTTTAATTAATCAATTTACTTCTTATCTTGGTGTATTATGTCAAAGAACAGACTGGACATTTTTTGCAGATGTCTGGTGGATTAGAAGAAAAGTGGGAACTCCTTTTAGAAATTTAAGTGGGTTGTTGACATAAAACTTCATTTTCTGTAGGTTTGTTTTTGTGAATGACAAAAAAGGAATAAAATTACTTTTTTTCCTTAATTGGGGGTATTTTTTAATGAAGCTAGGTAAAGACAGTATGATGAAACCTTAGATATAAGAAAAATAAAAACAGTTGGGGGTTTCAGAGGCATTGTTTGTCTTAAGAGTGATGTGGGGAAGCTTGATCAAAAGGCTTGTTTTATTACAGTCATGCTCCATTATGGGAGGTGGGGACAGGGTGTTGTGGGATGTGGAAGGAAGATGAAATGAGCCCACTTCCCTACTTGGCCAGGTTGCCAAAAGTAACTGCCCACAAGTAAACCTCCCAGGCCTGCTGGTACTGATGACCACTGGAGTCAAATATGGATTCAGAGCAAGAGAACAGACGCACTGAGAAGCCCACTTTGCTTTGGGGAGCCAAAGCCGGAGGATTGTTTGAGCTCAGGAGTTTGAAACCAGCCTGGGCAACATAGCAAGACCCCATCTCTAAAGAAAAAAACATTTTTAATTAGCCAGACATGGTGATGGCTAAAAATATTAGTCCTAGCTACTTAGGAGGCAGAGGAGGGAGGATCACTTGAGCCCAGGAGTTTGAGGTTACAATGAACTATTATTGTGCCATTACACTTCAGCCTGGGAGACACAGTGAGACTCTCTCTACTTATTAATTAATTAATTTAATAATTTTTTTTAAAAAGTAAGCCTGCTTTGGACTCACAGCTCTGATCTAAGAAACTTCTCCTTGTCTTCACAGATGGTCCTTGAGCCAAAGACTATGTCCTTGGGAAGTTCCTCCACCTCTCTGGGCCTCAATTTCCCTATCTATAAAATGGGGAGGTGATTGACCCTACCCCAGAAGCTCCTATAAGATTTAGATAAGATAATGTTTGTAAGTCCAGTGGTAAATTCACAGTACATGTTAAACTTGTATTCTTGTTTCTAAGCCTGGAAACCGAGAGAATAAGTTCCTTTTGTATTTGTTTAGGGACCCCTTCCTCCAAACTCTCAACTTGAGTGACTTATTTCCAATCCTCTACCCCAGATTCATTCCAGACTGCAAAGTTTTGATCAAGCATAAGATAGGCTTAGGGTGCATTTTAGTTTTGTTGTATTTCTCAGCCTGATGGTGGGTTTTGGCATTAAGTATCACTTTAGTTTGAAAGCAATCTGATTTCTGTGTAGACGCCTGAGACAGCACATAAAAGTGTCATGAAACAGTGTCTGTCACACACTTTTATGCGCTCACACAAACACACAGCCCTGCATACAGAAGTTCCTCAAATGTACTGCTCCCTCACAGATGAGCACTGAACCATTTAACTCAACACAAACAAAGATCATCTAAGAATAAGAGTCTTGCCCACCCCACAGGGTGGTACTGGCTTCAAAAATCTTTTCAACATTTAGAACTTTAAATACCATCTCCAGGCCAGGCATGGTGGCTCATTCCTGTAATCCCAGCACTTTGGGAGACCGAGGCAGGAGGATTACTTAAGAACAGGAGTTTGAGACCAACCTGGGCAACATAGTGAGATGCTTTCTCTACAAACAAACAAACAAACAAAATACCATTTTTAATTTTACTGACGCCTGATAGTTACTTTGAGGCAGATTGTTTCTTCTAAATTCACTGACATTAGTCTCTTATTGATTTTTTTTCCCTTAAATGTAAAAAAATGTTGATTGGTCTCTCTGTTTTGAAAGCAGATGTACATAAAGATAATATAAAGTAAAAAGTGAGCTTCTCTCTCCTCCTCACCCTACGCACTTACCCCATTCTTCAAGTATCATATAATCATTATAATTAGTTACTTACAAACATATTTTTTAAAATGTTTTCCCTGCACACAGAATAATCCCTGAATAGAGATTAAAAGCAGAGGTTCTATGTATGGCTGAACGGCCTAGATTTCAACCTTGATGTAGCTCCGAATCAAGTTTTGTTTTGTTTTTTAATAGAGCCGTCCTGGAATATTTAAGACCTATCAATAAGCCATATTAATATGGTTTCTCAGGTTTGTTTTGAATATTTCTAAACTTAAGCCTAAATCCAAATCCTATTTAAAACAGCTTAAGACCCTTCAATAGCCCACTGTACATGGCCCCTGGTTTTCCAGCCTCTACCCCTCAAACCCCAACTTCAGCACCACCAACGGGCTCCCAAGGTTTGGATTATGTTGCACCCCTTCCCTTCTGCCCAAAATGTCATCCAGCCAGTGGCTGCCTCTTCACCCCTTTAGTCTGTGACCTCCTCTTGACCTTTCAGGTCTTTAAGCTTGGACATTAGCTCTTTTGGGGAGCCATCTGGGACCCCCCCCCAGCCTAACATGTCTACAATTCGTCCACGCAGTCAACATCCTGAATCGTCCTCTTTGGTTTATTTCCCCCTTTTCCCCAGTAGTCTGTGAGATCCTCAAGAGAAGGGACTCCGTCTGTCTTCTCCTCAAGCAATGTGTCCGTAATTGGGGTGCATGCCTGGTGAAGAGAAGAACGAATAAAAGCTGGGTGGGTAATGGTAGGTGGTCCCCGTTAGTTGGTTCCAAGGCTGCACCACGACTGGGATGGTGAGGAGATGGAGGAGGGGCTAGGGGAAAAGTCAGAGATGTGAAACTGTCGTGGTGGGTGGATTCAGTCGCTGGAACCTGGGAATCACCCCACCCGCCTGAAGTGGGGGTCATTTTTCACCTTATTTTTCACTCCATTGAGCTTCTGTCTCCTTGTTATCTTGAGCCTTTGAGGGGATCAGGGAGACTAGACCTGATTATCTCGGTCCACATCTATCCGAGGCAGCAGGAAGAGAGGCTGTGGGGAAATGTGAGTCGGGCTGCGATGAGTGCTCGTGCGCTCGTGGGGAGTGGAGGCCGTGTGTAAACTCCCCATGGCAGGTCGCTAAAGGGAACTGCCTCCAGGAACCTTTAGAGCCAGATGGGAAAGGGAGGGGCGGAAGGCAGCTGTGTGTGTGTGTGTGTGTGTGTGTGTGTGTGTGTGTGTGTGTGTGTGTGTGTATGCGTTATTGGGGAGGGGTGCACACGGAGTGTGCGGTGTGTGTTGTATATGCATGTGTGCACATGTGCACCCTAGTGTGTGTATTTACTACTCACATTCGCGTCAGCGCAGGGGAAGGTAGGCTCTTTAATAAATGCATCATGCAACGTTTGGGGGATGTACACGTTTGAAGCTCTTACTCGAGGGGGGAGGGGGCATGGGCAATATAAGTAACCTTAACACTTGTACCCCCATAATACGCTAAAATAAAAAAATAAATAAAAATAAAAAATAAATGCATGAACATCTGCCCAGGTGTGTGCCAGTGGGAGTCGATGAGCGTGTGTGGTGGGGAGTGGAAAGCAAGCCCTGGAGCATTTCCAGTGTAAGTTTCGTTTAATTCAGTGACGGTTGTCTTTGCACTAAACGGCCCCTCCGTCATTTGGGAGAATCCTGCCCACACTAGCCATACTGTATCTGTAGCTCTCCATTCATTTTCCTTTGGAAATACTGGCTCATATATGATAACATTCAGAACCAAGTTTTGTTTGTCTTTAAATTTTATTTACAACGTGTGTGTGTGTGTGTGTGTGCGCGCAGGCGCGTGCATGTGCACGGACGCACTCAAGATAGCGGCTGGAGAGAGAGGGACTGCGCGAGGATTTCCTTTCCATAGGAAAACCGTGAGTCCACCCCAGACCCAGACTCCAGCCAAGGGAGAGCCGAGGGCAAGCGCAGCGGCAGGAAAGGGGAGAAGATAGGCCTGCTGGCGTCGCCCCACCCACCCCAGGCCCCCCACATCAGGGCAGGCTAAACACGCGGAGGCTTCTGTCTCCAGGGCTGGAGAGAGGCGCCCTCGTTAAAACTCAGATAAACAGTTTATCAGGAGATGAATGAGCCACTGGGCTCCGGAGACGTTTCCCCTTCCCCAGCGTGGAGCCAGATGGGGAGGGGGCTGCGGGCGGGGCAGCAGCCAGACTGAGGAGGGGGAGGCGCTGTCTGTCACGGCTGGAACAAGCTCCCCGAAGCCCCTTTCCTTCCTTGATCTTCAACGTTGTCTCTATTTCCAGAAATGCATTTCACATTTATTTACCCATTTTCCCACCCCAGCCCACTCTTTAGAGCGGTTTCCCTCTCTCCCTTCCTTCTCTCTTATTTTCCCTCTTTTGCCCCTATGCCATTCCAGCTGGAGTTTTACTCTTCTAACTAGGATCTAATCACCAATTGGAGACACACACACACACAAAATTACAATGTACTATGAAGCTGAACGGGGTCCTTCCCACCCTTGCTGTGAGTCCCGAACTGGCCAGTGTTCCCCAGCACCTGGGAGGCTACTCGGAATCCCCCCGTCTTCTGGCCTCAGACCCACCTCCTTGCTCGCTCCCTCTGGCAGTCAAGAGAGAAAGGTGACAAGTCTCATCTTCACTTTGCTAAGTTGGCTCAAGCCCCAAAATGCCATTCTGGGTCTCACTAAGAGAAAGCCCATCAGATTCTACATTCATGGGATCTTAGAGACGGTCAGAATCAGAGGGTGATGATTTTCATGTGCCTGGGATGATGCAGGACATAAAAGATGGCAGTTCTCATGCCCTCTCCTTTATGATGTCTCATGGTCCCTGACCTCCTGGCGTTGGGGAGCCTGAGAGAGGCAGAGTGACTCTCTGAAGGTCACAGAGCTGGTAGGTCACAAGTTTTCTGACATCAAGCTCCACGCTCTGTGCACATCACCCACAGCTGCCTTTGGTCTATGTTTCCAGGCCCAAAAAAGTAAGAAAACTGTCGAACTATTCTTAGAATCATGATAGAAATAATAAAAGATACATAAAAGCACCCTAAGCCTCCTCCTGCCTTGACCTGGAGTTGCCCAAGCAATTGTTTGAAGGAGTGTTTTCATTTTCCCTGCCGAGGGCATTTTGCTGGGACAGAAACTTGGGATGAGGCTAACCAGGAGTGGGCCTTCACCCTTGTTTTTTGTCAGACTCTTCCTAAGTCCCCAGCCAATTCCCACTGATTGGGGCCTGATCAAAAAACCAAGCTGATAGCCGTCCCTCCATTGGCCCATTCCCGCCCCAAGCTTCCTTTTGAAAAAATGCACCCCTCTTTATCCAGCTCGTTAAGTCCCCCTTCAACACAACCACAGAAGCATCGAAATGGGCTGGATATTGAGTCCGCCAAGAAATTCCAGCCCCAGCTTCCCCTAAACACCTGAAGCTGGCAGCCGCCAGGAACAGCTCAGGTGCATAGGCAGAGTGGACAGAGAGCAGGTCCCAAGGTGTTAGAGTTGATTACAACAGCATCCTGCATCCCCTTCCACCCTCCCTGGCTCAAACCTGAGATGGCTGGCCAGTTGAGAGCAATGGGGTTCTCCCAAGAACTAACATGTGTTGAAAGACCATTGCCTACTCTGTTCTCTGTCTCAGGCATTGCACCAAGAGAGATAGTCCTTTCATTACATGGCACAGTTCTGAGAGGTGTGTACCATCCCCACCTTACAGGTGAGAAAATGGAAGGCTGGAAAGTGGTTAAGATGCCTGTGTTAAATGGTAACACAGCTGGTGAGTGGCAGGGCCGGAATTCCAACATAAATCCACCTGATCCAAAAGTCGTCTTTGTGTTGAGCTTCCCTGCCTATGACATTTCTTCCTCCACTCCCCATATCCCCAGACTTTCTGGCTGTACCTCATACGTTGTGGTTCCCCTCTTCATGCAGCCTCATAGCTTATGTCTCAAGCCTCCTCCTCTCCCTATTCAGATAAATATACCCTTTTTCTTCATCAAGCTCAGCTAAAACTCAGCTCTACCATTAAGGTATTAGCAGTGCTTAGTCTCTCACACCAACATTCCCAGATTCACTCAGTACCTAAGTTCATGGGCACAGTGTGGCACAGAGTGGGGCACTGCAGGCTCCCCAAGTGCAGCATTTCCGAGCTCCACAGTGGACAGGGTAGGTGAAGTTTGAAAACAATATAGCTAATATTATAATTGCCGTAGCTTCCTTTAGGTCACCATAATATATTATAAAATTTTAAACAACATTCACAGGAGAGCATGGAATTATTATATTAAGTTATTAAGTATGGAATATCTGATTTTCTTCAGTACTAAGTTTGATATCTCTGGCATTTCACTTTGACATTTCTTGGGTTGTTTTTTTTTTATTTTGTTCTGTTTTGTTTTGTTTTTATTGTGAGGGTACAGTCTCGTTCTTTCAAACGCATGTTCTGGCTTGTGATTATCTTTCAATATTTTTTTAGAGCAATTTTTGTGAAACCATGGATAAGTCAAAAATTCGTGTTATTTTTGAATATGAGTTTCATCATGGAACCGATGCCATCCAGACAGTTCAAAATATCAATGAAGTGTCTGGGAAGCATGTAGCTAACGAACGCGCAATACGTCAGTGGCTTGAGAAGTTCCATTTTGGTGATTTTAATCCAGAAAATGAGCCATGTGAGCGACCTGAGACCAAGGTGGACAATGATGAGCTGAAAGCTGTAGTGGAAACGAATCCATCTCAACCTACGTGTGAATTGGCAGCAAGGTTTGACGTTACTTTTCCAACGGTATTGGACCATTTGAAACAAATGGGCAAGGTAAAGAAGCTGGATAGATGGGTACCTCATGAATTAAATGAGCATCAGAAGGGAAACTGTCTCGAAGCTTGCCTTCCCCTGCTGTCATGACATAAAGGCCAACCATTTCTACACCATATTGTTACATGCGATGAAAAATGGATTCTTTTTGACAATCACAAGCATTCAGCACAATGGCTGGACAAAGATGAAGTGCCAAAACACGGTCTAAAACTGAATACTCACCAAAAAAAAAAAAGCTAATGGTGTCTGTTTGGTGGTCCAGCACTGTCATTATCCACTACAGCTCCATGAAGCCTGGTCAGTCCATTACAGTGAATGCCTACTGCAACCAGCTGGATGAAATGATTGCATGCTTGCAATTAAGCAGCTGAGATTGGTCAACAGAGACAGGCCAATCCTCTTGCAAGACCGCATGTCACAAAAAAATAACGCTGCTCAAACCACAGAAGCTGGACTTACACACTCTCTGTTATCCACTGTATTCACCAGACCTTGCACCAACTGACTGCCACTTCTTCCAGCCTTTGGACCACTTCTTGCAAGGAAAAATATTCAATTATCAACAAGGAGTGGAAAACGCCTTTCGGTATGTCATCGCCACTTGCCCTCCAGGCTTCTTCGCTGCTGGCATAAGCAAGCTACCATTAAGATGGCAAAGCTTGTGTCGACAGTTTAGGCACACACTTTGATTAACTGTACTGTTTCTTGTTTGAGATATAATAAACTAGACTTTTGATTCAAAATCAGACGTTTCATATTTAATGACCTAATATTTATCAAAAGGGGACATGCATTTTTTTGTTTTTTTGAGACAGAGTCTTACTTTGTTGCCCAGGCTGGAGTGAGTGCCGTGGCATCAGCCTAGCTCACAGCAACCTCAAACTCCTGGGCTCAAGCGATCCTCCTGCCTCAGCCTCCCGAGTAGCTGGGACTACAGGCATCCGCCACCATGCCTGGCTAAGTTTTTCTATATATATTAGTTGGCCAATTAATTTCTTTCTATTTTTAGTAGAGAGGGGCTCTCGCTCTTGCTCAGGATGGTCTCGTACTCCTGACCTCGAGCATCTGCCCGCCTCGGCCTCCTAGAGTGCTAGGATTACAGTCGTGAGCCACCAGCCCTGGCTGGGACATGCATTTAAAGAAATATTGTGAAACACTGGTCTACACTGTTATGGGAATTTATACATTTTTCCCATGGCTTTTTAATATTTTCTTCATATGCTTATCATAGCTCTCCTAACTGGACTACAAAATTCTTGTGAGGTGGACACCAATTGTGAGTTCTCTCTTCTTTGTGGTCTTCACCCAGTGGATACCCCATAAACAGGTCACACAATCCATTCTCAAAGTTTGTTTCTTGTTCCCAAGGGACCTTTTGTGCTGTTCAGTCAAATCTAGCCAGCCTAAATAAAGGACTTAAAGATCTGGGTTGGTTTTCAAACAAAAATAGATGATTTAAAGGAGAAGAGAGATTGATGGAACAGAAACAGCGCAATATAATGTCGCTAATTAGAACCTACCATCTCAGGAGAGCTGGGCTAGAATTTAGCCTTTGAACTCTACTAAAAAGTTATTTTCTTAGTTAATTCACAGCAGCGACAAAATTGCTCTGGAACATTTAATCTTCATGAGAAAACAAACTAGTGCCAAGTCCCCACAAAGCACATCAAAAAGAAAGGAGTATGGTTTAAGAGCCTACTAGGTGCCAGATTGTAATCACACGTTATTTCAGAATCAACCCAATTCAAACAAGCAGTGGGCTGTTCTCATCTCCAGCATCCATCACAGCAAGACTGCCTTTTGGACAGTACCTTGAGAGTCTAATTCTAGTTGTTGTCTAGCTTTTAAAGTTGAATAAAATGCTTTCAGCTGAAACTGGCCATCCCTCCCAGGGCTGAGGTGCTTGCAGAAAGGCTATATGTACTATGCAACGAAGTGTTTTCTTCCTCAGACAGATGGTAACTTTTGAGGGGTGGGGTGGGGTGGGCAGGTTGAAAGGAAAAACCAAATCTTTGGGGAAAGAAAGTAGAGTGATGTAGGCTGTCACAATGGGACCTCCTAACTCGCACTCCCTGGAAGACGGGTGAATACTTAAGTCATCCACTCCCACTCTCTCTTCTCCAGCTTTTTCCAGACTCCAATTACATCCACCACAAAGGAAACTGAGTCTGAGTTCTGAAGCTTAGATTCAGTTCCTCGTCCAAGGGAACATTAACCGGAGGTGTCATTTCAGTACCCATCTCGCATCAAAGAGAAACTGCTTCTGAAAGAGAAAAAGCATCATGTAGGTTTATTTAGAATCCCAGAAGGGTAGGACTGGAAGAAAAAAGGAAGTTACGCAAAAACTAACGCAAAAACTAAAGTATATAGGGCCACGAAAGTGACTTGTGTAAAGCTAACATAGTTATATCAGGGTGGAGCCCAGCCAGGACTCAGGTCCCCCTACTGTCAGCTCATCTTTTTAAGTTTCTGGTCCCCACCAGTGCCCACTGAGGCAGATTTACCCCAGGTGGAAGGTGCAGCACAGATTCTTGTGAAATTTAAGGGGGTTGGGGAGGAATCTCACGAAGTTTGTTTACACTGAGGGCCTGGAGAGTTTAAAAAAAAAAAAAACAGCCAGAACCAGAAGGGGCCCCTCAGCATAGGCAGACACACACAGAAAATGACACAGACACCAAAGTAGAAGCTGAGCTGGGCAGAGTGGGCAGCTGACAGCCCACCTCGCAGGGCCGCCCCCGCCGGCGCCAGGTGCAGGGCATGCGGCGGACCAGCAGAGGGCGCGCCGCCCCCAGGGAGCCGAGCGGCTGCCGCGCAGCCGGGCCGGCTAGAGGAGCCGCAGGCGAGCAGGACGCGCCCCTGCGGCTCGGCCACTCAGGGTGCAGGACCCGGCCAAGGAGGAGGAGGAGGGTGAGGAGCGGACCCCCTCGTGGGCCTGGGGGGCAGACGGGCAGGAGTGCTTCCTAGGAATTACATCACGCTGCGCAACGCTGCAGCTCTCGGACTCCCCGGCGCAAAGGGGGGTGGGGGGGTAGTGTGTGTGTGTGTGCGCGCGCGCGCGTGTGTGTGTGTGTGTGTCTGTGTGAGTGTGTGTCTGTGTGTGTGTTGGGGGAGGGGACTTAGACCGAGCCCGGGAGAGAGGAAGGCGAGACGCGTCCGGGAAAAACGCTCCATGCACATGGAGAAATTTCTTGCTACGAACTGCACCAAGAAGCGAGCCCCCAGCACCTCCCCGCTGCTCCACTCCCAGTGCAAAGCACCCAGCTAGTGAGCAGCACCCCAGCCCCACCTCGAGCACCCCCCGACACTGGCCCTGCACCCTCCAGCCCGGCTCCAGCGCCGCCGCGAGCTTTCCCCAGGACTGGCCCTGGCGGGGCGCCTAGAGCCCCAGTTGCATTGCTCCAGGAGAAAGGAGGGGGGCGGTGCATTTTGCAGGAGGAGGAGAAGGGGGGTGGGTGGTGGGGGAGAGAGAAAATTGCGCGGAGACCTGCCAAGCGCCACCGCCGCCGCCACCGCCGCTGCCGCCGCCGCCGCCGCCGCCGCCTGTGAGCTCCGGCGGGCAGCCGGACTGTCGGCTTCCCGGGGCATCTGGGTCCGGCGGGGCACAGCCCTGGGCGCTGCCGAAGCCGCCGCCGCCGCGGCGAGTACAGGCGGCTTCCCCCGGAGCCTGTGCCGCTCCAGCTCCTCGGGGGTGGAGAAGTGGGGGGTGGGGTTGTTGTTTGGGGGGAAGAAGGGGGAGGGGGCAACGCCGAGAGAGTCAGTGGTTTCCATGGTGATGGAGCTGAAAGTGCAGGAAATTTAAAGGCTTGGACCCTGCGAGACAGACAAACCGGTGCCAACGTGCGCGGACGCCGCCGCCGCCGCCGCCGCTGGAGTCCGCCGGGCAGAGCCGGCCGCGGAGCCCGGAGCAGGCGGAGGGAAGTGCCCCCGGGACCCGCTCGGGCCGCGGCGCTGCACAGAGCGGCAGGACGAGCAGCGGCGAGAGGAGGAGGAGGGGAGAGCGGCTCGTCCACGCGCCCTGCGCCGCCGCCGGCCCGGGAAGGCAGCGAGGAGCCGGCGCCCCCCGCGCCCCGCGGTCGCCCTGGAGTAATTTCGGATGCCCCGCCGCGGCCGCCTTCCCGAGTAGACCCGGGAGAGGAGTTGCGGCCAACTTGTGTGCCTTTTCTCCGCCCCGGTGGGAGCCGGCGCTGCGCGAAGGGCTCTCCCCGCGGCTCATGCTGCCGGCCCTGCGCCTGCCCAGCCTCGGGTGAGCCGCCTCCGGAGAGACGGGGGAGCGCGGCGGCGCCGCGGGCTCGGCGTGCTCTGCTCCGGGGACGCGGGACGAAGCAGCAGCCCCGGGCGCGCGCCGGAGGCATGGAGCGCTGCCCCAGCCTGGGGGTCACCCTCTACGCCCTGGTGGTGGTCCTGGGGCTGCGGGCAGCACCGGCGGGCGGCCAGCACTATCTCCACATCCGCCCGGCTCCCAGCGACAACCTGCCCTTGGTGGACCTCATCGAACACCCGGACCCTATCTTTGACCCCAAGGAGAAGGATCTGAACGAGACGCTGCTGCGCTCGCTGCTCGGGGGCCACTACGACCCGGGCTTCATGGCCACCTCGCCCCCCGAGGACCGGCCGGGCGGGGGCGGGGGCGCTGCCGGGGGCGCCGAGGACCTGGCCGAGCTGGACCAGCTGCTGCGGCAGCGGCCGTCGGGGGCCATGCCGAGCGAGATCAAAGGGCTGGAGTTCTCCGAGGGCTTGGCCCAGGGCAAGAAGCAGCGCCTGAGCAAGAAGCTGCGGAGGAAGTTACAGATGTGGCTGTGGTCGCAGACCTTCTGCCCCGTGCTGTACGCCTGGAACGACCTGGGCAGCCGCTTTTGGCCGCGCTACGTGAAGGTGGGCAGCTGCTTCAGCAAGCGCTCGTGCTCCGTGCCTGAGGGCATGGTGTGCAAGCCGTCCAAGTCCGTGCACCTCACCGTGCTGCGGTGGCGCTGTCAGCGGCGCGGGGGCCAGCGCTGCGGCTGGATTCCCATCCAGTACCCCATCATCTCCGAGTGCAAGTGTTCGTGCTAGAACTTGGGGGCCCCCTGCCCGCACCCGGACATTTGATCGATCCCTACGGACGCCCCCTGCACCGCCTCCAACCAGTTCCACCACCCTCTAGCGAGGGTTTTCAATGAACTTTTTTTTTTTTTTGGCTACAGAGACCTAGCTTTCTGGTTCATGTAATGCACTGTTTAACTGTGTAGGAATGTATATGTGTGTGTATATACGGTACCAGTTTTAATTTACTTATTAAAAGGTCAGTATTATACGTTAAAAGTTACCGGCTTCTACTGTATTTTTAAAAAAAAATAAGCAAAAGAAAAAAAAAGAACAGAGAAAAGAGAGACTTATTCTGGTTGTTGCTAATAATGTTAACCTGCTATTTATATTCCAGTGCCCTTCGCATGGCGAAGCAGGGGGGAAAAGTTATTTTTTTCTTAAAGTACAAAGAGATGGGGGAACTTTTGTAGAAGGACTTTTTAAAAGCTATTTTCCATTCTTCGGAAAGTGTTTTGGTTTTCCTTGGACCTCGAAGAAGCTATAGAGTTCAATGTTATTTTACAGTTATTGTAAATATAGAGAACAAATGGAATGACTAATCATTGTAAATTAAGAGTATCTGCTATTTATTCTTTATAATATCCCGTGTAGTAAATGAGAAAGAAGTGCAGAGCAGGATTAAAGAAAACCACTAAAACCGACTGCGCTCGACACTGCGATTCTGTGTTGGTGATTGATGGGGGGTGGAGAGGGGGCGGGGAGGGGATGCCGCCGTGCCTACTACGCCCGTTGGGGAAGGGGCTCATCCCCTTGGACTCCCCTCCTGTAGTACGGTGGAGGTGACTGCCGAGCTTTTCAGGAGGGGGGCATATTCTCTAACCCCTCACTTAGCCATCACGTGGCCTCCACCCAGTCTCCCAGCCTTTTCCCCCTGTGTCACCAAAGCTCGGGCCTGTAGTGACCTCGACACCCAGCTGGCCCCCTGGAGCTGACCCCAGGCTGGGCCGAGGGGCGGGGGGAGGGTGGGCGGCCGCTTTGTCCTGCCTGACAGGCCCTTCACAATGGGGACACGTGTCTTTCACACCTACCCTGGGGGCGGAGTGCCGCTGAAACTTGACCCCCGAGGAATGGGGTGGGGGGGAGATCAGAGCGCGCCCACCCAGATCCCGCCGCCCCTCCCGCCTCACACCCCCCACCTCAATATCCAGCCCGTGTTAACCCTTTGCACGCCCGGAAGCTACGGCGGTGCGAGCTGAGGCGATCCCTTGGAATCTACAAGGCTCTCAGCCTCCGGGATGTTGTAGGTCCGGGCCCCCAAACCCCAAGCCCGCAGCCAGAGTTGCTGGGGATGGATAGCTGGGAGATTTGACACTCACGTCCGCTCTGCGCCAGGACCTAGGGAAGACTGAGGGTCACGGTTTAGGAGGGGTCTGAATTTGGGTAAAAATCACCACCTCTGGGATCTTGGGAGGAGGGTACGCCCCCCGCCTGGGACACTTCCTCCTCTTGAGGGGTGGGGACGGAGGAGAATTCGGGAACTTTGAGCTTTAGGACTAGGTTAGGGGCAGAAGGCATGTTACCCCTTAAAGGGATGTGCAGAACCGTCACTCCCACCCCACCCCTTAAAAAGCCGACTTCTTGGGGCGGACGCTGGACTCTCGCGTGCGTCCCTCCGCCTCAGCCCCCGGCGGCGCCCATCCGCGCAGCTCCACGTGGGCCAGCTTCCTGACACTGCTCAGCGCTCCTTTTATTTATCTTGGACTCCGGAGTCGCTCTCCTTTGCTCCCTCCCCACCTCCCTGCCACCTCCCCGCGCCTCCCTCCCGGCGTCCCGCCTCCCACCCCCATCCCCCCCCCCCAGTCCGGAGTCCCGGCGAATCTATGCTAATTATTTCAAACCTGCGCCCGGTCCCCAGCGCAGTCTCAATGCCCCCGGCCCCGCCCGCCCTGTCCCTCCAGCCGGGCGCTTTCTTCCCTCCCGACGCAGCCTCGGTGGCTCCTCATTTCAATAGCCTGGCCCGGGAGCCCGAGCCCCCTCCCCGGCGCTGCCTCCGTCGGCCGTGGGACAGACGTTAGGGTATTCATTAACTGAGAGCCGAGGAATAACGGCATTATTCCCCCCAGAGAGGGCACCCTGCCCCCGCGACTATCTGAGGCTTCATTGTAAAAGGATTAAAAGTTAAAGACCTCCATCTTATGATTCTTTCATTTAATCTTCCTGGCGCCTGGGAGACATGCTCGATGGATGATGGCTTTTAAAATATTCCTAATGTCGGCTACCTTAAGACTCCAAGCCGGGCAAACAAACGTAATTTATTTCCAGAAGAAAGGGGATATTGAGATGTTTAAGTTTATGAACCGCCGTCCCCATGTATATTTGTTAAGTTCTGACAAATACCCAAATAACGTTAAAATCAGCCATTCATCACTTATGAATTTATGCAAAACTTTCTGCGCCCCGGGCCAATATTTTTTTAGACAGAGTTTCACTTGCGAGGGGCGGAGGTGGTGGGGAGGGGGGAAGAGGAGGGGGCTTACGGGGTGGGGGGAGCCGAAAGCAAGAATTTTCATGCCTGGTAAACACGCGAATTATGCGAAGAGAGTTATTCCCAGCTGGGCGGGCAGCCAAAACTCGGAGAGCGCGCAGAGGCCAGCGCCCCCACCCCCACGTTGGCAATGTCATTGGATTACAATGCAAGGTCTTCCCCTCTGCGACGCCCCCTCCTCCCTCCGCGGGCCCGCCCGCCCGCGCCCCTCCTCCCCACCCCTGCCCACTTGGAAAACCCGCCCGCAGCCGGCGAGCTTCTCGGCTTTCAGAGCCGGTGTGAGCCGGGAGGACTCGAGCTGCCGACGTGAGGGGCGGTAGACAGACCACCGGACAGACAGACCAACCCAAAGGGCAGGCCCCCCCAAAGCCGCTCCGGGCGCGAGGAGGGCACCCAGCGGGACCCAGGCCGTCCCAAAAGAGAATGAAGAAAGTGCTGGTCCCGGAACATAGAGCCTAATGCACAGGCGGTTACGTCTCCATTATTAATAATGTTGATAATACTAATAATAGCATCAACGCGGAAAGGAGGAGAGAGCTCTGGGCAAAGAGGCAATAAAACTGTCCTCTGCGGTCACCTAGTGTCTATCTCCTGTAGGGAGGACGACTGATCTAGCTAGGTGTCTTCTGCGGCTGTGACAGCCTGTGCACATGGATTTATGCAGCTGCTGGGGGGGCCGTGCCTCCCCAGCATGGAGATTTATAGCAATTACAGATACACGCTCATCAACTTTTTCAAATCCTGGAAATTAATGACAAGATTTCCACCACCCCATTTCTCCCGCCATGATTGGGAGAATTCACTCAACTACCTTCTGTTTGCAACTGTTCCCTTTATTCCTTTCTTGCACCCTTTCTTCATCCCCCCACACGCACTCCACACACAGGCAAACTGAGGCACAGTGTCCAGGGACAGCCAGTCCTCCCCCTGGAGGGCCCTCCAGCCCCCAGAGTCTGGGAACAGGATCTGGTTCCCTGTTGGGATGTAGAAGGCCAGGGGTCCATTACCAGTCTTGCTTCTGAGACTCCTGGGAAAGGGGGTTGAAGTTTGGTGGCAGCTGCAGGAGGAAGCTGGCTTCGTTTGTATTAAGAGCTCTTAGCTGTGCTAGATGGAGACTGCAGGGGGAGGGCCCAGCCCATATTGGTATTTTGAAGGGGGTGATTCATCCTTTCTCTTTAATGCTCTTGGAATGTCAGAGCTGGAGAGGAGCTTAGATTCCAATGCCCACTACTCAATTTGTGGATGAGAAGACTGAGACCTCTGCAGCCACTTGTTGAACATCACATAGATTAATACAGTGGGGTTGGCTAGGTAGTCTCTCACTAGCATGCCTCTTCACTGTTCTCTTTTGCTTTGCTCTTTTTTCTTTTTTAATTTTGATTGGTAGGAGTTAACACAATAACATAACTGATCGTCAGCAAGCTGATGTACCCATTCTGTTGTACCTACCCAGTAGGCGTTTATTAATGGTTTGTGATGTGCCAAACAGCTTGCTTGGCCCTTTACACACATTCTCATCTAAGGGCTCTAGTTTCCAAATAAGGAAACTGGAGCTCAAGAGTTTAAGCATCTTGCCCAAAGCCACACAGTAAGTGACACAGTTACAGTTCAAAATCCGAGCTAACGACAAAGCCTATGCTTCTTCTAAATACTCTTCACTCCTTCAACACCTGGCTTGAAATACCCAATGTGTGCCACACTCTGTGCTGGTAGGTCTCAACTCAAGCTGTGTTGTAAGGGTTCATGCCTGGTAAGCCACACACACAAAAAATGTTTGTGCACCTTGTTATGTTCCAGTACCTCCCCTTTCCACCACCCTGCTCAAGAAGCTTACAAGGCAATAGAGGAGGTAAGAAATGAAGAACAGGGTAAGAGAGGAAAGAGAAGTTAAACCACCAAACAAACCTGGGCCAGAAAGAGAAGGGCTCATTGCTGTGCTGGGCAGCCAGGGAAGGCATTTGACTGAAGTCTCAAAGAAAAAGTTGAATGTCAATCCATCGACATGAGGATGGGGGAGAAAAAAGCATTTGGATGGAGAAAGCAATATTTATAAGTAAAGGCCTGGTGTTGGAAAAGCATTTGTGTCTTTGGGAAATAGCTCAAACAAACTTTAACATAAGATGGTTCCATGCCAAGGAGAGCAAGCAGTAAGGTCTAGAAAGTAGACTGAAGCCAAACTATGGAGGATCTTGAATGTCAAGTAAGGGCAATAAATAGGAAGACACTGAGAGCTCTTGAATAGGGCAGGGATATCAGGAGGGGACTACTGCAAAAGTAATAACTTATTTATTCAATAAACATTTTTGAGCACTGTTTTGTTGATCCATTAGTGTATAACATGCTATTCCAAAATTAACGATCTTAAAGCAACCATTTTATTTTGCTCATGATTCTGTGGGCCAGCAGTTTGGGAAGGGTTCTGCTGGTCAGTTTCATCTGTTATACCCATGGTGTCAGCTGACAGGTGGAGGACTCACTTAAAATGGCTTCTAGCACCTGGCTGTCAGCTAGGAGCATAGCTGGCACGTTGACCAGAGCCCCTACAAGGGGCTTCTCCATGTGACTTGGGTTTTCTCAAAGCCTAGTGGCTTCGGGATAGTTAGATTTACACGGTAGCTCACGGCCCTGAGAGACAGTGGTCCAAGAGGCCTGAACGGAAGCTGTAAGTCTTCTTATGACATAGTCCTCAGAAGTCCCTGTTTCCACTTCATTCTGTTGGTTAAGCAAGTCTCTAAGACTAGCCCAGATTCAAGGGGAAGGAAATTAGACATCACCTCTCAATGGGAGGAATAGCAAAGAATTGGTGGCCATCTTTAATCCACCTTGTCACTGGCGCTTCTAAAGGCCAGGCTGTGTATTACATGCCCAGGACACAAAAACGAAACGATATGGTCTTTTTCAATTTAAGTTTGGTGCCAGTATCCAGGATGGATTGCAAATGGAAATAGTAGCTGCTGGGAGATTACTTAAGGAGGACCTGCTGGGGTCCACGAAGAGTCAGTATGAATCCACACCTGAGGAGCATCGATGCCAACAAAGGCCCCTGATGCTTCAGGCCTGCGAAGGATGATGTGCAGGAGAGGACCATCAGATGAAAGAGCTCTGCCCCTCCTCTGTACACCCCCCCAACACACACACACACACACACACACACACACGCATGCACAGAACAGTGCTTGCATGGTAAGTGTTCAGAAAATACTAGATAAAGTGAAGTGGTCTGACTTGGGGGTCCACAGGGTCCCATGGTAGGTTCTTGAGCAAAGAATGAGGTGGGAAGATTCTTCTGGCTTAGAATTTTGTAAAAAATAAAATAAATAAAAATTAGAAAGATAAAACTGTAGGCTGGAAGGCCAGACAAGAGACTGTGTCTAGTCCTGAAGGAAGATGATCAGTGAGAAGGGAGAGAAAAAGACAAAACTGACAGATGTTTTAAAAGAAAGAAGTTGGATCCAGCCTACATTTTTGTATGAAGCAATGATTTGCCTGAATTGAGAAGGAACTGTCCCCTTTAAATAGAGCACACCCCCTTTGTTTTCTATAAGTCTCCACCTTTCCCTACTGCATACTTCACTTGTTATATTAATATTACCTCTCAGGACCGTTGTAGACATTTGCAGTTGGGACTCCTGGATGAGATGCAGCAAGGAGCCTGAGAGTAAGAAGCAAATTTTCATTCTTCTGCAATAAGAGAAGAGGAAGCCCCGAAGGAGGCCATAGGGAGAATTTGGAAAGGGGATTCCGATTTTGAGGGAAAGATGATAAAATCACAATATTCAAGCTGGGATGTCCTTAAGGTTCTTCACCCCTTAATTTGATGGCAGAAACTAAGACTTACGGAAGCCAACTGATTTGTCTTAGTCCTAGTTACTTTGGAACAGAACTGGTACGAGAAGCCACGTTTCCAGATTTCCAGTTGAACCCTCCCTGTCCAATTGTCATAAGTTTAAACAGCATTAGAATTTAAAAAGCACTTACACATCCTTAATTTTATATAAAATGAGATGTGAAAAGTCCCCAGGGTAGGTAAAAGGGCTGTCTTATACAGAGCCTAGCACAGGGCCTGACCCATATTGGCACTTAATGAGTATTAACTGGAGGAATAAATGTACGTGAGCTCATTTTACAGATAGGAAAACCAAGGCTCTGATAAGTTGAGTGAAGAAGGACAGATGCTCACAGAGCCCATTCCTGGTGGTGGAGGCAGGAGGAGCTGGTGCCATCAGCACCGGGAGATCCAGCTGCTGCTATTTCTCTGTGGTCAGGGTTGAGCTCCAGAAACCAACCACGCATCTGCAGACTGCTCAGTGAGTGAGCCCCTGCAGTAAGAAGAAGGCAGATAGTGGGAGCCTCCACCTGCCAAGCGAAACAGGCCCTGCAGTGGCTGGTGTGGCCAGCCTCCTCCCAGCCAGTGTTATAAAGGACTCCTGCCTTGTGTTCAGTTCATTCAATTAAGGAAAGAAAAATTAGTCAAACAAAGGAAATGGACTTTCCCTTATTTTACAGATGCAGAAACTTGCGGAAACAGGAAGCCTTAAGGGACTCACCCAAGATCAAACAGCTAGTGGGTGGTGGAGCCAAGATTTAAACGGCACTAGCCTAGCAGCCTAGCGCTCTGCTGGGCTGCCGGGAGAGGGAGAGGGGGTTTAACGCTCCCTGAGTTTACAATCCCAACTGCTCTCCTGATTCCTCGCTCACCCCAGCTCCAATCCATTCTCCACGCTGTAGCCTGAGTGACCTTAAGACACACATGTGGTCTTGTCACTCCCCTGCTTAAAACCTCTCAATGGCTTCCCATGGCTCTGGGGATAAAGGCCAGGAGCCTTACCAGGCTGAGGCCCTCTCTCCCTCGGCTCTGGGTGCAGCGTGTCTTGCATGTCCTTTCACACGCCAAACTCTCCTGGGCTTCAGGGCCTTTGCACATGCTTCCCCTTCAATCTGGGACACCTCCTCTGCCACCAGCACTCCTGAATGCCACCTCAACCTTCAGATCGCATTCCTGGGAGAAGCGAGTCAGGTCACCTCTGATCCATGCTCTCTCGGCTCTCTGCGCTGTTTCTTTGCATGATGTATTATGGTTTGTAGTCAGTATTTACAATTTACAGTTGTTTGTGTGCTCTTTTTCTTCTAGCAGATGGTCACCTCTCTCCATCTGTACTCACCACGGTATTCCTGGTCACTGGTGCAATTTAGGGCACATATAGACACTCAAAACATAGAGATGAATAAAAACACCGAGTAAAGGAAGAAATATTAGTTGATTCCCTTCCTGGTACAAGCCAGGTTCTGCCTGGTGCTCTGCATACCAGGAGTTCAGAGTCCAGCTGCTGTTACACAGGGATGCAGAGAAAATTTCAGAATGTGCCTGAATGTGAAACACAGGGCAGGGAGCAGAGGACCCTAAACTGACTATCAGTTCTAGGGATTGCAGTGGCTCCCAGGTTACTGAACCCAAAGGCCCCTGTCTGCTTGCGTAGGTGGAGAGGGATGACTGAGTTGCCAGATAAACCCTTTTAGTAAATCCAGTACCCTCCCAGTAAGAGGGAGTCCACTACCTAAAAAAGCTTCCGCATCAGAAGCCAGATAGCACTGAGTGATTCAACGGAGAAAATTCTGAGAAGACTCCCAGGAGTGGGTGGAAGAATGACCTTTCCCCACATCTGAAATCCTCAAAAATGGGAGAAATTGCCTTATCTGTTGGACGGTTAAAACTTGATCTTTCCTGCCCAGGGAATAGTAAAATGAAGCAATGACTAACCCATGTCAAATGCTTTAGGGTTTATAAACCACTCTCACATCGATTATCTCTTTCAAAGCCACAGAACAGCTGGCAATTTTGACTATCATTTTAAAGATAAGGAAACTGAGACTTGAAGAGTAACTTGCCCTGGGGGTGAAGACCTTTCCACTGAGAGGGAACTTGATAATATGGAGGAAAACAAAACAAAACACCGTGGACTTTGGAGTGAGAACAGCCTGGGTCTGAATCCTGGCTCTGTGGCTGCTAGCGATGGACCTTGGTTGGTCAAGGCACCTGGCCTCCCCGAAGTTGTTCCACACACCTAAAATGGGCATAATGATACTTACCTTACTAGGGTGTTGGGATGTCCCAATGTATTTCGTACGTGTAGCCCCTGGTAGGGTGTAAGAGTGCAGCCAATGATGGTTTTCTTTCCTCTCCCCATCTCCAGGCCCTGTGCAGTACCCCTCTCGGTCAGGATGGAAGCTGAGTGTCCTGCTCCCCAGAGGCAGTGACCAGCTACCTGCCCAGGTCTTCCTCCTGCAAGGTCCATGTGAGCTGGGGGAAAATAGTCCAATGGTTCTTCTTTTTTTCAGCTGACAAAAAGGCTTTGAATTTAGCCCCAGTTGTTTTTTTGTTTGTTGGTTTGTTGGTTTTAAATTATAGACCAAAGAATGAATGAGGGTGGGAAACCAATGACCAAAAGCAAGACTGAGAGGGGGAAAAAGGTTAAATTTGGATACAGGGAAATGAGGAAATCAGGGAGTTTGTTTTACATGAACAAAGGCAGGAATCCAGCCCAGGTGACTACCCCTATTTTGTTCTAATTCTAAAAATTCTTGATTTCTAATTATTGGCCCTTAACCAGGAGTCACTCAGAGGTTAGTACCTACAAGAAACAGGCATGGCTGGTGTCATTCCAGCCTCTCTTTGGGGCAGAGATGTGGTTATGAGCAAGACAATCACAGCCCGTTAGAACCAAGTCCCCCAAGAGAGTCAACATGCAATATCAGCAATTGAGGGCCTTAAAGGACATCTGTCTACTCATGATCACCCTCATGTAAAATGAGGAAACTGAGGCCCAGAGAGGAAAAGTGACCTTGTCAATGTCAAACCTCAAGTGAGAGACCAAGGCTGATGGAGAAACTTTGATGAGAGTGTGGGCCGCTGGTAACTAACCTGTGGACTCCAGTGCCCACACCCCCAACGTTGCACAACTTCCCCCAAATGCCACATTCCAAAGCAGGTTGCCCAAGGGCCTGGGCATTTGCAGCTGTCTTCCTTCTTCCCTTCAGACCAGGCACCTGCTCTGCGCCAGCCGCTGGGATCCCTGGGGATGTAGGCAGTGCAATTTTTTTTCTGGCTGGACCCTTGGAGATTGTTGCTCCCTGGAGTTCTGATCTCTTCTCATCTCCTTTCATATCTTCTGCCTGAGAGGAAACTCTGGCCCCCCAGAGTGGGAGCTCTCACCCCTGGATGGCCAGAACCCAAATCTTGGCCCCAAGTTCTACGTCTTTCCTGAGCTCCACTCCTGCAGAGCCAACTGCCTCCTGGACTTCACCACATCAAATACATGTTCGAAGCTGAACCCTAACCCTTTCCCCAAACCTTCTAATCTGACTGTTTTCAGTTTTCTCATTCATGAGTAATGGCCCCACCATTCACCCAGGTATATAGACCAAATAAGAAATTAAAATCTCTGGTCTACTTCTTTTCAGCTTCCTCTCCTGACAAAGTATCTGCCAAGACCTCCTGAATTATCTCTCAATCCATCTCCTCGTCCCCATCCTCACTACCTGGCTATAATATCTCAGGCCCTTGCCCTCTGTGGCCCTTGCCCTCTGTGGCCTTGGCATTCACAACAGCCTGACAATCCATTTCTTCACCTCCAGCCTTGCTCCATCCTCAACATTGCTGCTTGAGTCGCCATTTCTCTAGCACATGCTCCCGACCTTCAGTGTCTCCTGTCTATTGCAAAACCCTGGCCAAGTTCCTCAGCATGGCGCCCAAGGTCCTTCACCATCTATGGCCCCGATTTACCTCACACCATAAGCTGCCATCCTGTTCTGCTCCACCCCAGCCCCACCACCCAGCCACACCAACTTACTCACGGCTGCCCAAACTTGCCAGCCCTTTGATGCTTCTGAGCTTTTGCTCACACTATTTGCTCTACCCCGAAAGGCCCCCTGCCCCACCCTTGATCCATCACCCCAAGCCAGGGAAGACCTGCTCATACTTCAGGGCCCAGCTCCATGGTGCCTCCTCAGCCCTTGGCCAGGGTGGAATTAATCAAGCCATACTTGTCCTTCCACAGTGCTGGTGACTAATAATAGTGGATATTAACTGCCCATATGTGACAAGCACGGTCCTAGGTGCTTTATGTACATTCTATCATTTAAACCCCAACTGTAATCCTATGTGCTATTGCTCTTGCTACATAATAGGTTCACAGAGCTTTGGTGACTTACCCAAGGACTCCTAATTAGTTAGTGACAAATCCAGGACTCAAAACCTATGTTCTTTCCAATCTTGCATACCTTTTCCCATCACAGAGTATCCAGCACTTAAACAATATTGCACTAGATGTGTGTGGACCCATCTCTGGGTTCCTCTGGATTTCATAGTCCTTTGAGGACAACTACTGTGTTTGATTCCAACTTCCAACCATATCATCCAAACTAGTGCATACATTTAGTAGGCATTAATAAATACGTGGTGAATGAGGAACTGAGTGAGTAGACATGGGAAAGGGCTCCAGTTTCTTCTTTTTACACCAAATGCAAATGGAATTTGTCAGTGTGTTTAATGAAGATTGGTTAATTCCAAACGTAAGAAAACCTTTTGAAGACATAAGTAACGTGGGGTTGTTAAAAGTAAAGACTTTGAAGTTGGACCTAAGCTTTATGCTCTACCCCATCGCAGCTGTGTGACTGATAATATTAATGCCATCGTAAGCCCTAAAACCCTGAGCAAACACACGTCACTGTTATTAATATGTGTGTCTCCAAAGAGCACTCAAGCTGTCCCCACCCAGATCGAAAGGGAAAGTGGAGAGATAACCCCAGAGATCATTGGAGTCTCACTTGGCAAGTCTGTGAACACCAAGGAGCAGGTTTGGCAAAAGATGGAGCAATGAGGAACTGTGGCCTATTTATACCAGGAGAAGCTGGGGTCTTGGAAGAACAGCACTGAAGCGACAGTAGAGCAACATGACTGCCATTTGTCCCAGTCACCGCTTCATTAGAGCTGAGAAAATCAAGACCCAGAGAGGTGCAGAGACTTGTCCAAAGTAACAGAGCTGGTTAGCACAGGAGCTGGGACTGGATCCTAGTGACATTGATGAAATGCCCAATAATCATCCTCCCAATGTTACAATCACTTTTTTTTCTCTTTTTCTCTTCTTTTTTTTTTTTTTTTTTTTTGAGATAGGGTTTCACTCCGTTGCCCAGACTAGAGTGCAGTGGTGTAACCATAGCTCACTGCAGCCTCAAACTCCCAGAATCAAGAGATCGATCCTCCTGCCTCAGCCTCCATAGTAGCTGGGACTATGGAGTCTTGCTAGTTTTCCCAGGCTAGTCTCAAACTCCTGGCCTTAAGCAATTCCCCTGCCTCAGTTTCCCAAAGTGCTGGGATTAGAAGCATGAGCCACCACACCTGCCCTAAAATCACTTCTTAAAAATGCTCAATATTATTCTATTCTTCCTTTGTTCCTGAATGAAGCATTCATCTTTCAAGAATGTGCCGATTAGACTCCCATTTTACCATAAATGCCAGAGAGGTATGAGAGAGACCAAAGGTCATTGAAAGAACCAGTACTGTGTAGGGTCCCAGGCTCAGCTACCTCCTCCCTGCAGGCCAGACTATAGCTCTGCTCTCAGAGACAGGCTACTGTCACCCCTACGCTTAAACATCTCCAGGGAGGCAACCATCCTGAGGCTGGGAAATCACCCCAGTACGTGAATCAGGTCAACGTGGTGTGTAGAAAGAGCTCACATTTTGGAGTAAGAGAAACCTGGATTGGCAGCCCAATGGGGACCTAGCCACAACCCCATCAGGCCTTCTCCTCCCCACCAGTGGCAAGGCCAAGGCAGTGTGACCCACCTGCTGAACATTTACCCCACCGCAGGTACCAGTAGTGTCAGCAAAGTAAAACCTCCTTCCTGGCCCCGCGGTGACTCACGCCTGTAATCCCAGCACTCTGGGAGGCCGAGGCGGGCAGATTGCTCAAGGTCAGGAATTCGAAACCAGCCTGAGCAAAAGTGAGACCCCATCTCTACTAAAAAATAGAAAGAAATTAATTGGCCAACTAAAAATATATAGAAAAAATTAGCCAGGCATGGTGGTGCATGCCTATAATCCCAGTTACTTGGGAGGCTGAGGCAGGAGCATTGCTTGAGCCCAGGAGTTGGAGGTTGCTGTAAGCTAGGATGACACCACTGCACTCTAGCCCAGGCAACACAGTGAGACCCTGTCTCAAAAAAAAAAAAAAAAAAAAAACTCCTTCCTTTCCAGCTGTTTGTCCTTGGGGAAAATCAACAATAAAAGCTATCATTTACTGGGCACTTACCATGTGCCAGGCACTGTGTTAAGCATGCCTCTGCTCATCCTCACTATTTGTTTACAGACAAGGAAACTGAGACATAGCAGAGACCAGAGGTTACACAGCTAGTAAATGGCAGATCTGGGATTCGCTCAGGCATCCTGCCCTCACAGCCCTAACCCCTCAACCCCTCATCTGAACAGTAGAGGAATATTATCTAACTCCAGGGGGTTATTGCAAGGATAAAAGCAAGTAAGAAATGCAAGAGCCTGACACAAGGCCTGCCACACATAGGGACTTAAGAAATGTATTCTCTGTCCCCCGTAGGGGTTGAGACAAAAGATAAGGATCAAGAAGGGGAGAAAGACAGAGGCCAAGGTTCTGGGGCCTATTCTGACCATGTAGTATCATGGGGGGGGCTTTTAATACAGTGTATAAAAATGCTAATCTGCCTTTAATAATGTTGCTGTAACTGTTAAAATGTCAGGCATCCTCAGAAATGAGCACCATTCCTTTCTCTCTAGGTCTCACACACTAGTGTGCAAGCACACATGAGCACACACACGTAAATATACACACACTACAACTTTTTCCCTTCTGATTCTCTTGATTCCCTGCATCTGGTATCCATAGCAACACATCCCAGCAGCAATGAAGACGTGGCACAGTTGCTGTTTCCCCTGCACCCCTGCCTTGCTGGTCAAGGCTATCCATCTAACTTAGAAGTGTTGTTCAGAGAGCCGGGCTAGCCTTGCCCAAAAGGCAGTAGAACATTTTCCCAAAGGAAGGAGACAAAGGGGAAGGGGATGGAGAATCTCCACTTAAACAAACAAACAAAACAAAACTCTTTCTAGGATGGAGGCAGAACAAAAGAACCAAAGCCCCCAAAGGTGCCAGGCAAGCCCTCCCCATGCGTGGGTGCCGTTGAGGAGCTCTTGCCCTGTGGAATGCTATGGCTAAGGGCAGCCAGATATTCCCAGCCTTTTGGGCTGGTGGGCTTCCCTGGATGACAAACTCTGAAGCCAGTCCCTATAAGCCTGGAATTTCAGAATCCACACTTTGTACCACCTATCAGATGATGAGCCTTCCAGCTCATGGGATGCCTTCTCATGTGAGATAGGTCAGTAACAACCATTCTGTACAGTTATGCTGAGCACGAATGTCCACAAAACACATCATACGTAGCATCTCAGCTGATTCTCTCATCCACCCAGAGATAACCTTGATATCACTGTATGTTTTAGAGATGAGGAAACTGAGTCTCCAAGTGGCCCAAGATTATTTTTCTAAGAAAACACCAATCAGCTGTTCATAACCTCTTCATCTGATGTCAAGTCTGGTTTCTTGACCACCAAGTTATAGTCAATTCTGCCCCAAAGCCATTGTTTGCATATTAACACCATATTACAATGGGGTACTATTATGCCAGTGGCATTGATAAGGGAACTGTGTCATTTAGAATTTGAAGGCACCTTAAGGGTTATATCATGTGATTTTTCCATCCTTCCACATTTCACAGTAGAGGAAATTGAGCCTTACATCATGCCTACAACAGAGTAGCTAAACAATATATATCTATTGAAGTTCAAAGAAGGCAAGTGATACACCCAAGACCACACAGCTAGTAAAGGGATAGGATTAAAACTCCAGGCTTAACTCCTAGTGGAGTCTAATTCAATATACATTTGCTAAGCCAAGTGCTGGGGCCATATAGCTGCACCAGACATGGTTCCTGACCTTGAGGTGGGCAAGTGTTGCCATGTGAGCTCTTGATCCAGCCCAGGAGCTCCAGCACGTTGAAGGATGGGTAGAAGTGAGCCAGGCAAACTGGGGAGGCAGAAGAGGAGAGGCCTTCCTGAAAGGGGGAATGGCATCCTCCGGCGTGGAGATCCAAAACAGACTGGTATGAACTAGGAACGCCACACAAGGATACTGCAGCACAGCATGTAAACCTGGGAATGGCAGAAAAATAAAAACTAGGTCGGAAGTCCAGGGTGATGCAAAGGGGGGGCCTTGTAATCCATGTTCAGGAATAGGAACTCTATCTTCAAGGCCTTCAGGAGTCATTAAATTTGCTTATGTGGAGAAAACTTTCATAGGAAGCACTGAAGGGTTCATGTGAAGCCATGGAAGGGTTGTGTATATCATATGAAGGGTAGATAAGAAAGGAAGAGACAAATTAGAAAGACTCTTCAGTGTCTGGGTTGAAGATTGGGAAGTTCCTTTATCATGGGAGGATTTAGGATGGAAAGGTGGGAATTGATGCAAGAGCTTCTTGGGAGGTGAATTGACAAGAGTTGGTAATTGATTAGACAGAGAGAGTAAAAAGAAAGGAGGAGTCGAGGATGGCCCCAATGTCCTTTCCATTAGATAAACTTGACTGCTGTCTGGAGTGTTACCAGCCCAACACAAGCTACATCTATAACATCATCCTGAGGTTGCTTGGAGACCACAGACGTGGAACAGAAAGAACAGCCTTGTACCTGTCAAAGGGCTGTGTCCAGTGAGGCTCTGCTACCGATAGGAAGGATGCTTTTAGGACTATTATCTAATTTGAGGGCCTTGACTCCTTCATATGAGATGGAAAGTTGGCCTGAACCATCTCTCCAGTGTCTTCTAGCTTTATGTACCTTCCCATGCAATTGTCATGAAGATCAAATTCATTCATTCATTTCATATGGAATTATCCACTGGGCACCTTCCATGTGCCTAGTTTTATGGAAGTTCAAAGGTGAACAAGACCCAACCCCAGCTCTTATGAAGAGAAGATGGGAAGATACAGATGGGTAACACAGTTACAACACAAGCTACAGGATCAGAGGACACTGGGGCTGTCTTCTTCACTCAGGTTGGCAGTAGAGAGGATCAGTAACTGTTTCCCTGAGAAAAAGATATCTAAATTGACATTCAAGGATAAATAGTCTCGCAAAGACAGGGAAGAGATGTCCCAGCAGTAACAACATCGTATCAGAAGTAAGACAGGTCACGATCAACTCAAAATAAGAACCGCATGTGGAAGCATGTAAACCGCAAAGCACTATATTATTATTGCGATCATGACATACACCAAAAAGAAGGACACCCTTCACTTTTCTAATGACCAGGTTGTCCAAACCCCATTGGATTCTGCACTTTCTCTCCTCTGGATTATGGTAGTAACATGGAGAAATATTTTCACTCACCAATTCTTTTTTCTATTCTCCATGACTTTTCCATAGGAAAAAAAATATCATAGATGTGTACAGTACAGTTTAATCATCCATTATATGTTTAGATTGTCAAAGAAACAAACAAAAATAGACACTGCTGTCTCCATTTTACAGATGAAGACGGTTACACTCAGAGAAGCTGAGTGGCAGAGAAACCAAGATTTGAACCCCATCCCTCTGGTTCCAGGTCACCTGCTCTTTCTCAGAACCCACGCAGACCTTCTGATTGCACTTATCACAGAGCCACACCCGGCATCCTCACAGACTTGGTGGTAGACTGCGATTTCTGAAGTCGGCAGTCCTTTTCACGGATTACCTTGTAGGTGGGTCTGCCTCTTAAATCTCCTTAGTTAAGCCATCTCCAAATCACTTTGGCTGGAAGATAGGATCGGTTTATGTCTGGGAAGGTTTCCTGTAGACAGCAAATCTTATCCATAATGGGTAGCTTTCCCAAGTTTAATCAAGGAAGGTGGTATTTCCTGCCTCTAGGGTTCTGGCTTTTTAACCTTTTGTGAATGAGTCAATACTTCCTTAGAATTTGGAATTCAACTTATTTGAAAGGCCTAAACCATATGGTGGGATGAAAGGGGACTGGATCTGGACCCAGAAGACTATGGGTAGAGGCTTCCTTGACTTTGTCCCTTACCACCTCTGAGACCTGGGGACAGATTCCTCCAACATGAGCATCATGGGGTCTACACATACCTCGGTTTAAACTGCAATGCTACTCAGGATTAGTTCTATGACCATGTGTGAGTTACACGGTTTCTCTGAGCCTTAGTTCCTTATCCAGAAAAAAAAAAAATGGGGTCAATCCTTATACCTCTCATAATGTGATGCTGATGTGTTTAACTGATGTTTATTGAATAAATGATATGAGTTAGCATAAATATAACAGCTGCTTAACTGATATTTATTGAATAAATGGGAGAATTTAAAAGAGTTTCCTTCACATTGCTCTTCTTTTCTGGCTCACTTTCCTCATCTATAAAATGGAGATAAAAATCTCTCCCCTGTACTCACTGGGCATCTAAGCAAATCCTATACAGTCATGTTTGCAAACATTTTCATGATGTTTAAGAGTCTATGATAGGCCGGGCGTGGTGGCTCACGCCTGTAATCCTAGCACTCTGGGAGGCCGAGGTGGGAGGATTGCTTGAGGTCAGATGTTTAAAACCAGCCTGAGCAAGAGCGAGACCCCGTCTCTACTATAAATAGAAAGAAATTAATTGGCTAACTAATATATAGAGAAGAAAATTAGCCAGGCATGGTGGTGCATGCCTGTAGTCCCAGCTACTCGGGAGGCTGAGGCAGCAGGATCACTTGAGCCCAGGAGTTTGAGGTTGCTGTGAGCTAGGCTGACGCCATGGCACTCACTCTAGCCTGGGCAACAAAGCGAGACTCTGTCTCAAAAAGAATAACAAAAGAGTCTATGGCAATCTAAGGTAGAATTTACACTGTCTAAGGAACCACAGACATTATTTCTCGTTCTTTCCAATGTCATACAGGGTGAATATCATCTATCATCATCATTTCCAGGTCCCAGATAAGGAAGCCAGAGCTCAGGAGGTTAAGTGCCTTTCCCAGGTTCACAAGATAGTCTGCGCTGGAGCAGAGATTAGAAGCCAGGTTGCTCTGACTCCAAATCCAATATTCTTCTCACTGTAGCCTCTGATCCCATTGAGTCTAGGGTACAATCCCAGCCTCTGGAGCCAGGCTACCTGCAGTCCAATTTGGGATCCACTGCTGGTTAATGCTGTGTCAGTGGGAGGTGAATTAAGTATCTTCTCTGTGCCTGAGTTTTCTCATCTGTGAAAAGGAAGTATTAATAGTGTCTAGTGCCTGGGTGCAAGACTCTTCATCTCACTTACTTCCCATCTCATCTACTCAAAAATGAGAAAATAATGAATAATTGTACTGTGCCAGTATGGTGACAAGGGATAGACCTTACTTAATCTTGGTTCTAACTCTAAGACCTAAAATCCTCTTTGCTTGAGACGCATGTCTCACCTCCTCTGGGAAGCCTTCCAAGATTATTCACAGGGGCTGTGTGTAGTGTCCTCAGCTTGTACTAGGGTAGCAGTTGATACCTGTTTGTATGTTGCTGAATAAATTTATTTAAATGTCTTTTATGCTTTGACTGCTACTGTGAGATCCACAGCTTATGATAATATAGGAATATAATAATAATAGCTATCATTTTTTGAGTACTTCCCATATGCCAGAAACTTAACCCTTTGAAGCAAATTTGATTACTTCTATAGAAGAGAAGACTGAGAGTTACAGAGGTTAATTTGCTCAAAGGCACACAGCTCTTTGCATGAAAGATGCTAAAACTATATTTGTAAGATGAATGAATGGATGCAAGAGGTATGTCCTCAAAACCACTGATGATCTGGAGAACAAAGCTTTTGTCTTTTAAGCTCTTCCCCACGGCATCTAGTATAGAACTGATTGCATGATGACATCAGACTTGGACTTGGGCAAAGTTCTGGCCAAGATGTCCAGTGAGTTTTCTGAGGCCTCTATCCAGCAAGACACCCCTCATGAGTGGCTCGGGGGAGAGCAAATCAGGCCAGATTTGAAACTTGCCATTTCTAAGTGTACAGGCCAGGTGCTAACAGCTCTGTGGGCTCCAGATCCACCAAGGAGCAGCTTGAATTTTCACCTCTTGTGGGGACACTTGATTCCTTGGTGATCAAAGGAGGCAGAGCAGAAAGTTATTTCAAGTTGAAATCTCACCACTGGCTTCTATTTCTTAGGAAATCTATATTCTCAAAGACCAAGTCCCCTAGACACCTGCAGTTCTCAGTTTTCCATAAGCCATGTTTGAAAAAGTAAAATAAAATCCTCATAGTTTAATGGCTCTTCTCACACTCTACGCAAACCTTCTGCCTTCTGTGCCACGTGGCACCCAAAGGTGATATCAAACAAGCGAGGGGGGCGAATGAAGGGGGTGACACAGAGGCTTGGGGCACTAGAGAAAGTCAAGGTTCTTATTTCACCCAGGTGTTCCACATGCAATGGAGGTCTACCTGGTGAGGTAGGAGCCATGTCCCCTTTTCTAGAAGCAAACTGCAGCTTGAAGAGGCCTGTCAAGGTGATTAAGATATGGCCCCTACCCTCAAAGAACCCCCAGTTCAATAGAGGTGACAGACGTGGAACCTATGACCCAAGGAGTGTTCAAGGTGTGTGGAGGACGGCGTGATTATCTTAAGAAGGAAGGCCTCCCTTTGGGAAGTATTTGCAAACGCGGTGAAGTCATGCCTAACAATGACATTTGACAATGACATTTGACTCTGCCTCAAATCAGTTGTTTCATGATAATAGGCACCCTGATTTCTTCACCCAACATGGGAAAAGCACCCAGCACTTGAAGACTTTGCTGTGTGTAGACAAACGACTTCATATTATTAAGCCCCAGTTTCTTCATCAGTAGAATAGGAATAATCCCAATCCTTATTAGGATATTATGGTTGTTATTGTTACTTCCCTAGCTGTCCCCGTGGAGTGGCTGTGAGGCTCCTCCGAAGGTGCAATACGCATCTGGGTCAGCAGCTGTGTCCCCAACCATGTTGTGACTCCTGTTTGTTTGTGAGGCTTTGTTGTTGCTGCTATTGAAGACTTGTCCCTTTATCCCTGAGTGACTAGATACTCTGTATTGATTCTTCAGGAAATTAAATATTGTCCCCAACACCAATCAGCCCCAGAAGGTCTCCTTTTCCCTTGTGTGCCTCGGAGAAGCAGAATTTCTCAAACTTGCCACTGTTGACATCTCAGCCCAGACAATTGTTTGCTGGAGGGGGTGGGTGGTGGGCAGGGGCTGTCCCTGGCCTCTAACATCCAAATGCCAAGATCCTGCCCCCAGGCGTAACAATGAAAATGTCTCCAGACATTGCCAAACATCCACAGGCCTGGGAGGCAAGATTACCCTGTTAGGATCACATAGGGCAAATCACCCCTAGGAGGAATGCCAGGCTGGGGTGTCTGCTCCCATTTCACAGATTAAAAAAAGAAAAAACTGAGACCCAGAACAGGAAGGAATCCATCCAAGCCTACAAAAGGGCCTGAGAGACAAGAGTCCCAACTTTGAGTTCCAGAACACCTCATGTGTAGCACTGCAGTGCCCTCCACTGAAGACATGCAGGGTGGGAGTAAGTCACAGGGACCAAAGACGGGATGTCCCAGTCTGTCCCACCCGGCCCCCTCCCCACCGTAGACTGCTGGCAGCCTGCAGGAGTGCCTGCTGCTCTTCCCCTCCGGCCCTCTGCCCTGCCCCGCTTGCTGTGGGAAGGGGCTGCCCGCTGAGTGCTGGGTTGGGAGTGGGCCATCCCTGCAGGAAGGGTGACAAGTGACAGTGAGGATAAAGCCCAGACTTAACCCTGCCCCAGATTTCAAGCTTCAGGGGAATGTGCTGTCACTAAGAAGCAAACATCTGGGGCAGGGGGGAAAACCTCAAACAAGAGATTCCTGCGTTGCCACGTAAGGAAAGGTCTTGGCCAGCTCTGGACGACCTGGGAGCGTCGGGGTGGGAGGTGAGCACAGAGAAGGGTATTCTGGGTCACTCCCCAGGCCCCCCACGCCCCCTCTGCATCTTTCTTGGAAGAGGCCCTCAGAAGGCACCAAAATACCACCGCCCCTCCTGCTTCACCTCACTGTCCGACTCGCCCCCCCTGCTCCCCTGCAGAAGCCGGCCTGCAGCCTGGTGCACGGGCGAGGGGTGTGTAACATTTTGTCTGAATAGGTCCCTATGTTCCCATAATTTATAGTGGTAAGTAATCTTATTTGCAAAGCAAGCCCTTACAGTTATAAAAAACAAGTTAATTGACTTGCATAAAAATCAAACATGTAAAAGTTTTCCATCTTAACACAAACAGCACACTGAGCCCATTTGTACAATAGCTATGATGCAGTGCGGCCCGCGTCTGGACTACCTGGGACCCGGCCTCTTTCATAACCCAAAATGGAATCTTAAACCCTGACAAGGCCACATACCGATGGGAGTTACTGAATTTAGAGTCAGTCACTCAACTAATTATACGACGTTTTATTTTTTTCCTTGTGTCAATAAACAAACTTGGGTCTGACTTCTGACACTGAGACCTAGAAGCCAATTAAGAGGCGTTCCCAATATATTACAGGGTCTACAAACAAGGATGGCTTTTCTTGGAAAAGTGAACATCATGTTTCTTTTAATGAGTGTGAAAATATATGAGTTTCTTAATCACTGGCAACTCCGATGGAGTCCGAGACAGGGAAATCACTGACTCTGGGCTCGGCAGTGAACAGGGGCCAGATTCTTGATGGGGTTTTTGCGATGGCATCCTCTGGCGTAGAGGCTGCTGGAGAAAGGGCACTCGGTTGTGACATGCAAAGAGTCAGTGGCCAAAGTCTGCTTCAGAGCCCCTGCAACAGCAGGAGAGGAGCGTTGTCGCCGCACGCTGTGGCCTTCTGCAGCGAGCAACGAGACCCCCCTTCATGGAGTGAGGGAAGAGGATAAACTTGCAGAGACGAGCATGGCAAAGGGCTTCTCACAGTGTCACCCAGTGATCCCCATCCTGGGAGCCCAGTTCGCAGGTGAGGGAAAGGGGGAGGAAAAGGAACATTTTATTAAGTACCCATTAGGTTCTGGGTGTCTTTGCTTTCTGTATCCTATTTAGCCCTCAGGTTATCTGCCAGCAAGATGTATTAATAATTGTTCCTGTTTTACAGATGAGAAGGCCCAGAGAAGGAGAGTGAGTTGGCCAAGGTCACAAGCAAGTTTAACAGCAGAGCCAAGGTCGGGCTCATCCCACAAGCCCTGTAACCGGCATGCTGCTCTGGGTGGAGCTGGCACAGTGGTGACGAGAACGCTCAGGAGCTCAGCATTAGGCATGGTCTGATGCGTCCATGCTTCTCTTTGGAAAATGGCGGTACATTGAATCCCTACTATGTGCCAGGCCCCATGTGAGGAGCTATAGATACCAGGACAGGCAACACTGTCCCGTGGAAGCCAGGCTAGAGAATCCATGATGAGTCCGATTTATGCCCTGATGGAGGTGTGTTCACAGAGGGAGGGCACCCAGCTCAGCTGATGGTGGGGACAGAAGTGGAGGTGATGGGCAGGAAACACTGCTAGGAGCGAGTGAGCCTCCATCACTGGCTCCAAATCCCCAGGTGGACAAGCAGGGAAAGAGCATCCAGGGATGGACCAGCACAGGCAGAGGCATGAGGGGGAAGAGCAGAGCAAGCACGGCCCATCGGGATCCCCCCAAGCTCACGTGGGTGGGAGGATGCCTTCAGGTGGCCAAGGCTAGACCGGAGACCTGAGATCGGAAGGGCCCACTAAGCAGGAATGGGCAGCCGGGGAGGACTTAGCCGATATGTTCTCTGAACCAGACTGAGCTGGTCGTGGCTGGGCTGAGACACACAGTTGATAATAATCAACCCGAACTGGGAAAGCAGGGTGGCACCAGGGCCAGGGCTCAGGATGGATGCTCCGACGGAGCACCATGATGGTTAAGACCAGGGCTCTGGAGCCAGTCTGCCTGGGCTCGGATGCTGGCTTGGCGTGAAGTGGGGCAGGAGACTTAACTTTTCTACCCCGGTCCTTGCACCTTGAAATATGATAGTGGAGTACCTACCGCACAGGTTTGTTGGCACAGACTTGTAAGTTCATTCATGTAAAACTTGTAGAAAGACTACCTGACATATAGTAAGAGCCTAATAAATGTCAGATGCTGAAGTGTTCTCATTTGGGCCCCTCCACCTTACAGGTTTTGTCACCCTGGACAAGTCTCTAAACCTCCCAATGACATGGGCTCTGTGGGCTCTTGGCACATAGTAGGTGCCCAGGGAACAGAAGCTCTCATTGTTGGTGCTTCTGCAGTAACCATCGCTGTCTCTGAAACAACGATGCTCTGCCTTCCCAGTGGAGCAGGAGTCATGGCCACCATCCCCTCGCCACGACCTGTCCAGGCAGGCTGACATGCCACCTTGGCAGGCAAGACAAATGGACTTGCCACCTACACGGAGCACACGTGCACACCAGGGGCACGTAGCCCAACTCGTTAGCACAACAGGGCTCCCTTCTTTTCGGCGCTGCTTCTCTGCTCTGCATGTGCTTTGCTCGGAGTGGAGGTCCCCGTTATTTATGTTTGGAAAATGCATTCAGGGCAGTTCCCAGAAGCACTTACAGAGCTCTTATTTAATTGCTACTTTATAAACTCGCTGCTCCGAAGAGTGAGGGATTGATGGCCTGGCCTGGCACCTGGAGTGGCCTCGCTGCAAATGCTTTTCCGAGAATGGCCTGGGAGCCGTCCTCCCAGGAGTCCACGGCCCGCTGCAGCCCTGGCCTGCATCCAGCGCCGGAGGGCCTGTAGGACTCGTCACCCTAATCCCCAGCTTTGGGATGGCAGCAGCTGCTGGTGTGGTCACACACACACACACACCCACACACACACACACACACACACACACACGGAGACCCTTCATCAATTCAGGGCCAAGGGCTTTAGGGCGTGCAGGGGTAGGAGACGGCCTGTTGCTCACCATTCACCCTCCCCTCGCCACGGACCTGCAGAACCCCAGCCACGAGAATGTCCCACGTATGGACAGGAGGGACACTGCCCAGTCCTGCTGAGCCCATCTCTCATTTGCCCCAGAGTCAGGCAGGCCTGGGCTTGTGTCCCAGGTTCCCCCTAGGTTTGGAACGAGTTGTTTAACCTCCCTGAACCTCGGTTTCCTCACTTATAAAGTGCGGTTTATAGATCCCATTTCTCAGCACCGTTGAGGGAATGAAATGAAATTATTATCGTGCTGTTCCTGGCATGTAGAAATAGAAGATCAATAAACGTTATTTATTGGATTTCTACAGCCACAGAAATAAAGGATGAAGTGTCTTTCATGAAGGGGTCCTAGATTCATCAGGGCTAAATTTCCCATCCAGATGAAATATGGAACTTCATAACGATCCCGCCTATGTGCGCGGCCACTAGGCGACTCCATAATAGAGTGCTTTATGAGTCCCCAAAAGCATTTTATGGGCCTTCTCTCAAATGACCTTCGCTATCCATCAGGGTTTGGATTATGAGTCTCATTTCACAGGTGAGGAGCTGAGGCTCGTGGAGGCAGGATGGCTATCAGTTAATCAGTTTCTGTCCCCAAACCTTGCACGGTGCTTTCTTCCACGCCGCTCTACCGGTCACCCCCAGCTAGCCCAAGGCCCATTTGTGCCTCCAAGACAGCACCCGATGATCTCCTCTCCTGGGCCCCCATCCTGTGCGGCCCCCTCCCACTTGAAGAGGGCAGACCTGCAGAGCCAGTAGGCTGTTGTGGAAGTGACAGTGTGTGACCTCCAAGGTGAGATCATGACAGGTGCTGCTTCCACCTTGCTCGCTCTTGGATCACTCCCATGGGGAAAGACAGTCACTATGTCACAAAGACACTGGAGCAGCCCTACAGAGAGGTTCTCTTGGTGAGGAACTGAGACCTCCTGCCAAAAGCCAGCACAAATTGGCCAGCTACGTAAGTAAACTCTGGAATCCAGATGTCCAGTGCAAAACCAAGACTTCCGCCTCATCCTGATGACGACCCCACGAGAGATCCCCAAACTACGCATCCGAGCTACTCCCAAATTCCTAACCCATAGAAACTGGAAAATAATAAATGCTTGATGTCTTAAGCTGCTAGATTTTGGGGTAGTTTGTTACACAGGTGTAAATAACTAATACACCCCTCATCTCAGATTTGCCCTAGCTGCACCTTAACTCTTATCTTCCTGCCTACGTGCATCCTACACAACACATGCGCTTGTTTTAGACTAGACCAGGACTGTAGGTGTTATACATACCTGCTCCTTTTTGCTGGGTACTTTTACCAGGCCATTTGTGACATACAGGCCATCCCACTGCTACTGTGTGTATGCAGCCCCCCTCAGATGAGCATCCTGATAACCCAGCTTTTGAAAAGCAAGTGGTTGGTGCATATTTTAACACTTCAAGACTAGGACTTCTTCATCTTTTGGCTCGCTTTCCATCTCCCCTGGCCATGTCCCCAGCCCAGACCTTCATTTGTTTCCACCCGGACTAGTGCAATAGCCTCCTAGCTAGGTTTCCCTTGGCATTCCTGCCTCTGTGCTTTGGCATTAACTAGGATTTCTCTCTGGGATGCTTTCCTGCCTTGTCCACCTGGAAAACTTCTATTCATCCTTCAAAACCCAGACATTGCTGTCTTGAAATATTCCCCACCTCCAGGCAGAGTTAGGTGCCCTCTGTGCTCCTGGCTTTCTCTCTCTGATAACACTGAGCACATTGTTAGAATTAAATACTCATCTGTCTCCCCTGCCAGACTGGGAACTCCTAGAGTTCTATTCATTTTTGTTCTCTCAGTATCTAGTTCAATGGTTTGGCACATAATAGCACTTCAATGAAAATGTACTTAATCAGGAAGGTTTTAGGGGAAGGAGGCAATTTTCATTCAGTGAGCCAGCATATGTGCAATTCACTGGCATGATGTTAGGCATACAGGAGGCGTGCCATAAATGTTAAGGTTAGTGCCTTTATTTCCTTCGCTCAATATGCAGAGGGGCAGGCCTTGTTTATGCAACTGCGACCCCACACCTGCTTCAAGCACCCCCAGCAATTCACAGGAGGTCTGATTTGTCCCTCGATTTCAACTCTCCTTGAACTCTGTGGGCTGTTGATTCTTCATACCCTCCATCCCTGTCAGGTCTCCTGGAATCTTTGTGTTTTCCTTTTGTAAACCCTACTCATGGGTTTTATTAGGTCATGAAGCATTTACCTTTCCTATCCTCAGCTCACGGGGTCTCACTGAATTCGTTCATTCATTCATTCATTTGCTCATCATTAGTGTGGGAGTTGGGGTTTGAGATACACCATGTGGTCTCACTGCCAGGGTTCGAATCCTGCCAGCTCTGTGATCTTGGGCAAGTGACTTAACTTCTCTGTGCCCTCAAGTTGCCCAATATGTAAAGTGGGAACGTAACAGGGTCTATGCCATAAGGCTGTCGTCAGGCTTCTGGGAGATACTACTGATCAAGAGCGAGACCTCAGTGGATATTAGTGTTTATTCATTCAGCAAACATTTCTTTAGCACTTGCACGGGCCAGCCCCTGTTAGATGCAGAGGAGAGTAATGTGAGCTTCCTGCACGCTGGAGTTCACAGTCCAAGAGGGAGACCAGGAAAGACACAGGATTACAAATAATGCCACGGAAGTTCGTCAAGGGAGGCCTGTCCAGAGCGGTGCACTGGGAGCAAAGAGGAAGAAGTTAAATATCTTTGTTAATGAGGGAGTAGGCAAATGCACCACTGAAAACGTGACAGTTCACCAGGTGTACAAGAAGGGACACATCAGACAAGGGGACACGCATAGGTAAAGAGCAAAGGGGTGAGACAGCGGGGGCATGTTTGGGAAGCCAAATCATTTGCAGGGACTGGAACACTGAGTACGTGTGGGGCACTCAGGTACAAGAGTGGAGAGGCGGCTGCACATGGCCTGCAGACTCAGAGGGCCTTCGACGGCTCAGGTCACAGACACTAGGAGAAATGGAAGCATCTGAGACTCTGCCATTCTCATGTTTGTATTTAACCCTTTGCACTCGCTTGCTTTTTTCTTGATTCCTTTATTCTACTCGGGATTTAATTTTTTAAACACCCCAGATTTTACAAAGCATGGCAGTAGAATAAAAAAACTGGAGCTTCTTTTCATACAAACTTATTTATTTGGATTTTTTTATATTTCAAATTATTGATACATTCGAAGAGTAATTTTTATCTCTATAATTTTTGGTAACCATGTCGAGTCACACTCGACATCCGAGTGCAAAGGGTTAAGAAAGCTCACCCTATCTGTGACCAGCTTGGTGGCTACTGCAGTCATCCAGGCAAGATGCAATGAACTAAGACAAGGAAGAAGAGGGAACAAACTTCAAAATCATTTAGAGCTAAAGGTTGGCATGCATTATCTATAAAAGGCCAAATACTAGATATTGCAGGTTTTGCAGACTGTACAATCTGTTGCAAATACTTAACTCTGAGGTGGCGAAAGCAGCCATAGACAATTTGCCAACAAATGAGCGTGACTGTGTTCCAATAAAACTTTATATGACAAAAGGAGGCTGCAAACCAGATTTGCCCCCCAGGCCATAATCTGCCAACTCCCTATTTAGAAGGTGAATGGACAGGAGTTGACATCCATCCAGGACTGTAGGAAAAGTGCAGGAGACAAAGGAGGGTGGAGGATTTCAGGAATCTCAAGTGGTCAATTGCTTGCCAGGACACCTAGCAATATTTCACATCAAATTGTTTTCTTCAAAAATATAGAGATTGAGATTCAACAAATTCCTTTATAGTGGAGAAGGTGTTTTCTATAGCTGTGGGTGCCAGCCGGTAGGGCTTAGGACCCTCCTCCGATCTTTGAAAAGATTAGAGCGCCACAATGGTCTCCTAATGACCCATGCACAAAACAGAGCCCCTCACTCCAGGCCTAGAGGAAAACCCAGAGCAACCATCGGCCAGCTGGGCTCCGCAGCAGGGAAGGGGCTGGCTCAGAAGGCGGCACACACATTTCGGCAGGCTGTCTGGAGTCATGCAAGAGCAGGCTGCTGGAAAACTGCATGCGAATCTAATTTGGGGAAATCATAAGTACCAAGAAAGCTGGCTATTTAAAGAAATCCTGCAGATAATTCTAATGTAAAATGTCTACCATTATATCCTTCTGCACCATCGGTGGGAACATGAATTGGTGCAAAATTTTGGAAGGATGCTTGGGTTATAGCTTTCAAAATTTTTAAATACCCCTTTCCCTGGAATTGCCATCTCTAGAAATCTATCACAGGAAATACTTGCAAGTGTCTATTGCCCCAGGTATTCTTTTTGATAGTATTCATTGTGACAGCAAGATTAAAATGCAAATGTCCATCAGTAGGGAAATGGCTAAACTATGGTGCCTTTATATTATCATATGAAATACTATACGACTATTAAAAGTTTAAAATAGAATTGTTGGAATTGACACAAGTGGATAGTCCTGATTCACTTTTGCATGAAAAAAGAAAAAGCAAGTCGCAGTAAAATAGAAGTGATTTCAGTTTTGAAAACTAACTATATAAGTACCCGCATGAATGCGTGCAATGCATAGCAGGGCCAACATCAAGGAGAAGTAAGTGGGGTTCTCAGGGAGCAAAATTTAAGGAGGCCCTCACTCTCAGGCTCATGGAAGTGTTGACTCTGTGCTGCACAAGCCTGAGAGTGAGGGCCTCCTTAAATTTTGTACCCAAGGCCTAGGACTGGTCCATAGAAAAATGTTCTGGTATGATAGCCAGGTTATCTCTGGAGAGAAGTATTGAGGGGATGACAGAGAGAAATCTTCATTTTTGACTTTATACTCTTTTGCAGAGTCCAGTTTTTTCTATAAAAATACGTGAATTAACTGGTTCTTAACAAAACAGAATTTCCTTTTAAAAATCTTTCATTGGCCAGGTGAAGTAGCGCATGCCTATAATCCCAGCACTTTGGGAGGCCAAGGCAGGAGGACCACTTGAGGCCAGGAGTTCAAGACCAGCCTGGGCAAGTTAGTGAGACCCCATCTCTACAAAAAATTTAAAAATTAGCCAAGCATACTGGCGCATACCTCTAGTCCCAGCTACTTGGAAGGCTGACGTGGAAGGCTTGCTTGAGCCCAGGAGTTGGAGGTTACACTGAGCTATGCTCGGGGGCCACTGTATTCCAGCCCAGAAGTGCAGAGGGAGACAGAAGAAGACTCTGTCTCTAAAAACAATTAAAAATAAAAATAAAAAATCTTCCATCACTTTATCTCATTAATAAATATAGATTTGCATAAGTTGAGTTTTTTTCTAAAATGCATATGTGTATTACCCTAATAATAGTGACCATTTATTTATTAAGTATAAACATACACAGTACCTTCATGATACTAGATAGAATTGTCATAGTCGCACATAACAGTAGATCAGCCAAAGTGGAGTTGCTTTCTGTCACATAGCAAGAAGTCTGGAAGTAAAAACAGTGTGGTCAGTGTGGCAGCCCCATGATGCCATCAGGGACTCTACTAATTAGTCTGCTTTCATAGGCCGTGCTGCTGTAACAAAACCACCCCAGATCTTAGTAGCTTACAGAAACAAAGTTGTGCTTCTTGCTCACATCAAACACCCTTCACAGGTCAGCTGCAGCTCTGTTCTGTTATCCTCTTTCTGCACTCCAAGCTGGAGAAGTAGCTCCTGTCTGGGACTTGTGGCCTCACGTCAAAGGGAAAAGAGCAATGATGAAATCACGGGGTGGCACTAAACTTCTCAAGCAGAAAACGTGTCAATTCTTCTTACATTCCACTGGCCCATGCGAGTCACGTGGCCATGCCTGATGGAACGGGCGGGAATGCTGCCCTCCCCCAGGGAGGGCCGTGAGTCGGCGTCCCGTGGAGAGGCACTGTGTTTTTTGAGCAAATCATTCAATCTACCAACAGGGACCAAGGTGCAATTGTCTTCCTGCTCTTCTATGTCTAGCCCGCGCTCTTAGTCCTCATAGTGCCACTAGACTGACGCTCAGCCTTCTGGTGTCTCATCTGAACAGTAAGGAAAAGGAAAGAGAAAAGGGGAGATGCACATGTCAGCGGACCCCCACCCTCTTTTACAAGTGCTTCTAGAAACTTCATTCAGTGACTTCCCATAACCAGGTTATGAGATCATTCTAACCCATAGGGAATGTGAAGTGGTGGGCATTTTTAAGTAGGCCCATTACCACCTGGAACAATGACAGAACTCTGAATAAGGAAATAGAGAAAAGGGACAGGTAGGTAAGTAACAGCATCAGCCACACACGCATGATCATGCTTAATCTTCACAGCCACCAGGAGGTGTTGTTTGCTCCATTTCACAGATGAGCTGGGCTAGGAGACAGAATGACTGGTCCAGGAATACACAACTGTTAAGTGGCTGAGCTGGAGTGTCTCACCCAGGCTTGTCTGCCTCCTCGACCTGCCCACCGCCCTCCCAGCGACTGAGAGAGGACTTCGGTGACACCTGCGTTAATCTTGTGTGTGGTCATCGGCCCTCAATTGTGCTTCAGTGCACGTGTGTGTGCACATGTGTGCGTGTATTTGAGAAGGAACCTCAGCTGGAGTTAATGTTGATTTCAGTCTCAACACAGGATTCCCAAACATACGATCACGTGCTCTAAGCCACCTCTGTCCCACAGCAGGTGGCCTGTCAATTAATTTTGGTACAAGCCAGAACTAAAACTCGCCCCAAGAGAAAACCCCTCTATCGACGACAGAGCAGGCAAACGGACACAGAGGAGGAATAGAAAGTTTTCTGGACCGGGGAGGACACCTGAGCTTGAGCCTCGGCTCTGCCTCACTCCAAATATTTAAAAATAAACCCAAGCATGTGTCCAAATCTCTCCTCAGTATTTTCATTTGCAAAGGGGGGGATTATAATGCCTATCTCAAAAGTTTGCTGAGAAGACACAGTGGAATAATACAAGTGCAGTTACCTGGGTCAGGTAAGCTCTCCGCAGAAGTTAGCTTTCTTCCTTCCTGAGACTTCATCCAAATATTTCGTAAACCAAATCCAATTTCTCCATCAATGTGCATAGTCATCCCAGAGCAGTCGTGTCTTTATTTCTTCAACATTATAGTTTTGCCAGCCCAAGAATAGGGCAGACTGGATCCAGTTTTCCTAAGAGATTCCAGATGTCAAGCCTTGAAAAACCAAGAATACCGTGAACGTTTTTGGATTATCTGATGCCTTGGCCTGATTATTATTTGGGGAGAATCCACCCTACTGTTTTCTTCATTCATTTGATAAATACACGTCAAGGGTCTCCTTCAGTAGAGGTCCTGGCTAGTGAAGAAGGGCCCCCCAAGCAGACCTGTAAACAGCAGGTCTATCTGAGTAGGCTGCGTGTCTGGTACATCTGCAGCAGAGGTTTTGGCTAAGTTTGGGGTCTGTTTTGACAACTGATTTATGTGAGAACTGTTCTGTTTTTTGTTTAGAGAAAGAGTCTCACTTTGTTGCCCAGGCTAGAGTGAGTGCCGTGGCATCAGCCTAGCTCACAGCAACCTCAATCTCCTGGGCTCAAGCAATCCTCCTGCCTCAGCCTCCCGAGTAGCTGGGACTACAGGCATGCGCCACGATGCCCGGCTCATTTTTTGTATGTATATTTTTAGTTGGTCAATTAATTGCTTTCTATTTATAATAGAGACGGGGTCTCACTCTTGCTCAGGCTGGTTTCGAACTCCTGACCTCCAGCAACCCACCCTCCTCGGCCTCCCAGAGTGCTAGGATTACAGGTGTGAGCCACTGTGCGAGGCCCAGAGCACTGTTCTAAATGCCAATGAATGGCCAATGAGCCTGGGCCCTCAAGCACCCATAGTCTTTTAAAGCAGAGATTTGTGATGAGTGAGCAGAGACATGCATGCATTTGTCTGCTGCCCCTGCACCAAGAGAGGAATTAAGTGGGGAAATCCAATATATTTGTGGCGGGAATGAGGTGGGGAGGTGGCAGAGGCAGAGGAGTAGCTCCCATGGCTTTATAGATGATCCTGGAGGTGTGGCACATGTTGGGGCCGGGGGTGGGCGCTGGGCATCCATTCCACATGCTGTTGTTGACGGCATCCTGATTAAGTTCTGCGGATCATCTCTCCCTCTGGGAAAGAGTGGAGCTTCCCAGTGGTTGCCATGAAAGGGTCCAGCCGTGTGAGATGCTGAGCCCCTCTGCCCTGGTTGGAGACGCAGTGTTCAGCAGCAACCTATGGCCAGAAGTGGCCTCGTCCTTTCGCCCAATTATGTCTTACAAACGTAATATCCTATGCATGTCAGGATGTGAAGAAAGTTGAGAAACAATGCGACCAAAGCATGAGGAACTGTCAATCAAGGCATCTTCTCGTCTCCTGGTCGACAGGGAGAACCCAATCAAGGCCAATAGGCAATTCCCTTTCTAGAATTTGACTCCAGAGCAGTGTCCGAGGCTAAGAAAAGTGGGAGAACACTCTTCCCAGTGGCTGGAAAATTCTGCTTCCTGCTACAGACACCCTCCTGCCTGGCCCTGTCTTTCCCAAACCTAGGCTTGTAGCCTTTTCTCTTAGGAGCTCACCTCAATTCCTCCAAGAGATTCTCTTTTTCACCCAAGTTAATCGGTATCTGTTGCTTGCAATCAAGGAATGCTAACCAATACCGTGGTTGCCGTGTGGGATGGGGCATGTTTGCGTGTGTGCATGTGCAAGTCTGTGCATGTGTGTGTGTGTCTGTGTGTAGTTGTGTTTTGTATAACTTAAGATCCCAAACACCCTCTGTACCATGAAAATTGAAGTCCTTCCTTGCCCTCTCTCTGTCCGCCCCCTCAGTCTGCCTCCAGCGTGGGAAGGGACTTTTTTCCCCCAGCAGGGCTGGAGGCCACCACTCCTGGCTGCCATGGTGGGAGGTCAGGAAGGGGTCCCACCCGTCTTGGAAGAGGCCACTCAACTCAGGGCAAGCAGGGGTGGGCCGACGGGGTGACATAAGGAGATGAGCAATATAGCTGGTATTTACTATTGAAAACACATAAGGGCAAATATTTGGCTAAGTGTTTATTTGCTAGTGGAACTTTTTAAATGGTTGAATGGAGCCCAAGTGTCGGCATGGGGAGTTTGATTAAAAACAAATTGAAGAAGTGTTTCTCCACAGTTGTGAACTTGGAGAGTTTTTGTTTCTTTGGCACTAGAACCCCCCAGTGGGCTCGGTTCCCCAACTGCAGACAGCTGGGCAGGGGGCCCAGCCTGGTGGGCTCCTTCTGCCTCTGCAGCCAGCAAGGCCACGGCCTCATGTCCCCTCCTCAAAACAGGATCCTGATGCGCTTCCGGCCCAGCGCAGGGCTTGGGGTGATGGGGGACATCCTCCCCGCCTCTGGGTGTGATCTGTTATGGAGACGCCATTTGGTGAGGACAGCTCCGAGCATCACTCTTGAGGTGACTAACCCTCTGCAGATCCGGATCCCTCCGTCTGTCTTTCCTTTTCTGTTTCTTACTTTTTTTTCTCTCCAAGTGAAGTTTAGTGCTTATGAAATGTATGTCTCTTGCTTTTAACCCCGAGCAGCTGGGGGCAGGGAAGAGCAGAACTTTCCGTGCTCCATGCTGGGCACATCCTTGTTCCTCATCTGAGTTCACTCTTACAGCATAGGAGAGTATCTTCCCCATTTTACAGATGAGTAAACAGAGGCTCAAAGGGGAGCCATGGTTACCAAAAGCCATACAGTTGGAAGGTGGCAGAACAAGATTTGAGCGTAGAGTTGTTTGCACTCTGAAGTCCACACTCGTGTTTTACTTTCCCCTCTGGCATCTTCCTGCTTTAGCCTATGGCCGTTGTGCTGAGCATCCCAGACCAAGGAACCACGGCCTGCAAAAGTCAAGGCGAAGACTGGCAGGGACCCATCCATCAAAATCTCTGGTTCTTAGGAGGATGGCGGTGCACAGCTCGGGGAGGGGAGGCTGCATTCTGAATGGTTAACTCCCTATTCAGCCGATCCAAAAGCCCAGGCCTCCTGACGGGCACAGTTAGGGGTCAGTCACTGTTGTCACCACGTTCCTCAAATTCATTCTGCTCAAGGAAATGGGCCAACAGGGAAGAAAAGGCTTAGGCCCTCAGAAATTTGTCCTATTGGCCCCTGGAAACATTCCTCCCTCCTAACCTTAATCTGGGCTTCCAAGGCCACAGACCTAGGTACGTGGCTGGGAAGAATGAAATACCATCTCTGAGCCTCAGTGGCTTCATCTGTAAGGTGGGCATAATCATGCCTCCAAGGGGCACGACTGAGTATTAAGAGCACAGCCAGCAAGACAGTGCTGGCACTAAGCAGTCACTCAAAGAAGTGTCACACTCCCCCCACCACCGCACACAGGCACACAGATTCCCACTGAATCACATACGTGCACGCTCTGGTCCCTGAACGGGAGGAGAAAGTCCACAGCGCCAGCCTAAGGCAGCTCCCCACCCCCACCCCAGCGACTGAATAGTCAAAGCCAGTCCTTTACCCCTTGACACTCTGCAAATGGCAAGCAAACAAGACTGCTCACGACAGGCAGCCCTGGCGTTCGGCCAGATTCCTGAGGGTGAGAAAAAATATCACACGAAATCTCCAGGGGACAGTCCCCAGAGAGAAACTGTTCTGACTGAGGGACCCCCGCCTTGCCTCTCTGCTGTTCCTCCTGAGACCCGCAGCAGGAAAGCCCCTTCGGAATGGCGCACCCTGAACCTTCATTTCCTTACAACAGCCTGGTATGGGTGTCTCATCCCCACCTGGTATGGGTGGCTCAGAAAAGGTGAGCAGTCTGTCGATTCCAATCTTGTCGGTTCCAATCTCCACCTCCCAAGACCAGGGCAGATCCACATTTCTGGAAGGGAGCGTTTGATAAAGCAGGCTGGGTGTTGCAAAACAATGTTATACTTAGGAAAAGGAAACATGTTTCGTTTTAATTATACAAATTACCAAAAGTCAGACAAATTTTCCGTTGGGCATGAGTTAAAAGAAAATTAAGGGCTATGTCTTTAGACAGTGAGAGTGAGCAATCCAACAGGAATTAAGTCAAAGCCACTCTCCTTTTTATAAAGAGAAGCCTCCCCCGACACGCACTCCTCCCCCTTCCCTCCCTGCCCACCCCCAGGGCCACAGTTGTCCTGTGGTTGTTTCACACGAAGGGGTGAATAAACAACCCATAATGAAAATAAGGACTCGCGTTTGTATTTCTCCTAATACTCTCATCTGAGCATCACTGCATCTCTATGCAGTATGTAGGTTTTATTTTCCACATGAAGAAGCAACAGAGGTAATTTTGCCAGCATCACATACATAGCAACTTAGTATCAGAAAGAAACTTCTAGCCCAAGTGGTCTCTGATACTAAAAGCCCCTGCCTTTGAGGAGCTGTAGTCCCCTCCCCGTTCTGCAGCTAACCCTGGAGCCTCCAGTGGCCCCGGGCAGGGCTGCCTTCTGGGCTTCCTATATTCTGAGCAGAAGGACACGTCTGGGAGTATAATTACACTGACTTTAAATATGTATGAGTGTGTACATATATATGCATGTTTGTGCGTATACATATATATATGTTTGTGTGTGTTCTATGTAACACACACAATATGTAGTTTAGTGACTTCACATTGCTTACACATACTTATATATGTGTTTATATACGAGTCTGTATAAAAGACAACTGTTGAAAGGAGAAGAGAAGGAGGATAAAGGGAAAGGAATACATAAGAGGAAGAGGGTGCGAAGGAGGAAGAGGAGAAAAAGGAGACAGAAAATTCGGAGGAGTCAAAAGAGGAAGAGGAGGAGGATGGGCAGGCGAAAGAATCGCCGGAAGAGGCAATGGAGAGAGCGCAGGTGCCCACCGCTCTGAGCCCATTAACTTGCCAGACCTGCGAAACACAGGCTCAGCCGGGGAGGACTCCTCGGAGCCTGCCTTGTCTCAGCGGCCGCAGACCCCAGCACCCTTGCCGTGCCTGCCAGAGGGTGGAGAGGGCATGGGAAGGGCGGGCAGACGCGGGACTCACGGAGGGCATGTCCTACCCATTGCCCGAAGCCAGTCAGGGCACCCTCCAACCCTGGCACCAGACAGCCACACATCCAGGTGTCCCCATGTCATCAGGTGCTCCCAGGGCCTGGCCTGGGGTGTGCCTTCCCCACGCCCACCCCCCACATTGTGCAGCTGGGGACAGACTAGCAACCTCACCGAGTCTCAATGTCCTCATCCATATACTGGGATGTTGAGAATACTGTCTTAGACTGCACAGGCCGCTATGTAGCCATAGACCGGGTGGCTGAAAACCGATAGAGATGTATTCCTCACAGTTCTGAAGAGTGGGAGAGCCCGAGATCAAGGCACCGGCAGCTCTCATTTCTGGTGAGAGACAGCTTCCTGCTTCCCGGACAGCCCCCTTCTTGCTGTGTCCTCACGGGAAGGAAGAGACAAGGCAGCTCTCCAGGGTCTCTTTTATGAGGGCACTAATCCCAGTCGTGGGGGCCCCACCCTCATGACCTAATCACCTGCCAAGGCCCCACCTCCTCATACCATGACACTGGGGAGTAGGTTTCCACATGAAATTTGGGGAGACATACGCATTCAGTCTGCAGCAAGCATCCACCTCACCGGTAGTGGTGAGGATTGAATGAAGGTGCAGACACAACTTGGCCCTCAGTCAGCCTCAACAGCTGCCTAGGTGTTGTTCTCATTGTCACCTACGCCGATCATGCTTCCTCTGGCTCACACAGCTTGGCTTTTATCATGGAGCAAGGCTCCCGGATTGTTCCAAGTACTGACTATGCACAGAAGACTCGATGTCATAAGTCCAGGGAAACCTGGATTTCTGGCATTTGGGGCATGACTACGGGAGAGAGACTGTATTCATCCAGACTCTATGGAGTAGGTGTCTATAGCCCCATTTTACAGAGGAAAAGACGGAGCTCTGAAACATTCACCTAAATTCACACGGCTCATGGTGAAGGAGCAAGGCTGTGGACATCCCCCTGTGAATCTGTCTGACCCTCAAGTATATTCTCTTTCTCCTCCACCCCATGGCTTCTGCCCATAGATGTCAAAACAACTGTTCATTCTCACCAGAAGCTGCAGTCAGAAGAGGAATAAAAACAGACCTGGAGCATGATATAGGGGAGAAAGGAGGCCAAGAATCCTTTCCCTTTCTAAAATGAGTAGAGACATCCCTATTCCATTTTTTACTGTCTATTGCATCATAAGAACACAAAGGCCTGAGCCAAACCCCTAAATATTTAAAGAGTAACAGAACTCCAGATTAAATTAATATCCACGTTCAAACAGTAGCTGCAGCAGGGCAATTGCCAAGTTATTTCTACCCTCATGAGAAAGGGGAGAAAGAAGATATTCGCCAGGACCTTCGATCTGGAGCACTGAAACCAAACCCCAACAGGGCAGTGCCATGCTGGGGAGCTTGAGCACAATCAAAGCTTTTCATGTTTCCACTGAGCCTGCTCCTTTCTCTCAGGACTCCGGGCTAACAGCTTCCCTCCAGAGACAATGAATTGGTACCCAAGTGATCTGGACTGTTTTGACACTAAGCATCAATTCCACAGACTCGGTTTTCATCGACAAATCAATTATTCTAGCTCATTACAAGGCAGGGGTGAGTTTTCCCATCAGAATAGAAACTTTCATTCACTCTGCCTTTCATTTGCCCAGGAAGGAAAAACAAAGAGAGGAGGGCAGGAAGGAGCCGTGTTCGAGTTATTACAGAATGCCCACATGTTTTCTCCCCGGGACAGAACCCAGAGAGATGAAATGTCACTGCACCAAGTGTGCAGAGCCCCGGCAGGAGGCTTCGGGCTTCTTGGGAGCAGCCCAATGTGTCTCCATCTCAGAGCCACCGAGAGGTGTCCCCCACAAGGGCTTCAGACTAGCAGGGACAGAGGGGCGGGTTGAGTTCCCAGGAGGTGAAATCAAGCCACAGAGGACAGCTGTGAGATGAAAGCCACACTGGATCACCAGCCCTTCTCCTGCAAGTAGACAGTCACCCCAATACCACGTGCAGCCCATCAGAGAGAGCACCTACTGTGCGTGGGGACCCAAGACAGGTGCACCGCGTCCCTTACAATGCCTTCCACTGAGGGCCAGGGTGAGAAACATAGTCAAATGCAGCAAAGAACCACGCTCTGCTCATTCCCAGTCCACCACCCCTGGGACTGAACCTCTGGGAAAAGTCACTGTGGCCTCGGTGTCAAGGAAGGCTGCTCTCAGGAGAAACTTTTTTTTTAATCAATAATGTGAATTTTTTAAATGATGTTTTCTACTTTAGTTCGACCAACCAGAAGCTCAGAGACAAATTTACTAACCAATTTTAATAACGGTGCAAGAACCCAAGCTGTGCATGTTTTGTTCCACTTTTAGTTAATTTTTGCCACGATTTCTTTAATATACTACATCTCTTTTAAGGGGCTGTCTTATCTCCTTTGTGGAAAGAAAAGAAGTATAAGGGACCAAATCAATCCATCATTAAATAGATAAATAAAATACAAAGTTTGGTTTTATTCTCACAAAAGCCTGTTGGGACAGGGATCGCGGCTCTTGTATTTTAGTTGAAAAGATTCAGGCACAGAGAGGTTAAGTAACGTACCCAAAGTCAAACAGCTAGAAAGGGACATAGGATGCTAACTCAAGTTTTTCTGCCTTCGAAGCCCATGCTCTTTCCGCTGCCCTGTGCCCTGTGCCAGATGCCCCCCCCCCATTAAGCTGTCCCTGGTCTTCCTCCAGGAGATCCAAGAGATCTTAAGACCCTTCAGAGTCCAAGAGTAGAGCCGTAGAACCAGCCACTGCTCCCATCTTCTCCCCTTTCACCAGGACAGGACAAGAGGACACAGGTGCAGGTTGGTCTCCATGTCCTCCTCCCAGGCCAAGCCTGGCCGGTCCTGAGCCGGCATGTCCAGGGCTTGGCGCCTTCAGTCCGGAGCGCGCGTGTGCAGGGAGGGAAGCTCCTGCATGTGTTTCTGATTTGCATGCATCCCGCCTGGTCTCCGCAGAGCCATTCCAAGTCCCGAGCTGTGGGAGCCTTTTTTTTTTTTTACACCCTCCCCCCCTTCTCTTCCTATCCCTCTCTCTCTGACAGCTTTTCTCTTTGAATCAGAGAGCTGGACTCTGCCAAGTGAAAATGTAACTCAAACCTCAAAGGGCTCACCAGCGGCTAGAAACTCATGCGGCACCATCGCCCCAGAGATGCCGGACTCCGCCGTCAGGACTCCCGCTGGGGGCGGCGCTCAGTCTGCCAGAGCCTGGGGGAGGCGGCCTGGGGTCTGGGTATTTTTAGTTGATAATGTATCTAAATGTCCTTGCGCCTTCCACCTAGAGGTGGGGTGATTTCTCCACTTTATAGGCGAGGGAGCCAGACTCCAAGAGTTAAGATAACCCTTTCATTTATTTAGTGCCTACTGCACTAAATGCAATAATCTACATCTCTCTCCATCCTCCCAGCTACCCAGGGAGGCAGGTGGGAGGGCAGCACCCCGAGGTTCTAAGCCGGTGCTGTCTTCCCTTCATCACGCAGCTTCTAGCAGGTGAAGTCGGAACTCAAACCCAGAACTGTGTGATTCCAAAGACATTTTTTTCCACTATGCAGCGGGACATCCAGAAAAGGAGGGGACTGCTTAAAAGCTACTAGCAAGGAAATGGGTACGCACATTTGAAACTACCTAGTATTCCTCCCCAAGTACCATGAAGAAGTAAAAGTCAAGCTGTTGTCTGCCTTCTTGCCAAGGAGGACTTGAGTGTTCCCAGCAGGTGGGCTTATTCAGGAATGGCTTCTCAATGGCTTCTCTTGCTGCTACTAGCTCCCACCGCCAATGTGATCTCCCACCCTCAATGTGAGTCCTGGACTGTACTGCAGAGGACGGGGGCAGCAGCCACAAGGGCAAGCTGTTAAAGTGAGTAGTGTTTGTCCTTGAAACCCCTTTCCTAAGTCCGCCACCACCAAGACTGGCTATATAATTTGCGGGCACAGTGCAAAGTGTGGGGCCTTGTGTTCAAAAAGTATTCTTTCCAAGGTAGCAATGGGAGAAACCAAGCACGGGGCCCTGTACAACTGCTCAGGTCCTTATGTATGCACTTACAGATCTGGGTGGCCTGGGAGCCACCTTCCAGATCACCCCAGAAGCCCAGAGGGAGAGCAGCCTGCACAAGGCTCAGTCGTCCATAAGTGACCCAGCAGAGACTATCACCAGCGTCCCTGTCTCCTCATCCAGGGCTCTCTCCAAATATCCCGTTGCTGCTAGTAGCTCCCACCCCCAATGTGATGTCAAGCAGGCTTAATAAATACCTGTTGATTTAATCCCATTGAAAAAAGTGGTGACACTCATTCACAACCAAGTGTAAATAATCAGTACCAGTTCAAACTGTGACCCTCACACAAGGATTTTCACAGGGATCAAAGCCTTAAGCTCAAGAAATACACTTCCCTTGGTGGCCTTCCAGGCATCAAAGAGTAGCTGGGGAGTGGGTGCTGGGGACAGAAGAGAGAAGGCATTTACCTGCCCCACTTCTGGGTCTGGCCACTCCCAGAGAAATGCTACAGAGAGAGCCCGGGCGCTAGAGCTTAGGGACCCCTGCTAGCCTCTCATAGCGGCTCAAACAAGCACTTAATTTTTCATCATGGGGGGCTCACTCAGGCAACTGGCCACTGCACCAAGGCCAAAGGTCTCTCTTTGGGAAGCCAAGCCCACCACAACTTTGGCTTTTTGCCCCAACCTCAGTGTGCAATCAATTCTTCCCCCAAATGGAAGTGAAGTTGAAAGGAGAGAGAAAGGGAAAATGGGGTGGAGGGCAAGGAAAGGAAAGGAGGAAAGAAGAAAAGGAAAATATTTATTTTGCTGTTAACAGATTGTGAGCTTCTTGAGGACAAGGACTATAACTGTCTTATTCCCCCAGAGCCTAAGGCAACCCAAGCAGCCAGTACATGCCTGATATACTGTAGGTGCTCAATAAATGTTATGGATGGGTAGATAGCAGGTATGTGGATGAGTGGGTGGATGCATGGATATACATGTAGATGGATGGACACATGGACAGGTGGGAGAATGGATGAATTGATGGAGAGTGGATGGGTGGATGGATGAAAGGGTGATGGACAGTTGGGTAGATCAATGGGTTGATGGATGGATGGGTAGATAGATGGACAGGAGGGTGGGTGAAATGACAGGCCCTGTGTTAGATGCTTTTGTGTTTATGTCTTTTTATTCTCCAAACATTGATTTGAATTCTCTCTGAACAAAGTAGAGGCTAAAACAAGCAAACAATCTCTCATCAGCTCTGTGAGTTTAAGTGTTCTGATCATCCTGTAACTCATATGACTCTGAGAGGCTAACTATCTCATGCAAGGTCACCTCTCTTCTAACTAGGAAGGGTCCCAGCCAGGGTCCAAATCTCAGTCTGCCTGAGTTGACCCAGGGCTCTCTCCACTGCACTTTAGCTAAAGAGGCTGAGCATTTCCCCGGGGACAACCAGCATTTTCTGCTCACCCCTAACCCTGCACCTCTGAGCCCCATCATCTGCTCCACCTGCAAGGACACAAGCACACCCAACATCTTTTCTAATAACACTCATGCACCTTCAGACATCATGTTTCTTTTGGGGACTATTCCAACTAACACCTCCCGTCCCTCAGAGATGAGCTGACCAGGCTGGATCAGGCGGAGCATGAAGTCCCTCTAACACAGCACCAGACCACCTAAGGGCAGGGTCCCTGAGACCTGCCAGCTGAGCTTTCTGTTATCCTGTATCCTACACGGGAACACAGATGATGCATGCATGGACCCCCACTGAAGAGCTCCTGGTCCACTTCCTTGTGCTGGGCATTCACCGCTCTGTGCGAGTCAGCTCTTCTTAGTCCAGTATCTAGTGTGTGGATTACCCAAATGGCTTCCACGCCGCTCTCATTTCTCTTCATCACTATCAAACCATTAAACAATAAGGTGTGTGCTCGGGCTCCACAAAGCCACACAAACTGACTCTGCCCTTGTGAGCGTGGTAGGCAGCTTCCAAGACTGCTCCCCGAGGTCCCTGCCTATAATCCCATTCCCTCCCCTTGAGCATCAGCTGGATCTAGTGACTTACTTCTAGTGAACAGAATATGGCTGTCCCTTCAAGACCAGGTTACAAAACGATGCTGGCTTCTGCCTCGCTTGCCTTCCTTTGCCTTCTTGCTCTCTTGCTGTCACAGGAGGCAGCTGCCATGTCACAAACCGCCCTGTTTGTGAGAGAAGGGCAGCCTCCAGCCACCAGCCGGTGAGAAACGGGGGCCATCAATCCAACAGCCTGGGAGGAGCCACCTCCTGCCAACGACCTCCTGGGTGAGATGGGAAGCAGGTGCTCCCCCGCCCTGAGACTTGAGACGATGACAGCCCCAGCTGTAGCCTCAGCATCAGTGATGGGGCGGGGGGGGGGGGGGGGGAGGCGCCTCGGGACTCTGCCAAGCCACACCTAGATTCCTGCGACACAGAAACCTGGAGATAATAAAGGTTTGTTGCTTTGACCACTAAGTTTAGGCATAATTTATTACACCAGCATAAAATAATTACACCGGCATAGATAACAAATATTAATATCTAATCTGATTATCCTCTTGAATATCTGCTCTTTGCCAATGATTCTAAGGGAAAAGAGATTAAGATCCAATCCATACCCTCGAGATACTTTCAATCTGTGAGTCAGCTAGTAAAAACAGATCATTATAATGCCCCTGAATAAATATTGTCATGAAGTTATGCTACATGATCAAGTAATTATCTACACATTGACCGAGTAAACGAACAATAAAAATCCATTGGCCAAAGCAAGTCACATGGCCTCACCCAACGTTAAAGGGAAGAGAAATATACCCCACCTCTTTGATAGGAGGCACTGCAAAGTCACATGACTAAGGATATAGACACAGGAAGGAATAAAGAATTTAGGGCCCCAAATGCAAAATATATTTGAAAGGGCCACAGCAGCTTACAAACATACATTTAACATTTGCATAGCAAAGAGACTGGGAAGAAATGCATCAAATGTTGACACTGGATGACGAGGGCTTGCACCTGATTCCTATTCCTTCTCTGTATTTTTTTTTTCTGTCTCCAAATATTCTACATTGAGCATGTTTACATTTAAAGTAAGAAAAAAAAAATGTCACTAAAGGTATGAGAAGAGCTCTTGCAGCATGAAGAAAGGAGAAAGGATTTCTGGCGGAGAGAGCCAGAGATGGTACCGGAAGGCAGGTAACAACGTGGAGCTGGCATTGAAGAATAAGAAGTTATTCAGCAGAGAAAGACAATGACAAGGGCATCTTAGATCCAGGAAACAGAACAAGCCACTAACCGAGGAGTAGGACTTGCCTTAAAGCTGTTACGACACAGTGTACCTTAATCAGGTGCACAGAGAGGTAAGAGACCAGCAGCGGTGAACTCACCTGTGGAGAATAGGGAGGAAACAGAGATTGTCCAAAGAGTTGAAAATGTCTGAGATCGAAGGGACGTTAGAGAGCAGATCAGCCCCTTCATTTTATTCACTTGAACCATATGAAATTGCTGATATTTGGTCATATTTGACCTAGGAAAATAGTAATTTCATATGGTTCAACCTAACACCAAGGAGAAAATTGAGCCCCAAAAGGGAGAGCGATTTTTGCAGCTACAAAGTGAGGAGTGGCAAAGGCAGGGCATGTTCAGTGCCACTTAAGGACTAAGAAAAGGAGGATGAACCAGCACATTTAAGCTCCTCCGTGAGTAGACCAGATAAGGGCAGGTTTGGTGAGGAGCATCCTAGAGCTTCAGGAGGTTTTAACTGTGTGCACACTGTCAGCTCTTCGTAAAGAGAGGACTTAATATTCACCTTCTGCAGATAGGCATGAGGTGAGCAGGGGCGTGCAAGTCCCTTGTGGGCAGAGACAGCATCTCATTCTTTGCTGTGGTGTCCACAGCTCTTAGCACAATCCTAGGTACGTGGTCACCGTTCAGTGACATTTGCCAAATCCAGTGCCAGCTGTCTCCTCCCTTCTACCCTCCTAGGCCCTGGGGCTTCAGCCAAGTGTCACCCCTTTGTCTCCTACTGTCCCAGGTCAGAAGAAGTCTTCCCGATCTTGTTCTGTAACTTTTATTTTGAATTAAGAAGCTTTTGGTGGCAGGGGGTGGGGCCGGGAGCAGCGAGGATAGGGATAGGGTAGCTGTGAAGGGGGTCTGAAGCTCAAGGGTGGCTCCACTGAGCCACTTTGTATATTGCATTTAGAAAACACAGGTTTTTATAAGAAAACAAGGGGCAAATCCATCCCTATCCAGGGGGGATTTGGGAGCAAGCATTAGCCTCCTAAGAGGGTTCACAAGTTTATGCTTAGTCTCTCCCTCTCCCTCTTTCTGACACACACACACAAACACATACACACACACACCCCTTTCGTATCAAGCACCAGGTTGAGCAGGTCAGAAAGGAATGGTACCATTGTTCCCTGTTTATGCCTGCTTTTCAAGAGACTGCCCCAGAAAGTCACTTCTCTACCCTTCCCCTACCTGAAAATGAGATTAGAACTTGCCCTTGATTTTGCCCCAGGACCAGTCCAGCTCAGAATGCTCACAGCAGGGCCATTCAACACGCACTAATCATTTCTTCCTATCTTCCCATGAGATTATAATACTCTGGGCTCTGGCTCCTGGTACAGCCTGACTGTGTTAGGCCCCGACACTCCCCAGCCACTGCGAAATACCCTGGAAAAAACAGATCCTGGAAGAAAAGATCTCCTTAAGGAGCTGTAGCCTCACACTCCTATTAATATTTCACCAAAGTTATTGGCGGGGATGGGGGGAGGGAGTATAGGGACTGAGCCGACCTGGAAGGAGGCGGATCTGGAAGCTGCCCTTCCTAGACCCTCTGCACGTGTCGGGAGACCTCTGCCCTAATGCAGCCTGCTCGTGGGGGGACTCCAGCCCTGGAAAAGTGGCCCTCCGCCTTGACAGAGCCCAGCAACACCCCAGTCGCTCAGAACCCCAGTTGCAAAGTCTCCGAGCCTCTCCTGAACAGGAGCTTTTCAGCTTCACCTGTTAACCTCCCAGGAAGAGGAGACTGCCCACCTCTGAGTTACTTCCAGCCAAGCTTCAAGGCTTGGGACCCACTTGCCTCTCCGCCCCCCTCGCTTCCCAGCTCTGGTTTCCACCGAACAGAGCTGCTCCTGGACGTGGCCTGGAGCACTAAAGCCTGCGCGGAGAGGCTGCTTCTCTGATTCTTCCCAGCTGTCAGAGAGGCTTGCTAAGAACAACCGTACCCAAAATAGCACTTGGGACGCTTTAGGTGTGGCTCAGCGGAGAGGCAGGTGGATGGACTAGGTGACCTTTGGAGGTTCCCTCCACTCCTTGAGCACCTCATTCGTTCAACAAAAAGATACTGAACACCTACCATGTGCCGGGCACGATGCTATGTGCTAGGGAGACAATGACGAATGGGACGCATGGAGCTGTCAGCTCGCTGAGCAAGCCGCACCCCACCTCTGTCCCCAGCCCCGCTCCTGTGGCAGTCTGAGGCTGCAGGCTCTGCCTCTGTGCCATGGCACTGTGTTCAGACCTCCGGCCCAGCCTGCAGCACCGTTTGATGCTTTCCTGCCTCTTCAGTAGTTCTCCTAGATTCTGAATTCCGGAGACAAGAATGGTTTCTGTATCCCCAGAACATGGTGCATCGCCCAGCCCACTGTAGATGCAGAATAAAGAAGAGTGGGTGGGTGGAAGGAAGAATAGGTGGATGGATCTAGTATTGTACTTTATGGAGATGTTGACTAGTATGGGTTTTCTTCCATCTCCTTTCTCTGGACCCCATTTGGTTTGGCTCTACTATACCAGGTGGGCCACATTAACATTAAATATGACATCTAGAGTGAACAGGTGAGGGAGGGCAAGGACGGCAAAGACAGTGTGTGGCATTCCTACTGAGGCTTCTCGGCCCCACACCAATAGCCGTTTCCCTGCTAAGTCCGGACATGCCCTCGGAGTTCTTCTCGACACAGGTCCTGGGACATTTGCAGCCAGCCACGGGAGGTGCTGGGTTTGCTGAAGTTTATTTGCCATCCGCAAACTAGAAGATCAGGCTTGGCCAGGGGAAACACAGGTTAGATTCTGATAGGTCATTGAGATCAAATGGCATGTGTGAGGCTTCTGAAAGGAAGTCCTATAATGGACAGCCCTTGATATTGGAACTAATACAAAGCTGTACTTACGTTGCATTAGCATTTTCATTCAGATGCTAGTTAATGATTTGGTCCTATTTGGTCCTGTATGAATGGATGGCTTACTCATCTCCACAAGGAAGTCTGAAATTCCCAAGCATGGAATCTCAGAATTTCCAAAGCCAGGCCCAAAGAGGATCAAATTCTAATCGTGTTGCCATCTCACTCACAACCTCCAATGGTCCTCCATCACCCACAAGATAAAACCCCGGCCCTCAGCAGCCCCGTCCAGACCCTCCATAAAACCTGAGCTACAGCCACAGTGGGGTCTGCCCATGAGCCCTGTTCCACTCCTAGAACTTTGCCCTCATGCCCTCCTTCCTTAGGAATGGTCCTTCCCCATCTTCACCTAGTTTCAATTTGCCTGTTCTTGTGACCATATGGAAAAATGTTTCCAATTAATGATTCATTTTTAGAAATCAATGCAAGAATGTATGCATAATATGATAGCATACGATCTCTCAATAGCTATGGAGAAGTAATACCCAGGGGGAAAGCTAGCAAGAAATGTAGCAAAATACCAACAAAATTTGAGTTGCTGGTATGAAATGTGAGTGATATTTCTCCTTTCTTCTATTTTCTAAATAGTTTCTAACGTGGTTCTATTGCTTTTGTAATGAGATCATTAGACTCAGCCAACATCTATTATACTATAGGATGGATATTAAGCTTTTTCTAAACTTTATACTTCTGTGACAGCCCAGTCCAAATGCTCTCACCTCCAAGATTCTTTCTCTGACTATACCCCCACCTTCCTGTCCCATAAGACACAGGATCTTCCCCTCTGTGTTCCATAGTCCTTCATTAGCATCTATTAAAGAAGTTACCAGGGTTTGTCTTGAATCAGAGATGATTTTATGCATGCCTGTCTCCAGCTTTATGATGGAAAGACATTATTTTTGAATTCAATAAATGAAAGAAGGATCATGTTTTCAGCCTGTACTGAGGTTAGAAAATATAATATAATAAATATAATATACCATAAATTATTACATCCTCCTTACTACTTTTTGACCCATCTCAATTATTCTCCCCAACCCACCCCCAATTATTCCAATCCCAGGCACTTATTTGGCAAGCAAAACCTAGGGACCTTCAGGGTGGGAACCACCCAGATCTTCTAACACTCATCATTTAGAACAAATAAAGTCGATCACTTAGGTAATTAATTTATAGGAAATATGAAAATGAACTCTTGGCTGCAAGCTGTACCCTTATCTGTGGGACTGAAGCATTCAGCCAGACGTATGAAGAATTAGGTGTGCCGATGCCACTGACAACAGTAAGAGAATGGCCCCTCACTCCCAACCGAGACTGTGCAGAATTACCCATCCGACTCACACAGGTACAACATAATTGGTGGAGGATTATTTGTTTGAACTTGCAAAATGGATTTCTTAAATGTTTGAGCTGGTGCTAGAAGTGTTTTCAAAGTGCCTGCATACTCGTCTTAAACACATACATTATTAAGGGATTTCATTTGACATTTAACAATTTTGTATATTAATATTCCCCTCTTTCCCCTAAATGGCCTAATCCGTCTAAATCCGCAGCATCAAAAGTCATTACACAAAAAGAACAAGATGTTGCCAGAGCCACTGTGGCCTAGCATTGAATTTGCGTGAGCTGAGATGATTCAGACAGATTTACATCCTGTTATTTCCTGAACTCAGAGCAAAACCTCACAGGTTCAAGACTTTGAAAGCATTTGTCTGAGCAATCTCACTTCATCACTTTGAATGAGATGGAGTTTCTGCCATCTGCTTAAACAGGGATGGCTTCATGAAAAGGAAATCTCTCTCTTTCCCTCTCTCTCTCTCTCTGTCTCTCTGTGTCTTGTCCCTGTCTCCCCCTCTCTCCAGCTGAATATGTGAATACCAACGTGAATTCCAAGGCCTGTGGCTCCTGGGAAGACAGGATCTTCACTCAGTCTTCCTTCCCCTCGATAATTTTCTTCTACCTCTTCCCTGGCTTCCCGTGACATGGAAAGAGAATTGCAGAGAGTGTAGGTGGCACTTTGGATTCTGAAATCACTACTTTGTTCTTCTCACTAGCAAATGACATAAAAGTTTAGGCTAGAGTGGTAGTTTTAATCCTTTTGAGTCACACACACCTCTGAGAATCAGCTGAAAACTATGTACTCTCTCCTTAAAGAAAATCAGATACGTGCATGTATGAAAAGTTTTGCTTGCAAATATAGGTGGTTCTCAGGGTGACTGGGTCCCCCAAGGATCTATGAACCCCGGCTTAAGTATCTCTGCTCTAAGTAACTAACACTTGCATAGCCCTTTCCTTTACAAAGCATTTTCAAATCTTTCTCCCGTTTGACAGCTTAGTAAGGTTGTCACCTATTTCACTTTCACACAAATGTATTGTCAACCTGGCTTAGGAGAAATATGTTTTGACTTGCTGCTCTCAAATCTTAATTTCCATTCACTCTTGATGTTCAATTGCACTTTGAACATTCAGATTCCAAGTGTTATGTTTGTAAAACTAATTTGTTGCTGTTAATTCCTTTGTGCTGTTTGTTTTTGTTTTGCTGCTAACATGGAAAGATCACAGGCTGCATTCAAAGGGCTGCCTGGAAGCTGGATGCTGCCATCTCCAGACATCTAAAGGAAAGATCCAGAGGATTTGGTGAGTCACGCCAGGATTCTCATTCAAGATGGGTTCTGGGGGTGCAGGGAGGGGGGTTGTATCTCAGAAGGCATTTCAGTAGACCTATTGTTTCCATAATGCGAACTACAAAGAGTCAAGCCTACCAAATCTTCTTGACTGGTGGCACTGAGCAGAAGACAGAGAGAGAGAGAGAGAGAGTTGCAGGTTGCAGGGGAGTTTCTTTTGTTTTTTTAAGTGGTTCCTTAACTGCTGAGATAATGATTTAAAGTGTGTATCCTGACGTTAGTTTCCTAGCCTTCTACCTTTGAGTGGGCGGCTATGAGAGTAAAGAACCCAGCTGTTTCATCAAATAGCTTGAATTATTAATAAATTCTCAGAACAAAAGCAAGGATGCTGTCACATGCGAAGCATGAACCTGGCCGGAATCCAGGCCTCTCACCGCCTGGAGGAACCTACTGGACCACTACTTACACACTGCCTGATGCCTCCACTCCAAAGAGCTACCCTGTCTTTGCTCACTGCATCCCAGCCTTCTCTGCCCAGCTGGGCTGTTGGCTGACGTGGTTAGGGCCAGAATGACGAGTTGGCACAGTGGCACAAGTTGACCTCAGAATGACCAGGGGACAGTGCAAAATCTTCCTGGCATCTTTATCTCCAGCCTAAGAAGGAGCAAGCAGGGCCAGAGCTGGCCTACACAGCACTGTTGTGTGACTTAGAATAAAAAGTCCCCTCTGGAAGGACTGACCAAGGTGGCTCCCCGAGGCTGGCCCGGCCCTGTGGGCACGAGACTTGGCAATCAGAAGAAAGACTGAATTTCAGCCTTTGCTTTTCCCCAGGCCTGGTGTTTCTGATCAGTAAATAGACTGAATAACCTGGCAGCAAGCCTTCCCTTTAGGACTCAAGCCTTCCTCTTGCAGTGGACTTAGGCCTAGGAGCATGGCAGTCCATAACCCCAAACAGGGAGGAGGCCAAACGGCCCCCGGCTGGGATTAGATGCTGCCAACCCTGCTCTTCCCTGTTGCTGTTACTGACTTGTCATGCATTTAGCTGACAAACACTTAATGAGCCCATTCCATAGGCCAACTACGTGAAGGGCATCACATAGGTTTGTGTTTCCTTCTTACAAAATCTCAGCAAGATAGCAATTATTATTCCCATTTTATAGGGAAGGAAACTGAGGTTCCAGGGACTCAGTCATTTGCCCAAGGTCATACGGCTAATAAATGGCAGGACTGGGACGCACACCCGCTTGTGTCCAGCTCCACACTGTCCTATACCTTAGGTCAGTGGTTGTCAAACCCGGTTGCATGTTCGAATCACCTGCAGAGCTTTTAAATCATAAATCTTACCTTTACCCGGGCCTCGCCCAGAGATTCCAATTTAATTGGTCTGGGGTGGGGTCAGGCACCAGGGTTTTTGTTGCTGTTGTTTGAAATCTTCCCTAGTGATTCTAAGAGGCAGCCAGGGCTAAGAACCGCAGACTTAGGCGAATTACTCATCCTGGTCAAACTCAGCCTATTTCCTTCCAAGTATCTGAAGAGATAGATAGTTGACAAGGGAGTGAGATTTGACATGGCGTCAGACAGGATTCCCATTTCCAAAATGTAACCCCTCTCCCTGCTACTCCTTGGGGCCTTGAACTTTTCCAGTGCCTCTGTTTTTTAATATGAAATAATACTTATTATTCTGATGCATCTTAGTGGGTACTAGCTGCCAACCAACTAATTATAAGAATGGGGTATTGAAAAGGAGATTGAGATATGGTGGGAAAATCCAGGGATAGGGAAACTGACAGTAGAGGAGACAGGCATACTACTAATAATAGTACAATAATAATAATAATAATAATAGCTAACCTACTTTGAGTGCTAAGTACATTCTTGGCCCTGAATGCATTTTACATGCATTCACTCAACTGCCCTATGAGGTAGATATCTATCTTCCCTATTTTACAAATGAGGAAACTGAGGCATAGAGAGGTGAAATAACTTGTTTAAGGTCACCCAGAGAGACAACCTGGCACCACAGTGCATGTCATTCATTTCATCCACAAGACAGTTCTCCTCGAGACTGGGTGTGCCTGGTTTCCCTGACCCACCCAGAGTCTTGTTTCTGAGGGTGCTTCAGCCCTCTCTACCTAGCTCGGTGTGGCCAAGGCTTATAGGCAGCGTGGCGTGAGGAAAGGAGTCCTAGCCTACCCTGGAGTCTCACTGCAGGACTGCTACGATTAGCTATAAATCCTGGCAAAGTTACCTTCCTCTCTGAGCTTAAGTTTCCTTCTGTAAAGTGAGGGCTCTCCCCTGAATCACCTCTGAAGGCTCTGAAAAGTCCTGCAATAAATAAACCGAATTCACCAGGGTTCCCTTAGCTAATATGACCACTGTGATAGATTGCATTATTGCTCGCAGTTCTCCACCCTCGCTGTATCCATACTCTCTGCTGTGGTGTCACAGTTCCTACTGCTAGAGGTGGAGTGTATTTTCCTGGTTCGTTAACACTGGCCTTGGCCATGTCACTTGGTCTAGCCAATGGGATGTTGGTGGACAAGCTATGAGAAAAGGCAGGCTTGAACTGTGTTTATGCAAGTAGGCTTGCCCTCTTACCCCTCCACCACCATGAGAAGACCATGCCCTGGTAGCCTGCTGACCCGAGAAAAATGAGAGACTTGTGGAGCAAAGGCACCCCAGCTGCCCTGCAGGCCTGTGAGCATACTAGGAAAATAATAATAAATATTGTTAGTGACTGAGTTTGGGTTGGTTTGTTACTCTGCATTATTGCAGCAATAGCTGACTGACATAACTACAGAACCATGTTTTAGTTCTCATCTATTAAATGTCCAATTGCAAAAATAACAGATGTTGGCGAGGATGTGGAGAGAGGGGGAAATCTTATACACTGTTGGTGGGAATGTAAATTAGTACAAGCTGCATGAAAAACTGTATGGATATTTCTCAAAGAACTAAATAAAAATAGAACTACCATTCAGCCCGGCAATCCCACTATTGACTACCTACCCAAAGGAAAAGGAGTCAACATAGCAAAAAGATACCCACATTCACATGTTTATCACAGCACTATTCACAATAACAAAGCTATGGAATGAACCTAAGTATCCATCCATGAAGAGAGGATTGGATAAAGAAAATGTGATATGTATACACAGTGGAATACTATTCAGCCATAAAAAAGAATGAAATCTTGTCTTTCGCAGCCATATGGACGCAACTGGAGGTCATTATCTTAAGTGACACAAGCCAGGCACAGAAAGTGAAACATCACACGTTCTCACGTATAAGCAGGTGCTAAAAATGTGCACACATGGACATAGAGTATGGAATGATAGAAAATGGAGACTTAGAAGGGTGAGGGGTTGGTAAGGGGATGGATGCTGAGAAATTAGTTAATGTGTACAATGTGCATTATTTGGGTGATGAATACCCTAAAAGCCTTAACTTGACCACTACACAATCTATGCACGTAACAAAGTTGCACATGTGCATCATAAATATGTACAAATTTTTTAAAATGTCCAATTGAACAAGTGTTCCAAGGAATACATTTTGAAAAGTGCTTCTCTAGGACTCTCTGAGGCAATTCCTGTTTTTCCAACTTTGTGTCTTCCTTACCCTCACTGTTCAGAGGACACACCCTTTGTTTAGTGTTTAACATGGGGGGTGGGGGGGGCTCACCTCCCTGCACAAACTATAAGCTCCCCGAAGGCAGGGGCTTCTCACAATCATCTTTCTTGCCCCAGTGCCTGACACAGCGCCCAGCACACTGTAGGTGCTCAATAAACGTTGGTTAAATTTTTAAAAATAGAAAAGAAAGCCTTGTCATCATTTTAACTGTCTGGGCTGCTGTTTCTTCCCAGGAATGTGAACCAGATGATCTCTAAGTATCTTTCCATCTTCAACATCTTGGAGTTAAGCAGCCAACATCCCTCTTCAATAAACCACCTTCGAGAACTGGGAGCCTGTGCTGCCCTGTGCCAACCTCCCCGTGTCCACTCTCGGCTTCCGGTTTCGTTTTATCTATTGACAAAAGCCACCATTGACTGTGCCCTTATTAAGTGCTGCTGTTGTGGACAATACAAACACAGGCAAGACACACTCTCTACACCGGAGAAGCTCAGAGTTCGGCCAGTCTAATCGGCGCTGAGATTTGAGGTTCAAAGTCCTAAAACAGAGACACACAGGGGAGGGTCAATCCCCCAAGGTCACGAAGCAGGAGGTGGCATAGGCAACCTCAAACTCTGGGCCTCTGAGGCCCTGTTTACTGCAGTCTCCTCCAAGGGCCAGATCATGCACCCTCCTGACTTCATTGGAAATCCAAGAAAGTCAGTCCATTCCAGTACAGAGCTTCCAACTAATTGAGCATCCTCCTCTCCCTCCCAGGCAACTCTGAAGACTCCTGGAGCAAATTTGGGGATTTCCTCCAGGGGACTAGGTTATTGTCACTTGAGCGATAGCCTTTCACACCCTCTAGTGGTTAGAGGGCAACCTGACATCCTGGCCGAGGGAGGTGACTCCCCTGGGCCTATAAAGTGAGCCTGTTTTACTAAACACAGTCCTCCGGGAAAGCAATTTGGCAATAAGTATCAAAAGCCATAAACACAGTCCTACCCTTTAACCCAGTAATTCCACTTCTGGGACTCTATTCCAAGGTGATAATCCAAAAATAGGGGGGAAATCTGTTAGCACAATGATGTTCATTGCCTCATTGTTTATAATATCTAAAATTAGTAAATATCCTAAATGACCCAAAATAGGGGAATGGCTAAGCAAATTATGGCACCTCCATGAGAAAGAGTAGGTTATAGGAAGCCACTTAAAATGATGGGGAGCCGCACGGTAAAATAGCAGGAATACGAATGTGGAAATCAGAGGGACCAATCTAGTCTTTACCAGCTGGTTATTGTTGACAAGCTGTTTAAGCTCTCTAAGCCTCAGTTTCTCCATCTGTAAAATGGGGCTAATCACACCCACCTTGCAAACTGGAAAGATTAGATAAGAAACTGTGTGTAGAATCCCTGGCACCATACCTGGCACACAGCAGATATGTAATAAATAGAATTGTTATTACTACGTTTTGATATTATGTGACTATAGAGAAAATACATCTAAACTACCGTAAGCAAAAAGAAAAAGCAAGACACAAAACTGTATGTTCACTATGCCAAAAATAAAAAAGGCTACATAGGGAGAAAACTCCTGAAAGACATCAAGTGCTGACAATGGGATTTTTTTTCCTACCAAACATTTCTTGAGTAAGGTGTGCTCAGAATGGAGAGTGTAGTAGAGATATAAAGACTAAAGACAGCACCCTAAGGAGCTCACGGTCTACTAGGTGAGGCAGTTAGGTCATCAGGCACACAGGCAAGAGGAAAGGGGGTTGGGGGAGGACTCAGGAAAGGTTGCCTAGAAGTAGTCCCTGAGCTGATGCCCAAAGACTGGCACACCTTTCCCAACCTTCCAAGAGAGGTGTCATCATATTCTGGGGAGGTTAATTTCATGACACTCACCCAGCTTCACCCTGAGCCATGCATTTGGGAGAGATTCAGGAGAGGAGTTGAGAGAAGGTTAGTGGAGACAAAGGACATTGGCTTTCCCTGCACCCCACGCCCAACCTAATCCTGCATAACCCTGGGTCCTTCCTGTACAGGGAAGTTCCCTAGAAGAGGCATAGACAGTGATATGCCAAATCAGCACCACAGGAATGAGTTGAGGCCATTTTTTTTCTCTCTCCATATTAGCTACTTAGAATTTTCCAGAAAGATTCACAAGTGTCAACCAGAGTCTTAGGTTATTTAGCAAGGTTTTACTCCCTGGCTCTCCTAGCAATAAGGAACGAGTCCTGCAAGCCTCTTTGACTCTACTCTGAATGTAATAGATGTAACTAGGGTTTCTAAGGTCTCCAGCCTGGAGTACACGAGGGTCCCAAAGGCAGGAAGGGAGCAGTTCCTCCCTGTCTCTCTCTCATGAGGGCAGTCATTGAAACTGCAGCCCCAATCCAAATCTCCTCTTAAGATCAAGAGGTTAGAGTCCTTGGAGCCTCACAAATTGCCCTCATTTTCTCCTATTTCTATTTGACCTCTGAGTTTCCAGATCAGAAAGGTAGGACCTGGGTGAGTTGAGATACTCAGAGAATTCAGATATCATTGTAACTGCCAGCCTCATTCCCTGGAGAACTCATTCATTAACCCCCAAATCCTTTCTATCTGCCTCAGAGAAGTAGCTCTCTGTCCCATTTACTGTTGCACAAGAAATCTCCCCAAGCTTAGTGGTACATATATATTTTTAAAGATACCAATCATTGTATTATGCCCATGGATTCTCTAAGATAGAAACTTTAAAAGGGTGCATGGAGTAGATGACTCTGTTCCATGTGTCTAGGACCTCAGCTGGGAAGATCTGCGTGGAGCTTACTTGGAGGCTGAGAGCTGGAATCATCTTAAAGCATACGTGGTAGGTGATGCAGGCTGTAGGCTGTGACCCCAGCAGTGGGTGTCGGCAGGAACACCTACACATGGCCCCTCCATGTGGCTGCTTGGGCTTCCTCACATCATGGCGGCTGGGTCCCAAGAGTGAGCCTTCCAAAAGAACCAAGCCTTGAAACTCACATGCCATCCCTTCTGCTATAGTCACAACTCACCCATTGTATGCTGGGTCACAAGACACAGCTGTCTTGAGGCCACCGATACTATAAAGAGTGAACCACTCTTATTTTCTTCCCTCTTTTTACAGCTCCCATCTCCAGAGAATTCTGGAACTTGTTCCAAGAAAACCAGTCCAGAAGCCTGAGTAACACTAGCACTTCCCCAAATGGTTCTGAAATCATGCACACATCAAGCTAGAACACCCTCTCCTGCCAGACTGCTCTCCTTTCCCACATTCAGTACAAAGTCCTAGGAGGACAAGATGACCCTTTTTATCAATAGCCAAGAGGTCTTAGTCCAAGGGCTAATGAGCCCCAAAATATGCAGTCACATAATCCTTTCCCATCAAGACAAAACAAAACCAAACCTCACCTGGCCAGCCCTCTGATGTGTGACAGACATATATGTCTTGGCTGAAGCCCAGCCCTACACAATAGCAGTGTAGTGAGAAGAGAAAATCCCTGAGGATGTGGTGACATAAAACCCTAAAGATGGCTTTGGTGTATATCGTCCTGGAATCTCAAATTAGAGAGAAGTTGTTTGACACATACTAATAGGCCCCATTTTAAGAAAACACAGTTGACAATAAATCAAGCTTTTAACAACAAATCTTAAAAATGCAGAGGCGACTTCCTCACTTTCTATCAAAGATGATGCTTTTATTAAAGGAAATTCCTTGAAGCATTTAAATGTTGCTTTAGAGGTTGGCAGCAACCGAGAGGCAGAAAAATACAAAACTAAGGATTGGGCTCTCAGCCAATCAAGGACAACTCACACATCAAGACAACTTCTCAAGCTAAACATCCAATACTATCGAGTGGGATTTGCTTCACCCAACTGCACTTTAAATGACAAACCAGGAGTCCGTTCTCTGTGTAAATTTAAGCATTCCTACCATGTAGACCTGGGACTGCATTCCAGGATTGTGGAGTAACATGCACAAAAGCACAGAGACAACAGGACAAGGGTGGCATGTTTATGGCATGTGGAGGAGATGAACATGACTGGAAAAGAGGGTGTGTGTCAGGAAGCAGAAAATACTAAAATTGGCCGGGTAGTGTAGGGTCATTTCAGCAGGCCAAGTATTTTTTTCCCTCTAGGAGTAGCATGAGCAGTGATCAGAGAGGAATTTTTGGAAAATTAATCTGGTAGGGATATCTGACAGAATTATGGAGACAGGGACAGCAGCTAGGGGCCTGTCACAGGCAGGAAACTGCAAGGAACGGCAGGAGGAGCTGAAGGGCTGTCCTCATAAGAAAGACATTTCTAAAGGAAAATGGCGCATCTATGCATCGTGGCTCAGCTTTTACTGCAAGTCGTCCTATCTCTGGGGCAATGGTACTTCTAAAATAGCCCTTAAGACTCACCTCTTCTTGGATCTTAAATCACTCTTCAGCTTTTTTTTTCCAGCTTTTAAAAATCCATGTTATTCAGGGAGGGAGTCAGGCGAGTTAATTCTGAAGCTGTTGAAGTCATAATTGAAGATTAATGAGGACTAGTAATTTTTTAATAGGAACCATGGGTCCTTAAGCCTACAAGAGCAGGATCATCTTTCAAACTTGGACCTTAAGGAGGTTATATTCCAATGATACACCAAATAGTCAAGTCCCCATACTTGTTTGGGGGTACCTTCAGAGTCTGCAATATATCCCTCAGAAACTCAACCACATCTTATTTTAACAATATAATTGATTGTTAGAAAATAGGCAAAGGTCAAGTTTGGTAGAGAAAAAGATGGTCAAGCTGGGTAATGGCTCTTTGGATTAAAACAAAACAGGTGAGACTTCAAAGAAATGTATTGAGATAGAGTGACTGAGAGGTTTTTTTCATCTCTGTTATATCTGTAGCGATATTCCATTCTTCATTCATATTATTTATTTGTGTCTTTGCTTACTTCCTCTTGACCAATATCATCCGTTTTTCTTACTTTTAAGTCTTTCCAAAGATCTAACGTGGAGGGACAGAAGTAAAAAAAGGAAAGAACAAGAAAAAAATGCACTTGATCTCCTTGTGCAATTGTAAACTGGCTAAGAAGAAAAATTCCAAAGAGAAGTTGTAATAAAAAGCATTTTTGGTAAGGGTAGTGGCTCAATTTGGCTAACATTAAGTAAAGACTCTCTGCAAAGATACGCCATTGTTTTAATCAACAGAACTGGGATGGAGGTAAAAACTAATAAGAGAATTGCTGACCTCAAGGAACCCATGAGCTACTGAACAGCCTCCCATGTGGGCTATGTTTACAGACATAGCACTTATTTGTGTCTAGTTCATATTTTTCAATTTTTCCTATTGTGACCAAGACATTAAATTCTCACTAAATAGCCATGTGCTCTCCTACCTTTCCCAGATTCCCTTGCAATTAGATTGGAGCCATGTGACCATTTCTGGCCAATGGGACATGGGAGGAAGTGATGTATGCCATTTCCATTCCTAGTGATGTCAGCCCCTGTGTGGTCCTCCAGCTTTCTCTTGGCAGGCTGTAGTGACCATGGAAGTTACACGATGCCATGGTGTAGCCGCAAGATAGGAACAACCAGAACCCTGAGTCACCACCTGGAAGAGAGGTGCCCTAGAGATTCACTTGGCTCACACCGGGCTGTTGTGGGGGTGAGGGAGATAAATCGTGGCAGGGTTAAGCCGCTGAGTTTTGGTGCTTTATTTGTTACCACAACTGAGCTGATCCTATCCTGACATTCTTGCCTAAAATTCTCACAAAACCACACAGGGGATGGTAATGATTGATATAGGTGTCAACGTGGTGTAGCGAGCGGAGAGATCAGGGCCTTCAGAGGGGCACCAACCTGGGTGAAGTTAGTGACAGGCTTAAAGGTGGCTCTCATTTGCAGTTAACAAATCTCCAAAGAGATTAATCCTCTTCCTCCTGAGAGGATAGACTTACTGCTCCTGGATACAGAGAAAGAGAATAGACAGTCTGCCTTGGAGACCGCCAGTGGGCACTTGGACCACAGACTGCCTGAGTTTCTATACCATAGCAAGAGTGTACCCTCCATCCAGTATGCTCTATCACATCCAGAAAGGACTTCCAAGAAAATTAAATATTTTCTTCCTCTAAAATTATTTATTTAAAATCATTCCTTTAAGAAACAAATAGTAAAAATAAATATTATCTTCTTGTTTCATATATATATATATATATATATATATATATATATTCAAACCAAAGAGTTGAAGGGAAATCCCTTCCTACTGATTGTATTCTACTTACCTAAAGCAACCACACGGGCCCACATTTCTGCATCCTTCCAGGCTGTTCTGTGCATTTACATACCTATGAAGGTACTTAGTTTTGTTTTGGATCTTCAGTATACTTTTGGAGACATGAACGTGCCAAATAAGAAGGTGTTCTTCCCTGTTCTTCTATGAGTTTAACTGAGGCTCAGAGAGATTACGTGACCTGCCCACAGCCATAGAGCAAGCCAGGAGCTGAGCTGGGGCTTTGGGTTCAGTTCTCTTTATACACAAGTGCATAGTCCAGTGTTTACGTCCCTCTAGGCAGCATCAGTAGGAAAAAAGAGAAAAGAGCCTACTACTTCTGAACTCAGATCCCAGCCGCAAATGCTCCCTCAAATTCCCAACCTGCCTGTGCGTCCAAATTAAAAATAGCGAGTTTTGTTCCTGACTCGGCCCAGACCTACTGCCTGCAGAGAGGTGCTTGCTTCTCTTGCTGGACCCCTAGAACACCTGTGATTCCCTCTCCTGGGGCAGACGCCCACTGCTCCCAACTCTCCCACTTCCTTCCACCCTCAGCCCACCCAGATGACACCCCCTTGTGCCTCCTGACATCAGGGTCGACAGTAAAATGACACAGTTCCATTCACCTTCACCCCGGCCCGCCTCCAGCTCAGTCGCCGCACCGTCTGGGCCTTTGCACCCCAGCTCTCCAGGCCGCCACGAGCACGGGGGAGCGCTGAGGGTGGCCGGGCTTGCAGAGTGAGGTTTCAGAAGGGCTCCTGGCTATTCCACTTAGAACCTTCGCACACCTCCCGAGGCAGGCACGCTCTCCTCCCGGCTCTGTCCAGAGGGTGAAGGCCACCCGGCCATGCCAGGCCAGGCCACCGTGGAGACGTGGATCCGGGGGAGGTGGGGAAGGGGACAGGCAGGAAGAACTCCCTTCCCAGAATTGTCGGATGCCGTCCCTGGAACCTGCTCCTGCCGTCCTTGTCTTTTTCCCTGCTCAACTTCCCAAATGGTGTCTGTCATCGCCAGGAGAATCGCGGCTGGCTGTCTCCATGAATTCACAAACCACCTTGCTGTCATCGCCTGGCAGGGGAAGGCTGCAGCGGGGAGGGGCGGGAATCAATAACCCCATTTTTTGTCACCCACCCCCTCCTCATTCCCCTCACCACCCAGGGCCAGGAGCCTAAGTTCACACAAAATGCCACTTGTCTCACCGGCCAGAAGATCTTAGCATGGATATACCCTCTAGTGGATTTTTAAAAACAACAGAAAGCGCACACGCAGAGGCACGCCCACACCAGTGAGCAGTGGCCTCTGGCTGTGTCCCCAGGCCCCCGTGCCAAAGCTGTGCCGTGCAGGGAAGCCTCTCGCCCCAGCCCCGACTCCGGCACGGCGACAGAGTTGACCCAGCACCACGTCCGGGTCCTGACCCGTGGCCTGGGGCGTTCAAGGCCACACACTGCCATTAACAGGAATGGTACCCAGGGCCTGGTTACAGTGGCCCAGGTGGCCCCGGGACCCTCCCGGCTTCCCCCTCCCAAGTTTCTCTGCCTGGAGAGCCCGCAACACTCAAGATGCAGCTCTAGAACCTTCGTCACATCAGTGCTTCTCCCGCCCCCTCAACCCTGTTCCTAAAGAGACGACTCTTCTTTGCGTGCAGCCTTCTTTCCTCAACCTCCATCACTGCGCGTTGGCTCCTGGCCGAGCTCCCGTGTCTATGGAGAGCTGCCCCGTGTTGCCAGTCTCGGGCCTTCTCGCCCTCCGCTCCATCTGCATCTGCACCCGGACGACGCTCTGTTGCGGGAGGCACCCTGAGTGTGGCGTGAGGGTTGGCAGCACCCTGGCCTCCGCTCCCTAGGTGCTAGTAGCGCTCTTCCCCTTATGACAACCAAAGATGTCTCCAAACGTCCTGGAGTGGGGGGCAAAATGGCCCCCAGCTGAGCCCACTGGCTTATCTGCAGGAACTGTCGTGGGGGGTGCAGGAAGCCCTCCTCCCGTCTATGTGATCAGTGTCTTTGGGGCTAGAAGACCTTTCAGGCTTCAGTGCGTCCTGTGGGAGTGCACCTGCCCAGGCAAGGTCAGTCCCATGGCGGCTGCACTCCGCCTACCTGGCAGGGTAAGGCACGTGGGGCGAGGCCGAGGATGTGGAAGCCGCACAGGCAGAAAGAGGAATGTGGAAAAGCTGGTGACAAAAGGCAAAAGCGGCCGGGGATGGTGGTTGCTGAGTTCCATGCACTGCAGCAGGATCAGCCCATCTTCTATTGTATGTCATCCCCAGCCAGTCCCCAAAACAACAACAGCGACAACTTGGCAACCTTATAGTACGCCAGGCACGAGGCCAGCATTGCCACCCTGAGGGAGAAATGTGCACCCTCATGTCACAGATGAGGAAAGTGAGGCTTGGGAAGGTCAGTCCCAAGGAGCCAACACCAAGGCCGCATGTGTCCTGCGACTCTCTGAAATGTGTCACCAGGACATTAAATGCACTGAGGGCAGGTGTTTCTGCAGGTGTGAAATCAGGTAAGAGGACTTGGCTGTCACCATCTCCCACCTCTTTCCCCATCTCCCACCTCCTCTCCATCATCTTACACCTGCTCCCCACCATCTCACACCTGCTCCCCACTTCACACCTACTCCCCACCATCTCACATCTGCTCCCCACCATCTTACACCTGCTCCCCACCATCTCACACCTCCTCTCCATCATCTCACACCTGCTCCCCACCTCACACCTACTCCCCACCATCTCACACCTGCTCCCCATCATCTCACACCTGCTCCCCACCATCTCCCACCTCCTCTCCATCATCTCACACCTGCTCCCCACCTCACACCTACTCCCCACCATCTCACACCTGCTCCCCATCATCTCACACCTGCTCCCCACCATCTCCCACCTCCTCTCCATCATCTCACACCTGCTCCCCACCTCACACCTACTCCCCACCATCTCACACCTGCTCCCCACCATCTCACACCTGTTCTACCATCTCCCACCTCTCCATCATCTCACACCTGCTCCCCACCTCACACCTACTCCCCACCATCTCACACCTGCTCCCCATCATCTCACACCTGCTCCCCACCATCTCACACCTGCTCCCCACCATCTCACACCTGCTCCCTACCATCTCACACCTGTTCTACCATCTCCCACCTCCTCTACCATCTCCCACCTCCTCTCCATCATCTAACACCTGCTCCTCACCATCTCCCACTTGCTCCCCATCTCACACCTGCTCCCCACCATCTCACACCTGTTCTACCATCTCCCACCTCCTCTCCATCATCTCCCACCTCCTGTCCATCATCTCACACCTACTCCCCACCATCTCACACCTGCTCCCCACCACCTCACACCTACTCCCCACCATCTCACACCTGCCCCCCACCATCTCACACCTGCTCCCCACCATCTCACACCTGCTCCCCACCATCTCACACTGCTCCCCACCATCTCACACCTGCCCCCCACCATCTTACACCTGCTCCCCACCATCTTACACCTGCTCCCTACCATCTCACACCTGCTCCCCACCATCTCACACTGCTCCCCACCATCTCACACCTGTTCTACCATCTCCCACCTCTTCTCCATCATCTTACACCTGCTCCTCACCATCTCCCACCTGCTCCCCATCTCACACCTGCTCCCCACCATCTCACACTGCTCCCCACCATCTCCCACCTCCTCTCCCATCTCCCACCTCCTCTCCATCATCTTACACCTGCTCCTCACCATCTCCCACCTGCTCCCGATCTCACACCTGATCCCCACCATCTCACACCTGATCCCCACCATCTCACACCTGTTCTACCATCTCCCACCTCCTCTACCATCTCCCACCTCCTCTCCATCATCTTACACCTGCTCCCCACCATCTCACACCTGCTCCCCACTTCACACCTACTCCCCACCATCTCACACCTGCTCCCCACCATCTTACACCTGCTCCCCACCTCACACCTGCTCCCCACCATCTCACACCTGATCCCCACCATCTCACACCTGCTCCCCACCATCTCACACCTGCTCCCCACCTCACACCTGCTCCCCACCATCTCACACTGCTCCCCACCATCTCACACCTGCTCCCCACCATCTCACACCTCTTCTACCATCTCCCACCTCCTCTCCATCATCTTACACCTGCTCCTCACCATCTCCCACCTGCTCCCCACCATCTCACACCTGCTCCTCACCATCTCACACCTGCTCCCCATCTCACACCTGCTCCCCACCATCTCACACCTGTTCTACCATCTCCCACCTCCTCTCCATCATCTTACACCCGCTCCTCACCATCTCACACCTCCTCTCCATCATCTTACACCTGCTCCTCACCATCTCCCACCTGCTCCCCACCATCTCACACCTGCTCCCCACCATCTCACACCTGCTCCTCACCATCTCCCACCTGCTCCCCATCTCACACCTGCTCCCCACCATCTCACACCTGTTCTACCATCTCCCACCTCCTCTCCATCATCTTACACCTGCTCCCCACCATCTCACACCTGATCCCCATCTCACACTTGCTCCCCACCATCTCACACCTGATCCCCATCTCACACCTGCTCCCCACCATCTCACACCTGCTCCTCATCATGTCACACCTCCTCCCCACCATCTCACACCTCCTCCCCCGTCATCTCACACCTGCTCCCCATCTCACACCTGCTCCCCACCATCTCACACCTGCTCCCCACCATCCCACACCTCCTCCCCCATCTCACACCTCCTCTCCCATCTCACACCTCCTCCCCACCATCTCACACCTCCTCCCCACCATCTCACACCTGCTCCCCACCATCTTATACCTCCTCCCCCATCTCACACCTCCTCATACCTCCTATCCCCTATCTTATACCTCCTCCCTGACATCTCCCGCCTCCTACCCCATCTCCTGACTCCTACTGTCTCCATCTCCCAACTCTTATTCCTCATCTCCCACCTCCCATGCAGGGACCTACCCTGGGATGGGGGACAGAGAGACTTGCCAACAAAGTAATCAGGCTACGACAAAGAAAGAATTTAGGCCAACACTGAAACACAGACATACACACAGACACATGGACATACACATACACAGACATACACATGGCACAGAGCATTGGGGCCACCAGTCCTTCTGCTCCCAGCACTGCCATGGCCCCTCATGTCTGGAGTGGGGAGGGAGAGACCCAGGGGAGTCTGGGAACCCACTGTAAGAGATCCTGGCTGTGAGCAGAAGAGCCATAGAGTGTGGCTGGTCCCCTGTTACTGTTCATTCTCACTGCCCTGTGGTACTATTATTATGGATTTATTCCACGGTGAGTCCATGCTGATTTGGTTCCCTGCCCACACTGCTGTGATACACCAGGAGAATTCTCTGTGGTCCACACTGCATCCCCAGCCAGTATTGCCTAGAGCCACCACCGTGTTGGAAAAGTTGGGTCATTGCAGAAAAGTTGGGTTTTCTGCAATGCCAGCCACAAGCTTTGCTGGTCAGGCCCTGCAATGGCCCAGGGCCCCTGGAAAGACTCTGCTTGCTTAAAATAATTTCATTTCAGGGAGTTTGTCAGCTCTCTGGCCACCACTTTACTTTGAACTGAGAGGAACACAAGATGACATGACTGTTGTTTTTCCTCTCAGAAGGCCATGAACCCATCAGAAATTGCCTCCTCTTCTCCCAGCAGTGAGATCTGCATACAAAGGATCCCCAGCTCTTACCCTCCCCTTGTTCCACTTGCTTATATTTGTACAGACAGGGAGGAGGACTTTCAAGCACCTGTCCCCTGAATAGTGATGGGCTGAGCCAAGGTGATTTGCAGTTTCAAGGAATAGGTTTAGGACAGGCTGGCAGAATCTCTAATGCCCCCACCTCTACTGTAACAAAAGAGATACGGCCAGCGCTCCTGAGCTATAGTTATTCTCAGACCTATCCTTTTACAGTTAATTCAAATGCCAGCTCCACCACTGTCCCGAAAGAAGTAATCCTGACCCACCACAAACTTCCTCTGCAACAATATTAGTTTGCTAGGGCTGCCATAACAAAGCACCACGGATTGGGTGCATAAACAGCAGAAATGTATTTTCTCACAGTTCTGGAGGCTGGAAGTCCAAGATCAAGGTGTCGACAGGGTTGGTTTCCTCTGAGGTCTCTCCCCCTGGTTCGTAGAGGTTGTCTTCTCCCTGTGCCTTCACATGGTCTTCAGTCTGTACCCGTCTGTGTCCTGTTTTCCTTCTCTTATAAGGACACCAGTCACACCGGATTAGGGCCCACCCCTGTGACCTCATTTCAACTTAAATACCATTTTAAAGGCCCTCCTATAAAGGTTTCCAAATACAGCCACATTCTAAGTCCCTAGGTGTTAGGACTTCATTATATGAATTCAGTAGGGGACACAATTAGCCCCTAATAGCAGTCTATCCATCCCTCACTAGAGTGAGAATCCAAGAGGGCAGGGATTTGTGCCCAGCACAGGGTAGGGGCTCAGTGACTATTTTTTGAATGAATGAATGAATGCATCCCTTGAGGGCACATCTCACTTTGTGCCTTGGAGTGTAAGCATAACTCCCCTCCACCATCTGGAAGATGCTTTCGTCCAGGGTTCTTCTCTGTTACACCTCGGTATCTCTCACAGGCCCTAGCATTGAGCCTTGGTCAGATGAATTAGGAGAAGTTGTCTTTGCAAGAAGGAAACCTGGGCTCAATTTCCCTCCTTTGCTGGTCACCAGCCACACGTCTCTGAGCATTCACTTCATCCCTCCAAGGCGCAGCTGCCCTTCTCTGAAGGGGAAGCCACGATGCCAGCCTCACAGGGTTCTTCGGAGGTCTGGCTGAGATCATCGTGTGAATGTCTTTTGTAAACTCTAAAATGCTCTTGCAAACCTGAGCTGTCATTCTTAGATATTTTGTAGCAGATGCTTTCCCAGTTACTGTGGCTGCATAATAAATTACCCCCAAAACTTAGTGTCTTAAGATGATAACAATGTATATTTTGCTCACAAACCCGTAATTGGTCAGGACTTGGCAGGGGTAATTCATCTCTGCTCCACTCACTGTCCACTGAGGCAGCTCCAAGGCTGGGGACGAGAAGTGCAGAAAGGTGACCTCACAGGTCAGGCAGTTGATGCTGGATGTCAGCTAAGATCTTGGTGGCGCTGTTGGCCACAACGCCCACATATGGCCTCTTCGTGTGGCGTGGGCTTCCTCCCAACATGGACACTGGATTCCAAGATGGAGAATGCCAGGAGAGAGCCAGGGACGCCATATTGCCTTTTCTGACCTGGCCTTGCACATCTTTTCCACTGTATTCTATTAATCAAACAGTCACAAAGGCCCAAGGGTAGGGGAAATAGACTCTGACTTTTGATGGGTAGTGACAAGGTTCTGGAAGAACATGTGAGCCTGAAAATATTGCTGTAGCCATTTTTGGAGAAGACTATTTGCCACAGTTCTCAATACACCTTTTTATAAATAAATGAACCCCTCCTTACTGCCTTTCAGCATTAACCACGGCTCCTATGCAAGACTCCCTTGGCACAACCTCATGCTGTGGATCTTCCCTAACTTTCTTCCTCATTCAGAATTCACCTGTCCCCATCCCAATCTACCATAGCCCTGCCTTTTGGAAAAGAAAAGTAGGGATAATAGATTAATAGATGAACCAATTCCTAATATAATACTAGCTTAGCTAGAGGTTGTAGAAAGGCTACGCCTCTTGTACCACTAACAGATCCAGAAGGTCCACCCCGGGAACCGCAGGGAGAGGAGTGGACCTGATTGGGAGGGTGAGGGGAAGCAGGGTGGGTGATTGGCAAGCCATTCACACCCTTCAGCTTCACAGCCCAAGAGGCCACCTGGCCCATGCAGGGCTAAAACCCTTGCTCCCTACCCCGTCCGCTCCTCCCTGCACTCTGCCGGCTGCCACCTTCCTCTGCTTGACCTTTGGGGATGGGTGAGCCCCCAGGCTTAGAAGAGTAACCTTCTGGCCTGAATTCATTGATTATGGACCGGGCACCCTTAGCCCACATTTCTTCACCTGCTGTGGTTCCAGAAATCAGAAGGGGAACTGGGCAGCCTGTGTAGTCCCCAAAGGCCACTTAATGGTCAAAGACTCAGCAAGTCATCTAGTTCACTGCAGGAACCATCCAAAGAACATTAACCCTCTTTCCCCACACCATGTTGTTTTCCACATATCCCTTCTGATTCATCTGTATTTGTTCTCTGACTCATTAGGTCTGTGTTGTCCTTAATTACATATTGTAACGATGATGAAATATCAGCTTCTTCCTTCCTTTTATTATGTCCCTGCTGGTCAGGAGGTTCCAGCTTATACCACAAAGCTCAAGGGGCAGCCACTGGCCAAGTCCACTCCCTGTTCTGTCTTTCTCTGTCATTCACGCACACGTACACACTCACTCACATGCACACACTCATTCATAAATCACACGCTTTTTTGTTGACTTCTCGTTGGCTCTGGCCAAAGCCCAAACTCCTTAACTTGAGTTAGGACAGGCTCTGGCCCTGCCCACGTCCCCAGCTTCACCTCCTGCCACTCTCCCTTTGGTATTAAGGAGGGCTGAGCTTCCTTTGGTTCCTTAAATGGTCCATGTGCTCTCCGACCTGGTCCATACTATTCCCTCCACCCAGAACGGTCTTCTCCTTTCTCCTCAACCTTCAGCTCTCAGCTCAGAAGGCATTTTCCAAGAAGATTTCCTTGACCCTTAGGTGACATTAGTTATCTCTGTTTTATCTGTCCTGCATGTCCCTCTCATAACCCTCAGTTTATATGACTGTAATTACTTGATCATTAGCTGTCTGTCCTCGTCCCCCACCCCCACCGCTGTGGGCTTGGTGAGGGCAGGACCGCGTTCCTGTCTGGCTTGCTCATTGAGAACAGCATCCAGCATGGCACACACACAGTGTTTGGATGAATGAGGCTGGAGGAGGCACATCACTCCTAACCATAGCTAGTGGCCATCTTAGTCTGCTTGTGCTGCTGTAATAAAATACCCGAGGCTGGGTAATTTATAAAGAACAGAAATTTACTGCTCACAGCTCTGGAGGCTGGGAAGTCCAAGATCAAGGTGCCGGCAGGTTTGGTGTCTCTCGTAAGGCAGCCATCTCCGCTTCCAAGATGGAGCCTTGAACATTTCATCTCCCTAGAGGGCAGAATGCTCTGTCCTCACATGACAGAAGAACAGACCTGAGAGTGGGAGAGAGAGAGCAAGAGGAGGCTGAACTCATCTTTTTATAAGGAACACATTCCCATGATAATGAACCTGTTCCTGTGATAATGGCATTAATCCATTCATGGCTCACTAGGCCCCACCTGTCAGTGCCGTTGCATTGGGGACTAAGTTTCCAGCACATAGTCTTTGGGGCGACACATTCAAACCATGGCCATGACTGGCCATGACTCCTCAGCCCTGAACATCATCAGCAGTTAAGCAAGACCCAACCAAGTCCCAGGTGCTACTGATCAAAGTGAAGGAACCAAAGGGAAGAGAAAAGGAAGAGTAATCTGGGGAAGAAAAAGAAGGCAGTGAAGAATGGAAGGGAAATAAGGAAAATGATGTGCACAGGGGACCCTGCTTTTCACACTGGAGTGCACGTGGCCCCAAGGTGCATGCCAATGTGCCAGGGAGTAATTAAAGCCACAGAATAATCTGTGCAAAAATCATAGAGGGTCAATTTTGCTTGATAATATGTCACTTACAAATTATTTTTAGATGAAAAGAGATTTATTATGAAGTCAGATGAAAGATTTTTTAAGGAAATAAATAAGGCTTCAAAGACACTTCATGAGTTTGTGGTAAGATCTTTGCTCCACCTCTCTCCCTCAACTCCCATCCAGAGACAGTCCATGCTGCAAGCTTTTGCCTTCAGATTCTTCGGTTTAAAACCCTGAGAAGCCCTACAGTGAGGCTTGGGCTTCCTCACAATATGGAGACTGGACTGCAAGATGGAGCATGCTGAGAGAAATCCAGCAAAAGCCATGTTGCCTTTTACAACCTGGCCTCACAACATCAATTCCACTGTATCCCGTTAATTTCTAAGGTCCTTTTCAACATCTCTTGGGGGCCAGATATTTGCAAAAGACAGAATCAGGAGAGACCATTTTACTTTCAGATGTTATGTCCTGTTCCTTCACAACCCTAAGGCCTCAGTGTACCCATCTGAAGTCTAGGTATAATGACCATTTCTTTTGTGAAAAGCTCATGCCTAGCCTCGACTTTGCCAGAATGCTAGTAGCTAAATAAATGTATGGATCCTGGATGCTGGATATATGACATGGATTATCTCCTGTAACACTCAACAGCAACCCCATGATTCTCACCATTTTACAGATGAGGACAAACTGAAGTTTAGAGAAATTAGGTAACTTACTCAAGGTCACACAGTGACTAGGTGGTGACACAGGGATTCATTCCCAGAAAATAGCCCCAGGACCTATATTTTCTGTCCCTAAACTCAGCTCCTTGGCAGTTTGAGGGCAGTTTGTTGGGAGCACTCCTCTGTACTTAATTGCTTAGGGTTTTCATCCTCATACCCATAGCAACCAGTCCCATCCCAGAGCAACCCAGAGAAACCGTCAGCAAAGCTGACCTTTTCCTCCAAGCTCTGAAAGAGGTAAAATAAGACAGTTTTATGAACCTTTGGCTCAGTGGGTAAGCAGTCAATGTGCACCCTTCCCTTTTCCAGGAGTCATTGCAGATCACAAGTACATTCAGGAATCACATGTCCAGGTGACAAAGGAAAGGAGGAAATTCCTTCTCTATTCTTAAAGTAAGATCATAGGGTATTGCAGGCTGCATGATGAGCAGAAATTGTACTCTTCCTCCTCTGCCCAGAGATAAATGACTCTAACTCTCTAATCTCAATCTCTCTCTCTCTCTCTCTCTTTCTCATCATTACAGTATCTCATATCTGTCCTCTCTGGCTGGTTGACCAGAGTAAGTCACAACTGGAACACTAGAGGTCTAGACCAGAGCTTCTTGACCTTGGTCATTATTGACATTTAAAGCAGATAATTCTTTGTTGGGAGAATGTAGAGTGTTTAACAGCATCACTGGCCTCTCTACCCACTGGAAGCCAATAGCACACACATGCACACACACAAATACAAACATACCACCCCCTGCAAGAAGTCATGATGGTCAAAAATGTCTCCAGAAATTGCCACACGTACCATGGAGGACAAAATCGCCCTCAATTAAGAACCTCATCGGTCTAGACAAATGGGTCACTTACACCAAGGAGTTCCCAAGGAAAGTCAAGTCCAAGAGTATTTGTTGGTGACCATGAGAATTCCTTGCCTAGGATAGGGCTTTAGCATTTATGAAGCTTTCCCCTTTCATCATCATGTCCCTTGCCTTCATTGCATGTGTTACCGTTTTTAGTTGTAGCCAAAGCTGTCGATGCCCCCTCCAATGTCCCCCAGGCTTGGAACAGCATTCTGCCTGTGTCTGTGGCCGAGGATTGAATTGCCCTCCCCACCACGCCCCACCAGGGCAGCTCTCAACCAGCGGCTGGCAGGAGTCGGTGTATACATACCCCAGCTCTCTCACCTCTTGCGCAGGGTAACTCTGGATCACGTGTTTTGCATTGTTTCCCCAGATTTCCCCTCTGAGATTAAGTTCTAGTCACCCATAGTAGTAACCAGTTCACTACTGATTATTCTTTGGCACTTAACCGTGTCTGGCATATGGTGGGTGCTTAACAAATATTTCTTGGATATAAAATAAATGAATCCAATCTGAGAGGCTCCTGCCAACTAGGCCAACAAGCTACTTCAGGCCCAGAGAGGAGAAGTAATTTATTCAAAGCCATGGGGAAAGACACCACTGGCACTCAGAGTAGAATCCAGCTCTCCTGGATCTTTGCGGCACTGTGCACTGCCTCCTGGCGGGTCCAGCCGGGGGACAGACAAGAGAAGTGGGAGCTTCTAAGTCTATTGATGAATCAGAGCATAAAACAACCCAGCCCCTCCTCAGTGTTCAGGGTGCAGCTCAGCAGCTCCTGCACTAGGAAGCCCCCTCTGATCACCCCAGCAGGTGGGCCACTCCCTGGTGGCCCTGCTACGTAGATCTCCATCACAGCAGCTACTGCAGGACATCAGATCTCTCTGCTCCATCAGCCTCCCCTTCTGGACTTTGATTTCTTTAAGGGCAAGGGACCAAACGTTTTGAAGTTTTTCCTTTCTCTTTATCTCCATCATTTAGCACAGGGCCTGGCACTGAGTAGGTACAGAGCGTTTGTAGAATAAATTACTATGCAATTATGGAGCTAAATTGTATAGCACAATTTCTATGCGCTACAAGAATTACAGGAATCTTGTGCCCTTACAAACTAATCTTTACTTCTGAAATCATCACGAAATCATCCCTCTAACATCTAATTGCAGAGAACCTTTAGAGGTATTGCAACAGAGGCATCAAGGAAACAGAAAAATAGTATTTGCTAACATTTACTGAGCATTCACCATATACTAGGCACCTGTCATGTATTGTCTCATTTAATGCTTATATCAACCCTTTGAGGAAAACATGATTTATTACTAGCCTTAATTTATGACTGAAGAAACCAAAGTTTGCGGAGGTGAGTGTGTACTGCCCAAGCCCATTCAGCAACCAGAGGAGACTGGAGCTGGTGCTCTCAACAACCCTAAACCCCATCTATCCTTGAGAAATTTACACTTAGGAGTGGGAAATAAAGTGCAAATATGAGAAAGTTCTTGCTTTCTCATTCCTGGTCTATGAGTTTGTACAGGACAGAGACCATATCTGTCTCTTGTTTCCTTCATGCCAAACTTGTGCCTACCATACAGTAGGTGCCAAATAAGTGTTAGAAGACTATATGGATGAATCCTTGCACCCTAAGGAGATAGACATGAGTTTAGACCAGGTGAGAGCTGCCTGTGATGACTGCAGCCAGCATGCCAGTCAGTAAGACTAGGAGTGGGCATGTCTATGCACGCGCTGGAGATGACTTGGGTTACGAGACCCCCACAATGTGCTGCCCCCCACAACAGCAGCCAGAAGGTTTTCCATCAAAGCGCAGGTCAGCACTTACTTCCTCCATGTAAGCTTCCCTGATGAACCCCACCTTGTCTCTTTAAACCCCTGCCGTTTGCAGAAGGGAAAACTGAGGCTTAGGCGCACAGGATGACTTGACTGAAGTCAGGGAGACAGACGCTGGCTTTGAGCAGAACTCTTCACTCCTGGTGCTCTGCTCCTCACCCCTCTGCAGTCCTGCATGCAGTTTTACAGAAGCATAAACTACTTGTCCATTCTTTTATTCTTGTGTCCATTTATTCATCAGAAGCTCAAGATTGGACCAACCACAGACCTTAAAGATGGGAAAGATAAGACAGTTTGGTCTTTGTGTTGACACTCTCAGCTAGAGTAGCAAGAAAACGTTTATCCTGTTCTTGCCCAGAGGTATCTGTGAATCAGGCTTTCTAACTAGTCTGGCACCCAGTGGTTTATGTCCTGGTGCTGTCTTTCAAAAGACAGGGTGAGGCCGGGCGCTGTGGCTCACGCCTGTAATCCTAGCTCTTGGGAGGCCGAGGCGGGCGGATTGCTCAAGGTCAGGAGTTCAAAACCAGCCTGAGCAAGAGCGAGACCCCGTCTCTACTATAAATAGAAAGAAATTAATTGGCCAACTGATATATATATAAAAAATTAGCCGGGCATGGTGGCGCATGCCTGTAGTCCCAGCTACCCAGGAGGCTGAGGCAGAAGGATCACTCGAGCCCAGGAGATTGAGGTTGCTGTGAGCTAGGCTGATGCCACGGCACTCACTCTAGCCTGGGCAACAAAGTGAGACTCTGTCTCAAAAAAAAAAAAAAAAAAAAAAAAAAAAGACAGGGTGGGTTTTTGGATTTGGTTAACAGAGAAGAACCTCTGAGAGTCTTCAGAGAAAGCAGACAAGTCCTACCCTCCCCCAGCATTTGGGTTTTCGGCATAGGTCTGGTTGCTGCGTGTGTCATATCCAGCACAATTTTCCACACTTGAACTCTGGATAAGGCAGATCCATAGACCCTTCAGGGCCGCTGCTAGAACTGTCTTAAACTGGATCACCCCCTTGTTTGGGACCCCACTGGAGCTCGTGCATAAGCATTCTTGGACTTACCACATTGCAACTTAGCAGTGTACTTGTCTGTTCTCCCCAGACAGCCCGCTCCCCACTTCACCCGTGCGTGTGAATTCTTTAGGGCCAGGCACCAATTTTAATCATCTTTATATCCCTAGCGCATAGCACAGTGCCGCATAGCAGATGCTCAATAAATGATCAATGGATCAAATTACAATGACTCAGCCGAGTCAGAGCCAAGACAGTAGCATGTGCTTCCTTGGCGTGTAAAGAGGCAAGGATTTACTGCATCTGGCACGTGAAGGGCACTGGGACGTGAAAGTGAAGAGGAAGTACACAGTCCCTGCCCTTGCACAGTTAACAGTCCGGGGGGGGGGGAGCGGGGGGGCATCAGACAAGTGAATGGATAAATACACAACACGGAGCAGGGGTATCTAGCCCAACTGGGGAGGTGGAAATATGAAGTGAAGCATTTATTCTACTTTTAGAAGTTATTGCACCTCTGTTTTTTACTAGTCAAGAAAAAGGTCATCCAACTCTCATCCATTCTACCCATCCGGGCTGGTAGCAGCCAATTGCAGGTGGACCATGTGGGGCTGGAGCTGCAGCCAGGAGATGCAGCTCTTCCTAACAGAATGAAATAGGCCCAGCCAATAGGATAATACCCAGGAATACCTGTTTGTGATCAATCTGGGGCTCGACCTCACACACACGCCTGTGACAATGCCCTGGCCTCGTGGTCCGTCCATGCCCAGGACTGACGCCTAAGGATGCGCAGTCTGTGTTTTTCACAAAGACACCTGGAGGGAGGTGAGGCGGCGGCAGAAGTCCAATCTGTGTGTTACTTGACGAGCCATGTGCCTAGCTCAAGGCTGTGCCGGTCCAAGGAGACACCGTCAGCCCGGCTCAGTACCACCCTTATTTCCAGAAAGTGCACCTTGTTCTTCAAGATGCCCCCAGGCTAGCAGAGGCCCTGTCTGTGCCCGAGCAAAGCCACCGCTGGGCTGCGAGGTGGGAGACAGGCGACAGCATAAGGCAGACGGATGTCCCCTCCCAAGTCTGAGAGCTGGCAGGAGACTTAGGTGGAGTCCCCGCCAAAGGGACGGAGCTGCAGCGCCCCAAATCCAAACCGCGTGTCTGCCTGGGGCGTGAGTGTGCACCCTATCTCAGGTCCTTAGAACCCAAACATCACCTTTGGCTGAGCTAAAAGTGCCCCTTACGGGGGGACAAACCTGAACCTTACCCCTCACCACCACACCCACTCAAGCCTCTGGTCACCTTCTCCTTTCTAAAAACTAAGCCCCCAGTATGTGTCCCCCATGCTGCTGTTGTGAGCACCAGGGAGGCCGCCAATCACCCCCTGCGACCACATTTCAAAGCCAAGCCGGCGGAGTGCCGGTGACTTCTGGGTGCCACAAAAAAAAACGATCACTCCCAAGCTCTGATCTATGGATTGTTTTGATTTCCTCCTTTGAACTCTTCCCATCCCGCTCCAGCGGCAGACAGAGATACTGAATTAAGCGACAGACAAGTTGGAGACAATGAGTGCCGGGAGGGGCCCCTCCCTCCCCTGGCTGCCCTCCCCTCCCCTCCCCGAAATGTGCAGACATCTGCTAGCTGGAGCCCAGCGCTGGAGCCATAAAGAAGAGCTGGCAGGATGGTGATGTACAGCCCTGGGCCCTCCTGAGCTGACTGGCTCTAACCTCCAACGGAGACAGGCTCACCCCGTGGACGGCGGAGCCCTTTGTTTTACGCCACTCAGCAGAGGTGCCTTGGCCATGCTGAAGATTTAACCAAATTATAATGAATGGTCCTCGGCAGCGCTGTGCCCCTAATTAGAACAAGTCCCACAGACATATTGTCTCCCTGATTTCCTCTGTTCCATTTCTCGCACTCTCTTTCTCTGCTCGGGACACATGGGCCCCATTAAAACATTCTAGTATTTAATGTGGTTCCCTTAAATTACTTCTCAAGTTTTCGAGTTCCATTTAGAATTGGATTTTACTCTTTGGACTGTGTTTTTGATTTGGGGCTTTGTACGTTTCGTAGCCGCTCTTTTTCTCCCCCTAGTGGAGACTGTGGAGGCCACTTAATAGTTCGCCGGGCGGGAGGGCCGGCAGCCGAGCCTCCGCTGAGCTGATCGGAGGGTGGTCCGCGGGGACCCTTGGTTAACTGAAGACTTCGTTTGCACCTCTCTTCGAGGAGAAAGAAGAACTTAATGCAAACATAAGCTGATATTGTTGATTTCACCACCCTCAGCCTGATCGCCTCATCCCCATCGCAATTGAAAGGGGTGAGGACCTTGTAGGTCTATCACAATTTATACCAAATGGATGAGGGAAAAACACCTTCCATGGCCCATCCTGGAGGTCAGCGCAGAAAGATCCCATAGCTGAATTCACTTAAGATGATCCTGGGCCTCAAATCTGCACAATCCATATTCTGTAGAAAATGAGTTTCCTGCCTTTTCCAAGCAAGGAAGATGACTCGCACTGTTTACAGAGGCTGACAACACAAATGCATGCAACAGGCAGTCCAGTGAGCTGAAAGTCTGTCTTCCCTGAGAACTTGTCTGTGTAAATTGCACCCTGAGTGTCTGGCTATAGAAGCACTAGACATACATACCCACACCCAGATAGGGATCTATAGGGAAAGCTCTGGAAAGATTCCAGGGGAAGATACCATCGCCCGCAGCCGCTGGCTGGGTCTGTGTGAAGACAGACTCCACACCCTTCGTGTGTTCTCCAGCAGCAGTTTAGAGTTCCTTGGATGCAGAATGTTCTGGGTGAAACCTTTGAATCGGAAGGGCTTCGGAGGTCCTCTGGTTCTTCCCCAACCTCTGCCCCCCTAAGCCAGGAAGCCCTCTAATGCTGCCTGCGGATGTTCGTGTGGTCCCTGCAGACGGGACACCTCATCCTCCCAAGGCAGCCGAGGGCATCTGAGAATCGCTCCAAGGCACACGGTGGAGTCGTGAAGGTAGCAACCCCGAGAATCCCTCTGCGAGATCTCAGCAGAGGCATTCAACCTCTACGGAAGCTCACTCATTCGATAATACTCACCAGGCACTATCGCGGGTGCTGAGGACACAGCAGTATATAATTTCTTGAGCATTTCAAACAATCACGTGATCCGCGACACGGAAATAATTGCTCATTTCACAAATGAGCGCAGGTTTCTGAAACTCACAAGCAGTATACAACTGTCATTATTTCTCTTGGTTACAATGATCAGAAAGGTATTCTTTATATGTAGTAAGTTGACTTTTCCCTTTGATTTTAGTTCTACCTCAAAGGATGGACCGACTCCGTCCTCAATAACATACATCTCTCTCACAGATCTTCTTGTTTTTGCTCTTCCAGGCAGAATGTTCTCTGATCCTTCAGCCTCTCCTCACACCACATAATTTCTGGAACTCTCTCCATCTCAAACAGCCCCTCTCTGAGCAGACTCTAATTTTTCAATGCCCTTCTCCGAACTGGTGCCCAGAATTGGATAGGACACCCCAGGTGTCATCTGACCGAAAACATAATGAGACAATTCCTTCCCAAGGGTACTGGATTTCCATGAGTACTTCTGTCTTCTGTTGTGTTGGATTGTTAGCAATCACATCACACTGTGGGCTTATTCCGAGCTGGTGGTCATTTAAAAGCCCCAGATATTTTTCACGTGATTTCCTGCGGAGGCAATATCCCCAACTCAGTGTTTTTGCCGTTTGTTTCTTGCATGTAAGTGGCAGACTTTACATTTAGGCCTGTTCCGTCGTATCTTATTGTTTTTGACCCAGCATTCCAACCTGTCAGGACCATGCTGGGCCCTCATTCTGTCACCTCTGGTATTAACTCTGCCTCCCGCATTTGTGACATCCACACTTTGATCAGCATGCCTCCTGAGTTGTCATCTAATGATAAATCAGACGGGATCAAGGCAGGAGCCGCTGGCACTCTGGGAAGCCTCCTTGAAGGTTGACTTCCATTGTGATGAGGTGGACACGGCCGCCTTCAGGAAGCCAGGAGGACTGTCTGCACGGCCACCCACGGGACTTCCTCTGACTCTCCCTCTGCCTCCCACCTGCTTCTGCCTTTGTGTTCCCCACTCCCAAAACCCACATCCACCTCTCTAGTGCCTCCTTGGGACCATTCCTGTCACATCCACACCCATCCTGTATCCACCTGACCCTCTCTGCTCCACCCAGTGTCCCTGGCTCAGGGTCTGCTGGTGCTAGTCCTGCCCATTTCTGGACTGTCCCACCCAGAGTGTCGGCCTTTCGCTCCCAGCCAAGCCCTTGGCCCAGGGCAACATGTGACTTCTCTCCCCACCACCCTGGCAGAGCTCAGTACACGGGCTGTGACATCCATTCAATACTCAACACTCTCTGGACTCAGCTGCTGAGCCAGCTGCAAATGCACAAAACCACTACTCTCATCCAACCCACATTTCACCATCTTAGCCGCAAGGAAACCATGAGAGAAGCTGTTAACCCTAAGCTGAAATTGAGACCTGCCATGTTTATGGCGTACACCTGATCCACAAACATGGTAACCCTATCGAGAAAGGAAATGAGGCTACTTTGGAATAACGTGTGCTCAGTGAAGTCATTTTGCTCTCGACTGACCACTGCATTCCTTCCTAAATGCTCACCCACCATCTGCTTCTTAATCCATCCTGCTTCCCTGTTGTCATCTACCTCAAACCTACTTGTCTGCAGTTTCCGGAAGCGATTTCTTTTCCCTTTATGAAAATCAGGATAATCTCTGAGCAGTTCCTGATTCTGGCACCACCTTCTATTCTCCACAATTACTTAAAAGTCACAGACAATGACTCCCCAATCTCACTGGAAAGATCTTTCCGCACCTCGAGATGTGAGTCATGGGGCCAGTTCCTTGGACCCACTTACATCAGCTTCTTGTCTTCTTCCTTCTGATCTCCTTATCTTTCCTGAGCTCTGAGCCAGTCAGGATGCCCTGGGCTGCAGGGAGCGGAAATCCTAGGCTCAACTGGCTTACACAGTAGGAAAAATTAATTAATTATCTCCTAAAAGGAGAAGGGCCAAGAAGAGGGCCTTCAGGATTGGTTACTTGAGTAGGTGGGTGACACCTCCAAGGATACATCTCTACCCTTTTGTTCTGCCACGCTCAGGTTGTCAATTTAATTCCCTCCTGATATCAAGACGGTTTCTGCAGTTCCAGGTATGCCGTGCAAACACACCAGTGTCCATTGGTAAAAGAAAGACGGCTGGTTTCACTCATCTCTTGTCCGAAGCAAGGACACATTTCCAGAAGCCCTGGCTGACCAGTCCTCTCCTCTCTCGGATCAGGAGTCAGTCTCAGGCCCATCCTCACGCCAATCAATGATGAGAACGGAACCGCAAGGACTGCCTTGGACCACTGTGCCTCACACATAGGAGAGGGGTGATGGCACTTTAAAAACTCAGCAATCCGCCGACAAAGAGGGAGGAAGTGACTGTTGTGTGAGCCATCACTGTCTCTGTACGAGCTTCGAATCTCTATACTGCACATTGTTTGCTCTTCCCTTTCTGGTTTGACATCCTTGATGGGAAAATTATATTTTCCATTTCTCTTTTACGTTCTTTCTTTTTATTCAACATGATTTTCTTTTGCTTCTGCTGGTTTTTGCTCTCTAAACAGAGCCCCCAAAGACGTTATACTGTCCTCAGACTGTCTCCCTCTTTAAATCTCAGCTTATTCTGAATCTTAGCCTTCTCGTCACTATTTCCAAAGGCCCCCTCCACTCTTTGGTGTTGGGCTTCAGGACACCACTGGCCCTATGTCCTTGTAAAGTCAGAACTCACCATAGAGCAACCTGCACAGCTCAGGTGTGGCTTTAGTCACCTGCTCCCTCCCCCTCCACTGTGTCCTCTTGCGGTCAGCTCTGGCTATAGTTTTACAATGGCTTCTAGAACATTCTACCTTCCTTTATGATGGGCACATTATGTTGTTCCGGGGATCATATTTCCTTTGTGGAACTGTTTGTCACACACCATCCCTGACCCTACCTACGTCTCTGGGTGAGACAGTGACCCAGGCTGGCCCTGTCACCATATGCCACTCATCTCACAATAGTGATTCATTCAGAGGGGGGCATGAGACCCAGTAATGCCAAGTAGAGATCTGGCTTGGGTTGAAAAATAGAGATTGAGAGAGATAAAGGGCACTCATCCACCCGGGTTGCTCAAGTGGGAAGATACAAATCTGAAATCATAGGCAGTTGCCTTTTCCACATGTCAGCAGATGCCAATACCCAGGACCAGGGCTGAGGTGATGGAGATCAAAGCAGCCCTAATCGCCTTGTTGGAGATCCCGACAGCAGCAGTGCCTGACGCTGGTCACCCCCAGACCCCCGGTCACAAGGGCCAACCTACCCCCTCCTTCACAGGCCATTGAAAGCGCCCTAACATGACACACCCTCCCCAAGTCTAGGCACGTGTTTAAAAGGGGCCATCGTCCTCCTTCTTCACTATCACAATCCTCAGTATGACGTGGTCTGTCTCCCCCAAGCTTCCCACAACTTCCATGCGAACGGCAAGTTCATCCCTGCATCTACGAAACGCAGGCAGTTGTCCTCCTCGTCGCCTTTGTCTTTTCAGAGAGCATGCCCTCTGCCATGCCAAGTGAAAACGCCTTTGCCAGACATTCGGTTTTTATTTATTTTTTTTTATTTCAGCATATTATGGGGGTACAAATGTTAAGATTACGAATATTGCCCATGCCCACCCCTCTGACATTCGGTTCTTAGGGTGATAAGACTCCCACCCCCAGCAGATGACTAGAAAGGAGACCGTCCTCATCATTTCTTTGCCTGTGTCTGTGCTAGAAAATCAGAACTTTTTCAAAATCACCCGTGTCTTCTGTTAGGCCAGGTGGCCACATGTCCATAAGAGCTGAAGCCGTGCAGATATGCTAGGGCTTCGTTCTCACTCCATTTTCTATCTAGCTGTCTTTGGACAAATTGCTTGACCTTTGTAAACATTGGTTTCTTTATCCATAATATGGGAATAATAACAGTGTTTTAATATTGTAGTGAAAAATAAATGATATATTGCATGCAAAGTGTTTTGATGATCAGTAAACATTGGCAGAGATCATTATCATTTTTTTCATTTTATCATTTTTCAGTCAGGCAATTTTCATACTCTTCCTATGTACCGGGCCACTCCTCCCTGCCTTTGTCAGAACTCTGTCTTTCAAACCATCCACATGTTCTCTTTGCATCTCACCAGGTGTCCGACTCTCTGGAATCATATTAGGGTTCATGTGACATGTCAAGTTGGCCCTGACTCTTCATTCTGTGGATTGGTGCAGACTCCTGAATATTGCCACTTCCCTGTCTGCATCGCTGTTTCCCTGTCATCTTTGCTGAGAGCCTGAGCTGAGCTTGTGCTTTGTCTCGTGCATTCAGCGTATGGACCATCGGGCCATCTTGTTTGCACGGCCCCATTATCGCTCCACACTGACCCGCATCTACAGCCAAGTTCTCATCCTTCGTCGCTATAAGAAAACACTCGCACAGGACATTTCTAAGCACAGCAGAAACATAACTCCAAATGAACATGAAGCATCCCTGTTTCAAAAGCCCTTCCTCTACCCTGCCATAATGTTTCACCTGTCCTCTCTCTACCTCTGCCTTCCTCCCGACTCTCTGCCACTTGCTGCAAATCCCTGGCTTGTTTTTGTTTGTTGTTTTTTTACTATATAAAGGTTTTGGGTTGGGCACAGTGGGCTCACGCCTGTAATCTTAGCACTCTGGGAGGCCATGACAGGAGGATCACTTGAGGTCAGGAGTTCAAGACCAGCCTGAGCAAGAGCGAGACCCCGTCTCTACTAAAAATAGAAAAAATTAGCCGGGCATGGTGGCGGCACTTGCCTGTAGCCCCAGCTACTCGGGAGGCTGAGGCAGGAGGATCGTTTGAGCTCAGGAGTTTGAGGTTGCTGTGAGCTAGGCTGATGCTCGAGCATGGGCAATAGAGTGAAACTCTGTCTCAAAAATAAATAAATAAAATAGAGAGAGAGGTTTTAGCTGATTCCTTTTTTTCCTTGACTTATGCTGGATTATCTCTCTGGGGTCCTACCTTCAATCCCAAACTGCTTATCAAGGCATTTTCCTGATTAAAACAGTTCCTTTCTTAAGACTTCTGGTGTAAGATACGAGGACATTTTCATTCATTCATATAATTTATATCAGGTTATCTGAGGTTTGTTTTTTCTTCTTCAGTTTAAAGCATTTTGATCAGGTAGGCAAGTCTTTTTTCACATATACTCTCCTTGGGTTTTATGAGAGGCACTCCACACCTGGATCGTCCTTCTGGTATCATAAGCCAAGGTTGCAGATGCCATATGCTGTTTTATTTCATTTTCTGTAAAGAGCTCTGATTCCTTCTAGTTGAAAGCCCCAATTTCGAGAGAGAAAAGAAGACAAAGGAGATGAGATGAAGGCCTCCTACACCTTCAAGTTGTTCAGTTTCTTATCTATAGTATTAAAAATCTAGGCTGCCAAGAATGGATTAATAAAATGTGGTATATGTATACCATGGAGTACTACTCAGCTCTAAGAAACAATGGTGATATAGCACATCTTATATTTTCCTGGTTAGAGCTGGAACCCATACTACTAAGTGAAGTTTCCCAAGAATGGAAAAACAAGCACCACATATACTCACCAGTAAATTGGTATTAACTGAGTAGCACCTAAGTGGACACATAGGTACTACAGTAATAGGGTATTGGGCAGGTGGGAGGGGGGCGGGGGGCGGGTATATACATACATAATGAGTGAGATGTGCACCATCTGGGGGATGGTCATGCTGGAAACTCAGACTTGTGGGGGGAGGGGGAAAAGGGTATTTATTGAAACCTTAAAATCTGTACCCCCATAATATGCCAAAATAAAAAAAAAATTAAAAAATCTAGGCTGGGTGCGGTGGCTCACACCTATAATCTTAGCACTCTGGGAGGCCAAGGAGGGCGGATTGTGTGAGCTCAGGAGTTCGAGACCAGCCTGAGCAAGAGCGACACCCCTGTCTCTACTAAAAATAGAAAGAAATTATTTGGACAGCTAAAAATATATAGAAAAAAATTAGCCGGGCATTGTGGTGCATGCCTGTAGTCCCAGCTACTCGGGAGGCTGAGGCAGGAGGATCACTTGATCCCAGGAGTTTGAGGTTGCTGTGAGCTAGGCTGAGGCCACGGCATGATAGCCTGGGCAACAGAACCAGACACTGTCTCAAAAAAAAAAAAAAAAATCTAGAGAGTTGCGGTAGTCTAGACCTCTGCTCACTGCACCCAGTGATTTCCAGGGAACTCAGCAAAACTAAGTAGTGACTGGTAGTTCTGATGGCTCTTGCCAGGTTCTTCATCACATCTCGAACATGATGCACACGTTCAAGGCAGAAGTCAGGGCAGCCCGACTCACAGTGACTTCCACGCCCCATCCAGGGGAGCACTGCTCGTCACCACGGTGCACCTGTCCCTCTCTGGAGCATGACTGGGCTCCTTCCACTCTCTTATGCCACTTAGCATGGGGGTGGGCGAGTCTAGAGTTGGGATTTCTTCAGAGCATCTACACTCTTTGACACTCTACCCTGGTAGAACAAGCCCGGGTAGAGAGGCAGACTGGGCATGTAATCAGATTTCATCACTGTACAGAGTAAAATTGTGTCAGGATCCAAAAAAATAGCACCAAAGGTGAGTCAGTAGTAGGTGTATTTATTCACAAAGGACCCCCAGCATCATTCTAGAAAGAAGTGCTTGGGCTGCAAAAGAAATCAGAAATCTTAAGTCTGAAGAAGAAACACACAAAAGGGACAAGGACCCAAGAACTGGATGCAGGTGCAGGGGACCAGTATGGGGGGGCCAGTCTGGGGGAGCCCAGATCTTCTTAGCAAACCCTTTGTTTGCTCCCAAAGTGGATTCTACTTGGCTGGCTGTGGATGTCCTGGCTCCTCTACTCTACCCAAGGGATATAGCACCAAGCCCTGTCCACTGAGGGACTGTGGGTTTATCCAGAGTATTTTGAAGGCAGTTTCTGCTTCTCTTCCTCCCCTAAGTCATATGCTTAAACTACCCTGATTCTCGGCCTTTTTAACAAAGTCCCAGCCTGAGCCTAAGCTGTGTCTGCCCCAGTCGAGCCTTCGGATGATTGCACCTCCCACTGTTACCCAGCCTGCAGCCTCCTGAGAGCCCCACACCAGGACTGCCCAGCCGAGTCCCTCCTGCTTCCTCACCTGCAGAAACTGAGATAAGACATGATGCGCAGCCTCTCGTGCCCTACCCCACAGACCCACAATGGACATGTAGCATAAGAAAAAAAATCCCTATTATGAAAAAAAAATCCCTATTGTTTTAAACAACTGATACTTGGAGGCTGCTTATAACTGCAGCATAACCTAGTCTCAGCTAACTGAAACATTAGGTTTTATAAGTTAAAGTTTTTATAAAGTTGTTAAAGTTCCAAGTGCTTTAACATGTGTTAAAGCGCAAATAAAGTTCATGTCCAGAAAGCTACTTACAAGTGCCTATATTGTATAGGTATCTCAATAAGGTGACAATAATAATTCTTGGCTCCCTGCTGGAAACTTTCCCCGCACCCTGGATGTCCTCTGCTTGTGGAAAGGTCTATTTAAAGTGAGAGTGAGACCTGTGCATTCCCGAGGCGAGTGGTTCTCTGAGGTTAGGAGGCATAAGATTCCCTGCAGAGGTCGATAACGTACAACCCCAGGTCTCACTAGCAGGGAGTCAGCTTCAGGGCATCTGGAGCTTAGGAATCTGCAGTTTCAATAAGAGCACCAAGGGATTCTGAGACAATTGGTGTTCAGACTGGACTTGACAAGTCTCTGGGCAGGTGTGTAGGGGACACCCTGCTGAGGTCTCAGTACGGCAGAGTGGGGGGTTGCAGCGTAGCCCAGTGGGTGTCGCAATCAAGCAGAACTGGGTGAGAATCCGGGCTGTGCCACGCCTTACCTGGGTTGGGTTAGTGACCCCGGGCAAGTGGCTTCGTTTCTCTGCGCCTCCTTTTCCACATCCAAAGATAATCCTCACCGTTTCAGGATGATTGTGAGGATCCCATGAAATAGTCTATTTATATCACTCGCAGTAGGATCTGACACATCATAAATGCTCAGTACATAGAAGATGCCACAATAGCAGTGTGCAGTGGTAGAAAGGACAATGAAATGAGGTGTTAGGGCCGGGATCGAGTCCAGCCACATAAGGTTGTCACGAGGACCGAATAAGACAAAGGCGAGTGATGTGCCCAGTGCAGACTAAGCACTCCGTAACTGTCGACCTTCTCAGTATCCACTCTCTCTAGCAACGCTGCCGTGGCTGCATCTGATAGACTCTGTGTTTCCAGGTTTTCAAACTACATGGAAACAAACGGCATATGTACTATTCTGCTCCTGTTCCATGCATGTGTGCGCCATTTCTACATTAAATAGCACTGCAAAGGCACACTATAGCACATTAGAAATAAGAGCCTGGAGGCCCAGTCCAACGCACCCCCTACCCACCCATTCTACGGAAGAGAAAATTGAGGTCTTGACGGATTACAGGGTATGAGAAAGCCCCACATCTAGTGAGTAGTCATGTGGGTCAGCCTTGAACTCTTTCTCTCCACTGTCAGTGCTTTGGTCTTTCCTTCGCAGCGCTAGAGTGCTGTTCTTGACGCTTGCCCACACACTGAGGGGAGCAGGGGACAGGCATTGAGAAAGGGATCGCTTTAATGAACACAGACACAGAGGGAGCGTGGCTGTGTGCGCTGGGGCAGAGGGAGCTCCAGGCCACTGACTGTGCCAGGCTCCAGCTCCAAGTTCCAGACGCTTTGTCACAGAGCCCCATCCACATGACATCCTCCACCATGGCACAGGCTGGAGAACACGCCCTGCCCGGCTAACGTTGTAGAGGCTGGAGAACAAGAGGAATCTTCCAGAAGAGAGGCTGGATTCTGTGCCCAGCTCCACTAGGGATACACGAAGAAGCTAACCTGAAAGGCAGGGTGGTAGAGTAGAAAGTTCATCAGACTAAAATTCAGTTCAAGCCTTGGCTCTGCCAGTGGCTTGCTGTGTGACGTTGGGTCTCTCCCTTGACCTCTCTGAGCCTCAGTTTCCTCAGTTGTATTAAGAATACTAACACTTGCCGTTCTACCAACTCACTGTTGGAAGAAACCTCAAAGAGAGTCTAATCTAACCCCCTAATCTGATAGCCATGGAGCCCACACACTCATTTGTAAAAAATCCTAGACACGTGGGAGATAACAGTGAAAGGTGGTTGGCACATCCTTGTGTCTAAGAATCAAGGTAAATGAAATTAGCAAATCACACACGGCTTACTAAGAGTGCAGAGGCTGGGGACATTTAAGTAGCCCCCACCTTGAGGCCCGTGGGATTCTTGAAGACAAAGGGAAGAGTGTGCGCAATCCCTTTATCAAGAGAAAAACATCCTGGATGGAGTCACCCAGGATGTCGAATGGGAGACGGCCCCGGGGCCACCAGGGCCCAGAGAGCCCTGAGAGCTCTGAGCCCTGGTCCCCCAGCGCAGGCTCCAGGGCGAGGCCGGGGAAGGCCGGTGGCCAGGCAGCAGCGTGTGGCGGGAGGAAAGGCGAGCTGGCAGGCTCTGGGGATGCTCCCCACACCCGGGTCCATTGCTCCAGCAGGGCACCGGGCTCCAGAGGCATGCGGAGCGGAAGATGGTGGGGTTTTGTTGTATTTTGACAAATCAAAAGAATTTGGGAAATTGTGAGAACTGCTGTACTGAAACGCAGGCCCTGCCAGGTTGGCGTGGGACTGTTCTAAGTAATTCAATCTGGGGCAGGGAGGAGTTGCAAGCGTGCATACACACACACACACACACACACACACACACACACACACACACATACACTGCCTGCACAGGCCAGTGGCGACAGGGGGCCTGATCGCCCCTTATTGCTTCCTGAGAGGGTGGTCGAGGCGCGTGGGCTCCGGGCCAGCGTGCATTCATCCATCGAGTCCGGTGCTCCTGAGTGCCCGGGAAGCCCCAGGCACGGGAGAGGCTCCGACGGTCCGGGGAGCGCAGCAGAGCCGCCCTTCGTCCCCGGTGCTGAGGTTCTGGTGGCTGCACGGCTGTAGGGGATGCACGTCCCCCAGCCTTTTTGTCTGAGCCTCAGCAAGTAGAGAAGAGCGAGGCATGGGTTGGAGAAGAGATTGCCAGTGAAGGACAACAAGGGACAAGGAGTCATGCGGCAGGTTCCCGCAGCCCTCTGCCCATCAGCCAGTGGTGCTTCTGGCTGTGGCTCTTGCTCAGGTAGCAGCCAGGGGTCCTTTGATTTGGGGGAGGGGAGACACCTCCCCCAGGCTTAGGGTGTGCATCACAACAGGACTAGAACAATCGTGGTCATCTCACCCCTTGCTTAGCAATTGGCCTGAGGGGATAGACATGTGCCCACTTCTGGCTAAATAGTTACAACAGCTTTCCTGGGCAGAGCTACGCCCTTTGCTCTTCCCCTTTCCTCCGACTGGAACATGGATGTGATGGCTGGAGGTGTAGAATCCATTTTAAAACCATGAGGCAACATGTCAACAAGCTAAGACAGCAGGACTAAAAGAAAGCCTGAGTATTTGACAATACCGAGAGCCACGGCCCCAGAGCTGGACAGCCTGCCTTTAGACACCGGTCAGCTGGGACCCCCAAAAAATAAAATCCTTATTTGTTGAAGCTGCTTTTAATTGGAATTTTCTGTTACTTGCAGAGGAGCATATTCCTGAAGCATCTGAGAGAGGATGTTACTAGTAGCATCATAAGAAAGCCATGTCGCAGAGGATAAATGGACCCTAGTTCCAGGGAGGGCCATTGGAAAAAGCCAGGAAATGAAGAACTCAACTAAACATTTTTAAATAACGTGGTCTCTGGGACACCTATGCTCTGAGATTATGTATGATGGGGGACCACCCTTTATTAAGGGAATTTAACCTCAAAACTCCTTTTTTTTTCTTTTAGAGACAGAGTCTCCCTCTGTCACCCAGGCTGGAGTGCAGTGGCACGATCGTAGCTCACTGCAGCCTCACACTCCTGCACTCAAGCAATACTTCCACCTGAGCCTCCCAAATAGCCAGGACTGCACCCGTGCGCCACCACATCCAGCTAATTTTTAAATTTTTATAGAAGTGAAGTCTCACTATGTTGTCCAGGCTGGTCTCAAACTCCTAACCTCAAGCAGTCCTTCTGCCTTGGCCTCCCAAAGTGCTGGGATTATAGACGTGAGCCATCATGCCTGACCCAAAACTCCTTTCTGAAGAGGAGGACTCACTAAATCATTCCAACCCCAATTTCTTGCTCTTCAATGTAAGTTGGTATTATCATTGCATTTGGGGCATCAGTAAGATGGGACTTTAAATCCTGTGTGTGGGGGGGGGAGAGAGAGAGAAAAAGAAAGAGAGAAAGAAGGGAGTTGCTGTTTAAAAGTTGCTATTCCGGCTGGGCACGGTGGCTCACAGTGCCTGTAATCCTAGCACTCTGGGAGGCCGACGTGGGAGGATGGCTCAAGGTCAGGAGTTCGAGACCAGCCTGAGTAAGAGCGAGACCCCGTCTCTACTAAAAATAGAAAGAAATCAATTGGCCAACTAAAAATATATAGAAAAAATTAGCCAGGCATGGTGGCGCATGCCTGTAGACCCAGCTACTCGGGAGGCTGAGGCTGTAGGATCGCTTGAGCCCAGGAGATTGAGGTCACTGTGAGCGAGGCTGACGCCACGGCACTCACTCTAGCCTGGGCAACAGAGTGAAACTCTGTCTCAAAAATAAATAAATTAAAAAGTTGCTATTCCGTCCTATCTAATAACAGCGTTCAACCGCCTGATGCAAATGTAGCTACTCCTTAACCATAAGATATGATGTGACCTACATGTGCCTCACTTTTTCTCCTCTGTAATAGCCACTACTTCATAGAGCTGGGGGGGGGGGGGGGTTTTATTTTTAGTTAATAGATTTTATTTTTAGAGGAGTTTTAGATATACAGAAAAATTGAGAAGAAAATATAGGGAATGCCCATATACCCCCTTACCCCCACCCCCTCAAATCTTCCCCTATAATTAACATCTTGCACCAGTGTGGAGCATTTTTTACAATTGGTAAACAAATACTGATACATTGTTATTAATTAAAATCCATAGGTTACATTACAGTTTGCTCTTTATGTTGTACATTGTATGAGTTTTGGCAAATGTGTAATGCCCTGTATCTAGCATTGCAGTATCATATAGAATAACTTCGCTGCTCTAAAAATCCTCTGTGCTCCACCTAGTCATCCCTCTCTCCATAGAGCTGTTTTATGGGTTAAATAAATTAATTCTCAGGTTTAGAACTAAGTCTTAGAACAAGTGCCCAGCACATGGTAAATCCTCAAAAAAATATTCCCTAATATCATTAATAATTTTACTGATTCTGAGATGCACACAGTTTCACATTTTTAACATCTCTGGAACCATGACACTTTCAGAGAATGGTATGTGTCACAGGTAACTGGAAGCATTTTTTTCTTGGAAGCTTTTTTTTAATCTGCAGCATCTTAGATTCAATGAAGTGTGGAATTATTATTATTGGAGTAGATTTCCTTGTGGTTAAAAAAAAAACACTTCAGCAGTTCGATAGGCATAAAAATATGTAAAGCAAACAGGCACCTCACTCACTGTCTCCAGGAAAGGAGTTTTGAAGGCTTGTGAAAGGCACCCTACCCAGGACCTTTCGTTTGCAGAGCTCAGAGTCTCTGGTGGAGCAATGGGAAAATTTGCATAGGGGACGGGCAGATCCCAATGCAGATCAATGTTGTTGTTTTTTGTTTGTTTGTTTGTTTTTGAGACAGAGTCTCGCTTTGTTGCCCAGGCTAGAGTGAGTGCCATGGCCTCAGCCTAGCTCACAGCAACCTCAAACTCCTGGGCTCAAGCAATCCTGCTGCCTCAGCCTCCCGAGTAGCTGGGACTACAGGCATGCGCCACCATGCCCAGCTAATTTTTTCTATATATATTAGTTGGCCAATTAATTTCTTTCTATTTATAGTAGAGATGGGGTCTCGCTCTTGCTCAGGGTGGTTTCGAACTCCTGACCTAGAGCAATCTGCCCGCCTCGGCCTCTTAGAGTGCTAAGATTACAGGCGTGAGCCACCACGCCCAGCCAATGTTGTTGTTTTTTAACTTTACTTTTTTAGAGCAGCTTTTGGTTCACAGCAAAATTGAAAGGAAGGCACATATATTTCCCTTATTCCCTCCTCCCCCACCCATGCACAGCCTGCCCCATTATCAACACCTCCTGCCACAGTGGAACATTTGCTTACAATCCATGAACCTACATTGACACATCATTATCACCTGGAGTTCACATTCTGCATTAAGGTTCACTCCTGGTGGAGTGTATTCTGTGAGTTTTGATAAATGTGTAATACATGCACCCACCATGATAGTATCATGCAGAACAGTTTCCTTGCCCTAAAGATCCCCTGTGCTCTGCCTAGTCATCCCTCCCTCACCCCAACCTTGGCAACCACTGATCTTTTCACTGTCTCCATGGTTTTGCCTTTCCCAAAATGTCTTATAGTTGGAATTCTATAGCATGTAGCCTTTGCAGACTGGCTTCTTCTACTTAGTATAATAATATGCATTTAGGGTTACTCCATGTCTTTCTATGGCTTGATAGCTCATTCCTTTTTAAGCACTGAATAATACTCCATTGCCTGGATGTACCATAGTTGATTTATCCATTCACCTCCTGAAGGACATTGGGTTGCTTCCAATCTTTGGCAATTGTGAATAAAGCTGCTATAAATATCTGTGTATAGGCTTTTGTGTGGATGGAACTTTTGGTTAAATACCAAGGAGCACCATTGCTGGATCGCAGGTTAAGAGTATGTTTTAGTTTTGTTAGAAACTACCAAACTGTTTTGCAAAGTGGCTACACTGCATTGCACTCCCACCAGCAGTGAATGAGCGTTCCTGTTACTCCACACCCTCACCCGCATTCAGTGCCTCCACTGTTCTGGATTTCATGTTATGTGGAACATCTTTGCATATGCTTATTTTCCGTCTGTATATCTTCTTTGGTGAGGTGTCTGTTAAAGTCTTTAGCCCATTTTTTAATCAAGTTGTTGGGTTTTTTTTTCCTTTGTATTTATTTATTTATTTTTGGCTTTTTGCCCCTTTCCCCTTTTTTTCCTTTGAGTATTTTTTTTATTTTAGCGTATTATGGGGGTACAAGTTATTGTTGAATTTTAAGGTTCTTTTCAGACTTTGAAAAACAGTCCTTTATCAGATATGTCTTGCAAATATTTTATCCCAGTCTGTGACTTGTCTTCTCATTTCTTAGGCATTGTCTTTCACAGAGAAGAAGTTTTTAGTTTTAATAGAAAGCTAGCTTATCTATTATTTATTTCATGGACTATGCCTTTTGTATAGTATCTAAATATTTATCACCATACCTGGGATTATCTAGATTTTCTTCTATGTTATCTTCTAGGAGTTTTATGCTTTTGTGTTTTACATTTAGGCCTATGATCAATTTTGAATCAATTTTTGTGAAGGATATAAGGCCTGTGTCCAGATTCTTTTTTGTTTTTTTGGTTTTTGTTTTGTTTTGTTTTTTTGTTTTTGCATGTGGATGTCCAGTTGTTTCAGCATCATCTAATGAAAAGGCTACTAGATCAATGCTTTTTATAGTTTTGAGGTCATTCAAACATCTGAAGAATTGAACAGTGAGGTCACCTGAGCAGAAAGGACATGAAGGGCCCCTCAAGAAGGTGAGAGAGGTGAGCTGAGACCTCTTCTAGAGCCAGAGTTGAGACTGTCACACGGGGACTAGTTTTCCCAGCACCTTATGTGCCGCAGGTGGGTTTAGGGCAGCCAGGATCTCCACCAGCTTCCGGGTGACACACCAGCATCTAATAGAATCCCCAGTGGAGCCAAGTCTAATACAAATTTGGGGAGTTGCAACTTATCATGGAAGGGTAGACACTAGGAAGGAGAAAATGGCAATCTTCTGATGGGGGAGACAGGAGCTACAACCAGTTTCAACTTGAGTAATAAGAGAAGCATGGCCTTATTGTTTAGCTCAAGTAGAAGCAAGTCATATGAGTGAAATTATTATTAATTAATAATTATTGATAATATGACATTACTGCCAGTAGCTGCCAACATTTGTCAAATACCTTACCATGTGTAAAGCACTGGGCTCTGCACCATATACAGATTTTCACACTTACTCTACACAGTCAGGAAGTGGCAGCAGTGACTCATTTGACAGGCGAGGAAATGAGACCCAGAGAGGTTAATTAACTTATCTATGGTTACACAGCTGGCATAAAGTAGGGCTCAGGTTCAAACTTGACTTGTCTTGCTCCAGAGCCTGAGTTAATCTCTATTCATGATAGAAAATGAAGTTTCTCTACAAAAGTACTAGAGAAAAATCTAGGAAAAACTCTTCTGTACATTGTCTGGGCAAAGAATTAATGACTAAGACCTCAAAAGCACAGGCAACAAAACCAAAAGTAAACAAATAGGATTTAATTAAACTGCAAAGCTTCTGCACAGGAAAAGAAATAATCAACAGAGTGAACGGACAACCTGCAAAACGGGAGAAAATACTTGCAAACTATACATTTGACAGGGCACAAATCCAGAATTTACAAGGCACTCAAACAACTCAACAACAATAATAAGAACATTAACCCCATTAAAAAATAGGCTAAGAACATGAATAGAAATTTTTCAAAAAAAAACAAATAAATGGCCAATAAGCTGTTCAACACCACTAATTATCACAGAAATGCAAATTAAAACCATAATGAGATATCATCTTACACCAATCAGAATACCTAGTGTTAAAAAGACAAAAAAATAACAGATGTTGGGAAGGATGTGGTGGTGGGCATGTAAATTAATGCAATTTCTATGAAAAACAATATGGAGATTTCTCAAAGAACTAAAAATAGAACTACAATATAAGCCAGCAAATCTCACTTCTGGCTATCCACCCAAAGGAAAAGAAATCAATATGTAAAAAAGATACCTGCACTCATATGTTTATCACAGCACTCTTCACATGACAAAGATATAGAACCAACCTAAGTGTCCATCAAGGGATAATTAGATAAAGAATATACATATACACATTGGAATACTATTCAGCCATAAAAAAAAAGAATGAAATCATGTCTTTCACAGCAACATGGATGGAACTGGAGGCCATTGTCTTAAGTAAAACAACTCAGACACAGAAAGACAAGTATTGCATGTTCTCTCTTATAAGTGGGAGCTAAAAAGTATGTACACATGGAAGCAGAGTGTGGAAGGATGGACAATGGAGACTCATGGCGTGGGGAGCAGGAGGTGAGTGGACGATGGGAGGTTGCTTGGTGGGTGTAATGGGCTTTGCTTACTGATGGATGCACGAAGGCCCTGACTTCACCACGATACAATGTATCAGTGTAGCAAAACTGCACTTGTACCCCATGAATACAAATAAAAAATAAATGGGGATAAAAATAAAATGGAGTTTCTTCTTTTAATGGTAGTGTTCCAATTGACCTCTGACTGCTAAGTGTGCTCAGTGGCCCTGGCTTCTCCCCCTGCCTACGGAAATGCCATCATTCCTCTCTAGTCCAGTCAGGGTTACCCAGGGCTAGCGGCATATTACAGACTCTGCCTCAACACTCCTTCCCCAGATGATCTTCCGTTAGTGGCATATTAGTCAGCTCGGGCTGCCAAAACAAAAATCTCATAAATTGAATGGTTTACACAGCAAAAATTTGTTTTCTCGAAGTCTGACACTGGAAAGCCAAGACCCAGGTCTGGCAGGGTTGGGTGTCTAGTGACAGCTCCCTTCCTGGCTTGCAGAAGGCCACCTTCCCTTTGTGTCCTCACATGGCAAAAAGAGGGGGAGATCTTCCTCTCTATCCCTCTTCTTATAAATCCTATTAGATTAGGTCCCCACAGTCATGACCTCCTTTACCCTTAATTACGTCCCAAAGACCCTCTCTTCAGATACAGTCACGGTGTGGGTTAGGGCTTCAACCTATGAATTTGGGAGGGACACGATTCAGTCCATGGCAAGCAGTCATGTTATCATGTTCTTTAAGAGGATGAAATTTTCCATGAACATCTACCCTCGAGGATTTCCAAGACTCCAGAATTTAAAGATTAGATTTAGATCTAAGAAGAATCACAGAGGAAATCAAGCCCAAACTCTTCATTTTACAAATGAACACATGTGACTCAGAGATGTTGGGGGGTTTGCTTGGAGTCACACAGCTAGTTAGTGGCAGAGCCGTAACTATTAATAGAGCCAGGACTTCTGATTCCAACGGTGTGGTAGCATTTGTTACTAGGTCTTGAAGGAACGATGATGATGATGATGATGACTATGATGACTCAAGCTCCTTCTATGTGACAGGCATTGTATGATTCACTTTATGTAAATCACCTTATTTAATCTTCACCATAGTCCAGTGTAAGGGGTACTATTATCCACTGATACAGATGAGGAAACTGAGGCTCAGGGTACTCAGGCTCACACAGCTAGTTGGTGAGTGGAGCCTGGATCCGAAGTCTGTGCCCCTTTGGTCTCACTATGCTCTGTTTCCACTGAGCAAGTTGGCTCCCCAGTGAGGCCGGGGAGGTGGCTCTATGGCTACTAGCCAAGGTTTCAAGCCAAGTCAAGGTCACAGATACTCAGGATCAGCCTTGAGGACCAAGGGGCTGCTAGAAGTGACAGAATAAAGAAAGGAAAGGAAGGAGAGAAATAGGCAACAAACCTTAATACTTCCCAGCATTGTCCTACTCTAAGGAGTTCCAGTTCCACCTGTCTGTTTTACCTAAGGAGCCAGGACTTTTTTTTTTCCTTTGCCTTCAAGCTCTACATCTTTTTATCAGTAAACCAGCCTTGCAGACAAGTACCAACTCTGCCAGCCCACCCTCCCCTCAGGCTGCAAAGGAAATGAACTTGGCTTCTGCAGTCCTCAACTCACACGCAGCCCCAGGGACTGGGGCAGGCTGGACGTCGGGCTGTTAGGCTATCGTCTGGAGCCTTGAGAAGGGAAAGAGGAAGACTGCTTGCAGGAGAAAGGTGAACAGGCTGGCCGCGGCCCAACAACGACAGAGGCGCCTTGCTCAAGCCGCCAGGCCCTGCTTCCCTGGCCCAGGAACAATAATGAGGCGCTGTCAGGAAGTGACACTGAAACGCCGTCCTCCTTATACCTTGTTCAGCCTCTGGCAAAAGGAGGTTCCCGGAGGGAATATTTTTAGTTTGACAAATGAAAGCCTGGGACCGAGGACAGGAGGGATTAAGGGAGCTCTTCTCTGACACTCCTGGAGACGGGGAGATGATGAGTCAGATACAGAGGGCTTAGGCACGCCTTCTCACGACATTCCTCCAGCGTGAGCACAAGCCGGCCGCTGGAATTCCTCCTGCGAGCCCGCCCGCCCGCCCGCCGGCGCTGGGGACGGAGGGGCCGGCCAGGGGAGCAGCTCTTCTCCTCTGTCTTCCCCTTGGCACATTGTTGGACAGCAGCTTTGGGAGATCAAAGCCGCCGCCTGCGTTGCTTTTCCGGAATTGGGACTCAGGAGACCTGGGTTCGAGTCCAGACTTCACCACTTGCCAGCTGTAATGCTGGCTGTCCTCATTTCTCCCTTTATGCCTCAGTTTCCTCAGATGTAAATTGGGAGTATTGTAACACGTAGGAATGATTATTAGGAGGCTGTGCCTTTTTGAAAACAACATTGAGAATGCCGTGCTGTAAAGACACTGTTTTTCTATATTGCTCCCAGCAGCCCATGCACAGATGTACTCAAAAATCTCACATTGTAATGATAATAACCAGCATTTGTTTTTAAGAGTTGATTTTTTTTTATTTCAGCATATTACGGGGGTACAAATGTTTATGTTACGTATATTGCCTTTGCCCCACCCGAGTAAGAGCTTCAAGCATGTCCATCCCCCAGGCGGTGCACACTGCACCTGTCAGGTGTGAATACACTCCTCCCTTCCTCTCCCTCCCATCTGCCCGACACCCGATGAATGCCATTACTATATGTGCATTTCAGTAATAACCAGCATGTATCGAGTGCTTCCTATAAACCAGCCTTGTGCCAACTGCTCTCTCATTCAATCCTCTCACCAGTTCTGTGAGGTGGAGCTGGTCGTCCCCACCTTGCAGACAAGGAAACTGAGGCAAAGAGAAGTGGTGTGGTTGCCCAAGGTCACAGAGCTAGCAAATGGCAGGTTGACATTAGACACCGGCTCTCCCTGACTCCGCAGCCCATATTTCGAATCCCTGTGCTGGGAACCCTCTGGCAGGGCCCGCACCCAGCAGGGGAACATCTCTTCTCAGAAGCCACGCGAGACGGTAAGAACCAGCCAGTGCACCGGGCCAGGCACGGATCGGGAGCCAGAGAGAGGAGAAGGGCCAGAACAGATATGGGAACCGGAGCCCGGAGCCGGGGCTCAGACACAGAGCAGCAGGTAGAAGGAGCAGCAGGGAAAGCTGCCCGGGGCTGGAGCCGGGGACCTTGGCGGCCGTCCACACTTGGCTCCAATGCGCTCATGGCAACGCGGTGGGTGCACGGGTGGGAGGGTGAGTGCGCTGAAAAGTCAGAACTGCTCACTTGGTTGGAAGAGAGAGGGAGACAGCTAATGGTCTGTAAATAGGCTTATTTCTCACTTTCTAAACAGCCGGGTTGGGTGGGTGCTCCCAGGGACTCAGCGCCAAGTCACGGGGTGAATTCTACCCGAAATATGCAAAGGCATGATGAGCAACCCGCCCTGCAGGCCACACATGGCCCCCCTAGTGTCATTGGGTCTGCAGTGTGATTTCAGGATGAATATTAAGAGGCCATCCATGTGTGCTGCCTCTCAAAAATGTGCCCATAGAGACACTTTTGTTGCTGAAATTTACTGTAATTTTACTCATTAGCATCCTTCTCTTAGGTGAGTGGTCTGAGTTCTGAGAATTCACTTTTGATCCCCTCCTAGGACTTGATAGAGTTATTTTGTGTTAAACAGAAAACAAAAGCTGGCCCACGAGGTCAGTCATTTTCTTCTTTAATTTTCCCATCGGAAGGAAGGAAGGAGAGAGTGAGTAAGAGAGGAAGGAGCGAGGGAGGAAGGAAGGGAAGAGGGAGGAGGGAGGGAACATCCTCAGATTGTCACACACAGCTCTAAGCTAAGGCCCGGGAGACCTGTCACAGCTCCACTCTCTCCTGCTCTGGGGGCTCCCACCTCCGGCGTCACTGCTGGGGCCCAGAGTCTCACTAGTGTCCCCACCGTCACTCAGCATCTCCCTGGAAGATCCATGAAGAATCTGCTCTCAGACCTGCATCGAGGGAGGGGAGCAAAGGGCCTGCTTTTAGCCCATCATGTTTTCATTTTTGACTTGGCCACTAAAAATGTTGAGAGCTGATTTTGCTTCTTTCCTTTGATAATTGTGCAAGACTCCACAACACCGTGGGTTTCCCTGCCAACAAGACATGGGCCCTCAGGCAAGTCACTTGAACTCTGAGAGCCCCACCTACAAAAAGGGGTTAATTACCACCTACCTCATAGGACAGTTGTAGAAGTGAAATTAGATAGAGGCAGACAGACAGACAGACGGATGGATCACATGTGCCTGGCATATGGTAGGTACCCAATGATTGGCAGCTAGTGTGATCATTAGTCTCAGTGGCACCCTGACATTATGTGTACTAAATGTCCTTTGATTTCATTTTACTCAACTACCTTTCTTTTTCTATTGCCCCAGAATCGCTATCTTTTTACTTTTCATCTTATGGTAGTATGCGTTTGAGGGTTCTTTGGTTGTTTTTGTTTTTGTTTTTTGGTGGGAGAGAGTTGTAATCCACCTCAATATTGTGGAGTAGGGCAGGTCAAAAAAAAAAAAAAAAAAAAAACCCAAACAGGTGTAATACTGAAGTGAGGACCCTAATTTGTTCTTCCCCAGACTCCACAGCCAAGTTGAAGCTACTTTTGTTTGTTTGTTTGGTTTGTTTTGTTTAGTTAAGCTTCTTCTATTGCAGGATCAGAAAATCTCTTAATATTAGGAATGTGGGGCATGGTGGGGGGGGTGCCCCCAGGACAGCTGTAGAGAAAGAGAAATCTTGTTTGGGATGCAAGAATGAGAACAGGATGTGGGGAATCCTTGCAAATCCAGGCACTTCCCGGAGCTGACAGCTCGTCTTCCTTTTGCTAGGCGCTGACCAGTTTCTCCCGTGGGCACGCGGACTGGCAGGGCCCAACCTTCCCCGCACGTGCCGCTGCCCTGCTCCCAGCTGGCCTGCCCTCCTGTGGTCTGCGCGCCTCTTCTGCCCATGGCTTCAGCCGCCTTCGGTTTCTGCTGCCTCGTGCTTGGATTCCAGAAGGCCCAGAGGCATCGGCACCCTCTCTATGTCGCACGCCTTCAGCTTCGCCTAATCATGTGGGGTGGACGGGCCGGGATCTGACCGCCCCTTGAGCAGGACTATGAGCGATATGGCTTTCCCCTAAAAGGCAGGCCTCGTGGTTGACATGTGAGGGCATCCTGGCACTTCCAAGTAGTCCCCCTGTGGTCTGAGCCTGCACTCAGGCTTTGCTCAGAGGCTCTAGACCTGGAACGACTGGAACCCTGCCCACCCTAACCAGCTGCTCTCTTTTAAGCAAGGATTTGCTCAGACTCTCAGATTCCTCATCTGTAAATGGTGACCCCATACTATAACCCCCATAGGGTGGTGACACGGAATAACTAAGATACACAGAACAGAGCCTGAAACATAGCAAATACTCAGCACCTGCAAGTTTTCCCAACTGCTATTATTGCAACTTAGAGCTGAGTAGGATTGGCTCCTACCCCATTTGAGAAAGTTTCTTAACTTGTTAAGCCTCAATTTCCCCATCTGTACCAATGGGACACCTACCTCACAGGGCTGGCGCAAAGGGTTAATGCATGTAGCAATCTCAAGCAGTAGTTGCTAGACACTAGATAATAACAAATGCTTGTTCCACTCTCCCTCATTCTTTCTGTTTCTTATGTGATTTCCTTAAAAGCCAGGCTCCTCCCCACGAGATACCCCTAGAAGCATCCTAGTACAGAGCTCAACCTTTGGGTTCTTGGAACCAATCACCGGCTAAAATCTCATCCCCAAGAAGCCATAAGAGGGTAAAACAGGAATCTTGGAGATGAGCTGATCTCATCATTTGCAGATGGGGGAAACTGCGGCCAAAGACAAGAGGCAACAGACCCAAATGAGAGAGGGGCCAACCCAGAAGTAAGACCCCGCCTCCCCTGACTCCCCGTCTGATGCTTATGTGACACTCTCTAGTCACGAGACACACCATGCACACGCCTGTGCTCCCCGACCCAGCCCTGTGAACACTTAAAGGCAAGGGCCTTGAGGCAAACTGAAAGTGGAAACAAAAACTGCCCAGGACAGGGGACGGTGGCAGCAAGCAGGCCCTCTGCACAGCCCCCTCACACCCTGAGCCCCGGCTCAGCCATAACAACAGTGACTTGGGAGTTACTGGGGACCGGAGCCTCCGACCATGACGTCATGCGAATGGCGGGCGTCTGCAGGCCTTGGAAGTGAAAGGGGATTAGGCCAGGGTTCTGGGGCTGGGCCGTCCGGCCCTAGGGGCCCCAAAAGCAGACCACCTGCCCTGTCTGAGGCATGCTCGCCGCCAGAGCACCCACATGAGAAATGAATTTGAAAATTTGACATTATTAAAAACAATCAGCTCCGATTTCAAAGGCTGACAAGCCTGCCCCTGTGCCCCTACCCGTCCTGGGCCAGCCCACCCCACCAGGACAACTAGCCCATGACATCAGAGCCTGCCCTGGGGAGAGAGTCTGGTGAATTAGCACTATCTGCAGAGGAGGAGGATGGAGTTACAACCTCATCCATCGGGGAGAACTCAGGAATCCTTCCTGGCTTAGCTAATGCTCCTGACTGCTTGTCACAGAGCACATGCCAGGGACTGCTGGCTCTTGACGGCAGACCTCGTGCTTCCTGCTCTCCTACAGAGTGGGACCCGAGCCCCAGAGAGGAGGCTGACGGCCCCCACGGGGAAGACACCAGCCCTCTCAACCTCACCTCCCAAAATAGCTCATAACTCGTTCTCCCTCCAGTTTAGGGGTCCCCAACTTGGGCTGACCTTGGGATGCTGCCCAGGCCCAGAACCTGGACACCGGGTCTCTATGAAGCCCCCTGGGAGACAGGAGTGACCAGCCAGGACGGAGAGCCCAGCCGCAGTGACTCCGTCCTCCACACCCCAGCCTGACGGGCTCTCACCAAAGCACACATCTGCTGCCACCTTCAACAGGAGGGACCCCAACTCCTTCTTTTGGGGTCCAAGCTCCTTGACCGAGTACTGCTGCTCTCGCCCCATCTTCCTTCACTCCACCTTTGCGCTCTACTCATCGCATGATCCTCATTTTCTAAACAAACCACCTCTTCGACCTCCTGGCTCACACTTGTTCCCTCTGCCTGGAATGCCCTGCCTGGCTCCCATCCATACCTGGGAAAGTTTTCCTTAACTTCCAAAGGCCAACATCAATGTTCCCTTGCTCGGACGACCTCCCCTGTGGCCCTCGTGGTATTCACTGCTTCCTGCTGATGGTCGCAGCCAGCGCTTCAGTAGCGCTTGCCGTGGGGTGGGGGCTGTACGTCCTGACAGTTATTATCATCCACACTTTACAGAGGAGAAAACAGAGGCAGGGAGACGTGCAGTAACTTGCCCAGGATCACCTGGCTAGCGAGTGCTCAGGGACGGACTGACCCAGGCTGTCTGGGCCGGAATCCCCGGTGCTAGAGATCACCACGTGGTGCTTTCTTCTCTTTCTTTTCTTTTCTTCTCTTTCTCTAGTACAGGCCTGTCTCGCCCAATAAACACCGAGCTCCTCGAGTGCAGGAACTGTATCTTATCAGTGTTATAATAGGATAATATTGTGATTGCTACTAGTAGATTACTACATCAATAGAAATATTAATAATGACAATCACCGTAATGTATGGAGTATTCTCTCTATGGCTTCAACTGCTCCTTTATCTTCTCCGCAACTCCACAACAACGTTAGGATGTGTATCATCTTCACTTTATAGATAGATCATCAGATTTATCCATAAGGTTCTATGAAGTTAAACCCGGGGTCACCCCGCCTCTGCCCTTTGTCTCCCCAGCACTTAGCATAGCCAGGACACAAAGTCAAGACGCAATGATCCGTTGGATTAAACTGAATGTCTCCTTCCTGGGCCTCTGCATTTGAGTTCTAAGATCACAGCACACTAATAGAAGATTAGGACTTACAGGTAACGAACCCCTATTCCCTCCCTTCCGTGTCCCGGGAATGTTGTCGCGGGCTGCATAGGCCTCAATTTGCTTATGCCCCAAACCCCACGAGGCAGAGCCAGTTGTGTGCCCTGTTTTTTAGACTTGGAGAGGTTGTGTGACAGAGCTGGGTGGGGACAGGGCCAGGGAAGGAGCCCTGCTTCTGGGGGCCGTGCCCCGCCCCAGCCGTCCCCTGCACCTCACCTGGGCATGGACACCCAGATGCAGAGGAGTGGGGGCGGGGAGTGAGGAGGGCGTGGCCATGAGCCACAGGGTGACATGCCATTTTCTCACGTTTCAGCAGCCACCTTGGTCCCTGTAGGAGCAGCTCAACGTGACGAAACGGAGGGTCCAATCGCTCCCAGTGACATCTTCTTTCTGCTCCCCTGCGGCAGCCCCTGTGCATTCCCCCTGACGTCACCCAGCTGTGCTCCCTCGTCTCCCTGAAGGAGGCTCTGTCACCGTCAGGAGGCGGAGGGGACGAGGGATGGCACGGAGACAGGCCGGCTCCGGCGCCTGGAGGAATGCGCTCTGGCCGGCCCGCGGCCGAGTTTGGGGAGGGCCCCCAAGCAGGGTCACTTCCTGATGATCAGAAGGTGGACGCCAGGCCTGAAATGCCCAGGCTAGAGATGAAAAATAATCCAACTGAATAAATAAATCACCAAAGAGAGCAGCAACCACCGTCTGCCAAGAAATTTAATCCTAAATGTGGAGAGACTTGGTCAGGGGTGGGGGTAGGAGGACAGGGAGGACCGAGGTTCTGAAAAGATTTAATTGGTGATAGGGCCCTAAGAATATGTAAATAGTCTCTTGGTTTCTGTCCTAAAAGGAGAAACAGATGCCAAGGACTCCAAGCTGAGTTTTCATATGAAAATCACTAAGACCCTGAGAATGCCATTTAAAATGTATATAATTCGATTGTTATCTCCTCTGGGGGAGGGCTCCTTGCTCGAGGTTTCCTTTTACATCAGCTGCCCCCCCCATTGTAAGATCCAAGGCTCTATTTTCCGCCTCCCCCTCCTGCAGAGCCCTCCAGTCAGCTCAAGATAGGGAGGGGACGCAGAGTTCAGTGTGGCCCTCTGCTCTCTGAGGCTCTCAAAAGCCTGTGGCTAAACCTTTAACTCAAAGATGATCTAAATAAACTTAATTTCCAAGTCCAGCCTCTGCTGACAAACGTCCAGCCACAAGGAATCGGTTCCCTGTTTCCCCCTAGGCAGCCAATACTGATTCTTAGAAAGTTCCCCCATATGTTGAATCAAATTGGTCTCCAGGAAGCTTCTCACTTCTGCTCTTTGGCACTACACAAAACACAATGGGTCTTTCTTCCCCATAGCAAACCCTTCTAAAAGCCCTCTGGGGTTTCAGAAAGTTTGGACCCTTAAAAAAAGAAGGAATCTTAATGGAAGGAGTTTGGGGCCAAGGAGAAGTCAGGACACCTGTATTCTGGGGCCAGTTTTACTTCCTGACTTTCAAGGGGCCTCAGTTTCTTCATCTGTAAAATGGGAAGACTGATCCCTACCCTCTACCAATCAATAGGGTGAGGATAAGATGAGAAAAGGGAGATTATCTATTTTGAAGGTAAAACAATCCTACAAAAGTGAGTTGAAACACCACCTGAAGCCATAGAAGTGAAGGGATTGGGAAGATTTTCCTCCTCTACAAATCGAGGAGGTTGAACCTGTGACCTCCAAGGCTCCTCCAACTCTGGTGGGCAAGAAGCCACGTGTGGATGGGAGCAGAACAGACCCGCGCAAATCAACAAGCACCGGCCCATTTGTCTCTGACCAGGGCGGCTCTCTGTGGGTGGATATTATTTCCAGAAGTGCAGAGGAAGGGGGGTAGAAGGGCAGGAGGAAGTGGGGAAGGGGGTCTTCTCATTTATTTAACCATTCAGCGAACATACAGCAAGCGCCCACTGCATGCAGCACATTGGACAAAGCTCTGTGCGGGAGCATTTCCCTAACGGTGGTAGGTTCGCCGATGGGCCTCACAAGATGATTTTGCATGAGGTGTGGTAGGCTAGAGAAAGCCGCCCAAAGATGTCCACTTCCTGAGGCCCAGAACCTATGAATAAGTTACCTTGCACAGCAAAAGGTGACATTGTGGATGTGATTCAAGGTCATGATCAGTTATCTTGGAGCACCCAGGTGGGCTCAATGTCATCGCAGGGCCCTGATATGAAGGGAGGCAAGGGGGTTGGAGTCGGAGGAGGCCACGTGGTGATGGAAGCAGAGGTCAGAGTGATGCAAGGGCATGCGCGAAGGAGCGTGGGCAGCCTCCAGAAGCCGGAAAGGGGCAGGGGAACACGTGCTCCTCTAGAGCCTCCAAAACGAACACAGCCCTGCCAACTCATTTTGGACTTCTGACCTCCAGAACTGCAAGAGAATAAATCTGTGCTGTTTTATGCCACTAAATTGGTGGTGATTTGTTACAGCAGCAATAGAGAACTTTCTATGTCAATTGTTACACAATTGAGTTTTTTTTTTTTTATTAGTGTTTTGTTTGTTTGTTCATTTATATGTCTAGACACAAGGTCCTGCTTGGTCACCCAGGCTGGGGTGAAGTGGCACAGTCGTAGCTCATGGCAGCTTCAAACTCCTGGGCTCAAGCCATCCTCTAGCCTCATCCTTCCAAGTAGCTGGGACTATATGCAAGAGCTACCATGCCCAGCTAATTTTTTTTTATTTATTTATTTTTGTAGAGATGGGATCTCACTGTATTGCCCAGGCAGGTCTCAAACTCCTGGCCTCAAGCCATCTTTCTGCCTCGGTCTCCCAAAGTACTGAGATTACAGGTGTGAGCTACCGGGCTCAGCCAATTGCACAATTATTTTAATCTCTATTAGAACACATGGACCCTGTAAGATACATGCATATGCACACACAGAACTAGCACATCAACCCAAATTCAATCCCACCTAAAGGCCTTTGCACATGCTATTCCCTCTGCCAGGAATGTTCTTCCCATAGCTCTTCACATAGCTCACTCCTTCTCATCTCTGTTATCTCTGCTCAAGCTTCACTTCCTTGGAGACTCTTTTCCTGGCCACCTTATCTAAGATAATTGCCATGAACCCCACCACCAGTCCCGGGATGCCCCAGTGTTTTTCAGACTGCAGGCTGCAAGGCATTAATAGATTATAAGATCAGTCTTCAGTGGCTCATAACCGGAATACTTATAAACAAAACAGAAAAGAAGAAAAAACATCAGAATACATTACATGCAGTAAAGGTTTAGTATTGTTTCTTAACATTTTCATTTCTCCTTTATGTATCTTTATGTGTATACTGGGCTGCAATGTAAAATCATTTTCTTACTATAGATCAAAATTTTTGATCTAATACATTACCCTGCCAAATTTTTTTTCTTTCTTCCCCCCCCACCACACCCCTGAATTTTCTTCAGAGCCACTAACATTATCTGAAACTCTCTTACATAAGTATTTATCCTCCATCTCCTCCAAGAGGATGCAATCTCCTGGGGTTTTTTCTCTGTTGTATCCCCAGCATCTAGAACAGTGCCTGTCACCCCATAGGCATTCGATCAAGATTTGTTGAAGGAATAAATGAATTCATTAATGAGCCCATGGTTCCATGAATATTATTGTTTAGGCCAGGTATAACATTTTTTTTAAGTAAGTTAATTTAAAGGAGCATATTAAGTAAATTATAATACAATCGGTACCCAGTGAAGCAAAAATCAGGAAGACGATTCTTAAATACTAAATTTGGGGGCTTAAATATTCTCTGCTCTTGAGGAGCCTGCAAGCTAGCTGGGGAGACGAGCTGCAGACGGGGCAAAGATCAGGTGAATCCTGTCCCGGAATGCTGGAGATCACGGCCGCTTCCTTTGGTTTCACCAATAAGGATGCTGCAGCCCAGCGTGCAGGAGTGACTTCTCCAGGCCACAGAGAGGCCAGCTGCAGAAGCAACAGGAGAACCCCACGTCCTGCCTCCCAAGGCCGAGCTCTGTCTCCTTTCAGCCTGCATGATGGCTCCTGCATGCTGAGCTCCCAGTCGGTTTCCTTCCAGTACAAACACACTCAGGCCCCTGAGTCCAAAAATCCAGGACAGGAAAGTTCATCCTGAACTCTAGCCCCACCCTGCCCACCCCTGCTCCCACCCACGGCCTTTCTCTTCCATAATTACTGTCCAGGAACCTAGAGGCTGCGCCATGCAGTGGAAAGACACCCAGCTCAAGAATCAGACAGAACTCGCTTCCCGCAGGCCTGGTCTGGTACCGACTAACCAGGAGACCTGGACAGTTCCTTAACCTCCCTGCGCCTCACTTTCCTCCTCTGTAAAGTGGTGCTAATAAATAACTCTGTGAAGTGCCCCCAAAAAAGCGGGTTCTCAGGAAATGTTGGTTCTCCTTTCCTCTCCGTCGAGGGATTTATGCATTATTATTGTGACTTAATCTTTAACCAATGCCCACAAAGGGTGGTCACCGTTAGTATGCCATCAGTGACAAGCCTGCCAGGGGCCCCATCTTCGAGTGTCAGTTCCAGGTGGTCCAGAACAGGTGTCCCTGCCAGAGGGTTTTGTCCTCCAAGGTGGAGGTACTCATTCCAGGGTAAAGAGATGCTACAGCAACTCTCCAAGTGTCCAAGCATGAATGAAGGGTTTAGGAAGGGCGAGAGGCCCCCTTCCAGCACTGAGGGTCCCTTTTCCTTACCCCTTTCCCACTAAGGTGCAGTGTGGCCAGAGCCACACGGTGACTTTTGTGGGCTCCTTCCTTCATAAAACAAATATGCAAAAGCATATTTCACAAGTGCATTGGTAGAGAGACAAAAACTAATATTATAAAACAAAACTTGTTCTTCGACCTAAAAGTACATTTTTTTTTCTTTTCTGATTTGAAAAGAAATTAAAATACATCCACAGGCCCCTAAAAGTATTATCACGTGCCCTCGGCACTGTGTCCGTGGTGCCCGAAGGCTACGTCGGCCCTGACCCGGCCTCCCTCTGCTCTCAGGGCACAGGCCACCTCGGTGTCAGGTAACTTGGACTTAGTAGAAAGTTCTTCACAGTGAGCAAAAAGCCGTGTGCCTTGAGTTTTCACTCTCCTCGGCCCCAACCTTAACAAGGGAGAACTGGGCAGCTCCTGTGCCCTGTAGGAGGGTGGCTGCCTACAGTGGTGGAATGGTGACCCCCCCAAAAAGATATGTCCGTGTCCCAGAAGGTCTGAATTTTACCATATTTGGAAAAAAGTGTCTCTGAGGATGTAATTAAGTTAAGGATCCCCGAAATCATCCTAGATTATCCAGGTCGACCCTAAATCCAATGACAAGTATCCTTGTAAGATGCACACAGAGGAGACACACGTGGAGAAGATGAGACCACGTGAGGACGGAAGCGGAGATGGCAATTGTGCAGCCTCGAGCCACGAACTCCTAGAGCCCATAGAAGTGAGGGACAAGGAAAAACCAGAGACAAGGAAGAACTGCCCCTCCTCCCAGAGCCATCGGGAGGAGTGTGGCCTTGCTGACACCTTGATTTCAGACTTCTGGCCTCCTGACCTATGGGCCACTCAGATTATGGTCGTTTGTCACAGCAGCCCTAGGAAATGAAGCCACTGTCCATTCTGTGGTGCTGCTGCCCACACCCCCACCCCGAGCTCCCGCCTCTGGGAGTTGTGAAAAGAACAAACGCTTCCAAGTCCAGGTTCTGATTCTGACTTCGCCAGTTCGTATCTGAGCAAACTGGCCAAGTTACTCAGCCTCTCTGTGCTCTGTTAGCTCATCTGTAAAATGGACAGAGATACCTACCTTGCAGGTTGGTATGAGGATTAGAAATAATAGCTAGGAAATGCCTAGCTCGAGCTTCACAACACAGGGACTAATCAATCAATTCCTGCTGGGCTCCAGGAAGTGTGCCCAGCGCGGGGCTCTCCCTCGCTCGGATTCCCAAGCAGCCTGGCCCTGGCACTCGGGGAGAGGATGGGATGCCTGGAGTTTCGAGAATGAGAAGCCAACTCTAAAGGGAGTGAATTCCAGGAGCATTCCCAAGTAAGAGGCCGTGTTTGTCTTGGCCTAGAGCAACCAGGGGCCACTTGGAAGGAACCTGGGGTCCACTTTTCTCTAGAAAACCAAAAAAAATTTGATTTTTCCCAGACATTTTCTATCTGATTATTTAGGGGAAGGACTATGGGAAATTGGTGAAGGAGGAGGAGCATCTTCATGAACGGGAGTGAGTCCCGGCAGAAGGTTCAGACCAGCACGGAGGCCACGGATGGGGAGATGACCCGAGCAAGTGTCCTGTCCTGAGGAGCAGGGGCCGTGCAAAGGGCCAGGGGCCATGGGGGCTGCAGGCAGTTAGGGAGAGGAGGTGGGAATTACAAGTTTGGGCAAACAGACAAGGAAGGGTAGGAATCGAGGCACCCCAAGAGATGGGAAAGGTGTCAGATGCAAAACAGGTAGTCAAAAGTCCCAGATCCCAAAGGCCTCCCTAGGAGCACCTGAAACACTCAGCTCAAGTGTGATCCCTGCCAGGCCTGCCCCCCTGGGGACTCCTGTGGGTCCGAGGCAGGGGGCTGCAGGGGTAGGAGGCAGAGCCAGGCACCTACAAGTGCAGACCTGGCCCATCCGTCAACTCTGGAGCCCACGCTCTGAACCATGGAGCTGTGTGTCACCCTCGACTATTAAATGAAGACAATAACGTCTCCTTCATGGGCTGTTTTGAGGATGTGAAACAACCCTCCGTCCCAGACCACACACCGAAGCTTTCATCGTGGCCAAGGTGACTGTGCCGGCCCGGATTCCCACCTGTCTCCCAGGACTTGGTGGCTGGTCAACGACTTTGTTAATGCAGTATTATTAATAATATTCTCATTCTCATAAATAGGACATACCTCTCCTGTATTCCTCTTGTCCTACACAGGACAAAACAAAATTACTGAATTTTTTATTTCCATGTATGCAATTACAACTGTCAGTCTAGGCCAGCATGAATCTCCTTGAAAAATGAAGAAAATAAAAAAGAAAGCTTATTTGTAAGTCCAGAAACAAGAAGATGTAAGTGATATTTTCTGGGGAGTGGAGGGGGGGGCACATGAATTACCCCGTAACTCTTAAGTAAACATGCAGTTTACCAAGAGGATCCCTGAGATGGGAAAAGGCCAATGAATAACATCACGTCCCAAGACAAGAGATGGCACCGTGCTCTATGGTGGCACAGAGATGACAACGTCCACCAGAGAACCCCCAGAAGACCACCCTGGTTCCTGAAATCCTGGCGCAGGGTCCTGACACTGTACAGGCATTTCCCAGACAGTCCATCTGCAGCTACGTGCCGTCGAGGCTGGAAGGCAGTTGTGCAGCTCACAGATCACACCCCACTTTCTTTGTACCCCAAGAACCTGAAGATTTGTAATCAAAGAGACCTGGCTTCAAATCCTGGCTCTTCAACTTATAGCTGAGAACTTCAATTACTTAAATTCTCTGAGCCTCCATGGAATGGAGATGACAACTTCCTTGGGCAGTTTAGGGGCGCAAATGAGGTGACTTATGAAAACAGTCTAGACAGATGACAGGACTCAAGGACTGGTAGTTCTTTTTACATAGGGGCAAGATTTTTCCTCTGGGCAATTCTAGCGTTCCCCAAAAGGCCAAGACTGTGAGGCTATATGTTGGGCAAACAGCACCACCTGGTGGTCAGCATGAGATCTGGCAAATCTCGCCCGTGGCTTTGGACTTTCTCAGCCTGGCAGGGAAGTTCATGTCTCAGAAAGAAGACTGCCCCCAAAAAAGAATCTGGTTGGAAGAGGCCCCACAGCCAGGAGTGGAGCATAACCAGAACTATTTATAATTAGTCCCTGAGGGAAGAAAAACTAGTAGTGGCCAAGAAGGCGGACGCTGGTCTCAGCCCACCTTAGGCAAGACATTGCACTTCTCCTGAGCTTCTGTATCTTTATCTGTATAATGAAAACAATGGCACCTGATTGTAGGTATCAGAAATGCATAAATATAAATGAAATGAAAATATGAATAAATGTCCAGTGACAGGCCTCTAGTAGACACTCAAGGTAATATTTTTATATTTAGGAAGCAATGACATGTGTCTGATCCCCAAAAGCATTACCTGATCTTTAGACATACCTGGGATATGTCTTGTGTGCCCTGGGAAAGTTTCCAAGAGGAAACGCCCAGCTGGCTCCCTGCTCTCCAGGTAAGCTTCCCCTCCCCACCTCCAAGGTCAGACCAGCTTGGACGCACCCATCAAAGATGAGGTTCTTGGAGACTAGCCAAGGAAGGAGATCATTCCTTCATTCATTCATTCATTTAACAAAAGTGCTGAGCATTCGAGACACAAAGCAGTTTAGACATGGCTCCTGGCCCCAGGGAGCTTGTATTCTAACTGGGGAGCCAGAAAAATAAAGGAACACTTCAGTGCCAACAGGCCAGGCACTCTGATAGAGATGAGTAGTGTTTAGGAAGGTGGCACACAGGAGGAAGTAACCCTCTCCACCTGGGCGAGTCGGATGGATTCACAGCTCAACAAACACATGGAAGAACCTACCCGGTGCCGAACACGGTGTGAGAACCTGGAGATACAAGGGTGTGTAACCCCAATCCTCGGCCCAAAGTGGTGTGGCCAACTGGGGTATGGGAAAGACGCCGAGGGAAGGTGACACTGGGACTGCAGGAGGGGTTGGTTAGGGGAGACTGAGGCAAAGGGAGCAGCCTGAGCAAGGAATGGCTCGGAGGTAGGGACAGAGCAATGTCTGCCAAGTGGCATCTCCACACCCACCCACTGCATCTTCTGAGCTGCTTCCTCTGCTCTGGGCCTGAAGAAATGCAGTATTTTTTTTTTATCCAATGCCATTTTTTAAATTTGCTTATCCTCCATTCAGTCCCTTTTCCCAAGGGTCCCAGAGAGGCAAGCACTGTTTCTATCACATCACCCAGAACACACCCAGGCAAACCACCCCCCTTATTCATGCTGCCTTGGCACCGGTGTGACCCTCATCCCTGGCCGCCCCAGTTGTGACTCCTTCTCACCCATGGGCTGGCCCACCTTCCCCAGGTCCTGCAGCCATCAGCCCCCCTCAACCCCCAAACTACCTGAGGCTCCAGTGTCCCTCTGCCCCGCCAACTGGAGGAGATTGGGATGGGGGCAAGCCATAGGGGTTCCATGGTGAAGGAGGTACCCGCAGGTTCTGAGCGCCCCTCCTGCTCGGTCCCAGGAGAAGACAGTGGAAACTACCACCCAGGCAGCTCCATTTCCTGAGAGCCTACTGTGCTCGTTCGCTCTTCAGCTGCAGCAGAGAAACGCAGTTAGGAACCTGGGACCCGGAGCCCACATCCAAGTTCTGCCACCTCCCAGCTGGGCGGGTTTGGATGAGTCACTTAAACCCTCAGACCCTCCATTTCTTTATCTATGATGTGGAGAATACGGCTGTTGTGAGGATGACATAAAATAATACAACCAAGGACCTAGAAGACGGCCTGGCCCACAGCAAGAGCTCGGTAACTATCAGCTGTGCTACAGCAATCAGCCATTTCTTGAGCATCCGCTGTGTGCCGGGACCGCAGCTGCAGCTGTGAACCAAAGAGACCCCGTCCCTGTGGCACGGGGCTTACGTGCCACTGCAGGGACAAACTGAAAGCAAGCAAGGACACAGATAATCGTCTAGTCACCCCATGGTGAGCGCTGTGAAGAAAATGGATAGCATGAATGGAGAGGATAAAGGAAATCAGAGGAGGCGACGGAATTAGCTGAGGGGCAGTGACATCTAAGCTGAGACTGGAAGGATGTGCAGGATGAGGTGATGAGCTTGGGAACAGGTGCCAAGGCCCTGCGGTGGCCAAGAGCACTGAGCCATCAGGAACTGGAAGGAGAGGGACGGCGTGGCTGCCTTGTGGGGCACAAGAGAGGGCCCAGAGCGAGGGCGGGAGCAGCAGGCAGGTGCCAGCTCCCCTGGGGCCCTGTGAGCCACACGTGGAGCCAAGCGTTTCACTCTCAGTGGCAGGAAGTTAGTGACGTATTTTGGGGACAGGATACACTGTTCAGACATGGCTTAATTTACATTTTCAGAAGAACACTCTGCTGACAGCCGTAAAAGTAGAACTGAAGACATCAGAAAGGAAATGATTACAGAAAGGAAGGTAGCTGGGGCTCGTGCAGGGGCGTTGGGGACATCCAGATGGACTGGATGTGGGAGAGTAGGGAGGGGGAGGACAGAGATGACATCTCACTTGGGGAAAGACTGAAGGAGGAGCAGGTGTCAAGCAAGACCAAGAGTCGGGGCTGGGCACAGTGGCTCACGCCTGTAATCCTAGCACTTTGGGAGGCCAAAGTGGGAGGATCGCTTGAGGCCAGGAGTTCGAGACCACCCTGAGCAAGCGTGAGACCCCATCTCTACATCAAATATAAAAATTAACTGGGCTTGGGGGGCACACACCTGTAGTTCCCCAGCTACTTGGGAGGCTGAGGCAGGAGGATCACTCAAGCCCAGGAATCTGCGGTTACAGTGAGCTATGATGATGCCACTGCACTCTAGCCCAGATACAGAATGAGATCTTATTTAAAAATATATATATATGCACACATACATATGGATAGACAAATAGATAGATAGATAGATAGATAGATAGATAGATAGATAGATAGATTTAAAAAAAAGAAAGAAAGTATAAATCTACTAGGCTCCTGGAAGTTCTCAGGTCTCTGAGCTCACCTGTTCCATCCCCGCCAAGTCACTGAGTGTGTCCAGATGTCCTTGGTCCAGACATCACACAGCAGAACAAGGATAAATTGGGCATCTCCTGGATTCTTGGTTTGCCAGATGTCACATATTGGGAGTCCCCAACGAAGAGGTTGAGGGCCCCTATATTATGCAGGTTGAGGTTGAGGGCCCTATATTATGCAGGTTGAGTCCCCAACGAAGAGGTTGAGGCCCCTATATTATGTCACTTACTAGCTGTGCAATTGTCACATGGCATTTTACCTCTGAGGTTGTGAAGTACCCGTGGATGTGTTTCCTCTGGTACCGCCTGTATTTCAGGTCCCTTACGCCATTAGGCACTGGGCTTTCCAGCAACTGTTTCTTCGGGGAAGGAAAACTACATCAGAAGCAAAGAAAAGGCTCTTGATTTTCAAAAATAGATAGACCCTGAAATCTCAGCACATAGCAATTCCGTGATGAATCAGGATTAGGTTGCTTGACCCAAGGTTGATTAAAGGACACACCGCCCCCATATAAAGAAGTAATGGTGAGGCAGAGACGTGCTAGCTGTTTCCCAAGCCCTGTTCCCCTTGGCCAGAGCGTGCAGGTGGACTACATTTCCCAGCTGCCTCTGCAGGCGGGCACAATGGGACTGAGTTCCGGTCAACAGAACACAGCGCTTCCAGGCCTGGACCTGAGCAGCCTTCCCAGTTCAATTCTTCCATGCTCCTGCTTAGTCCCCTGGCCTGATGCCAACACACCCAGACACTCTGGAAGCCACACGTTGAAGATGAGGGAGCTACGGGTGGAAGGTGCCCGGAGAGCCACCTGCCAGTTAGGGACACCCATTTTGGATTTCACGTGACTGATTAATAGTTTCTACAGTGTTTGAACTATCACACATTTTGGGGATTAGCATCTGACGTGGCTTCATTAATACAACTGGAGTGGAAGCTAGTGATGAATAAGCCCTGGGTCGTGATCAGGGCGGAATGGGCAAATAACAGGCTCGTCTTTATCTCAGTTTGCGGGATCTGAGAGCAGCAGAGACCTTTGCCTCATTTCCCAAATGCGCCCCTACAGGAAATGGTGTCATGCCCAGAAAAGGAGGGCCCAAGGCAGCCTTGTGAGTTAGAAATCACCAGCGTGGCAGGACAGCAGTGACTGTGCCCTGTGTAGCTGAGAGGGGCCCAGAAGTTAGCTGGAGAGAGCCGACTCCGCAATGGAGAATAAGGAACGGCTGGCACAACGGTGACCACACGCCGCATTACCCAAGGGCCAGGGAGGTCAAGGGACATCTCAGTGGGGACCTACACAGACAGGTCTGCCCTTTGGACCCTCGACAAAACCCCAAGGGAAACACTGTAGGGCGGCGCAGGGGCTGCAGGGAAATAGAACTGACCAACCACCGAATTTTATCCCCCACGAACAATGGGGGCTTGAAATAGGAATTAGAGTTGACTATTTGCACATCTGAGTTTGTGGGCTGAAATTTTTACTTTCCACTTCTCCAATAATGGGGTTAAAAATCCCAACCCTGCCGTCCTCGTAGGGTTGTGAAAATCTAAATCAAATAATGTACTTGATAGTGAACTATAAATTGCTCCGAAATATAATTTATCCCTTTTGTCATCGTCATTACTAGCTTTGGCCAGAGTTGATGGGGGAAGAAGCCTCAAGTGTCCAGCTCTGGTGGCAGGTATAGCATGAAGGCTAGGCCATCCCGCCAGCCCAAGGGAAAAGGAGGAGGGTCCGCTGCCTGAGTGAGGTCTCCACTCCCCATTTCACGGGCCCTAATCTGGAAGAAATGGCTCCTTCTCTACTCCACGACTCCTCTTCCCTTCCTCAGGCCCAAGCAGCCCTGTTTCCTGGAGCTCTATCAGCTGCCTAGTGACAAGGGAGAAAGAGGACTGGTTTTTTTTTTCCTGAGACAGAATCTTACACTGGCACCCTAGGTAGAGTGCCATGGCATCATCATAGCTCACAGCAACCTCAAATTCCTGGGCTCCAGTGAACCTCCTGCCTCAGCCTCCTGAGTAGCTGGAACTACAGACAAGCCACCACGCCCGGCTAATTTTTCTATTTTTAGTAGAGACGGGGTCTAGCTCTTGCTCAGGCTGGTCTCGAACTCCTGAACTCAAGCGATCTTCCTGCCTCAGCCTCCCAGAGTGCTAGGATTACAGGCGTGCGCCACTGCACTCGGCCAGAAAGAGGACTTTTGATGGAGAATGGAGCATGAGAATGCTGAAGGGCATAACCACCTCACTCAGGAGACAGGGCTGGGTCCCCCTCCCGCAGTCCAGCTGCCTGGAGCCCATGCCCCATGGAGGAACAAGACGCTTCCCCCCCCACCCCCACCCCAGGAGGGCTCCCGGCAATGGGACCTACCTCTCCCCATGGCCATTCACATGCTTTGCTATGTTTGGCCCTTAATGGAGACCTTGCTTTATGGAAATAGATAAACATGACCTCACATCCAGAACAATAGCTAAAAATAATTTGTCCATTTCTTAAGCATTCTTGAGGTGGCCAGCACTGTACTAAAAACGTTAACACCACGTATCCTCACGAAAAGGTATTACGAACTTCATTTCGAAGATGAGGCACAGAGATAGGGGAAAGGGAGAAGAAAAAAAAAAAAAAGATGAGGTACCTAAGACTCGGAAAGGCTAAGTAACTTGTCCTGGGGCACACAGCTTGAGCGTGCCAAAGTCAGAATTCAAGTTTAAAACTATCTGAGTTCAGGAGCCAAACCCTTAGTCATTGAGCTATGTGGCATCTTATTTTCCATTTATGTCATCGTAGGCATTGAGCACTCTGCACATGTAGGAGCTCTGATGCTTTTTAAAAGGGATATGTGTTATTATCAACGATTACAGACCTCCTGACTTAGCACGGCGCCGTGTTAACTGAAATCCGTGGCTAGCAGGGCCGTATTCTCACTTGGCAAATCCCGGTTGCCGTGTGCAAGGCAGCTGTGCAAGGTAAGGACGGCCTGGGTCATCCTCACTGCCGCTGTCAGCCTGTCACTCTGCATAACAGACCTTCCCAAAACTCAGTGACCTAAAACCACATGCATTTATTTCTGTCATTCTCAGGTTCTACAAGGTGGCCGGGGTCACTCTGTGTCAGGCCACAGGTCAGCCGTGCTCGGCTCCAGGCTGTGGAATGGGTTCAGCCCTCTCTGTATGTCCACCCATTCTTCAGGGACCAGCGGCTACCGGGACATGTTCTTCTTGCAACAGATCTCAAGAGTACCGTACACCAGGCCAAACGGCACAGGATTGTCTAAGGCCTCTGAGCGCCCCTTTAGCACCCCATTGGCCAAAACAGGTCGGACAGCCCAGCCAACGTGAGTGGGGTAGGGAAATATCCTCCACCCACAGAGAGGGGTCCACTCCTTGGGTTTCCCCAGCTCTGACTACTGCAGAGAGAGTGACGTTCTCATCAAAACCCAGTTGAGCCAAGACAGGGCTTAAGCAAAATTCAGAATCAAATTCACTTATAATAACTAAAAGTCCCTCAACTTTGCAGCTGTTTCCTGACTTGAGCTTCACCACTGTATAAAGTACACAGGGCTGGACATGTTTCCTGGGTTCCCACTGTGCTGATGAAAAAACCAAGGCTCAGAGAAGTTATAGGATTTGCTACGAGTCTCACGGTGGTGTCACCGTGGCGCGGCCCAAAGCTGAATCCAGGCCTTCTCTGTCCGGGCCCTAGGAATGGGAGGAGGGAGGAAAAGCCATCAAGCCCAGATCCTGAAAACAGCTCGGGTTTGGGCAAGTCAGACTCGGCTGGGGAAAATGTCTGAGGTGGGGGGGTGGGGGGGAAGGTGCGTCCCACGAACACTCCCTGCACACACTTCCCTCCGGAAGCGTGGTCCGCACGGCTGTCCACAATCCCGCCCCCAGCAGCTCTCCATTAGGACGTGGCCAGAGGCACCCGGGCCACAAGAATTTGGTGTCCCTCTGAGTGTCTTAGGAAGAGCAGACTGTCATCTTAATTCTAGGAACTGTGTGAGTGTATTCAGATGCGTCACGGAGCCCCGAAGAGACAGGGTTTTCCACTTCTCCAGCCACCCCGCTGCTGCCCCCATCTTGTCTAGGTACGAGGGTCATCTCCTGGTTGACTGGGCTTTGAAATGGGGTAAAATAGTTCAACAAAATGCATCGTGCTGTCTTTTTAGCTACAAAGTGGTGTTGCTGTGTTGGGGGGGGGATGATAGTAAAATAAGGAATTTTTTTTTATTATTTTAATGAATTGGCTGACATTATGATGTCAGAAGGACTGGAGCCAAAGGTGTTTTGCTAAAGGGAGTCTCCCCACAGCCCCCGCTCCAGACGACACAGCACCCCCGGAGCCCATAGTGCTTGCGACTGTTCACGCTGTTTACACACTCAGCTCCCCTGACTGCCTCTTTGTGGGAAGTTGTTTACATGAATTTATTTTGGGAAAATTCCATTAGACAGGACCAGGATTTCTTCACAAATCATTGCCTCTCGCTTGTGTCTTGATCAAATCTGGGCAGGCAGCTCTTTCTCCAGAGCCCTGTCTCCCTGTGCTTCTATTAGGGGTTGGGGAGGGGAGGGGGGTGGCCAGGGGGAGGGGACGGGGAGGACAGTGAAGTGGCCAGGGATGGCTTGGAAAGAAGAGGCCTTTCTGGTGGGATTGGGAGCAACAGTTAGGAAGGACAAAGGGGTCCCCACTGGCTTGGGGATTGCAGACTCACAGGTGTGGTTTTCCAGGCTACAGCTATGCTCAGATCTGCCCATCCTGTGCCTGGCCCTGTGCTAAGGTACTAGGACACAGAGACAAGTTGACAATGCTCCCTGACATCAAGAAGCTCATAATTTAAAAAAAGAGAGAGCACTGGAAACAAGCAATTCCAATCAAATGGTCTTGGGGTCCTGGTTGGGTCTCCACGCCCTTGCCCCACCCAAGTCTTCAGTAAGTGTCACCTCACTCATGCCATTCCCTGCTATTGAAGGAAGAGTCTCAAACGTTGGATGCACCCCAGTTAGTTGCCATTGGTTTGACCTCACATTGGCATCACATATACAAGGCCACATGGCCCCTGCGTTAGTGCCTTCTCATTCCCCAAAGATAGGGGACACCTACTAGTGCCAGGCCCTGGGTATCCAGAGATGCTGAGATGTCATCCTTGCTCTTCAGGAGCTCAGTCTGGGCCCAGCAGAAGAGGGGAAGGAATGGCCCCACAGATAACCCATAATGCAGACACCCACTCCCAGATGAGGGGAGCTGGCTGTGGCCCAGGTGCACTCCAGGGAGAGCTGGACAGAAGGGGCAGCTCCTGGCAGTGACCAAGTGCCATTCATGGGTCGAGCCACCTTGTGCCATCATCCGCCCAGCCAGCCTGGCTTCCCTGTCCAGAAACACTTCTGCAGCGGACACTGCAGACTGCCAAAGCACAGGGTCACGGAGCTCACCAAACAGCCCTGGGAGGGGTCCGCTTCTCTGTGTTTATGCATCTCTAGTAGGAAGGAGTAGGAAGGAGCATCAGGTTTGCACAGGTGTTAACTACGGGAGCCTCTGCGGAAACAAAATCCTGGGCCGTGCTGATGGCCCGCTGTGATGGATAGGAGTGATGGGAGTGATGGGAGTGATGCCAAATCACTCCCATCAATGCCATTTATTGAGCCTTTACTCTACACTAGGCACAGGTCTAAGCGCTTCACCTGTGTCCACTCACTCACTCCTCATAGCAACCCTGTAACTTCGGTACTTACTGTAGTCACTCCTTATTCACAGGAGACAGGTGCCAAGACCCCCAGTGGATACTTAAACCTCAGTACCAAGCCCTGTATGTACTATGTTTTGTCCTAGACATACATACCTATGATAATTTATAAATTAGACACAGTAGGAGATTAACAACAGCTTAACAACTAATAATAAAATATCACAATTATAACAATACAGTGTAATAAAAGCTATGTGAATGTGTGTGTTTCTCTCTCTCAAAATACCTTATTGTACTGCACTCACCCTTCTTCTTCTTGTGATCTGTCAATCTGATAACCAAGACAGCTACTGAGTGACTAACGGGCAGTGTATACAGCATAGACATGCTGGACAAAGGAGAGTCAGGTCCCAGCCAGGAAAAATGGGATGGTGCAAGATTTTATCACACTACTCAGAATGGCACACAACTTAAACCTTCAGAATTGTTTCTTTCTGGAATTTTCCATTGAATGTTTTCAGACCACTGTTGGCCGAGGGTAACTAAAACCATAGAAAGTGAACCTGTGGATGAAGGAGGACTACTGTATTACAGATGAGCAAGCCTATAAAATAATAAGAAATTTGCTCAAAAATCCAACACATGACCCAGGTAAGAGTACAGTCCCTTTTGTCCATGAGAGAGTGGGTTTGCTTTGCCCCATAGAACTGCCTCAACTCTCGGTATCGGACATAAAAGGACCTGCTTTATAGACACCAGTCCATGCCCTCTAGGAGTTGAGAAGCCACCGTCAGGATCCAGTGAGCAGGGGGCGGTGGGACAGGGTAGCGTGAGCATTTGCTTCAGAGTCAGATCTCAGTCGGATCCCAACTCCATCTATCACTGACAGGGTGAGTTACGTCAACAAAGTCCTTAAACTTTCCAGATCTTGGTTCCCTCATAGGGTTGTCCTGAACATTAAATGAGATAATATATGCACAACACCTAGTGTAGCATCAATGGTAGCTATTCAAAAATATAGTAATTGTTAATAAGATGAGTACAAGAGATAGCGTGTTGTAAGGTGTGAGGCAAGATGTGGTGCCATTACAGGCTGTATTTGGGAAATAGAGACCATCAGAGGACTGGCCTTATTTTACTTTATAGCCCCCCCCCACTGTTCTCAACACAATGCCATGCACATCACAAGTGCTGTTGAATGAATGAATGATTTAGTAGATGGATGGATGGTTGGTTGGTTGGTTGGATGGATGAATGGATAGATGGATGGATGGTTGGATATTTAGATGGATGAAAGCAGGGGTCCTCAAACTTTTAAAACAGGGGGCCAGTTCACTGTTCCTCAGGCCATTGGAGGGCTGAACTATAGTTTTTAAAAAAATATGAACAAATTCCTATGCACACTGCACATATCTTATTTTGAAGTAAAAAAACAAACGGGCAAAAACACCCGCATATGGCCCGCGGGCCATAGTTTGTGGACGCCTGGATGAAAGGATGGATGGGTAGACAGATGGATGATCTAAACTGGTCCACTCCCTATAAGAAAAACTCCACCAAACCCCTGTGTGTGTCTCATTTCAACACCTCAAGGGACACTCCAGTCTCTGACTCCTCCCTACTCTTTCAAACCTGTGGCTCATCTTGCCAGATAACCGCCTTGTTATCTCCTGCTCAGCCTCTTCAGTGATGCATTGTTCTACTGTCTAGTGGTTCTTGACTCTGGCTTCACCTCTGGGCAGTGTCTTTTGGAGCCACACTCCACATGCCATGAGCCTGTTCCGTCCCATTTCCCAGTTCTACTGTCCACCACCCCAGCCTTTGCTCAGTGCTGCGGTGGTTAAGGACGAGGTAATGTCCAGGCATTCATTCCCTGGAGCCCCAGTCCCTGGAGAGCTGGGCTAGAACAGTGGCTCCTGTGTGTCTTGGCATTCCATGGCCAGACTCCAGCCATGCCCTGGGGTGGTTTCATGCACACCCTGAGTGCTCTGTGCTCTACCTACATAGGAGCCGGGAGCACCTCCAGCCTGAGGCGCTGTCGCCCTCCATTGGCAGTGGCTAGAAGCGATGAGAAAGCCTCGCCTCCAGCAGAATATGGAACCCTGGCACCCAAGCCTTCCTGGAAGCCAAAGCAGCCCCCAGCTGCAATCAATCTAAGTGTGGCTGGCTTCCCCAAGGTCAGGGCTGCCAGCCAGGCACACTCACGTGCCACCCACTATACTGTCAGAGCTCTGCTCTTACCATGACCAGTCCCAGAAAATCTACCTGACACCTTGGAGAATCTGTCCCCTTCCACTTACAGATGCAGTGGGACCAAGGAAACCTCAGGTGCGGGTCCTTAGGGGCTTGCGCACATCACCTGCCTGGCTTCCTACCTGGTGGGGAGGGTAGAGAGGCCGACTGATGTCCCTCCCACAACTGGGGAAAATAGTGAGGTCAGGTTTAGGCTGTCTGGGCATCAACAGGTTCATGTCTTTTTTCACATCCTTTGTTCACATTTCTGGAAAGAATGGCCCACATTTCATCAGAGCTCTGAGTGGTAAGATGCTAATTAACGATTGCAGACTCAGTGAGAGGGCAGCAGCTCTCACCTGCCTCAGGGCCAGGTCTGTGCAGACGGGCACCGATGACAAGTGGCACTCGCTAGCGGGAAAGGGCAGCCGTAGCCCACGAGTCCCCCCACGCACACGTGGGGAACGTGTCCACAGGCTGATGTCGTCTGCCACTTGCTGCTCACTTTACCCTTTGGTCTCTGCCCTCTCGTGCCCAGAGGTCCTGGCCCAACCTTCTCCCAGGAAACCCACGACCTCTGCCTCAGTGCTGCCCTGTCCTGGATGCCACCGTTGTGCTACTGATTCCAGAAACACATATTCTGTGGGGCGGTGGACGTAGACTCGCTTCTCGGGAATCTCTCCCATCAAACTGGGCCCGCAGCCCGTCTCTGTGATAAACGCATCCTCACCCCTTGCAAACACACAGCAGCAAGCGGAGCTGTGGCTAACCAGGCCCTGCAGCCAGGAACAAGGGGGTGGGAGGCCCCCTGAAGGACAGAACCGGCGCCTGGATCACCCAGGGGGAAGGGCAGCTCCCAAACAGACTGTTAGTTACCAGCTTGCGCTAAGCTTACCCAACTGAACTAATTTAGGATTCATTTTTTTCCCTGCCCCCCCCTTCCTAGAGAAGAAGAGTCTCATGGGAAGAGAAAATCTGTTATAGAAAATTACCTTTGAACCCTAATTTCACTGCATATATGATTATAGTGTGTGGAAACCTATGTCCCCACTGAAAACACACATGCAGCGACCTCAGAGGGGGACGGGAGGATTAAAGGAGATAGTGCCCAGTGCTTACGCCAACTCCTGGTTCAGAGTAAATGCACGGTAAGTAACTGGAATTATTATTATTTTATCAAAACGAGGTTTATAATTACCCTGCTTCAAACATCACGGAGGTTCAAAGAGACCTTCTCAGGGCTCTGACTTATCCCACTCACATCTGGGCCTAGGGACGCAGAGACCTGACAGGTGCAGCTTGTTGCTCAATTGCATGGCTGGGGCCAGAGCCCCTGGTACTGAGCACTGGCGGCTGCAGGCCCAGGCCCCTGGGGTTGTTGGGGACACCAGGAGTAGAGGAGGGCACGGTTCAGAGGAGAGCTGCCTACTCCCGTGACTTTGACCCTGCCCAGATTCCCAGGACAGGAGTTTGGGCTTTCCCCAGTCCAGGCTTACTCTGGGCAGGACCATTAGCGGAGCACCTGGGCCACGCAGAGGAAGCCACCATGTGCATCAGAGAGCCAGGTGCAGGCTGGGTGCCAGTAATGTTCTGTTCTTGATCTGGGTCCTGGTTACAAAGGTGCAATAACCTTGTGAAAATTCCTCAGGCTGTATGTTTGGTATCGGTGTTGCTTTCTACACGTTTTGTTATGCTTTGATGAAAATTTAATTTTAAAAATCATCATGACACGAAATGCCTTCCCCACAACCCCTGGGTTCTTCACAGCACCTGCCTGCCGGGCAGAGGGCAGCAACCTTACAACCGTTGCTGTCAACTGTCCAGTTTAATCCACACCATTGAGTGACTGGGTCAGGCCAGCCAGGGTCCCCATGAGTCATTTTACTCTTTATCCACAAAACTCAGAGTCTGACCTTGATTCATGCTTTCATTCTCTTAATGCAATTATATGCACCACACATTTACACTCATCAGGTCCTAAGCTAGACTCCCCATCCCTTACCCGGTCACCTGCTGGCCTCCGGTAGCCGAGTCATTACCACTCACCCAGAGACAGAGCCCTGAAGTCGTGATGCCACCTCCAGTCCCCCCCACCTTCCTGGTTGACAATAATCAGTTATGCTGCAAATGCTGTCTCAGAAAATTCTCCAGACTCCATCTCTTCCTCCCCATGCACACGGCCGGCCCATGGTATCGATCTTCAGCCTCCAGCACGTGGGCCATGACGGTGGCTTCCTACCTTCTATCTCTGTCTGCAGCCTCCACGACCTTGAAGACAACCTCTCACGCTGTTATAAAAGACAATGTCATTCATTACCAAAAACCATCGAGGTCACCCTACTGCCCATGGGGGAAGGGTCTTAACCCGTTTGCTTGGCCAACAAGGCCCTCCCTGACCTAGGGCACTATCCCCTGCATCCCTCCATCCACCTGCCACCAACTCTCCACTCCCCATGTACTCCCACTCCCTAGCACATCTTTACTTCTGTGACTTGGCTCGTGCTATGTTCCCAATCCCAAATACTCTCCCCACCTCCCCACTTTGCCCCATTTCACTCAGCCTCCAGGGCTCCGCTCAGAAGAGCCCTGTGAGAGGCCTTCCCTAATCCCCCGATCAGACTTAACTGCCTCTTCCCTCGGCATCTACGACACGCTGGGAGTACTTTCATACCATTTTGCCTTCTCCTGTCATGAACATTATGTGATCGGAAGCACCAGCTGGCTCTCCCCACAAAGTGATTCCAACATCTGGACGTTTCCAACCACCTCCCAGACCACACGCTGGTCCAAGCCACGGCACCTCTCGCTGGGATTTTGGCAACTGTCTCCTTATTGCTCTCTTTGCTTTTATTCTGCCTCCTTCGCCATGGGAGCTCGTCTTCAAAGAGTGATGCCATCAAACATGTCTCAGGTCGTATCGGTTTTCAGCTCACAGTCCTTCTCAGAATAAAACCCAAAGTCCTCACCAAGGGATGCTCAGTGCCTGGGCCCAGGGCCTGGACCCACAGGACAGAACCAGTCACCTCTCTACACGGTCCTCCTCCACAGGGCCCAAACACCTCTAATTTAGCCACAACTAAATTATTTCCAGACTTTTTCTAGTGGTAGGAGCCTTTCTGCTGAGGCCTGAATATAAAACAGCACCCTAACTGAAGCAAGGGGGCAGGTGGCTGCCTGTTCATCTGTTCATCGCTCCAGGTCTTGCCGCCCCCCCACCCTACAAGACTCAGACTCTGCACAAAACCCACAGGATCCCATAGATCTCAGTTTAAAGCCCACCCTCTTGGACCATGAGCTCCTTAAAAGCAGGTTTATATCTTTTTCATTCTTCTTTCTCTAGCCCCCAGCTCCATACATAACACATGTATGTATTGGTTGATTCATTCAGTGAAAGAAAGAATCTATCCCAGTGGAAAGAGACAATGTCTGCATATGAAATGCCTAAAGAATCATCACTACAAAGCACATGAGCAAATGCATAGTTTTATAATCTCTTTAAGTTTTATGCATAGTCGACCCAAAGAAAGAAAGCACCCCAAGTTGGGTAAGGAAAAGCAGGGAGGGCTTCCTGGAAGAGAAGGCTTTTAAACTAGATTCTGAAGGATGCATAGGACAGCACAGAAAAGCAGGGACAGAATCCAATGAAGAGAGCCAAGAGGAAAAAAAGACATGAGTCATGATAGAGCTTCACCCACGTGGGCAAGCCCAAGACTCAAACAGGGGGGTAACAACAAGTGAAGTCAGGAGCACACATATATTCTCTTTTTGTTTTACATTTTCCAGTGCTCCGCTGGAGGCAGACAGGGGTCCAGCAAGAATATTAAAGCAGCCATCTCATGCTTTTGACAACATTAATCTGAACTGTTTCATGTCCACCGTGTCTTCTATCTCAATCAAATTATAGGACAGAATATAGTAGAAGGTATTCCATTCAATTGCTGATGAAAAAAATGAGAAGAAAAGACACTGCTCATTTTTTTCATTCATTCAACTAATACCAGTTGGGCACCTACTGTGTGCTAGACACAAGGTTAGATGTAGGTGGTATCAAGTTATTAATAGCTAAAACTTACCAACCACGCTGGAGGTGGCTTGGGCTAATAGATGTGTAAACGAATAATTATTAGTGGTGATCGTGGTAATGGAGAGAAGAGACACGGGTGCAGAGGAGGAAATGGCTAACTCTACCAGAGAAGTCAGGGGAGGCTTCAAGGTGGAGGCAAACCTCTGAACTGAGTCTTGAATCTTTTCTGTAAATGGCCAGTTAGTAAAAATTTGAAGCTCTGTAGGCCATACAGTCTCTGCTGCAACCACTCAGTTCTACCATAGATTGTAGCACGTAGTCAGCCACAGATGATAGATAACTGAATGGGTGTGGCTGTGCTCCAATATGACATTATGTATGGACATGGAAATGTGAATTCCATGTTATTTTCATGTGTCATGAAATATCCCTTTTCTTCTGTTGTTGCTTTTTTTCCAACCATTTAAAAATGTAAAAACTATTCTTGGTTTGTGGGCCATAGAAAATCAGATTGTGGGCTGGGTGTGACCCCCGGGCTATGGTTTGCAGACCCCTGTCTTAAAGGATGCATTGGCTTTTCCCAGGTGAAGATGGAGGGATGGGTTAGGGATGAGAGTCAAGGTGACTCTGCCGTGTAAGAGCTTTGGCAAAGTCGTAAAGACACTTGAACATAGAGTCTAGCTGGTAAATAGAGGGTTAGTGTGAGAGTGGGGCTTGGGGTCCAGGTTGAAACGAAAATTCACAAAAGCTTTAAATCGAGTGAAAACATTATCAGGTTTGTATTTTAGGAGCACTAACTCAGGAATGAAGATAGACTAAGGGGCAGGGGGGTTGGGCAAGAGACAGCGGCTTTCATGCAGGTGGTGTTACCCTGCCCACACCAGCCCACAAAGACAGATTGTTCAATATTCAAGAGTTTTTATAAGACCACTGTTGAATGCTGCCATTGTTTCGAAATGACACTATATGTTAATATAAATACAATCAAATAAATTACATTTAAAACAAAGGTAATACTCAAACGCTCATCACTTCATTATTTTATGACATTTTACTATTATCTTTGCTCTTGAGACTAGTTACATGGAGTGCGTCCATCTGGTGGGGAGGCTATATAATCACATGCTACCGTGGATCTCTTCCCAACTCTGTATTCAGCACGCCTCACATGGGTAGCTTGAAATCGACCATGGCGGCAATATTCACACCACAGGAATTGACAAATGCTACACATCAGGGCTTTTTTTTTTTTAATCCCTCAGGGAATCGGTGATTAAACATTTACCAGCACGCCACTGAGTGCAAACGAAAGGAAATAAGGCCAGGCCCAGGGGGATGATGGCAAAAGTTAGAGAGGAGGGAGTGACTGGGACAGAATCAGACTCAGCCAGGTAGCTTTGGAGGGAGGAGGAGGAAGAGGAAGAGAAGGATGCCTTCCAGCCAGAGAAAGCGGTCTCCAAAGAAGCGCTTGGAGCCCCAGACTCGGCTCGCACTTCTTCCACGTGCACGCTGAGCGACCCGCAGGTGAGCGTGTGCCCCCCGGTGCAGCTGCAGGGAAGCACCTGCCAGAGATCACCCGAGGGGGCGCCGCCGCAGCCCTCCCCGCACCCAGCCGCAGCCCTGCATCGGTCCGTCCGCGCGTGTTGACATCTCCCACGTAGCTGCGTGCGCAGCCGTCTGGGCGCCCGCGGCGCTCCACGAGCGGTCTGCGTGCATTTACGGCCACACAGCCACGTGTGGACGGCCCCACCGACGATCTCGCCCCCGTCAGTTCGCGCAGCCCCGAGGTGCCGGGGCGCTGCTTCCTGCCCTGGCGTTGGGGGGCCGCGCGCTAATTGCCTGGGGCGGGGGGGAGCGGCGCGCCGCCAGCCCGAGGCGCGCAGCCCACCTCCCGCGGGCCTGGGGCAGACCTTCCCCGAAGCTATGCGACAGGCGGCTCTCCACACCCGCAGGCCGGCCCGCTATGGAAATGAGGCTCGAGGTTGGCCGGGCGCCCAGCCGCAGGCCTGTGGCCTCCTGCCGCCAAGTATCTTTAGCATGAGCTCCCTTCGCGTCGCCCCCGCCTCCCCTCCCTCCCCTGCCCTGTCCTACACTCCCAGTCTGTGCCGCCTCCTTCCAGGCTGGGGTCTTACGATGGTGACCCGTGTCATCGCAGCTTGCACTTCCTGTGCTAGGCACTTCGCGTCCACTATCTCTTAGATGTGCAGCGAGGCCCCACTTTAGAAATAAGGAACCTAAGGCCATAACGGGGCAGGTGGATGGGTCGGTGGAGAGGTCCGGGAGTTAAGAGGTCAAGGTCGCCTGCGTCTGGGCGGCTCCCAGAGCTGCCCCGCCAGGAGGAAGGGCAGCTGGGGGCAGGAGAGGACGGGGAGGCCAGCACTAGGTTGGTGACGACCAGAGTAGAGAGAAGGGGGTGACTGGCATAGACTCGGCATCAACCAGGTAGCTTGAGAGATGGGGGAGGAGGAAGAGGAAAAGAAGGATGCCTGCAAGCCAGAGAAAGAGCTATTTATGGAAGACAGTCCTTTTCCAAGCCAGAGTGGGGCAAAGGGCACTCGGGAGGCTGGGATGGGGAGGAGGACACCATGGGGCAAAGGGCACTCGGGGGGCTGGGATGGGGAGGAGGACACCACCCTGGCCGCACAGGCTGCCCCTGGTTGAGCTGCTGCTGCTTTGCAGACAGTGCCAGGCTGTTCCCTGCGGGGGATCTGATCTCCTTGAAGACACAGCCCAAACAGCTCCCCAGGACAGCCTTCCAGAATGTCAGGCCATCATTTCATCACCAGCCTCCGCGTGGGGTCCAGCCACCCTGGAGAGAAGGGAGGGAAAGGAGATAATAAGATTTGCCTTATTCTCAGTGGACAGCAGCCGGCCAGGGAGGCTCCCCTGGACTTTGTTCTTTCCATGCTGAAGTCGACCCAGGCTGGGGCAGGAGGATCGCTTGAGCCCAGGAGTTTGACATTGCTGTGAGCTAGGCTGATGCCACGGCACTCTAGCCCGGGCAACAGAGTGAAACTCTGTCTCAAAAAAAAAATTAAATTAAATTAAAAATAAATAAAGTATATGTGTATTAGTATATAAAAAGTATATGTATATCCCTCTCTCTCCCCTTCCCTCCCTCCTTCCTTCTTCCTGTTCCCTTTTTCTATAATTCTAGCACAATATTCTTTCTGGAATGGAACCACTGTGGGCCTCCCTACGTTCTCTACCCATCTGCTTCTGCTTCTGCCCCCTGGGGACATAGCAACCTCACAGAATAGATTCTTTTAGCATCCCCATTTTAGAGATGGTGAATCAGAGCCTTGGAGGAGTTAAGTAACTTGCCCCACATTTCTGGCCAACAGGTGCCAGAGCTAGGATTTGGACCCAGGTAATCTGATGCAAAAGCCAGTTCTCCTAACCATGAGGATGCACTGGTTTGCCTCTGTCTTCCATTTGCAAATCTTCAAATACTAAGACTCTCCACATCGCAGTGAGCCAAGATGCTTTGGCTTTATGGCCAGGCACCTGCCAAGCATTCAGTCACTCAGTCTGGTGACACAGTGTAGCCACAGCTTCTCTACCCTGCTCTCCTCACCTGGACTTGTTAGAGCTGAGCGTAAGCCCTAACCTACATGCCTGCCCGCCACCTGCTTCTGAGCAAGAACGCATTGGCCATGCAAATCCACTGTATGTCTTTCAGAGACCTTAGAGATTCAACCACAAAAGAAAGATGACAGAATAAACTGTGCTGAGCATATATACCAAGAAATATGCCCAGCATCTAGTTATGTCGCCCATTTGGGGTTCGTCCCCAAGTCAACTTCCCATCCCTCCTGCTGCTCCTCCAGCATATCTTCTCTAATTCTGTGCAGGTGGGTCCTCACCGCATACCCTCTGTCCGTGGCTCCCATGCCCCGGGCCATAATAAACCTAGCTGAAATGCAAGTCCTAGCCCTGCCCATTGTCGTCGCAGTAAACAGCCTGGACCCGAAGACCACCCCCCCTCCCTCCCCAGAAGATTCATAAATCAGATTCAGACGCCTATTGTTCTGCACACAGTCAGAATCAATTGCAGGATTTTAAATCTCTCAGCACAGAGCAGCTGGCTGGCAACAAGAGGCCCCGCTATGTCTCTGGGAAAGCTGGCCAGAGATGGAAATAAGAAAGAAAAAAGGGAAGACCAAATAATCAATAGCGACCATGCGCTCTTGGTCATCTCTGCACAGTATCACTCAGGAGGCGGGTCCCTAACTTTATCGTGACTCTCATATAGTAAGTGGCCAGAGGGGCAGGGGGACAGAAAGAACCAGGTCTGGTGGACCAAGGGTTAGTCCTCAGGTGGGTGGAGCTGCTGTTCCACACCCACCTCCTAACCTAGCCAATGGCTAATTTCATCTACAAATGTTTGAATCTTTCAAAAGAGACCACTCACTGCCCAAAGCCACACCGTGAATTCTAGCTTATTATCCCAGAATTCCTAGGAAGAATTCATAGAAATCCTTATATCTTAATTACCACTCTCTTGCCATCCCCACCCCAGCCCCAGGCTTTGGTTTTATTTTGTTGTTGTTGTTGTTGTTTTTAAATCTCTTACTCTCATGGGAGACATAGTGGGCCTGCCACTGCCGCCTGAGTGGCTGCTAGCATTTTCCCTAGCTGTTTATGTGGAAAATCATAAAAATATTTGGTGGCCAAAAAAAGAGAGGGGAAATGCTTTGGTGGTCTGATGCAACAGAAATGCTTTTCTGGAAAAAAAAAAAAAAAAAAAAAGCTGGGTGTCTTATTCTAATCCCAAAGCATGCATAAATGCTGTATTGATTGAAAAGTACTAGGTGGAAAGCACATTTTTCTCAGAGAGACCTGCCCCACCCCACCCCCTCCAAGCAGACAAAAGCACTGTTGGCAGCTGGCAGAGGGTAAGTCACTTATAATCTGGCCACAGGGTTTGGGAAGAGCTGAAAGCAGAAATTCTTGAGGGCTGTGCTCTACCCTGGGTCTGGTATTACACTCCTGCCCTGCCCTGGTGGCCTAATTCTCTGGGCTGAAAGAGGAGGCCATGATGTTGATGCTGATGCTGATGATGATGGTGATGGCAGTGATGCAGATGTTGCTAGGCCAGGCACAGTGGCTCACACCTGTAATCCCAGCACTTTGCGCAGTCGAAGCAGGAGGATCACTTGAGGCCAGGAGTTCGAGACCAGGCCAAACAAATGTAGTGAGACCCCCATCTCTACAAAGTATAAAACAATTAGCTAGACATGGTGGCCTCCCAGGTATGCAGGAGGCTGAGGCAGGAGGCCAGAGGATTGCTTGAGCCCAAGCGTTTGAGGTTGCAGTGAGCTATGACGATGCCACTGCACTCTAGACTCTAGCCTGGGCAAGAGTGAGACCTTGTCTCAAAAACAAACAAAAAAAGGCATGTGAGACCAAAAGAGAGAGAGAGAATACATTTCTGTTGTTTTAAGCTACCCACTTTGTGGTAATTCTTTATGTCAGCCCTAGGAAACCAATACAGAAAGGAAGGGCCAAACTAGACATGCTTCCTTCTGAAAAATGAGTAAAAGAAAGACATACGATCAAAAAGAGCTTACAGTTCAGAATGTGAACTTAGGGCTGGCTTCTCTATCCACACTCCCCCAACTGCTTGTGAAACCAAATCAGCTTCCCTCACCTTCCCTGCCTTCTGTTCCCCACTCTGGCAATTACACCCATGTCCCTGGGTTACTATGGAAAGAAAAAGCCTTAAACAAAGAGCTCGAGTAATTCAAATATTGTCCTATGAAAGAAGGAACTACTTATGCTGGGTGGACGATGAGGGCAGGATGAAGACCAGAGAGTAAAAGACAGAGGAAAGCCAATTTCGGCTCCACCTGTAGAATTTCTGAACAAGCAGAAGTGACCCAAGGCAAGTAGAGTACCTCGAACATGAGCCCCTGCTGAAAGCTGGCCCTGCAGGTATTCATCTTTTTGCTGTCATCAAAGGCATTCCTTTTAGGACAGGAGAACACAGTGGATGATCACGGGGCCCTCGTCCATCAATACAGATGCAGTAAAGCTCCGAAGGGGTTGAAGCCTGAAGTGGTGACTCCTTCATGGGCCAGACTCGGGTGGGATACTGACAAGGGGGATGTACAAGATGAGGTTCAGGCTCTGCTGGGTCCCAACCTCTGGAAGACACAGCCCACTCCCCACAACACATGACCTTGCCCCTGGCCTTGGCTAATTAGATTCTGAAGTATTTGGACTAATATGGAGACTAATCAGGGATCTCTAGGGGCTAAAGCAGAAAGTTGGTTGGATAGCTGGGATCACAGCAAGTCATAGCCATGTGCAAGTTAAATTTACAGGGTAGCAGGATATAGGAGTAAACAGAAAAAGCCAACGGGCAGGGAAAGAAGCAGATAACCAGTGTTCTGCTTATTAATTTCTGCATATCAAACTACTCCAAAACTTAGTGGCTCAAGACAACAACCATTTCCTTATATATTATGAATTTGTGGACTAGGAATTCAAACAAGGCTCAGCTGGGTGGTTCTTCTGCTCTACATAGAATCAACATAAGTCACTCCATGGTAGTCAGCTGGCCGATGGGCTGGTGCAAAGTGTCCAGGATGGCTTTACTCACATGTCTGGCACCTTGGTGGGGACAGCTGGAAGGCCTGGCTCAGTTGGGGCTGTAAACCAGAGTGCCTACCTGTGTCTTTATAGCATGGCCTCTCAGGGTAGCTGGACTTCTTGGAAGGCAGCTATGATAACCAGTATACCACAAACATGTAGCTGGACTTCTTATGGGGTGGGTCAGGGCTTCAAGAGATAGTATTTTAGTGGGCAAGGTGGAAGTTGCATGACCTTGTATGCCCCAGCCTTGGAAGTCAGAGTGCATCACTTCTGACACACTCTATTTGTTGAAGCAGTCACATGTCCACCCAGATACAAGGAGCAATGATATAGACCCCACCTCTCTATGGGAGGAGAGGCCAAAGAATTTATATCCGTGGTATAAAACCATCATCCCCAAAAGGAAAAAGAGATAGGGAGAGTTGCCTTCTAGTTCACAATTCTCATGAGATAGCTCCATCCTTAAAAATAAGCCCTTTTTTTGCTTGGCTAACGTGAGTGGGTGTCTGTTCCTTGCAGCCAAAGTAGCCCAGTTATGGGTGAAATTTTGTCTCTCAGAAAATGCATATGTTGAAGTCCTAATTTCTCAAGTACTTTAGAATGTAACTTTATTTGGAAATAGGGAGTTTAAAGAAGAGATTAAATGAGGTCATTAACATGGGCCCCAATCCAATATGACCAGTGTCCTTATAAGAAGAGGAAATTTGGACACAGACAAGTGCAGAGGAAAGACCATGTGAAGACATAGGGAGGAGATGGCCATCTACAAGTCAAAGAGAGAGGCCTCAGAAGATAGCAACCCTGCCAACACCTTGATTATATACTTCCAGCCTCCGTAATGATGAGAAAATTAGTTTCTGTTGTTCAGCCACCTATTTATAACAGCCCATTTTGTTATAACAGCTCTAGCAAACTAATGCATGCCTTAAATAATCAAATGTGCCCAGTGTATGAATCTTGGTGCGGATACAAGCAATGAGGAGTCTGCAAGCCTACCAGTTAGAGCAGGGTCTGGCCCACGCCAGGCAGCTCCAGTGTGCTGCAAGACTCGAAGCACACTCTTGGCCCAGGTCAGCTGCCTGCCCAGCACAGCCACTGGAATCAGGAGATATGGAATGGGGGACCCGTTTCTCCCATCTCCACTCCCGGCAAATGGAAGCATTTGCCATCATCCTCTACAAAGGCAAGGGCATGTTTTCCTTTGCAAAGAGAAACACTATCCTCATCCAGCTTTCTTACAGTCACAGAAATGTAAGCGCGAGCTCGCTCACTCTCTCTCTCTCTCTCTCTCTCTCTCTCTCTCTCTCTCACCCACACACACACACACACACACACACACACACTGTCTAACATACTTCCTTCCCTGGTCCATCACCAATGCCCAGCAACAAACCAGAAACCAGGAAACCTGGGTTTGGTCCCAGTTCTACTTGATTTTGCTTAATTTTCCTAGATTTCTGTTTGTTCAGCTTTAACATGAAAGGATTGGCCTACAGGTGACTTCTCAGGTGCCTTGGAGTCCTGGGCCAGCATTAAGGAAGCCAGTTCTGCTGCCGATTAGCCACTAGCAGCTCATATCATGCCTCCCAGCCTCCGTCCCTCCACTGTGAAACGTCCGTGGTCTCAGGCTCCCTCTATCAGTCTGCACCCAAGCCTGCTCTTTTCCCTGTGAATTCACTTTCCGGGCCTCATTTGTCCTTTCTCATCCTGCCTTGAACAAAAACGTGTCCTGGTCATCCTGAGTCTCTCCCGTGTCCCCTCATTGCTTTACTCCCTCCGCCTCTGAGTCCCTCCCCTGTTTCCCCAGCCTCCCATGCAGCAACCCTGGCCTCAGTCAGTGACCGTCACGCCCCTCCGTTTCGACCCCCACCCGGTGATCACAGTGACAGCCCTCCAGGGTCCCCTCTGAAGGCTCACCGACAGCCTCTCCTTGCTGGCACGCAGCCACCAGCCTCTCTCGTCTCCTGCTCACCTACTCTACAAGGCCCACACTTTGTCCCATGAGACCCCTCTTCCCTGCATGCTGAGTCCGCCCCCTCCTTGCCTGCATGATTCCTCACTTAAACCACTCTCCTGCTGTCTCTGTCAGCCCCTCTCCACCTTGTCCCTCAGTCCCAGTGACAGTCTGTACCCATCAAGCCTTGCAGCTTTGTAGTCAACCCCGAAATGAACCTTCTCCATCCCCAGCTCTGGCCACGAGAATCCCACTAGAGAAAGACCACCCAGCTGCATGGATGGGACCAAAGCAAGTGAAAGGCCTCCGACAGCAGCCGGCCCTCCACAGAGACTGACCGTCCCTCCACTTGTCCCCACCAGTCCTTCTGTCCCCCACAAGCCCTTCAAGCCCCCAGCCTGGGAAGCTGACTGTCTCCCTGCCACAGGATGACCTCGCCTCCTACTTTGCAGAGAAAATAGAGGCGACCAGGAAAGGACGCCTTTGCCTTCCTGCCACCCCACCTACGGCTGTGCACATTTGCAGTGTCCTTCCTGCCTCCCCTCGTGCTGCATGGCAGGAGCACCCCTCCACCTGTCCAGGCCTAATCCCACCACCTGTGCCCTAGATTCCGCCCACCCACTTCTCCCACCACTCCCAATCCTCATTAAAAAATCTGTTTTATTCCTTCAGCATTCTCTTGGCCTTTTTGGACATGATGGGCTGTGGAGCAGACAGAATTTAAAAATACTGTCGAGCTGTGCAACTATTCACAGATTCCACCTCAAACACAAACACAGTGCACCATTGTCAAAAGCTGACAACAGACCCGCGTACGTACTCGGCCCCCGTAAGCTCTCGCCAACCTGCCTCATGCGGTAGTGGCACCACTCAGGTGCGGAAGTTAGAACTAAGTCATGAGTGTAGCAGCCGTCAGTTTAGCCCTTATGGCTCACGAGTGTTCTAATTATGCCAGTCAATCTGGGAGGATTATTCTGTTGAAAATTATTTTATTCTTTGGTATTTTAAATACGTTCATTTTTAAAATAAAATAAAAATATAAAAGATGCACAAAACTGTATTAATAAAAATAAAAGGATTTGTCATGTAAGATCTGGATTCAGTCAAAAGGCAGCACTTAAGGACCTAGAAGGCCACATGTGGCCTTAAGGCTGCAGGTTCCCCACCCTATCCTAGACTTTTGCCCTCGCCTTTAGTGGCAACGTCTTCCCCCCTTTCCTACCCTGGCTGGGAGGCCTGAAAGCAGGAACCAGTCTGGGACTTCTTCCTTATTTGCCACTGATGGATTTTAAAAGTGAAAATCTTTTAGGTTTTTTTTTTCTTTCTGTTAATATTAGGGTATAGGCTCATGGTTTATTTCCAAACGAGTCAAACAATGCAGGAACTCTTAAAAACCGAAGTGGAAATCTCTTCTACCAGAAAGAACTAGGCTTAGCATGTTGCTCCCAGGCATCTGACTAGTCACAGACGCGTGTGCACGTGCCAGACTCTGCACAGAGGGCTTCATAGTCACTGGATGGTCCTATTACCCACTCTTCTCGCTACACGATAGGCTGTGGGCCTCCTTCCACGTCAACAAATACGGATGACGGCATTCTGTGGTATGGACTTACTTAACTGGTCTGTACTAACTGGGTGTTGAGCCTGCGACTTACACTCCCCCACCTAACTCTGCCTCTTGTCGGGTAAAACAGAAACGTATTGCAAGAATTCAAGGGAATCTTTCAAGATTCAATGGCAGAAAGCACAGTCAGGCCAAAAGACCAGGAAATATCAGACCTCTCTCTCTCTTCTCTCTTGCTGTCCCCTCACTCGGATGACTTGCTGTCTCTGCTTTCTCCTGGGCATCCACTTAATTCTCTGCCCACCAGCTCCCCTGCCCCCATCGGCAGGTCCATGGTCCATCGAGGCCACCCATGGTACACAGCCACAGCCCCAGAGTCTGCGTGGCCTTTAGCTTTGCTCCTGGGTGAACACGCTGTGCACGCACATCCTCTGATGCAGACCAGCCTCTGTCCCCACCGACCCCTCAGACCAGCAGCAGAGTCACATCCTTTCCAGCAGGACTCCGAGAAGCTGCACGCTCACGCACCAGCCTGCCAGCGCCAGCAGCATCCAGAGGGAACCTTGAGAGAAGGTCCAGGGTCCAGCCCAGCCTCCCTGCAATGTGACTACAGTGGCTCTGCGCTGGCCCAGCGCTTAGGGAGTGGTGGTGAGGACACCACGGGGGTCTGAATCTCCTTCCCTGCCCCTGAGCTTCCAGCAAGCTGCGTGAGGGCGCGGAGCCTGCTTCCCCATCTATAAAATGGGGACAACACCCGCCGTTTGCAGGACCCGTCTGAGGGGCAGGCACGGCACAGTGACTCACTGGCAAGGGTGCTCCAGTGGGGAGAAACAGACGGCAGTTGTCATCACTCTCATTACTGCCATGGCTGTGGAGTGTGCCACCTCCAAACAGAAGGAGCCACCAAAGGAGTGGAAGATTCTGGAAGCTGTGAGTTGGGCTGGACAGGCTGGGGCCTCCGTAATGGCAAGAACAGAGGCCTCCGTGTGTTGCGTGCTAAGGCACTGATTAACTTATTTCTCACTCAGCACCTGTGAGGTGCTCACCGGGAAACAGAAATCACTCCGAGTCCTTAGATAGAGGAGATTTACTGCGAGGAATTGGCCTTGTTAGTGGTGGGAGAGCAGAGAAGCCAGACGAGGACAGTGACCCAGCCCAGAGATTAGCAATAGGGGACGCCACTACCTACCATGGCTGGGAGGACAAAGGGAGTGGTGCCAGGGCTTCTGGGGTCACCCAGAAGCTGAAATCACAGTGTCCCTGTGCGCGAGAGCTAGAGCCCTGAAGGAGAAGCAGCAGCTTCTAGAGAGCACCCGAGGCAGAGAGAGAGGGAAGAAATACTCTGGCTTCTCTCTTCCCCGACCTGCCAATCTCCTGCCAGTGCCTTCTATTGGCTAAACCCTGCTGGAACCAGATGTCACAAGAGCGTGGCAGACACAGCCTGCCAGGGTCAGTCCCCCGCCCCCAACTTTGATGCAGAGCAAGGGAAAGGCATAGAACAGATATCAAAGCAAATAGGCCCCGGACCGGCACAGCTACTTTTATTATCTCTGCCGTCACCTGGAGAAGCAGGACACAGAAAAGTTAAGAAACTAGCCCAAGATCACACAGCTGGGAAGTAGAGGCCTGGGACTTTGGACCCAGGCAGCCTGCCTCCTGAGCTGTGACGTTCTAGCTCCTCCCCTGGGCCACCTGGTAGGTAGTGGCTTTCTCTTGCTTCTCTCAATCCTCCGTCCTTTCTCCCTTTTTATCTCGTTCTGGCACAGAGAGTGTGGCTGATGCATACACAGGGCTTTGGGGTCAGACTGAATGTCCAGCTCTGTTGCTGATTAGCTGGGTTAAGTAACTTAATCTGGTCATTCAACATATATTTATTGAACACCTACTGTATGTTTGTCCCAAGGGGCTTAACCCCCACAGGCCTCTGTTTTCTCATCTGGACGACAGGTGCAATGATATAAGGTGGTCAAGCAGATACGGACAAGGTGACTGTTCTGATGTATAATATTGTTATATTTGCTCCAAAAAGTGCCAGTTCTCTCACTCTTCCCTCTTTCCTGCCTTCTTGTCCCTGCCAAAGCTTTGGGTCTTCTTTGCCAGGTTCAATGTTTATCTCTGCTGGTGGCTCTTGGAGTAGATGTCACTGGCCCCTGCGGGAGCTAAGCCCCAAAAGGGGCAACGCCTCCTGAGCAACCTGCTGCCCTCCAGGCCAGCTCTGCATCTGTCAGTGCCTCGGTGTTGCAATCTGGAGAGTGGGTTGAGGGAATAGTGCCCAGCTCTCTCCTAATTTGGCTGCAAGGACAAGAGGGAGAGCATGAGGGACATCCTCAAGCTCTTTGCAATGTAAAGCTCTATTTAAAAGCAGTTATTAGCATGAGCAAAACCGTAACAGCTTTGGTCAGCAGAATTTGGGGTATGTCCACCATCCTGCTCCCGGAGGCCCCGCAGCTTCATGCAGGAAGGACATGGATAGACCCTGGGCTTGTTCGTGCAGAATCTGTAGGTCGGGCAGAGCAACGTGATCTGTTCTCAGGACACACCAAGGCAAGGACACGCAGCCACTCAGTCTGACCCCCCACTGCACCTGCTCCCCCGCTGCTGCACCCCATGTGCCTCCGCCTCCCTGAAGCCCTGGCGTCAGGCACCCAGGAGTTTGCTTCCGAAGCAACACACGGGATCCCCCTGCAGGCCCGGCTGGAGCCCAGCCTGCTTGCCAGCCACCACCAGGTGTGGTGACGGGAAGACCCCCTGCCAGCCCCCCATGAGCACTGCAGCCTTGAGATCGGTTGCCCTGAGCCTCAGCCTCCTCCTGTGTGGAACAGAGAAGCACTGGGAGCATCCTCCGTGGGCGGGGCCGTGGGGAAGAGAAGAGACGTAGGGTGGGGTGGGTTGGAAGAGAACTTCGTGAAGGAGCTACGTATCCAGGTGGGAGCAGGGTTAGGGGACCCAGTGTGGGACATGTTTTTGTTGTTGTTGGTTTTAGAGACAGGGTCTTGCTCTGTCACCCAGGCTGGAGTGCAGTGGCTTGATCATAGCTCATGGTAACCTCAAACTCCTGGGCTCAATCGATCCTCCTGCCTCAGCCTCCCGAGTAGCTGGGACTATAGTGGCCTGCCACCACATCTGGCTTTTCTTTTTTCTTTTTAAAAATTTTTTTGTAGAGATGTTCCCCCTGTATTGCTTAGGCTCTGACAAGGAATGTTGAGGCACCGAGGGGCAGTGGGAAGCTGCTCCGTCCCCCAGAGCCGAGAGGCCAGGTAAGAGCTGGAGACATGGAAGGGCCCCACCACTAGAAGTTGTCACCGCCGAGAGACATAGAACGGTGGCACAAAGGGAGCAGAGAGGAAAGGCCCCAACCTCTCCTCCCACTCTCTGATGTCCTGCTAGTATCTCCCTTGGACAAACCCAGCAGGAAGCCAGAGAGCAAGCAGGCCCAGCCAGTGCGGTCTGTACGGGTCTGGCCTCCCTGCAGGGAGGGACGGGCAAAGAACGATGTGGACAGGGAACAATATCACGCTCTCTCAAAGCGTGTCTATGAAGCTGGAAGAAGCAAGCGGCTGTGGGCTGTTTGGCGCAGAGCCTGCCCGCAGAAGGTTCCAGAGCACTCCGGTTCCCGTCGTCACCATCCATCGCTCTGTGCGTGCGGCATGAACGCACACCCTGCCCGCCACTCTGCTCTTCTGTCCCCTCTTCCTCCCTTCCAGGGGACGAACTTAGCTGTCCCTTGTCTTCTTAGGGAGGAAATAATTGATAAAGGCGACAACATTCAGCTCCATTCTAATGATCAAATGTCATCTCCGGTCTCACTTCACAGAGCTGATCAGGATGCTGGGGACAAAAGCAGTCGGAACACCAAAACCTCCCTTTACCTGCACCGAAGCCGTACAACCCTTTGTCCAGCCCCCCAAAATAGTGGTCGCCAGGGCTTCTATCCTGAATGTGCTCTCTCTCAAGGAATCCAGGACAAGAATCGACATTGACTGAGCCCCTGCAGTGTGCCCCACACATGCTGTGCTGGGAGCCAGTGTCACTTAGTGTTAAGAGCATTCACTTTGGAGCCAACCCCGGGTAAGCTGGTGGGTGTCTCTGAGCCTCAGTTTCCCCACTGTAAAAATACAGATGCTGCCCTCCTGCGGGTGGCTTCGAGCATGGACAGAAAAGGCCAGGCCCAGAGAAGAGGTTCTGTAACCGCTTGTTGCAAGTGTGACTGATGAAGGAACAAGGATCAGAACGGGCAAGGGACTCCCCGGGACCCACACCAGCAAGCTGCTCTCCACCCCAGATCCGCCCTGGCCCAGAGCTGGTGGCATTCCTCACCCCGCCCCACGCCACCTCTCCCAGCGACGCAGCCCCATCAGAAGACAGAGAAGAAGAAGCCAAACACATTTCTTTCTGCTTGGCTTGAGAACACGTTCTGTGGTTTTACTCTTCTGGTAATTACTTCTTTATTGTTAGGGACAGATGAGAACATGGGTGTCCAGTCACTGGCCTCTAGAGAGGGCAGCTCTGGAGACAGCTCAGAGGGACATGGGTGGCAGAAGGGACGACTTCCACGGCGGGCAGCGTCAGAGTGGCACATCCACACGAGAGGTGCAGGGGCTGCCTGCACCTTGTCCTTGGGAGTTTTCTTGCATGGGACCGGCCAGCACTGAGTATTCAAGTCAGAACCCTGGGCTCCCCAGCCCTACTCCTGCCCCACCATAACCCCGAGCAGCGCTTCCCCAGGTCCTGTCCTGCAGATCTAGAAAAGGGGTCCTTCCTTCTCCTGCAAGGCTGTGGGGGGGCATCAAGATCTAGGAGCCAGCAAGTCCCTGAATGGGGTGGTTCAGAAAGCAACTTTGGAGTCACCTAGACTTGGGTTTGGGGCCTGATGTGAACTTTTTCCTGTGTGATCTTCAGCAAGTTACATAATCCTTCTGAGCCTCAGTTTCCCCATCTGTGAAATAGGGGTGATAAGGAGTCACTACCCCTGTCTTTAGGAAGGCGCAGTGAGGTCGGGGGAGGACTCTACACAGTGCTGGGAGGTGCACGTGGGGACAGGGACCAGGGGAGCAGAAGCCACACCACTCAGACCGGGGGTGCCAACAGCAGCTTCCCGGGGCGCTTCAGGGGGACGAGGCTCCTGTCTGCCGGCCCTGCTCCGCCGGGTTTCCTGTTGTCCTCTTTCACTCTTTGAAAGAAAAGAAAAGAAGCATCCTTCCTCTGGAGACCTTTGTCCTGGAACTAGTCAGGGAACTGCTAGAGACATTCACTCCATGCTGAGCGCGATGAGCTACTTTCTGGAGAGAAAAAAAAATAAATGTTATTGTTTACCTAATGGTTCTCTGGTGAGAAATGGATGTCTGTTCCTTTAAACAGGGTGCAGCAGACAGAGCGGCTCCGGGGTTGTTTGCAGCGAGGGGAGGAGGAGAAGGAGGGCATCCTGTTGTTGAGTAGCAATGACAGAGAGAGACAGACGGACAGACAGACAGACAGCAGGGGTAAGGTCAGCAGAGACCTGAGCAGGGGAGCCCAGCTCCTTTTTTTTCCCCTATGGAGAATTTTCTTTTTCAAAAAGAAAAACTATACTTTTTTTTTTTTACCTGTATTTTTCCAGTCTAACCTAAGATACTACTGGCTTACTTAAGACAAGGGAAACTCCTCCAACTGGACTCTGCTGGGTGTGGCATTTTAAGAGAAAGAAGGTCCTGACAGTCTCAAGTCCGTTAGGCAGAGCTTTTCCCAAATTCAGGACTTGGAAATAGGAATCATGAAAAACACATCTCATTGCCTGAATAGCCATGTTTTTCCTACATTATCTTCAGTCTTTGCAGCAGCAGCCTGGCCAGAGAGGTTTATGCATCCCCATTTTACAGACATGGAAACTGAGGTTCAGGCAGATCAAGGTCGTGCCCGAGGTCAGATGGCAAGTGGTGGGCTGAGGTTTCGCCACTTCCGGCTGCTCTTCCTGGTATCCCTCCCTGCCTCCTTTGTGAACACAGCAGCGAGCCCGAGGGTGGACTTCTGGCTGTGTGGTTCACCAGCCTCTGGTTTAAATACTTCTGGCAGCCCCGAAGTTCTTTAGGGTTCTTCAGTATCAAGGAGCAAGCCCCAAACTGTAAACTCCCAAGGGTGTGTCTAATTCGACCACCACCATTCTCAACAACGTGATAGAGCATTTAAAAAATTGAAGAAGCATTTTATCAATGGCCAAATCAGACTGTGTGACTCTTCTGCCTGCAGTTAGCAGGTGGCTCCCAAGCCCCCGCGGGATCTGATCTCTGCCTACCCCTCCAGTCCCATCTCCTCATTCCCACCCTTGCTCACCATGCAGCCCCTCCATCACAACGCCACCCTTGGTGCGAACGGCAACTTCAGGGCAGCGACACTGGCATCACCTTAATTTCTGGGGTTCTGCCCTCTCCAGAACCAAAATCTGCCTTTTAATAAGCTCCCCAGATGCACATCGAAGTGTGAGAACCATCACCATCGCACATTCAGCTTTTTCCACCACTGGGCCTTTGCACATGCAGCTCTTTCTGTCTGGAACACTCCTGTTTTCTATCTTGGCCTGCCTTGGCCCTGCTCATCCTGAACTCACACATCACTTCCTCCAAAAGGGCTCCCTTGACCCTCCAAGAAAGTTATTCTCTCTCAAGAGTCCAGTTCTTTTCTTTCGTAGCACTTTTTGCAGGGTGCGATGACATACCATCTTGTTGAATGTCTGCCTCCATGAAGGCTGAGGACATGTCTCTCTTGCTTGCCAGGAACACAGTAGGAGCCGCACAAACGCATGTTGAATGAATCAGCATGGTGCTATTTGTGGTGCTGCTTAGAAAGAGAATATTTACTGAGTGCTATTATGTCTCTGGAGCTGGAGTCATACGTGTAAGTACTTGTGACAAAGTGGATCCCAGAATTTGGAGCAGTGATTCTGTAGTCTCGTTCAGGGAGCAAGGTCAGGGCTGAATGGAACCAGCCCAAGAAGTGCACATTCCTGGTGGTGACAGCAAAAGACCCTCAAAAGGAGGGAAAGGAAATTAACATCTCCTAGCCCCAGGCTCCTACACAGCTAGCAAATGTCAAAGAGGAATCTTAAATCCACTAGAATAACATGTGAATTGCTTGACTAAAACCCATGACTTTTGCCTTGTTTTTTTCTTTTAAGTAAAATTAAAAATTCACACAGTTAAAAATAAAATACTCCAGAGTGCCCTCATCCCTACCCGACACTTAGTTCCATTCTCCAAAGATAACCACTTGTGAACTCTTTTACCCATTTCTTCTGGTAGTTTATTTCAAATCTCTAAATATATTTAACTGTTTCTTGGTTTATTAATTTTATATATTGGTTATAGATTGCTTCTTATGACATCAAGAAGAAAATATAGCTGTTTTATAGAACTCCCACCTTCTTTACCTATTCTCCCCAAATAATTATATCACCGTTAATTATCTTTGCAAGTATCCAAGTAATGTATCTATATCTCAATGTCTTAATCCCTCAACTATTGTTAGAATTTCTTAACTTTCTACTTTATAAAAAGATTAGGGCCTCTATCTTCTCCTAGCTGTCCTCCCCACACCTGTCTCTCAAATTCTGACATCTGCATATTCCATTGTCAAGACTGAAAACATTTACATTCTGTTGTTTGGCAGACATAAATAAGTCTTCAATTCTTCATGGAAAGATTCTAACATTTGAAAATAAACAGTATTTACATTATCATCACAAATAATATTCCTAAATAATGTGTAATAATTATGTCCCCTTTATTCTATGCTTTATGATTTTCCCTGAGTTTCTGATTGCCTTTTTTTCTTCCATGATTTGTCTTTTTTATAACCTCTTCCCTCTCCCCACCCCAAACTCTCTATCATGCAAAGTATTCAGTCAAGCTAATTTTTTTTCTCCGGGAGACATCCCCATCAACACGACCCCCTTCACCCCCACCCGCCTAAAAATTGCTCTTCTGGGTTAGACCTATAGTATTCCGAAGGCTGTGACTTCCTCTTTCTTGGTTTTTTTCCCTCATTTTTACTGGAGCACACGCTCAATTGACTTCCTAAGAAAGAATTTGTGAGAGACACCTTCTGTAAATCCTCGTATCTCTTGAAAATATCTCTTGCTTAGTTGATTACTTTTCTGAATAGAGACATTTAGGTTGAAAATCAGTTTTCCTCGGAACTCTGAAGTCATTTGCTTACTTATGTATTCCAGCATTCAGCATTCCCAAGAAGTCTGATTCTCATTCCTTTATAGAGGATGTTTTCTTTCTTCCTCTTTTTCCATTCCCTCCTTCCTTTAGGATCTTCTCTTTTCTCTTTTTGCTCTGATATTTCACAGGGATGTACCCTTTTTCATTTGCTTTTTCGCTCACCTTTCCATCTGGAAACTCAGACACTGCAGCTCTGGACATTTTAAAGATTATTTTATTTGTAAATATTTTTCCCTTATATTTTCTTTAGTCTCTTTCTGGAACTCCTATAATTTGAATGTTGAACCTCCTGGATTATCCTCCATGTCTCTTATTTGAATCTTCCCAATTTTTATCTGTCTACTTTCTGAGATATCTCATTGTTCTTATCATCCGGGCCAGTCACTTGATTTTTTTCATATTACTTATATTTTTTATCTCTAAGAGCTGTACCTTATTCTGTAATCATTACTTTTTTGGCATGTTGAGTTTTCATGGCATAATATCTTCTCAAATCTCTGAGAGTAATAATTAGAAGAAAAAATGTAATTCTTTTCTGATCTCTAAATTTTATTTTCTGGGGTCATTCAATTCTCAATCTTCTCTCTCTGTCTCTCTCTTTCTCCCTCCCTCCCTCCACCACCTCTCATCACAGGTGTTTCTCAAATATGAGGTGATTTTTAGTTATTATTTTACATTTTTAAATAAGGCAAAAATAACATGAAGATATCTTCCTAACTTAATTATGTGTTCATATATATCACATCAAAAATTCAATAGGTTTTTCATGGAATTTGAAAATTGATACACTAATTTTATATGTATATACATGTGGGCTGGAATTAGCCAAGATAATTTTGAAGAAGACAAACGAAGAGGAAAGTGTGGGAAAAAAATAGGTTGTTCAATAATCGGTACTAGGCAAATTAACTATACATATGGAAAATTTTAAATGAGATTTCTGACCCTCTCTACAAATAGAAATAAATTTCAAATGGATTAAAGACTAAATTTGAAAAAAGAAAAGCTTTAACATTTTTAAAGATAATAGAGGAGAGTATCTTTATTATATTGGCATGTAGAAGGATTATTAAAACAGGATGGGAAAAAAATCCAAAAAGAAAATTATTAATTCCTTTTAACTGAAGTAAAATTTAAAAGTTCTATACAATGAATGATACCATAAATAAAAACAAAAGGCAAGTAGCAGAAGACATGTTCAGTTCACATGACTGATAATGGATTGGAATCAAGTGGTACCTTGAATATATAAACATCACCTACAAATCACTAAGAACTAAACAAGCAAGAAAAGAAAAAAGTAAAATAAAAAGAGGAAAGGCAAAGAATGTTACCAATTGCCTCTAAAAAGAAAAACCCAAGTGAGCAATAATTACATGAAAATGCACTCAACCGCCAAGTGCAGTGTGGCTCACACCTATAATCCCAGCACTTTGGGAGGCTGAGGAAGGATGATTACTTGAAGCCAGGAGTTCAAGACCACCCCGTGCAACATAGTGAAACTCCATCTCTACAAAAACTTTAAAAATTACCTGGGTGTGGTGGTGTGGGCCTATAGTTCCATCTATTTGGGAGGCTGAGGCAGGAGGATCCCTTGAGCCCAGGAATTCAAGGCTACAGTGAGCTATGATCATAATGCATAATAATTATGTCTCCTTTATTGTAAGCTTTATGATTTTCCTTGAGTTCTTGATTGCCTTTTCTGATTGCCTCACTCTGCAGTGAGCTATGATTACCCCATCTGGGCAACAGAGAGAGACTCTGTCTGGAAAGAAAGAAAGAGAGAGAGAGAAAAAACATGATCAACCACTCTGATAATTTGAGTTAATTTGTTTTACAAATTAAAACAATGAGTCACTCCACAGATTGCAAAAATTAATATATCTGTCCACACTAAGTGTTGAGGAGGATGTGGGGAGATATTGATTCACCACTGGCAGGAAGGTGAATTGATGCAACCACTTTGAAGAGCAATTTATCAATATTCAGTAAATCTGAAGATGTCCAAATGGCACAACCCAGCAATTTTACCTCTGAGTAAGAACCTTAGAAAAACTCTTTCATGTAAGCATGAGCATTTGAATATGATATGAGTGCTTATTGTGGCATTGTTTAAAACCAAAAAAAAGAGAGAGAGAGAGAGAGAAAGAAAAGAAAAAAAGGAAATGACCAAAATGTTGAAGCATTGTAGAACGGATTAACAAATCACGGTATTTTTTAAATGGAATTGCTTACAGCAATTAAAATGGAGAGAGGAGAGGAAATACATGCCTGTGGTCCATGTGCCATTCTAACCCAGAAACCAGAGCCCAACTTATTCCTCTGAAATAATTAAATTTTCGTCTTTAGCAGCTCTTTGGCTGCAGCTAACAGAAATTGACTTTGATTAAATAAAAGAGAAGAGAATGTTTTGGAAGGATGCTGAGACAGCCCACAGATTCCTAAAAAGTGCCAGGGGGAAAGGCAGGGACCAGGCATCTCCGGGACCTCGGCAGAGGAGCAAGGAACCCATTCCTCTAGCACAGGGTTTCTCTAACGGCATTGCTGAGATTTGGGGCTGATAATTAATTCCTTGTCGCTGGGGCCTGTCCTTTTGCATGGGAGGATGTGTTAGCACCACCCCCAGTCATGACAATCAAAACTGTCTCCAGACAGGGCCAAATATCCCTGCGGGGGCAAAATCACCCCTGGTCAAGGACCTCTGAATATGGTCCACTTAGGAGCATCAACATCACCTGGGAAACTTGTTATAAATACAAAGTCCCAGCTGCCCCCACCCCAGACCAGCTGAACCAGATACTCAGAGTGTGGGCCCCACCATCTGGGTTGTAACAAGCCCTGGGATGGTTCTGGTGCTCACCGGAGCTTGAGAACCACTGCTCGTGGGCTCGGCCCTGGGACAACCCAGCTGCCATGCGACTTGCCCCATCCCTCTGCGTGCCCGGCTCGGGATTCAAGTGCACGGGCACATGTGTCTCCTTAGTCTGGTTAGATCACGTGCCGTTCTCTGCTTCACACAGAGCTATGTCAATAGGGAAGGAGGCAGTTGCCCCAAAATGGGTGGTGGAGGCTGCTGTTTCCAGACAATGGAGAGAAGGGGTGCTGGGCTGGGTCTCAACAGGAGCCTTTCCTGGGGTCGATGGCACTGTTGAGCCTCGGGTTGACCTGAGATGGGTTCGGGGCTGTCTTTGGAGGCACCTGTGAACTGGAAGCGGAACACTGGGACTCACCCCCCTAGTTCTGCTCCTTGCCAGCTGCATGACGTTAGGCTCCCTGAGCCTCAGTTTCCTCATCAGCAAATAGGAAGGACTCTTACCCCTTAGACTGTAGGGAGGGTCAAATAAAATAATGTTCAGGTACGATACAGGTGTTTATTATTATAGGAAAGCACAGGTTTGCAGCAATGGACAGGGTAGGTCGTGGATCACACAGTCCTTTTCTCGGCATTTTGAAAACAATCAAATGGCCCTGCTTCATGCCGGACTCACGCTGTCTCTGGTTAAAGCATCGACAGTGGGAATTCTCATGTCTCCGCAGCAGCCTAGTGTCACCTTATGTTTACGTGGCGCATCAGAGCTTGCAAAGTGCTTTCTCGTGCATTATTTTATTAGATTTGATCCTTCCAGGATCCCCAGGAGGCAAGCGGTACCAGCATTCAAATGCCTCTCTTATAGACAAGGAAATTGTGAGTCCACGTGGTGAAAACTTGACCAAGAGAGGAGAGCCAGCAAGTGTTAGCACCAAGCTCTAGTAGAACTGGAACCACATGCAAACCTTCTGAGACAGGGAGCTTGTCCTGCACTGTAGTGGCAAGAAAGGACACCTCACTACAGTGAAACACACAATGTAGGGAGACCTTCATGAAGCAGAAACCCATCCATGTGCCTGCCAAGGTTTCTGAGAACAAGTGAGTACACTCACAGCCCCCTTCCTGTGCTTGGAATGGCTTAATCCAGAGCTGACTAGTGGTGACCTGCTGGTTTCATCAGCATGCCAGAGAGTTTTGTTTAGCAGCTCAGTTTTTAAAAAGGTGCTGCATCACCTTAAAGCGATACAAGTAGATCTACCATTTGATCCAGCAATTCCACTACTGGGCATCTACCCAAAAGATCAGATGACACTCTACAAAAAAGACACCTGCACTTGAATGTTTATAGCAGCACAATTCACAATTGCAAAGTTGTGGAAACAACCCAAGTGCCCATCAATACATGAGCGGATTAATAAAATGTGGTCTATGTATACCATGGAGTACTATTCAGCTTTAAGAAACAATGGTGATCTAGCACCTCTTGTATTTTCCTGAATAGAGCTGGAACCCATTCTACTAAGTGAAGTATCTCAAGAATGGAAAAACCAGCACCACATGTACTCACCAGCAAATTGGTATTAACGGATCAACACCTAAGTGGACATATAGGAGTAACATGTATCGGGTGCCGGGCAGGTGGAAGGGGGAAGGAGGGGATGGGTATATACAAACACAATGAGTGAGATGGGCAACGTTTGGGGGATGGTCACGCTTGAAGCTCTGACTCGAGGGGGGGTGGTGTGGGCAATATACGTAACCTTAACACTTGTACCCCCATAATATGCTGAAATAAAAAAACACAATAATTATAAAAGAATAAATAAAAAGTGCTGTATCTGTCACCATTCAGACACACCTAAACACAGCAGACACCACCGAGTGTAATCTCTCCGCCTCTGTGCCTTTGTCACTCGCACAAGATTCCAGGTCCTGGGAAGGAGCATCTAATTGGCTGAGCCTGGGAAGGGGACCTATGCCTGGGCCACCAGGAGTGGAGAGGAGGGAGGAGTTCCTTATCCAGCTTCCACAATGCGCAGCAAGACCCTCCATGCTGGGGGCCACGCTGCGAGACTGTGCACTACGCAAAGGTAGGCTTGGGGTGCGTGGGGACTGAAATCCAGCCCACCTCTACTCCCCACGTCATGCCCAGAGCTTAGTAAGTGGGATTTAGACTGTATTTTAGCCTCCAGTTGCCCTGTCAGCTGAGCAGTCTTGTGCAGTGTCCAACCTGTGCACGCAGACATGGCAGCCCAGTTCCCCGGAAGATGATCAGGCAACACCCGGTCCCAGCCCCACATGGCAGCGACTGGAGGGAGCACAGTCATAGCTGCCCTCCTTGGACAGGGCACACACTCTCTGTATCACCACACGCCCCTCCCAGCCTGCCGTGCTGGTGTTTGTCACTTGCCTGGCCCCTACGGTATTTGAGCTCATGACCCCTGTCTTAAACAATGGATTTTTTTTTTTACATTGGTGTATCCAGGTAACTAGTTTCATGGTCTATTTCTGAACAGCATTTTTCTTTCCCACCCAACCCCCTTTCCTAGCACTCCTAGTTAATCTATTTATTTTTACTCTACCTCCTTCTAAAAATACATACAATACACGATTTTTTTAAAAAAGTCAGACTCCTGGTAATCTCTGGAATGTGGGAAAAGCACTCTTACCACAAAGTTATATTAAGAAGTTTAATTATCAGAAAATTGCTGTATAATAAATATATCAGACATTAAGTATGCACACTGTATATATACACTGAGAATTCCTGGGCAACCTCAGTCTATAAACCCATTCACCTCACCCACAACCTCAGCCGACTCTTTATGTCTTTTCTTTGACTGGCATGGGAGACTCTGAGGTCCGCTGGCTTTTCTGTACAGCCTCTCACCTTTCCCAGGGCCTCCTGGTTTTGTGAGCTTTCAAGGCAGTCAGGAGAACTTTCTCAGCTCATCCCAAATGCTAGATCATTTCCCCTTCCTGTCGACACTGGCCCAGTCCCAATTTATTTGCACATTTCCTACCTATGAGGAAGCCATGGGGCTCCAGGTTGCTATTGTGGGTTGTCTCAGGCAGCCACTGCTGTGTAACAAGCAACCACAAACATCACAGTGGCATAGGACAAGAGGCCTTTCTCACCCATGTGCCTGACTGAGGGTCAGACCGGGTGGCTTCACTTTAGTCTACCAGTCCACAGGTCACCTGGGCCCATGTCATGTTTTTCTCATGGCAATGGTGGAAGTGCAGGACACAAAGCTCCAAATAGCACAAGCACATTTCAACTCCTGCCCATGTCACGCCCATTAACATCTCATTTGCCAAAACAAGTAAAATGGCGAAGCCCAAAGTCAAGTGCGGGGAAGTGTAGTTGCCCCCGGAGACAGATGCATGAGAAGGAGGCAGAGTGAATATTTACAGACAGTGCTCACAATCCACCCTTTTTGTCCTTTTCCACGTGCAAAATACACTCACTCCATCCCTAAGACACTCCAAACATCTTATCCAATCCTGGTCTTGAGCTGGAAATCCAGAATCTCATGTTCTACCTCAGATCTCATGGAGGCGCCTCTTGATTTGATAGGGACCTAAAAATCAAAAAGACAAGTTGTTCTCCCAGATGTCCCCAACATACAATGGCAGGACAGGCAAAAACCTTCCCATTTGGAAAGGGAGAGAATGGGAGGCACCTGGCACTCACTGATCTCACTGGTTCGGGTGTTCTGCTGGGGATTTGTGGCTAGGTCCGCCTAACCTGGACGTCGAGAATGTTCCCTGATTTGGCCCCTGTTCTATGCTCTCAGTCCAGTTCCCAGGTCCTTTCTTCTCTGGGCTCTTGGCCCTGTCCTCCGCGGGAGGGCTTCGCTTCCCATCAGACCTGGCCACTTCTGAGGGGCACATGGGAGAAGGTGACAGTGGCCACACTGTCAGTCTGCTTCCCACCTATAGAGAGGTGGGGACCTATAAATCTGCTTACATCGCCAACAGTCTCATTTTCTTTCTGGTGGTGATTTTGACAATAAGCTCTCTGCAAAATTTTGTTGGTTTTCAGTGAGTTTGATTCCATTCAACTCCAGATACCAAAAGCCATACCCACAATTATTTTGGAAACATGCCTTTTTCTTCTCTAGACTCTTACCTTTGACTTTTCTAGGAGTCCTTTTGTCCAGCTGAAAGGGTACACTAGAGACTCCTGCCCTCAGAGGAGCTATAGCTTAGTGGAGCTCAGAATCAAAAAGGTTAAACTAAGGGAAAGTAGTGCAATTGAACAAAAAGTTTCACTGAGTTTCCTGGTGGCCAAGGCACAAAGGAAACCACGAGGAGGTGCACAATTAAAATATGGGTGCTAGTCTGTGAAGGGGTCTCCTTTTTTTCCCTAGGAACCACTGAGTATAATAAGCATGGTAAAATTCAGAAGGAGACAACTTCCTACCACAAAGACAACTTCCCACAGGCCTAAGAACTCAATAATGACCTTGGCATTAAAAAGGAGGGCCTGTCAGAGCTCAGGCTGAGGCTTGAGGCAGCATCCTGTTTCCTGGGAGAGAGAGGAAGTCAGGGTGGGGATGAAAGAGAAGGCATTTAAAGCACCTTCCAAGAGAAAGAAACTCAAGATATATCCAACTGCATTTTATTTTGTTTTTCAAGCTGCAAAAAGCTGAGGACAATCGTAAATTAATTAGCTCAGTTAACTGGAGAACAAGGAGAAAGATATATTATTTCAGTTCCTTGATGTGTTCATTTGCTGGTTTCATTGTACTCGGCGACTTTGGGGAATTACTTGGTCTGATGGCTGAGGACTGATGTGGGTTTTGTTTTTGGAGGCTGCTGGGGAGACAAGATCCTGGGGGCTCCCACCTGGGGTTTGGGGAAGAGTCGTCCACTCCAGCCCGTGGGCGTTAAGAGCAAGAGGCTACAGTGCCTCCTCTGGTCTGGCAGGGCAGGGCATGTGCCAAAGGAGAGTTAGTGTGTTAATAGTAGAAAATGTTAAAAAGAGAAGCTTCTTGTGTTGAAATTCTATTTTACTGTATGGAGTGGGATTTGGTTCCTAGAATCAGTTTCCAAACTCACTGCTCATTCTTGGCCTTTGTAAAACAGCATCAACTCCTCCGGTTCAGTTCTAGAAACTGGGGTTCAAGGCTCTGGGGCCGGCTTTGTCCAGGGAGGACAGGGAGATGCAGACCTGGTAAGTATAGCACATCCCTTGTTAGGAATTTCAGGGAAGGGAGCTGTCCCCTCAGTTCAGAGCTACCTTGAACACGACACTACTCTCCTCAGTTCGGCTCTGTTGGGCTTTAGGGGGACATGGGGGGATTCAGAGAAAGGAAGACAGGACAGTTTACTGGATCCCAAAGGTGGAGTTGCAAAAGCACCTTGGAGCCGACGCCACCAAGACAAGAGGCGGTTTTGTCTCTGGGCTGTGTTCCTGCCTGGTTCATGGCTGAGTGTCAAAGCCAAAATTTGGTCAAACTCTTTCCCGGATTCCCAGCTGGGTCTCCCCTGTCCCGGGTTACTGGCATTTTCTCTCCTTACTAAATGTGCTTTGTGATCTCAGTTAGTGGGAGGCAGAAAACCCACTGCTAAACAAGGAAGCAGCCGAAAACCCAAGAAGGCCGACATGTCTAGTCTGGTACCCGGCAATGCCCCGCTCCACTCATTCATTAGCCCCTCCATTCACAAATACCTGCTTTCTGTGCGCTGGCCCGTGCAAGGTCTAGAAGTTTCATTCAAAACGGGAAAGCATAGTCAGGGGTGGTCAGAGTGGCTAGAATAAGGGGAAGTGCCTTCAGTCCACGGGGACATGGTTGAGCGCAGCCTGGAGCCAGGGTCTCCACTTGCGACCCCTCTCCAGCCGGGGCATGCTAAAGAGCGGCGTGAAGAATGAGATGGAGCCGGAGGGTCAGTAAAGCAATTAAGGGACGAAATTAAGACCACTCTCGGCACCGGCCCCTAAAGAGGGTTAAGGATTAGAATATAGCACAACAAGCCTCATCTGAAGCTCGCCTAAGAGCCCGGCCCCAGGATGCTGCGGAACTGGGCCGGCCTCCCCGCTGTGGGGCGGGCACCCTCGGCGGGCGAGGAAATCATCAAAGGCCCCAGCAGCAGGAACGCTGCAGCCATTAGACAGTGGAAGACAGATTTCCTCTAAAATGCGCCTTTAAAGCCAGCTCATTTACCTTCCTGGGCCCCAGGAAAGCCCAAGATAGGTGCCATCCAGGAAACCCAGACTCTTTAAGATCAGCACGGTTTAATGCAGCATAAGAGCCTTAGGTCAGACCAAGAAATGACTTCCTGACTGTAAGGGCTTATTGGACCATGAAAGAGAACTCCTAGAGAGACTGTGAAATCGCCTCCTCTCAATGTTTTTAGATTCCTTTTGGGGGCAGGGGGTGGTGGCAGGGGGTGTCCGTTGAATGAGGACCATCCCAGGGGTGGGCAGAGAGATCTGATGAACCCCTGGGCTCCTCGTCTCACCGAGGGAGGCACTTTTCAGCCTAAGAACCAAGGTTTCCCCCTTTCTGGGTGGAGAGTTGGGTCCAAAAAGAGGACAGGGGCAGCAAATACTAAATTCTGCCTAAGTTGCTCCTACAGACGTAGGGCAATAGGAGTAGAATGAAAGCTTCACGTTTTACTTTCTTCTTTTACTTTCCAGAAATGGGTCAACAGGTCAGCAGGCTGCAAATCGAGTAAATAAGACAGATTGTCAGCCTGGAAGCCATTTGACGATTTTAAATATGTGGGGTTTCTCCAGCATCACGACAGCTGTAGGACGTAAAATAAAATCCGTTTCTCTCCAGTCTCCGGGCAGCTCCGAAGTGTCCAATGGACACTCAGGGTGGTGGGAGGAGGGAGGGGGGAGGAGGGGCTGTGGCAGGCAAGGGACGGGGAGCAGAGAGTGCATTTTCTTCATGTTGGAGAACATGTTTTTTAAATACCAGATCTGAACCCTCAGAATCCTGGGGGCTGTAGATTTTCTATCAGCAGAACGTCTGAGGGTTTGGGAAATGCCCCCAAAATTTGAACACAAACTCCTTGGGTGACGTAGTCCGGCAGCCGGGCGTGGACGTTCTCTGGTCTGAAGAAAGGAGAAAGGGTGGGAGGGTGGGGTAGGAGGGAGCCCTTTCATCTGGGCTGTTTGGGGTCTGTGATCTCCTCCGGGGTAACTCTAACTGAGCGCTTGCAACTGCCACACAGGGCAGATGGCACTGCCTACTTGCTGAAATGAGTTCACGTGTTGAATGACTATTGATTGGGCACTGGCATTGCTCCAGGAAGTGGGCTATGGGGTTGAGGCTGGGCTTCTGACAATGGCATCAGTGGCCTTGGTCTTTCCTGCCCTTCCCTCCCTGCTATGTCCCTACCCTTGTGCTTTGGAGAACAGAGAACTCTTCACTCATTCACTCATTCATTCATTCAGTCAGTCAGCCATTCAATACATGAGTAACTACTCATTGCACTCTTCCCAAGAGTTAAAAATGTGGCAAGGAACAAGACAGCCCCCTGCCCTGCTTTTATGGGCCTCCTATTCTAGTGACAGGAAACCCATAAACAATGAACAATGACATATCATAGAGATAGGTAGATAGAAGAATTTTATATTTTATGTTTATTATTAATAGAAATTTTTTAATTTATACAATATATAAGTATATGCATACATAAAATTTTAAATGGTGATGAGTGCTATGAAGAAACAAACCAGGTCCAGTAATAGGGAATGACTGGGTGGGGCGCAACATTAGCTCAGGTGGCTGGGAAAGGCCTCTCTCTGACACTTACCCTGAACCCTGCGTGACCAGGAGCCTTCCCAGCCCCTGAAATCAGGGGAGAAAGATCCAGGCAGAGGGCCTGGCAGGTGCCAAGGCCATGAGGCAGGAAGGAGCTTGGTGTGTTCAAGGAACAGGAAGAAAGGCAGAGGTAGAAAGAACCCTATAGATACAGTTAAGACTTAACCCCAAATTAGCACCAGGTAGAAATTTAGAGATCATTTGGGGTCAATTCCCAGATTTACTGTTGAAAAATCTGAGGTTCACAAAGAAAACATGACTTGCTCAGGGTGACCAAACAACTGAGAGTAGAGCCAGGACGGGTCCCTGTGCCTGCTGACACTCCCGGCTGGTGTGTGTTTGTTACATCGCTCACACGTGGCATGGCTCACGTGTGCGCAGTACAGGCCTGCAGCAGATCCCTGCACGTTTAGTGCCCACGGAGACCAATATGGCCCTTCATGGGGGAGACAAAAAGCAAGAGCAACAGGAGGTGCTAAAAGAGAAGAATAAAGAGCCCAGACTTTATTGTGAGCCAGAGTTGACCTCGAGTTCAGACTGTCCCTTCCTAGATCTGTCATCTTGGGGACATCATTTAATCTCACTGGGCCTCCAGCTCGCCACCTGTAAGGGGGGACAATCACAGCCCCACCCCATAGGGGTACAGTGGGGCTAGTGTGAGATGTGTATTTAGAGGGCTTAGCACCCCATTACAGGTTCATTGTTACATGATTATTATATAGTCCCAGGCGTACAGGTGGTCTTCCAACATGCTGGAGAAAACACCCATGCACAAACACCACCAACACTTAATGCTTATTCACACACTTACCCAGCACGTATTGAGCACCCATTCTGTGACAGGCACTATGCTAATCACTGGGGATACCACAGGGGACAATCACAAATGTGGTCCTGCTAGTGCAAGAGACAGGCAGCTATCCACATAACCACACAAAAAAAGTGCAAATTTGCAATTGCAAAAAGTATTAGGACAGGGAGGTTTGCAAGTGCTTTGAGAGACCATCAGGAGTTGGGTGACTTGGTTGGGGAGGAGGCCAGCACAGGCCTCCCTGAGAAAGTAAAGCTTGGGGTGCAACATGAATGATGAGCTCGGGGTAACCAGGCAATGGACAAGGGCAAAGGACAGTGTTCCAGGCAGAAGGAACAGCACATGCCAAGGCCCTGGGGTGGCAGGGGCATGGTGGGTATGAGTGACTGTAAGGAAGCCAGAGTGGCTGCCAGCGGACGGGGCCCATTAGGCGAGGATGATGGAGGTATTGATATGAGCAGAGGCTGGACCACTGCGGGCCTTGTGCCAAGATAAGGAGTTTGGATTTCATCCTGAGCACAGTAGGAAGCATCAAAGGGGATTTAAGCAGGGATGCCTGGAACATAATCTTGCCAGTCTGTCAAATGTGTTAATTCATTCAACAAACATTTACTGGGTGCTTTGTGTGTTCAAAACACGGTTCCAGGCACTTTGAGGACAAGGGAAGATGCCCCAGCCCCTAAGGCTCTTGCAGAACAGTGGAGCCAACAGACATACTGGCAACAGTTGATTGCAGAAGAAAGGACTGGACTTGAATATTAAAGACATGGGTTCAAGTTCCAGCTCTGCCCCTCCCCGAACAACCCAGCCTTCCACGAGGACAGTGACGGAGCTTAATTATCTTTGGGTCCCAGCACCCAGCATTCGGGAGGATCAACAAACTTAGAATGATCACATAACCTTGGATCATATCAATAAGGCCTTATGTTTGTTTAGTGCTTTCTCATCCTTAAAGACCTTTCACATCCTGGCTCTTATTTTATCCCCACAACATCCCCGTGAGGCGAATTCAGGACTGGCTACATAATCTGTGGGGCCCAGCACAAAATGACACGTGGAACTCCGTGTTCAAATATTGGGACGGATTTCAAGGCAGTGACGGCAGAGCATTAAAGCTGGCACGGGATTGTTGTCAGCACGGGCTCCTGTTGACGGCACAAGTTGCACGTGCATAAAGCCAGCTCTGGGTGAACTCTATTTCATTCACTTTACAGATAAGGAAACTGAGGCACCAGGTAAAGTGACTCTATCAACTGTAAGAGTGACAGTCTTACAGCTGGCAACTGTAAGAGTGAGGCCTCAAAACAAACTGAGGCCTTCCGAGTCCGGGTCCAGGACTTGCTGCTGAAACGGGGCTGGCCCGGCTTCTGCTCTCGACTGCAGTGTTCCAGGCAGGGCAGTTCCAAGCATCTGTGCAAAAGGTGATACAGACAACGAAGTGGGGTGCAAATGTTCAGGATGCTGCCCTGCATGGGACCTTTTAACAGCTCCCATTGCTCTCAGGACAAAGTCCAAAGGCTTAGACTGATGCACAGAGACCTTTCATGATCTGACCCCTAATTAAAATTCTCCAGCTGTGCTGCCCACCTCCGCTCCCTCCCTCAAAATGTGCTTTCCAACCACATGCACCTTCTTGCCGTTTCCAGCTGGGCCTTGCTCCTTCTGGCCTCCAGGCCTTTGGTTATACCACTCCCTCTGCCTCAGGTGCCGTGTTACGAGGGGTAACTGTGACCTAGGCACCTGGGGAAGGGAGTCGGGGAGGAAAGGCAGCTGAGGCACAGGGAAAACCATAAATACTCTGTCTGCATCCTTTGAATAAGCCATCCATCCTTCCATACATACATACATCTACCTTTCTATCCATTCATCCATATATCCACCCATCCATCTAATCCATCCTTGTGTTCAGCCATGCTTCCATCCATCCATCCATTTATCCACACATCCACCCATCACCCTTCCATCTTTCCATGCATCCAACAGTTGTTCCCTGAGCCCCATGTGCTATATATATATATGCTATATATATATGTGAGATATATATATATATATCAGGCACTGTCTTAGGTGCTGGGGATCCAGAGACGAATGAGCTACACTTCCCTTTTCCCCACCCCCACCCCAGGAGCTCACAGTCCCGTGGAAAAAGAAACAAGTATTACCATAACTCAAATCCCCAACTTTATAACCTCTGTAAATCCAGACCCTTCCCCACAATTTATGGAAATTCCCACTTTCTTCCTCCTGATCCTGTCTCCATTCTTGTGTCTATAGGTGTCATCCCAGGGTGGACAGGAGCCATTTGGGACACTGTTCTAGGACCCTTAATCATTTTTCCACAAGAAATACAAATCCAGTGGTGGTTTGTGGACTTGGCGACTTTGCAGTAGATCTGAGGAGTCGCAGTAAAGGACCATGTCCTGCACCCTACAGCCTTCCACCGTCTTGCTGGTTTCCCACCAATAATCGCCCACTTCCCCAAGGCCCAAGCTGTTACTAGCAAGGGACCTTCCCCACTGCACAGCTCCCCAGGAGTGTGATCTAGTCCCACTCCCTACTGTGACATGTCCCCCAGGACAGCCTGCTGTCCCCAGGATCTGGTGAATATGAAACAGAGACACGCAGAAACAGAGCACTGTCACACAGACAGCGGTGAGCTCCACAACAGAGGTAAATTCAGGGTGCCCGTGCGGAGGTAGCACAGAAAGAGGGAACCTACCCTAGCCCCAGGCTTGGGAGGGGGCTCTGGGAAGGACTCCTGGATAGAGGAGGTAGGAAGAGGCTATTTCTTTTTTTTTTTTTTTTTGAGACAGAATCTCACTCTGTTGCCGGGGCTAGAGTGAGTGCCGTGGCGTCAGCTTAGTTCACAGCAACCTCAATCTCCTGGGCTCAGGAGATCCTTCTGCCTCAGCCTCCCAAGTAGCTGGGACTACAGGCATGCACCACCATGCCCAGTTAATTTTTTTTTTCTATATTTTTAGTTGGCCAATTCATTTCTTTCTATTTTTAGTAGAGACGGAGTCTCGCTCTTGCTGCAGCTGGTTTCGAACTCCTGACCTTGAGCGATCTGCCCGCCTCGGCCTCCCAGAGTGCTGGGATTACAGGCGTGAGCCGCTGCACCCGGCCAGAAGAGGCTATTTCAAGCAAAACAAATGACAAGGACAGAGAGGCCAGAGAGGGTATGGCGCTTGTAGGGGGGACAAGAGTGGCTCGGTAGGGCGAGCGGAGCCAGTGTGGGAAGAGATGACATTGGAGAGGGAGGCAGACCACACTCAGGACAGCGGACTCTACACTGTAACAGCAATGCTGCTACTGAGGGGTCGTAAGCCCATCTTCTAAGTGACATGATTAGAGAATTTTAGAAACATCGTAGGAGCTGGGATATGGGGTCACTCAACCCCAACCTCCAGGCTGTGGGAGCCTCAAGATCAGTAGGTGTGGGACCAGAGCAGTCCTGGGGGCTAACGCCTTGTGATAAAGGCAGGCAGGCAGAGCCCAGGGTGGCAGTCCTTGTGTCCCCAGGCAGTCCTTGTGGCCTGATGCCCACTCTGTTCTCCAGCAACTCCTCTCAGGTATTTGTCAGACCAAAACCTAAGTCTGCAAGATTCACAGACTGTCGGGACCTTCTAGAAGAATTCATATTAATTGTCAAATGTCTTCATGTTGGCAAAACCTCAAATGTACCTTTTCCAGAGTCCTTTCCTCCTCTCCACACTGCCCCCTGTCCCCCGCCACCCTGCTGCTGCTTAGTGCTAAAAGCCACGTGGATTTCAAGGGAAATGGAATCCGTCTGCTCCTGGTTCATTCACACTCGAACCCTCAAACAGGCTGTTTCGTAAGAGACGGTGGACTTGTAAGCCACTCTCGCAGGCTCTTTTAGACAGTGTCTTATTTTGAATCAGGAAATTGTATTTTGCCAGAACTTTATGTTCAAGTTCAATATGAATGTCAGAAGCCACGAAATGTGAGCAGGTTCTAAATTTGGAAAAAACATGTTCTCCAATCTCCCCCCAAAGCATTCCTTCAACTATTGGCTTTGGAGGCAACTTCTCTCTATACCATCCGTTGTTTGCTCAGAATGTCCCATGGAGCCTTCCTAGCACAGACGTTGCTTGCTCAGCAGATCGATATAGCATCATCCCCCAATAATCTGCTTTGGCCGAACGTCGTGGGGGGAATCCAAAACCCAGCCCACTTCCTTTCTTGGCAAAGCTGCTGGGTTGAGTCCTGTTTCCACACAACACGTCTGCCCTGACTTAAACTTTGACTTCCTACCAGTGTCCTTTCTGAGCTATTTGCACTGTGAACATAACGCCTAAAAAGATTTATTAAAAAAAAAAAAAAAGAACCGAGTGTCATTTTTAGAAAGGCGAGACACCCAACACATCCTACTCTGAGTAGATTTCTTTGACAGCTTGTGATGTTGCCTGAATGGTAAACATACCCTCAGACTCCAAGTAAATAGTCCACGGCATGTAACCTGGGTATAAAAGAGGGAATTTTACACAACGTGGCCACAGACGCCTTGTCATTTCCCAGAAAATTAGAGGGTCTTCCAGTGACCCTGTAAATTTATCACACGAGTATTCTTCCACGGCTTCGGGAACAGATGGGGTCTGTTTTGATAATGTTTTCCAACCCCCACAGATAACATGCTGAGGATGCACAGAGAGGGGACAGTGGGGGACAGCATGACAGCCTGCCACTGCTCCCAGAAACTCAGCCTCTGGGCCTTCTGTGCCTCTGGCCGTCTGAAAGACACTTTGTTAGCTCCAGCATGTCACTGCCGAAGGGAAGCAGCACTAACTTCTTTACTGGGTAGGCACTTTGCAAAAGCACGAAGATGTGAAAAGATTGACTAGATGAGAGATTCAAACCCAGAAGATGGGCTGCAATCAAAGAAAGGCCGTAAGGGGTCTTGAAACGTGCCCATCTGCCTCCAGGAAGGATCAGAGAGGTTTTGAGACCAGAGGAAGGTCCCACAGCCTCCCATGGCAACTCCAGCATCTCAGCGGAGATGGAGAAACACAAATCAACATCTTCGATGTCATAACTATTGGTTCCCTTTCAAGCTGGTCCCTCCAGCACTAACAGTAACAGCTGATATTGACCGGGGATTCCCAGGTGCCTGGCACTGTGCAGAGCGCGTGTCGTGTTGAATGAAATACTAATACATCATCTAATGCTCACTATCCCAAATGCCGGAGGAGGAAAACGAGACTCAAAGAGTCGGCAGCTGCGGAGGACGGCGCTGGGAGCAGAGGTTTGCTCTGTGCGAGTCTCCCGGGCTCTCTCCACCTGGGCTTTCTCATCCGTGACGCAGACAGACCTAATAACAGTAGTATGATACAAACGCTTTCCTTTTTCTTCTTTCTTTTGTCTTTTCTGGGCAGGTCTGTGCACTTTATAATGCATCAGCATTTCAGCCATGGTCCTCATTTCCAACACGCATCAGTCATGTGTCCGCTCAGCAAATGTGACTGAGCACTTACTATTTATGTCACTGCCGTCCACGCTTTTAATCAGGGCATTTTTTTTTTTTTTTTTTTGAGACAGAGTCTCGCTTTGTTGCCCAGGCTAGTGTGAGTGCCGTGGCGTCAGCCTAGCTCACAGCAACCTCAAACTCCTGGGCTCGAGCGATCCTTCTGTCTCAGCCTCCCGAGTAGCTGGGATTATAGGCATGCGCCACCATGCCCGGCTAATTTTTTTTATATATATATCAGTTGGCCAATTAGTTTCTTTCTATTTATAGTAGAGACGGGGTCTCGCTCTTGCTCAGGCTGGTTTTGAACTCCTGACCTTGAGCAATCCACCCGCCTCGGCCTCCCAGAGAGCTAGGATTACAGGCGTGAGCCACCGCGCCCGGCCTTAATCAGGGCATTTTTAATTGGCCAATCCATTGCCTTTTCACAGTGGGCTTTTCGCATTGTTATCATGCCTTTGACAGCTTTATGCTACTGTTTTACAAAACTAACCGATATCTGTTTTGCGCTTGTTTTTTTACACCTGTTTTTGTTTGTTTGTTTGTTTGTTTGTTTGTTTGTTTGTTTGTTTGCTTTCATAGAGACGGAGTCTCTCTATGTTGTTCAGGCTGGTCTCCAGCTCAGCCCTCAAGTGATCCTCCCACCGCAGCCTCCCAAAGTGTGGGATTATAGGCATGAGCTATCACGCCTGGCTGTTTTGTACTTTTGCTATTCACAAAGACCTTTTATATAGACTTATTTATGTGATCCTGATGAAAACCCTGCAAAGCAGAAATCTGCAAAGCAAAGCAGATATAATATTATCTATTATTACTACTTTCCCATTTTATACACCAGTAAAGTGAGGCCCAGTCATTTTAAGCGAATGCTCGAGCCAGAATTCAAACCAGGACCCTGTGACACCTAAACCCGAGTCCTTCCCGGTACCGCACACAACATGAATGTGGACATCACCCCCGGGAGCTGCCATCTAACAGCAGAGCTCGTAGAAGCACCCCACAGGTGCAGTGAGGCAGGTCAGCTTGGTGACCATGCACGTGGACTCAAGCCATACAGCCAAGGTTCTAAATCTTGCTTCTGCCACTGACCAGCTGGATGACCTTGGGCAAGTGACTCAACCTCTTCATGCCTCAGTTTCCTTATGAGTAAAAAGTAGATAATAATAGCACCTACTTCACAGGATTATTGCGAAGATCAGTGATTGATATGTATAAAGCTCTTAGGACAGTGTCTCGATTTAGCACACGCTGTCTAACTGTTCGTTGGCTGAACACTATCACAGAGACAACTGAAAGCAAACAGCAAACTGTGAAGGGAAGGACAGAGTAGAGCAAAGGGCTCTAGCTGGGGGCCCTGGGAAGAAATTAACCGGAACTAACCGTCGGGAGATGCGGTTCTACTCCTCATTCTACCACGTGCTGTCTGTGCATCCTCGAACAAATCACTTTACTCCTCTTTGATTTCCTCATCTGTCAGGAGAGACAGCTCAGCCAGGCTGGGCAGGGGACACTTAGCAAAGATCCAGGGACTCCCCCATAGCACCCAGTGCCCCCGGAGACTCTGAGAAGTGCACCCAGCCACCCCACTTTGGTTAAGACCAACTGGGGAAGATAACCAGTTAGTTTTACTTAAGGCCAGGCTGACCAACTCATCCTGGTTTGCCTGGGACTTTTCTAGTTCTAAAATTTTCACATCCTAGGAACACAATTCCAGGATAACCAAGAGTCTTGATCATCCTAATTATGTCAGCCCCTCTTAAAAAATTATTTAATCCAAGCCGGGCGCGGTGGCTCACGCCTGTAATCCTAGCACTCTGGGAGGCTGAGGCGGGCGGATTGCTCGAGGTCAGGAGTTCGAAACCAGCCTGAGCAAGAGCGAGACCCTGTCTCTACTATAAATAGAAAGAAATTAATTGGCCAACTAATATATATATAAAATTAGCCGGGCATGGTGGCGCATGCCTGTAGTCCCAGCTACTCGGGAGGCTAAGGCAGCAGGATTGCTTGAGCCCAGGAGTTTGAGGTTGCTGTGAGCTAGGCTGACGCCACGGCACTCACTCTAGCCTGGGCAACAAGTGAGACTCTGTCTCAAAAAAAAAAAAAAAAAAAAAAAAAAAAAATTATTTAATCTAGTCAATCATTTTCCAGACTTTGCTGCTGATGTTACCATCTTCATGTATTTTGCCCTAGCTGTGTGGAGCTGTAAAATTACACAAATGCATTTATGTCAGAAGACTATTTTACATCATTACTGCAGCAGTCAGGATAGGCTGGGTTAGCCAAGGTGACAAATTAACTCCACAAAACAGACAGCTGGATATGCAGCTCTACAGCTCTAAAAGCAAACCAGCATCACTTATCATAAAGAGAAGGAAAAATTTTAAAAATCAATGAAAATAAAACAATTAATTGTCACTAGGTAGTGGTGACAGTGGCTGAGGTTTTGTCTGGTCCCAGAGGCCTGCTCAATGTTTGTTAAAAGGAGAGATTAATAAGCATTAAAAGCATCCTGGAATTTTCTCCTTTTCGTAGCAGGATTGAACATAAAGTAAGTTTACCACTCCATGAGTTAATGTAATTTAATGTCATGTCTGTCTACCACCTAAACCAGGGGTCCTCAAACTTTTTAAACAGGGGGCCAGTTCACTGTCCCGCAGACCGCTGAAGAGTGCACCCTGTGGGCCCGGGACGAATCGGCTGCTAAGCAGGACAAGCAGCAGAGGCAAAAATACCCAGAGGGCCGGATAAATGTGCTAGGCAGCCCGCATGTGGCCTGAGGGCATAGTTTGAGGACACATGACCTAAACTAGTCTCCCCGCCACCAGCAGAGCACATTGCACGCATTCAGGAAGACGGAATCAGAGCGAGTGTAAAGGTGAGAGGGTAAAGGCCGGGTCATGCATTTAAATTCTCAGATCATACAGAGGTACCCGTCCCTCCAAAGCAGCTCTTAACACCAAATCCGACGGGCCACCAGCGGAGAGGCCGCACAACCTTGCCTTCTTCAGGAATCCCCACCTGCCCCAAAGGCCGCCTAGGGAGTCCTACAACGGGTCAAGTGACAGAGGAACACGCAAGAGAGGTCCTTGTTCCAACAAGATCAGCTGGGAAGATCTTCGGCAAAGCAAAGTAAAGCAACAGCAAACGACCAGTGACTTTTCGACCTCAATAAAGCTCAGCCAGCTCCCCAGAGCAGGCTAAGAATGACAGTGAAGACTCACCACGTGGCTGAAATTTCAAGGGCCTGTGTCACTACTATTTCTTCCAAAAAGATAAAAGTGCAAAAACCCAGACAAATGCCAAATTGTCCCGCAGGAGGGCCCAAGCCCACCCTCTATCACCTTCCCTTCTCCAACCCTTCCGGTTCCATGCTTCATCCACTCCCTGGCTTCAGATGCCATCTATGAGCCAGTGACTCCCAATCTCTAACACCGGCCCGGCCTATCTGCTGCACCCCAGGCCCCACCCAGTAGCTCCCCTTGGACATCTTACCAAGACCTCAGACTCAACACGTCAGTTGAACATGTGACCCGCTCTGCCCCAAACCCATTCTCCTTCCACCTTCCACTCCTTTGTTTGAACTCAAAACCTGGGAGACCTCTGTGAATCCCTTTTCTCCATTGTCCCTACATCCAGTCCTATCACTCCTATCCCCTAAATGTCTACAGAATCCACCTGCCTATTCCAGGCCACCCTCATCTCTCCCCTCCCAGCCTACTACAGAGGCTCCTAATAGGTCTCCCATGCCACCTTGGCTTCTCTCTAACCCTCTCCAATACACGCTGCAGATAGCTATTCAATGCAAGTGATGTTTTATTAAATGTAAATCTCATTACCTTCTTTTCCTTGCTTAAAATCCTTCCCCTGAATCCTATTGCCCTTGTAATGAACCTGCAAATCCTTACCCTAATCCTAACCAAGCCTGTGAATGGCCTCCCCTCCCTGCCTCTGCAAGCTCATCCCACTCACTCTCCTGCCCTGTGGTTCTCTCCACTCCAGCCCTACACGGCCTCCTCTGTGTTTTCAAACCTTGCATGTCCTTCACTTCAGGGTCTTGCACAAGCTCGGAACAGGCTACCTCCTCTCTTTGCCTTGCCACCTCCTGCTCATCCCTCATCACTCAGCTTAGACAGCAATCCTCTGGGAAGCCTTCCCTGATCCCTGGGCCAAAACAGGGTCACCCACCCCTCTGTAGACTCCACAGCATCCTGAGCACACTGGCCTTCTTCCTCACAACACTCAGCAGAACAGTGATACCTGTGCCCCATTAGGCTGCACCCTCCTTGGAGAAGGACCCACCAAGACCCCCACACCTAGCCGGGGACCCAAGGATATGGCAAGTGCTCCATAAGCATTTGGAGACCGAGTGACAACTACCAGAATCCGTCCCCCAAGCGGTCTGAGTCCCACCCACACAGAGATCTGTGTCCTCCTGTCCGCCCACCTTCTGCAGAGAACTCAACGGCATGCATTCTGGCCTTCGAGAACGAGGTATCTGGTGACACCACTGGGAACGCTGACAACAATGCGGCCGTAGTGGGTTGACCCAGCTCTCAGGAAGGAATAAGTATCGAGTCATGCTGCATCACTCACAGGAAGAGCGTGAGCCAGTGCCGACGGCGCAGGGTGTCCCAAGCCTTTGGTCTTGGGTTTCTCTTCCTCGGGTATTTATTTCCATCCGGAGAAGCCGGCTGGCTTCATTAATTGTGAGCGTGTGTCCACCCAAAGCAGTCCTACACCGAATGTATGGAATACTGGGCCTTGTATGGGCATCCTCGTTGATTTATATGTTGTTAATAAGCAACAGGAAGTGAATGTCTAAGGTGGAATGCCGAACGCTTGTCTTCTCTCATCCCCTCAAAGGAGCAAGGTTGTTGGTTTGGTGTATTCTTGGTTTTTAATGGAATGACTACTTTTTAAATTAAAAAGACGGGCTTATGAGGCCCATGGTCATCTGATGAACTGTACAGGGACAAGCATACAGTTCAAAGTGGCAGCAAAGAATGCAGATTCTGTGTCCAGTGTCTCAAAATAAGAACCACTAACACTTAATCAAGATTCGTGCCAAGCAACTTTCAAAGCAAATACATTCATTTATTTCATCCTCATGACAGCTCTATGAGGTGGGTGCTACTATTATCCCTGTTTTGCAAAAGAGAAAACTGAGGCCCAGAGAGGCTAAACAACTGGCTCAGTTAGTAAGTGGCAGAGCTGGAATTTGAATGTGGGCAGCCTTCAAATACATTCATTCATTTATTTCATCCTAATGACAGCTCTATAAGGTGGGTTATTATCCCTGTTTTGCAAAAGAGAAAAACAAGGCCCAGAGAAGCTAAGCGACTGGCCCAGTTAGTAAGTGGCAAAGCTGGAATTTCAACGCGGGCAGCCTGGCTCCAGAGTTCAGAAGTAGCCAGGCTCACGGGGATGCGCTCAGTGCAGACCAAAGCCGACTGCAAAGGTCCACTTCCAGAGGACCCAGACCCTTGTCTTTATTTGGTCTTTTCTCTCTGAGGGCCACAGAGAAGCTGCACCTAAAACCTGGGTCTCGAGGAGGCTACATTTTTGCCAGGAGATCAACCCAGAGCGCACGTGGTATATAGCCATGTAAGTTAGTAAGTGTGAAATGCCATGCGAGGGGCCCAGGCGTTGTGCGGCAGGCTGTCCAAGCAGGGAGAGGTCCTGAAGCATCGATCGCCATGTCTGCATCCCTGCTCTGCGGCTGCCAGCCTCCGTGACCGCGGGCAAGTCAGTTACCTCCGAGGCTCAACTTCCGACTCTGTAAAATGGGACTGATGGCGATGACATGCTGGTTCCCATCTCAGGGGATGCTATAGGATTGAGCAAGCATGCAAAGCAGGACAGGGGATGTGTTCAGTATACATCAGGCATGATTATTTCTATCAGAGGCGTTCAGGACATCATGACTTATTCATTCACAAATATATATCAAATACCTACTAACAGTGTACCAGGAACTGCACCAGGCGCTATGGATACAAAGAAAAATGAGACAGCAGCCAAGCTTTCAAAGAACTCAGACAAAGGAATAGCAGGGGAAATGGGTGGCCAGGCAGGTGGGAGTCATGGGTCCTTACAGAAGGAATAAGTGAAGGTGCCTTGGAGGAGGGTGACAAGGACACAGGAGTGGGGTGACGGCGTTCCCCCAATGTGCAAAGCACCAGCGAGGAGGCCGCTTCCGGGCATCCTATCTGCGGAGAGGGTGGGACTGAGGGTGGGCAGTTGGTTCCGGGTACACTTGGCTCCAGGTTCCAGGCAGGTAGCTGTGATGTTGTGAATTCTACCTCCCAGTCCCGAAGCCTTGTTTACCTCCAGACTTAGCCTGAGACAAAAGAATAACTAAACATGGAAGAGGGAATCTAAATAGGGCTGTTGGGTTTTGTTGTTGTTGTTGTTTTATCTTTTTTGTGCCTTATTGTTTGCCTGTTAGCCAGACAGGGATAAAACTAAATTGATGTCTCACCAAAGAGGCACAAGAAAGTGAAGGGAGAGAGAGATCACACAGGGTTTTTATTTTTTTCCTTCAAAGTGTCTCCTCGGTAGAAGCCTGCAGATCTGTCTCCCGGGAGCAGTTCACCCTCCAGAAAATATGACACTTTATTTCCTGCCCTTGTTTGTTAACACACCCCATTACCATTCATCTCGGTTTCATGTAACTGCCAGCCGGCATTAACGCCCTCCTCCTCGCCCAGGCAGAAAATAGAAAGGGAAGAATTCAGCAGATTTCCCCTCGTGGCACCGTCGTCCGCACCAAGATAACCCGAGCAGAAACCACAATTGGACCCTTATTCCTTCAGCCCAGGAATGCACAGGACGGGACGGTTTAACCACCTTCTGCATTTTCCTGCAAAGAGAGCCGGCTTGCTATTTCGGTTGTCTGGGCTCCGTTCTCTACTACGGAGAGAGATACATTAATTAATTTTTTTTTTTTTTTAATGTGCGGCAGGAGATGTTGCAAACTGTCAAGAGCTGTCAGTGGGATCAGGTAAGCGGCCCGCGGGCGCCTGCGGCGGGGACACACTGACCCCTAGTGGCCGGCCGGGCCCTCGCAGGCCCTGTGCCCGCCCTGGCTCCCGGCGGCCCCAGGCTCAATAAAATCGCTCCTTGCACAGAGCAGCTCTGTGTGGGCCCCCGCGGGTGTGGCCGGCGCTGCGTCTGCACCGCCTGCCTGGCACGCACACGCGCGCGCGCACACACACACACACACACCATGCCCATCTTCTCTTCCAAACCAGAGAAGCAGTTTCTCTTCTCCTTTTCCAATCCCAGAGAACACAGATCCCTAAGAACCTCAATAAGGCCCGTTTCTCTGCTCTTGAGGAGTTCGTGGGAAAGGCAGGCAGGGTCCCAGCCTGACCCAGGCCGACAGGGAGGGAGGGGGCTGGCATCTGCGGAGAGACTCTCAGGCCAAGCACTGTGCACACCGGTACCCCACTGGAGCCTCACGATAGCCCCGGACTTGGAAACTGAGGCTCTGGTCACAAAGCTGATGTTTTCATCGATCTTATTGATTTTAATAAAAAATATCTACCTAGCACTTGTCTACCAGGCATTCTTCTAGCGCTTTCCCTATATTAAAATGAGCTATGTGGAGCCCTCGTCATAGCCCTACAAGGTAAGTACTACTGTTAGCTCCATTTCACAGATGCAGAAACTGAGGCACAGGGAAGTTAAGTAACTAGGGAGTGTGGGTCCAGGTTAAACCCAGGCAGGCTGGCTTCAGAGTGCTCTCAACCACTGCATGGGGCTGGGCAGGAGAAAGAGAGAGAGAGAGATGCCGTGGAGATGCTTTGTGGGAGGAGGGGTGTGGTGAGCTCCCCGAGGACCCGGACCGTGTCATCACCTTCAGAGCCTCGTGCCTGCACATAGTGGCTGCTCAATAAATGCTCCACTGGACCAGACCCCGAGGAAGGTGGGAAGGCGGGAGGGAGGCCAAGAGCCCTGCAAGAACCACTGTGTTCTCCACTCCCACCCCCATGAAAATGTATTTTCAAACACACCTGTGCTGCCCGTCATCTTTCCTGGGCAGTACAAAGGGATTAGCTACACTGCAGTTGAGCATCCCCCACCCCACACTGATGAGATTAATACTGTCTAAGATGTGCCCCCTCCCCTTTGTTTCTCTCATTTGTAGACCCACTAGGTAGGTATAACCAGCCTCCGTTTCAACATGAGAAAACAGAGGCCTTTTCCAAAGGGGCTGAGTAACTTGTCTCAAGCCTGCCTAAGTAACAAGCAGAGATGTGCACAGTCCAGCTTCCTGACTCCAAGGCTGCCTTCTCACGCTGTCCCTGTGAGCCCCGAACCCCCCAACAGGGCCATGCCCAGCCTCCTCCATCCCCTGCCTGGGCAGCTCTGACCTTCTCCCAGGCAGTTCCTTGAACTGGCCGGGCTTGTTCCTGCCTTAAGACCTCTGCCCTGGCCATTCCCTCAGCCTGGAGTGCCCTTCCTGTATGTGAATCTTCACACGCTTGGCTCCTTCCTGCTGTTCCGGTGTCAGCTCAGATGTCACCTCCTCCGAAAAGCCTTCCCTGTCCACCCAACCTAAAATAGCCTTCCAGTCACTCTCTATTGCATCACCGTTTTATTTATTTCCCAGCAGGTATTAATCCCGGGTAATTTCTCGTTTCGTTACTATTGTTAGTGCCATCTCAGGTCTTAGAAGGGCTATCAGTTACATGGCACAGACACAGATAGCTCTACCCACAGTAAGCCATTCAGTCTTCACAGCCACCCTTTCCTGGGGGTTCTGTCATTAGCCCTCACTTATCCTCCAGAAGAGGAAACTGAGGCAGCAGAGGTTCAGCAACTGCTCCAAGATCTCACCTTTTGTAAGCTGTGATCTAGTCACTACAAAAACGTCAGCCCTTCAGCACAAAAACACAACTGAATTTGTAAATGGGCAGAGACTGAAACTGACATTTTTCCGGAGAAGACGTGCCAATGGCCAATAAGCACATGAAACGATGCTCAACATCATTAGTCATTAGTGATATGCAAATCAAAACCACAATAAGCTACCCCTTCGCACTCACTAGTATGGCTTAATTTTTTTAAAAAAAATAGAACATAATAAGTTGTTGGCAAGGATGTAAGGGAAATTGGAACTCTTCTACATTGCTGGTGGGAATATAAAATGGGGCAGCCACTACGGAAAACAATTTGGTGGTCCTTCAAAAAGTTAAACAGAGGCCGGGCGCAGAGGCTCACGCCTGTAATCCTAGCACTCTGGGAGGCCGAGGCGGGCAGATTGCTCAAGGTCAGGAGTTTGAAACCAGCCTGAGCAAGAGCGAGACCCGTCTCTACTATAAATAGAAAGAAATTAATTGGCCAAATAATATACACAAAAAATTAGCCAGGCATGGTGGCACATGCCTATAGTCCCAGCTACTCGAGAGGTTGAGGCAGGAGGATTGCTTGAGCCCAGGAGTTTGAGGTTGCTGTGAGCTAGACTGACACCACAGCACTCACTGTAGCCTGGACAACAAAGCAAGACTCTTGTCTCAAAAAAAAAAAGTTAAACAGAGAATTACCACTGGACCCGGCAATTCTACTCCTAGATATTAATATATAGCCAAAGGCATGGAAAACAGGTACTCAAACAAAAACTGGTACATGAATGTTCATAGCAGCACTTCCCACAATAGCTGAAAGGTCGAAGCAAGCCACGTGTCCATCAACTGATGAATGGATCAACAAAGTGTGATACACCCATACAGGGGATATTGTTCAGCCATAAAAAGGCATGAAGTCCTGACGCATGCTACGACAGCGTCCGTGCCCTTAAAAACATACGCTGAGTGAAAGAAGCCAGATATGAAAGGCCACAACACACTATATGGTTCAATTTAAATGAAATATCCAGAATAGGCATCTCTGGAGAGACAGAAAGCAGGTCTGTGGTTGTCAGGGGCTGCAGGGAGGGAGAAACAGAGGGTGACTGCTTAATGGGTACAGCGTCTCATTTGGGGATAATGAAATGTTCTGGAATTAGATATTGGTGATGGTTGCACAGCTTCGTGAACATACTAAACACCACTGAGCTGTATGCTTTAAAAGGGTCAAAATGGTGAATTTTATGATGTATGAATTTTATCGCAACTTTTTTTTTAATCAGCCTTGTCTGTCTTGTTCGTCTCTGCATCCCCAGAGCCTAGAAGAGTGTGAGGTACACAGTAGGTGCTCAGAATAGGTTTATTGCAGACATGAATAAATGGGATGAGAACCAAGGTCTCCCAGGTCTCGGTCTCAGGTTCTTTCCACAACATGGAGAAGCTCAGGAAACTCTAGGCCCCGTGGTTTTCAAACCCCAGCCGTTTGTGGTTCGGAAGGTCTGAGTGGGGCCTGAGAGTTCGCCGTGGAGAACAATGGCTGTGCGCTAGCCATTGAACCACAAAGAAAAAGAAGACACACCTTGATGTGACCAGGATAGAGGAAGGGCAGGGCCCACATCTAATGAGAAAGAGAGAGAGATTTGAACCACTAAAAACTGAACCCTGCAAAAAAAAATGAGTTGTCAATTTTAATCAATAGAAGAATCTCTGAAACAGGGACTTGTTTTCCATCGGGTGAGTTTACAGGTTTTGCGGCGAGGGTATCTTGGCCGTGTGTGTGACACTACTGGCTGCCTCTGTGGGGCTAGATCCACATTCTGATTTGAAGTTAAAGGTCCTCACTGTGGCTTCCTGTCTCTGCTACCATCTGTTTCCCTGTGTTCTTGGGATAACGTCTAAATTTCTTACTGAGATCTTCAAGGCCCATAAACCTGGTCTCTGCCTACCTCCCAGCCTGGTCACAGACACTTTCTCCCTCCCCTCACTCTTCAGATGAGGCCACAGTGACCTTCTGGAACCTTCCAGAATGAACCAGCTCCTTCCCCACCTCAGTGCCTTTGCATTTGCTGCCTCTGCCTGCAACAATGCTCTCCTCTTTCCTTCACCCACCCACCCTATTCTCACCCTACTCCACTTTCTATCCCACCTCCTTCTCCTTTGTCAAGCAATTGCTGCACAATCATTGAAGGTGCCCCCTCCAGGAAGCCTTCTCTGACAAGCCACTCTAGGTGGGGTACCTGTTAGTGCCCCCACGCACCTGGGCACTTTGATCTATCCTTCACAGCATCCATCACAAGCAGGCTGGCCCCTGTTTGGGTGGAATCTTCAGGAGTCTCCAGAGCCTAGCACAGTGCCTGACACATGAGTAATAAATGAGCAGAAGAACAAACAAACCAAGGAACTGGATCCAGAAGCCAAGAGCAATAAAGGCCAGCATCTGGCATCAGACCACGTTCCACACTGGGAAGCTGCTAGAAAAAGGAAGAGCAAGGGTTTAGAACAAATTCCAGGCAGGTAGAAAAGTGTGCCTTTGCAGAGAGCTTTTCCTTGGCCTGGCATGCCTTTCCTCCCCTTCCTGCCTGGCAGACTGCTTCTCACCCTTCCCAAAGTGAGGCCTGCCCTGGAGCCATCCCCAAACTCCGCTTAGAAAAGGAGTTAGTTATTCCCTCTTTGTTATCAGACTACCGAGTTTGCAATTGACAGCTGGGGTGGGGCAGGGACAGGGAGAGAATCCACCACTTGACAAATACATATGCATTTAGTGCCACCTCCGTGCCCAGCACTGAGCTAGGCGTGGAAATACGCAGAAATGGGTCACGCCCTCCAGGCTTCCAGTCCAGCAGAGTACTGTGGTCTCGCCTTATCTGCAAGGAAGACTGTCTAGGATCCCCACGGGACGCTTGCAACCGCAGATGGTACCAAACCTAGTTGCCATCAATCAGAACACGTCCCTGTTCGTGGCTTCCACCCACAAATTTAAGGCCCCTTCCATCCCAGCTCAGCACATACCATGCACTGTGGCTGTTAACTTTTACAGTTTGAAGCTTGACAGCAAAAGGAGCATGAATTTCCTTTCCCTTCTTCACAATGTCCCAGAAGATTCAGTCTGACCATAGATCTTAGCAACCTCAGCATACGATTGTTTGACTTTCCTTATTATGTTGAAGACTTCCACCTTTTCTCGTGAGGGCGGCACTTTAGGGCTTCTCTTTGGCATATCTGAATTGCCACGCCACTACTCTTGCGCTTTGGGGCCGTTGGTAAGTCAAATAAGGGTCCCTCGGACGCAAGCCCTGCCAGGACGCAGCGGTGATCTGATGACCCACAGCCTCACCGAGGGCTGGGAGTGTCCGCAGCCCGGAAACTGCACAAGGGGAGGACTCGCATGCTGGGCGAGATGGAGCGGGATGGTGGGAGATTTCGTCCTGCTGCTCAGAAGTCATGCAAGTTAAGACTTATGAATTGTTTATTTCTGGAATTTTCCATTGAATATTTTCAGGCTGCCGTGGACCCCTGGTAACTGAAACTGCAGATAAGGAGGGACTACTGTCCTGCTTCTAGGCCAGCTCACGTGGCCGAGCTCTGACATGCGCGCTTCCCTTGGGTCTTAGGGAAGAAGCACAACATGGAGTTGACGCTGTGGGCTCTGGCGCAAGTCACTTCCTAATGTTGTGATTTAATGGATATGAGCACATCTCTAGACCCTGAGGGTTCCGGTCTGTAAAATGGGGATAATAATTGTCCCTACCTCACAGGGTTATTGTGAAAATTAAATGACTTAACACAGTGAAGGCATTAGCATGGTGCCTGGCACATTTTAAGTGCTCAATAAAATGTTGACAGAGGCCGGGCACGGTGGCTCACGCCTGTAACCCTAGCACTCTGGGAGGCCGAGGTGGGTGGATTGCTCGAGTCAAGAGTTCAAAACCAGCCTGAGCAAGAGCGAGACCCCATCTCTACTACAAATAGAAAGAAATTAATTGGCCAACTATATATATAGAAAAAATTAGCCAGGCATGGTGGCACATGCCTGTAGTCCCAGCTACTCGGGAGGCTGAGGCAGCAGGATCACTTGAGCCCAGGAGTTTGAGGTTGCTGTGAGCTAGGCTGAAGCCACGGCACTCACTCTAGCCTGGGCAACAAGTGAGACTCTGTCTCAAAAAAATAAATAAATAAATAAATAAAATGTTGGCAGTTATCTCATTTAATGCTCCCAGCAATCTAGAGGCCAGTGTTATTATCCCAATTAAAGAGGGGGGACCAACAGACTCTAAGAGGTTAAATGACCCCTCTAGTCACAAAGCTAAGTTGCAATTAGAATCTGTCTCACTCCAAAACTAGCTTTCTTTCCACAATACCACCTTGCCCTGCTCTCGTCCCTACTTATCCCTCCATAGTAGCCACACCCATTTGTTTACTTATTGTCTTTGGCTGCTGTACAAATATAACAGCAGAGTCGTTGTGACAGAGACTATATGACCCATAAGACAAAAACGCTTACTACTGGGCCATTTATAGAACAAGTTTGCCAACCCCTGAGCTACAGTGCAGCTACCTGCTTGTATATCTGTCTCCCTGCTAGACTATAAGTTTTTTTGAATTAGGATCTTATTTATCTTTGAAGCTATAAAAAGAATAAGCGCACTACCCTGCAAGGGGCTCGGTGCTGTTAAATAAAATATGAAATGCAGTTCCATCTGGAAATCCTCATGTCCATCTTTTCTGACGCCAAACCCAGACCATCAGAGCCCATGATCTCTGCCTATTTCGGGAAGTGCAGCTTGTGCTAGCCGGTGAGCCTGAATGCTCCTCCTTCACGTAGCTCAGAGGCCTATGAGCTGCCTCCCATTATGGAGGCAAAGTTGTTTCTGTTCCTCCACAGAACCTTCCCAGGAGGGATGCTTCTGGGTACCATCAATACATAAACATCAATATTATTCCTATATACACCAGATTAACCTACTGGAAAATGTAGCTTTAAGAAAATTTCAGTTATAATTTTAAAAGTCCTATGAGGATCTAGGTTTAATGCTTTAAAAATTATATGCATAATATTTACAAAGAAAATTATAAAATTTTAATGATAGACATTAAAAAATGGCCTAAATAAACGGAGAGACAGACCATGTTCATAGATATGAAGATTCAATATTATAAAGATGGCAACTCTTTCTCAAATAGGGAGGCTCTTCTACTCTGAGTCCCCCAAACACTCTCCACCTCCTCCCTAAATTAAATTAATTAAATTAAAAGGTTTTTTAGAGAAAATAGAAAAACAAGACTGACTGACTTCATCTTGATCAATAAAATAATGCCCAATAATTTTTTATAGTAATAACTAGTTTTATAGAGTGCTCACTCAATAAAGTAATTATCACAGTGGCATTTTGAACTAAGTACTATGATTATTCCCATTTCACAGATAAGGGAACTGAGGCCCAAAGAGGTTAATCAGCTTGCCAAAAGGCACACAGCTAGTCAGTGGTGGAGCCAGGATCTGAGTGCACGCAATCTGGCCCCAAGCCTGGATTCTGGACTACTGCTCTCTGCCACTGTCAAGATTGTTGTCACCTTGCTTGCCTTCTGAAGAGCTTTGAGATGGAGGGGGGACGTTGCAGCAAAATCACTGCGAACTGCAGCGGGTTAGCCTCGGCGTGTGTTCTGGGTAAGCGCACGCATCTCGTTTGTCAAGGGGAGGGAAGGATGCTGAGAAGCAGACTATCTGTGACCGATGAAGAATCCCCTCTGCTCCTACAGGGAGTTTCTGCCCCGACACATGAGCCATGCCCAAGGACCTTAGCACAATGAAGCCTTTCCATCCCTGCCTGGACGTGGGACACCCTGTGGGTCTGCTTTATTTTTAATTCTGCTTCCCTCCTTCTCTCTTTTGGGACCTCTCGGTCTCATTCCCTTGCACTGTGTCCCACACGCACGTATTCAGCTCCTAGTTCTTGTAAAACACCCTGAGAGGCAGGTAGGAGGTGGACTGAGAGAACAGTCAATGCACCGCGGTTGCGCGCACCCCGGGCAAGCCCCTGCATTGAATGTCAGGGCCTGTGGAAGGCATCTGGCACCCAGCTGATGCCCCCGCTAGGTGAGGGGTGCAGCTGAACCCCGATAAGACACATCCTCAGCCATCAAGAAGCTGAGATTAGAAAATCACTTAATTCAAGGTAAAAGTATACCAGGTTCAAGGCAGAGGTATAGGGTGTTTGGGGCTGGGGACTGGAGTAATGAGGGCTTCCTAGGTTCAAATCCCAGCTCCTCCACCCACCAGCTGTGTGGACTTGAGCAAACTACCTGCAGTGACTTTCTCCCTAGACAAACCCACCCAACCTTCCTTGAGACAGCCCTCCCCATAGCATGGGGTGTGTGGGCACCCCTTCTTACCTTTTATTGAAGATGCCAGATTCTCCTGTCCCTTGGCCTACCTTCTCTTGCCCTCTGAATTTCTGCTTTTATTTGTCCTTCGTTGTCCAATCTTTGATGCTGGAGTTGTGGGGCAGGTGAGGCCACTGGGACGCAGGAGCTGCAACCCACCTTCTACAAGAAATGTGTCCTTTGCTAGGAGACCAGGGTGCGTACCTGGTATTAAGTAATGGCCCTATGTCCAAAGCTGGCTTTGAGCAAATAATCTCTTTACCAAAAAAACATGATCCTTGTGCAAAACTCCTGGATGTTCACAGTTTCATCTCTTCATACTCCAACAACAGTACGTTTCCTGATGCTACATTTACACAGATAAACAAGAGAGAGAAATCTCTGCTTCGATTCTTCTAGGGAAAGGAAAGGAGACACCACAGAAAGTAGATTTAACACCAATGTTTATTAGGGCAGAAAAGAAGAGGAAAAAGAAATAGATGATAAAAATCTCAGGAGCCCCAAATGGTGTGCTTCACTGCTCTGAACAAGACTTCCCCAATTCCTTAGGACAGGCAGCCTGCCCCAAACGCCGGGTCTGGAGGCTCCAGCTCCATCAGCCCATGTAAGGTGCTTGTTCTGTCCACCCGTACAAACTGGTAGAAAGATCTTTGGGGAGTCTATAGCTTAAGCTATTAGTTTTAATGATTTATGCAGGTTAGTAAAATGAAGCAGGATATATATTTTGCCTCATCCCCGAGGCAAACTGTGGCACACCCAGCATTCACAAGATCTGAAGACATCCATTTCCACAGTTTAACAACAAACAAAAGAAGGAGACGTGTCTTGTTTCAACATTATTCAGGTCGTTGCATATAAAATGCTTGCTGAAAAAGAACAAGAAAATAATGTTAGGATAATGATGATGGTGGTGGCGGTGATGGTGATGACAATGGTGGTGATGATGATGGTGATGGTGATGGTGGTGGTAGTGATGATGATGGTGGTAGTAATGGTGGTCATAGTGACAATGATGGTTGTGATGGTGGTGGTAGTAATGATGATGGTGATGGTGGTCATAGTGATGATGGTGGTGGTGATGGTGGTGGTGGTAGTGATGATGATGATGGTTATGGTGGTGGTGGTAGTGATGATGATGATGATGGTGATGGTGGTGGTAATGGTGGTGGTAGTAGTGATGATGATGATGATGATGGTAGTGATGGTGGCCATAGTGATGATGATGGTTGTGATGGTGATGGTGGTAGTGATGATGATGATGGTGATGGTAGTGATGGTGGTCATAGTGATGATGATGGTGGTAGTAGTGATGATGATGATGAGGATGGTGATGGTGGTGGTGGTAGTGATGATGATGATGATGATGATGGTAGTGATGGTGGTCATAGTGGTGATGGTTGTGATGGTGGTGGTGGTATTGATGATGATGATGATGATGGTGATGGTAGTGATGGTGGTCATAGTGATGATGATGATGGTGGTGGTGATGGTGGTGGTGGTAGTGGTGATGATGGTGATGGTAGTGATGGTGGTCATAGTGATGATGATTGTTGTGATGGTGGTGGTGGTAGTGATGATGATGATGATGGTGATGGTAGTGATGGTGGTCATAGTGATGATGATGATGATGATGGTGATGGTAGTGATGGTGGTAATTGTGATGATGATGGTGGTGATGGTGGTGGTGGTGGTGGTGATGATGATGTTGATAAAGAACAAGTAGGAGGAGGAGAGGAAAGAAGGAGTAGACTAAGGAAGAGGAGGGGGAGACTAAGGAGGAGCAAACAGCCATTCGGCTGTCATTTCTGAGCACTCTTATGTGTGTGCCAGGGCAACCCTATTTTCCAGGCATTGACTTTTTCAATCCTTAGAACACCAATGAGGGAGGACCTATTACTATCCTCATTTAACAGATGAAAAAATTTTATAATCAGGAATTTTTTCCCTAGGTTATTCAGCCGGTGACTGGCGAACTCAGCACCTGAAAGCTGACCCCAAATTCCAAGCTGACACACCCCTCCCGCCACTACCTCCCCGCCTCCGTGTGTGTGCGAGCTGCTGGAGCGAGGCTCCCCAGCAGGGCCTGTCCCACAGAGGGAGCAGGCCTCAGTCACCCCTGGGAGGGTGCTACGGTGGGGCTCACACAACCCAGAAACCTCGCCTCTTGCCTGGTCGCACACGGTAGTAAGTGCTCCCATGTATGGAGTCATTTACTATGTTCCAGGCTTCCTAGACATCACTGTTAGCCCGATTTACAGAGGCAGAAACAGAGACTCAGAGAGGTTAGGCAACTTGCCCAAGGCCACAGAGCTGGGACACAGAGTCAAACCCAGCCCTGACCAGTTCCAGAGTCTGAGCATCTAACGACTCCACGCTTCTGTTTTCTGGAAGAAGCCAAGCAAGGGCTTCCAGCGCTGGAAGACGAAGGTCAATGCAGGGAGGGCCAGCAGCCTGGGGGTCAGGAGCCCAGCCCAGGCACACCGGAACCCTGACCTCGAACAGGGCTCCCCAGGCCCGGACAGAAGAGGGATGTCGGCCCATCCTCTCCCCCTCAAAAGCAGAACTTGCATTTCACTCCCAGTAGGCGACTCTCTCACTTCCATCTGTGAAAGCCCCTCTGAGGGATTCCATGCCCCCGACACGCACACAGGACAGAGCAGTACAGTGTGCATAAACCATGTAGGATTTGCAGTTGTCAGAAGACTGACATACCAACCGCCACCTAGTGTGAGTTAGTGGCCTACTCGTGCTCAGTTAGCTTTTCTATAAAAAGGGGTTAAAGTGCATGCCCTGCAATGACAGCGGGGTGCTAAGAGGATCAAATGAGAGATTTTATGTGACAACAACCTGAAAACTATAGAGTGACACTCTAACGGGAGTGTCCCTCTGTCAACCTCTCACACTAGCACAAAACAAACCACAACAAAGACGTAATATTTCTCCTAGCCACAGATGATAAACTACCTGATTATATCCTGTCCTGCTTCGTCCGTAAAACTTACAGAGGAGAAATGAAATTCCCTGGGCTTAACCGCTGAAGGAATTCTGCTACCTATCTAATAGGATTTGGAAAGGCGGGAAAGGCAATGAGGACAGACAGACAGACAGGGAGAAGCAAGCAGCCTCCTCGGGGAACAGAGGTGCAGAGGCGGGCGTGTGGGGTGTGCTGGGGACGCTGAGCATCCCCTGCGGGTGGCTGAAGGAAGAAGCCCAGGGAGGAGGGCAGGTTGAGGGCGGCTGTGGGAGGGCAGTGGGGGGACGAGAGAGAGACCCGCAAAAGAGGCTGCTGATGCTGGTGACAATGGTGATGACGTGGTGGATGGCACGGGTCAATCCCATCATGCTGACCCCACCTGGGGAGACCCAAGTCTCAACAAGCCACGTGTCTCCAGATTTGGATTCCAGACTGATCTTCTCTGAATGGCAAATAGGGCCAAATCCCTCCCCTATCCAGGATCTGCTGGGGACTCAATAGAGATCAGGCTCCCCTGTGTGTCCCTCGGTCTCCCCGCCACCTGGCTCCCCATCTTCCCTGGCCCGCTCTGGCCACCCCTGACCCATGACCAGCTAGCTGGCTGGGCCCCCAGCACCATGGTCCGGAGAGTCTCCAGGCAGTGCCATGCTGTCCCCGCCCACCCCCCAGACAGAAGGCCTGGAAGAAGGAGACGTACCATGGCTGGTCCCAAGCCCCTTACACGGGGTGGACTCTGTTCCTGTCGCAGTGGGGTTTGCAGTGAGGGTTCAGCCAGTGCTCCAGGAACTGCTCCTCCGCGCGGTGCTCCAGGGCGAGCAGGTAGTGCATGTACTCCTGTCGAAACGAACCACACTGACGAAGGCTGTAACCACGGCGACAGCTGAGCTGCCAGTAAACGTGCCGCGGCAGCACCCTGTCTGGCTGCTGAGACAGAGGAAGGGTGGGAGGCAGACAGGGAGGAGAAATCACCCGCCACGCCCCTGCCTCTCTCAGGGGAGACCAGTCAGATGGACCCACTCGGTGGGCAAAATAGAGAAACCTGGCAATGCTAAGTGCCGAGAGTGCGTGTCTCCGTGGGAACTCACATAAGTGCTGTCGGAGTGTAACACCGAACGACCACTTTGGAAAACAACCGGCTGCCTGCAATCCAGAGATTTCACTCCCAGTGTACACCCTGGAGCGGCGCACCTCAAACTATGAGATGTCACAGTCACCTGGGGGGCTGATTAAAACACAGACTTCCACTCCCAGCTCCAGAGCTCCAGACCCAGTGGACCTTGGGTGGGGCTCAAGAATTTGCATTTCTAACAACTTCCCAGTCAATGGTGACATTGCTGGTTGCTTTGAGAACAAGAGAAACTCATATCAGGAGAGGATATTTATAGCAGCAATAAATTTGTAGTAGCCGAACACTGAAAACATGCCAAATATCCACTAACAAGAGAATGAATCAATAAATGATGGTAGCGTCACACTGGAATATTATACAGCAATCAACATAAATTATACTGTAGCTACATGTGACAATATACATAGGTCTTAGAAATAGCACATTGAGTGAAAACAGCAAGTCCAAGTAGACTACATTGATAGCGTGACCCCACTTCTATAAAGCTCAAAACATGCATAACTACATAATATATCACTTATGGTTACATCATCTTTTTTAAAAGGCAAGGGACAACCAGAAGAAAGCTAGAGATCAAACAAAAATGACTTTAAAATACAAAAATGTTACTAGAGACAAAAGAGAATTTTGTAAAAACAACCTGACAGTTCCTCAAAATGTTAAACATACAGTTACCATTTGTACTCCCAGCTAGCAATTGTACTTACCAGTGTATGCCCAAAGAGAAATAAAAATTGATGTCCACACAAAAACTTGTATATAGATGTTCACAGAAACATTATTCATAATAGTGAAAAAGTAGAAACAACTCAAATGTCCATCAACGGATGATGGATAAATAAAATGTAGTACGTCCATTCAATAGAATATTTTTGGCAATTAAAATGAATGAAGGGCTGGGCACGGTGGCTCACGCCTATAATCCTGGCACTTTGGGAGGCCAAGGTGGGAGGATCGCTCAAGGTCAGGAGTTCGAAACCAGCCTGAGCAAGAGCAAGACCCCGTCTCTACTAAAAATAGAAAGAAATTAATTGGCCAACTAAAACTATATAGAGAAAAAAATTAGCCAGGCATGGTTGTGTGTGCCTGTAGCCCAGCTTCTCAGGAGGCTGAGGCAGTAGGATCGCTTGAGCCCAGGAGTTTGAGGTTGCTGTGAGCTAGGTTGATACCATGGCACTCTAGTCTGGGCAACAGATTGAGACTCTGACTCAAAAAAAAAAAAAAAAAATGATGAAGTATTGATCCATGTTACAACGCAGATGAACCAGTCACCGAGAACCACGTATTGTATGATTCCATTTTTATGAAATGCAGCCAGCTCTACACATTGTTGTAGAGCTTATCAGCCTCCTGGCCCCTACACCCATCCCTCTGCCTTGCACTCCTCCCACCCCACGCCCCCCATTCCTGACCCACCCTGACAGAGCGACCCAAAGGGGCCAAGAGTGACCAGCAGAGCCACTGTCCTCCTCAGAGGCCCTCACCAGTGCTGCCCCCTGCAAGGAGGCAGAAGGTGGTGACTACCTCTACCCTTGGGATTCATCTGCAGCTCTGGAGGACATCCTTGTAAGCCAGCAGGGGAGGACAGCTTTGTAGAACCCACCACCTTCCCCCCACCCCTCTCAGCAGCAGGGAGTGGCCCTGCCCGCCCACCCCAGTCTGTGGCAGACATTGACAGCTCCTGCTGGCCCCTGCGCTTCTCTAGAACCACAAAGTCCCTCTTGATTTTTCTCTATCCTTTTGCAATGTGATATTTTTTAAAACTTTGCCCATGTTGTTTCTTTGCTGAAAATACATGGATGGCTCCCCTCAGGCCCAGGGAGAAAGTTCCAATCCGTAATGTGGCTACAAGCTCTCCAAGATCCAACCACACCCATCTCCTGAGCCTCTTCTCTCGCCGTCAACCCACTTGAGCTTGTTCTCCCTCGATCCCAGAACGGGCCATGCTCCATCCTCTCTCGAAGCTTTCCTTAGCACCTGCTCTTCCCTCTGCCTAGAACACTCTGTGCCTTCTCTTTTTCCTGCCTCATGTTTATCTGACTTTGCAGGCCTCAGCTTCAGTGTTACCTCCTCCGGGAAGCCTTTCCAGATTCCCTGAGACCCCACTTCTCCTTGGCCCCCAGAGCTCTCTGGACCAGCATATCCTTGGTCACTCTGGTTGGCAGTGACCTGTCCCTGAGTGTAGCGACTTTATTGGGCTGCTCCACATTGTACAGTGCAGGTGCCACATGGCCGGTTCACACATTGGTATGAAAACTTGATGTTTCCTCCAAAAGAGAGTAGATAGAGACGGGAATGATTTCTAACTTGGAGGAATGCGTGGTGTTGATATTGCCCTGAAGGAAGGCTGGGTGCTATAATTGTGGGATGTGAACAGTTGCGAAGCATCCATGGAATATATCCATAAACATAGTTAGGTAACCCAGAACAGCAGGCCATTAGTCAGAGAAGCAGCACTTCACCTCGGGACAGAGTAGACATGATCAGTAATATCTGTGACATGATTAAATTGTTTTGGCATGTATAGCTATCCTAAAACCCCTAAATCATTTAAACTCTTCTATGGCATTGATAAAGCTTGACCAAAGGGTCCAGCTTAGACTTTTACATTTTTAAATTTCTATTAATAGAACATCCCCTAGGAATTCTACAACTTACATTAAACATAGTCATTTAAAAGGTAGGGGGAGAATTTGCAAAGGAAGCAATCATGAAGTGGCCAACTTTCCTGATTTTTTTTTTCTTTCCCCCAGGACCCATGCAGTTTGGATTTGTTTTGGTTATGGTGGTTGTTTTTTTTAACTCATCATTTAACTCATCAAAATACACTCAGTGTCCTGGCAGGGAGCCTCCAGGTCAGCTGGGGTGGAGGGCGGACGGTGAGAAGGCTCCTTGTGGAACCCAACAATGATTCCCCAGCTGCTCGCTGGACATGTTTCTGAATTTTGAGCTGAGCTCCTGCCCTGTCCAGGGAGTCTTTGGCCAGAAGAATAGCAATTGAGAGGAACAGGAAGGCAGTGTGGAGTCTTATAAATAAGGAACAACTCCCCAGCACATAGCATGACTTGTTCAGCTACTCCATGGGAGCCGCACACTGAAGCCAACCCACGTTGCCTTCTCCTTGCCTGCCCGTTTGCCAGGCGGTGTGGCGTAGCGGCTGAGAGGTCTGGGTCTCGCCCAAATCCAGACCCCACCTCTCCAGCCTCAATCTGACCATCTGCAAGATGGAGATTGCACTAGCCCTTGCTTCACTGGGTTAGTAAGATCAAATGAGATGATACAAATTAAGTTCTGTGCCAAAGAAACAGCCTGCATTTGTCCTTCCAGATCCATTTTCTCTCTCCCCTGTTTCGCCTGGCCCTGTGACCCAGATGAACTGTGACCACAGACTCCCCTGTCCCATGGCTTTCCTCTCCCAGAGGACACACCAGCAGGGAATTAGAGGGTAGGAGGAGGGAGAAGCCAGGGTATTCACCCTGCTGGCTCATCCCTGAGGACTCACAGTCACGCTGAGTATGAACACAATCACAAAAGACATCATTTAAGCTTGAATGTCATCTTTTTTTTTTTTTTTTTTTGAGACAGAGTCTCACTTTGTTGCCCAGGCTAGAGTGAGTGCCGTGGCGTCAGCCTAGCTCACAGCAACCTCAAACTCCTGGGCTCAGGCAATCCTTCTGCCTCAGCCTCCCAAGTAGCTGGGACTACAGGCATGTGCCACCATGCCCGGCTAATGTTTTTTCTATATATACTAGTTGGCCAATTAATTTCTGTCTATTTATAGAAGAGATGGGGTCTCACTCTTGCTCAGACTGGTTTCAAACTCCTGACCTTGAGCAATCCACCCGCCTCGGCCTCCCAGAGTGCTAGGATTACAGGCGTGAGCCACTGCGCCCGGGCCTTGAATGTCATCTTTCTAAAGAATTTCCATGGTTCACCCCAGCAATTGGCCACATCCTTGTCCCATTGGCCACAGTTCTGAGGGGGTGCCCTCTCCAATTCCGGGAAGCATGGCTTCTCTTACCCCTTCAGGCCTAGGGGGCCGCAAGCCCCGATACTTCATCATTGCCTGTTGGTTTACCTTAATGCTGCCCACAGCTTTGTAAAAAATCTCTTTAATAAACTCTCCTCCATGATCCAGTGTCCTGATGGCTCCCCGGTGCTATGGGGGCTTGGCAGGTGACTCCTGGCAAATAGGAATTATTATGATAATGATTATGATAGTAGGAATTATGGTGATAGGAATCCAATAAATGCCAGCTGTTAATTTTGGTTACTATTAGAGAAGAAAGCTCTGCGTACACTTGGAGGTGGTGGAGGGGAGTGTCCTTTTCAGGAACTGGGATGCAGGAAGCTTTCGGGAAGGGTTTATGAAAGAAAAGACTAGAACAGTGCTCCTCAAAGTATGGCCTGTGCACCCCTGGGGGCCCCTGAGGTCAAAACTATTTTGAGAATAGTATTCTTTTTGGAATAATACTCCGACATCCTTTGCCCTCTCACCGTATGGGCATTTGCACTGAAGTGCCAAAGCAGAGGTGACTGAAACAACTGGCGCCCCTGCAGGAATCTAAGCAATGGTACCCAGCTGTACTCGTGGTCCTCTGTCCTTCACCACCACACACCCACAGTGACAAAATTAAAAATAAAACATTCTTAAAATGCCAGTTTCACCAAAAAGTGCCCTGGTGAAGCCGTGGAGAGTGACCCAACAGGGAGTATGCAGGCAGCACGTCTCGCCTACCTGCTGTGTGGCAACGTGCAAGCATTGTCAGAGGAAAAGCACGTGCCCAACTGTTGGTGTCAAGGATCGAACTAGCTGTGTCTCGTGTGAGTGTTTGGCAGACACCTTGAGAGTGAACGAAGTGAGCCTGTCACCTCAAGGGAAACAGTTGACAGTATTTGTTGCTAAATGATAAAATTCAAGTTTTCAGGGGCAAATCAGAATTTTGGAAAACTTGCATCTGCTACCATGAAGCCGACAGCTTCCTAGTACTTAAAGACTTTTCTGGCTGGATGCAGTGATTCACACCTGTAATCCCAGCACTTTGGGAGGCTGAGGCAGGAGGATCACTTGAGGACAGGAGTTTGAGACCAGCCTGGGCAACATAGCATGATCCTGTCTCTACAAAAATCTTTTAAAAATTAGCCAGGTGTGGTGGTACACACAGGAAGATCACTTGATCCCAGGAGTTCAAGGCTGCAGTGAGCTATGATCACACCACTGCACTCCAGCCTGGATGACACAGTGGGACCCTGTATCTTAAAAAAAGTTTTTTTAGGCTGGGCGCAGTGGCTCATGCCTGTAATCCTAGCACTCTGGGAGGCCGAGGCGGGAGGATTGCTCGAGGTCAGGAGTTCGAAACTAGCCTGAGCGAGACACCGTCTCTACTATAAATAAAAAGAAATTAATTGGCCAACTAATAAATATAGAAAAGATTAGCCAAGCATGGTGGCACATGCCTGTAGTCCCAGCTACTCGGGAGGCTGAGGCAGCAGGATTGCTTGAGCCCAGGAGTTTGAGGTTGCTGTGAGCTAGGCTGATGCCACGGCACTCACTCTAGCCTGGGCAATAAAGCGAGACTCTGTCTCAAAAAAAAAAAAAGAACTTTTTTTAATGTAAAAAATATATGAAAAGACTTTTCTGATGAGATCACTGATGCTATTAACAAATGTCACCACTGACATTCAGCACCTTTGATAATTGCATGCTCATTTGCATCCTTCCTCATTGATTCCCTGTCCCTCTCAGCCACAGAACCAGCCTGTTTTTTTAAGGCAATGACCAAGGTAAACCTAGTGTATGACTTAGTGCTTGGCACAGAGTAGGATATCAATAAGCCCACTGGAGAAATGTATAAATGAGCAAGTGAATAAATGAAATGACTGCTCTCTCCCATAATCTTACTAAATGCTCCTTGGAAGTTTTCTTGACATCTATGCCAGTCTGCTCATTATAATGGCCCAGGCCAAATGTGCATAAAAAGCTTCAAAAAGTAATATGTATTTCACACTCCTAAACAGCAGCTGAAATCATCATCGAAGAAAAACAACCAAAACAGACACACACAGAGAACAAGAAAGAAACCAGCACTGGTTTCCATGACATTTCACTATTTATTTAAAATGTTAGGAAAATGAATATGCCACAAAGCCTGAACAGCAATCATTAGTCAAAGATGAAAAGGCAAAACTGCAAATCAGCCGAAAACCGCAAATTCAACAATTGCATTGGCTGAGTTAGAAACGGCCCAGCATTAATGATAATCTCAAATGTTCCTGGCCTAAGAAAGAAGAGGTAGATGGAAAAGAAGCTTTAATTTCTTTAGATTCCTTTCTTTAAAGGGGAAAAAATAATTAAAGCAAAACAAAAACCATTATCTGTGTCCCATGTCAGATGCCAACTGTAATGGTTTAAGTAAAACATTTCTTCATAATCAGAGCAGAAATTGGAAGTAGTCCTTTATTATGGCACTGGAGTGGTGTGATAATGAAATTAAATGCCCATTGGAACTTGATATAAGCTGGGAATCATAAAGTGGACAGTTAATACATCAAGGTAGGAACTTTTGCCAAGAAGGCAAAATCCTTCTTGTGACATTTTTGCAGAAATAAAAATCCATCAACATTTGAAAAAATTATTTTGCTCGTTAGGAAAAGCAAGGTGATCCCATAGACTTCAGGGTGGCGCAGAACTTAACTGCACGGCAGCATTGGGAAACTCAGCCCTTAAGGAAGACTGATGAGCGCTGGGAGCAATTCACATCCCTCACTCTGAACTAGGCTTTGAGACCATGAGGAACAAAAGGGTAATGGAGTCACTACATGCATTTGTCAAGGGGCTAAACAAGAAGGTATACTTTACAAAGTCCACTTACAATAAAGCTAAAATGATTTATGCTTGCCCAACAAGAACATTCCTTAAAGTATCACAGGCCAAAATGGAACACTTCCTGGAAAAGCATATCCCCAAGGTATGTAGGCGCTTACAAATACAATCACAAAAGACATAATTTAAGCTTGAATGTCATCTTTTTAAAGAATTTCCATGGTTCCCCTGCCCCCACCCCAGAGATTGGCAAACAATTTCTTCCCTAAAATCTGAGAAGATGAAGAGAAATTTAATGAGTTTAAGTGAAGCAATAGGAAAGAGTTCTTTGAAACAACCTGCAGGTTCTACAGCAGAGTTATAGTCCACAAAATACCTCCCCCGGGGAGAGGCAGAGAAAGGAATGGAAATAAGTAATGAGCATTTACTAAGTGCCAGCACTGTGCTGTGCTTGATGCTGGGGATCCACCATTGACATTAATAGTCCATCTCCTCAATTTAGAACAGTCTACAAGGAGAGACATTAAAAAGTCAAAAATAGCAATCTTGTGCTGCCAGTGCTACGCTAGAGGGATGCTCTGATTCGCTGGGCAGGGGAGAAGCATCAGGATGGCCTCTCAAACAGGGCATAATTTAAGGTGAGTATCTTAACCAGGAAGAGGAGCAGAAGAAACAAGTATAAAGGCAGGTGCCATGGGAGAAGAACTTGAAACACGCCATCATTCCACATACATTGCATCTCTTCATAGATTTCCAATGCCAATGAATGATACAAAGTTGTCCACACAAAATCCTACAAGTCATTTTTATTCCTAATTCTCAGGGAGATTGAGAATGAAGAGGAAGGTACCAGGCATAGAGAAGGGAGAAAGTTATTACGAGTAAAGGGAACCATTTGTGAAAAGTTGCAGAGAAAGAGACCTCATTTGAAAAGCAATGAGAAGTTCTGGGTGGTTGGAGCATGAAATTGCCTTGGAGGACTGTCTATAAACACAGTGATGGCTTGGGGCCAATGTGTCTCCAGGCTAGGACCCTTGGCCTTTATCTTATAATCAGTGAGGAGCCATGGAGGTATTCATTTTGCTATATTTTAAGAAGTATTTTTTTTAATTCATAAAAAGTGAAATTTATTTCTTGCAGTTTGGAGGCTGGGAAGTCCAAGGTCAAGAGGGTGCTTCTTGTAAGAGCCTTCTTGTTGGTGGGGACTCTCTGCAGAGTTCTGAGGTGGCACAGGGCATCACTTGGCAAGGGGCTGGGAATGCCAAGAAATATTTATTAAGCTACTACATTTTTTAAAAGGAAAAGAATGAGAGCTAACATTATTACTAAATGTCAGGCACTATGCTGAGCACTCTGCATGCATTCTCTCATTCCATAAGCCTATTAGGCAGGTCTTATTATTATATCCCATTTTATAGATGAGAAAACTGAGACTTAAACGAGCTGAAGCAATTTGGCCAAGGTGGGATAGGCAAGAAGTGGTGAGCTGGATTCAGACAGACAAGGCAATTTCTGCCCTATTCTTTACCACTTTCCCAGGTTGTTTTGCAGGAAATCATGCATATGCTTAGTAAAAATAAAAAACTGAGTGTTTGAATAGTGTCCTCCCAAAATTCTCGGAACCTGGGAATGTGGCATTATTTGAAAATAGGGTCTTTGCAGATGTTATCAAGTTAAAAGAAGGTCATACTGGATTAGGGTGGGTCCTAAATCCAATGACTACCATCCTTAATTAAGAAAAGGGAAATTTGGACACAGGGACACACAAGGAAGAGGGCCATGTGACCACAGGCACAGAGACGGGAGTGATGGAGCTACAAGCCAAGAAACAACAAAGATTGCCCGCAGCAGTGGATTTTATCCAGAGTAACACAGGAAGTCAACATCAGGTTTTGAGCAGGGGAGGGACAGGATCTGGTTTATACTTTTAAGAAATGACTCTAGCTGCTCTGTTGAGAGCAAGAGAGGAAGCAGAGAATCCCAGTAAGAGATTGTCTCTTAGTCCTCTCTAAGGACAATAGTGGTGGCAGTGGCGGTGGAGGGTAAGAAGTGGTCATGTTCTGGGCTTGAGGATGGTCCCATTTACCCCGATGTGGAAGATAAGGACAGGAGCCATTGTGGAGTAAAGTCAGGAATTCTGTTTGGAGCTGGTAGATCTGAGATGCCTATTAAATATTCGAGTACAAACAGTGGAGCAGACATTCATATACATGAGTCTGAGGCTCCCGGAGACAGGTAGGGCTGGGGATATAAGAATGCAGCCACCAGCATGGAGGTGAGACTTAAAGCCACAGGAGCAGAAGAGGCAGAGGTCAGAGTTCTGGGATGCTCCGACACGTAAGTGACTGTCACAGGCTAAGAATCCTAAGAAAACCCAGCGGCAGGGGCTGCGAAGAGGAGAAGAAGCTGAGGGCAAGGTGTCCTGGAAGACTGGAAACCAGGTGAGCAGAGTGCCCAGAAGTAAGGAAGAGAGATCAACTGTGTCAAAACAAAACAAATGCAGACTGGCTGCTAGTCCCGGGACGCCAGGAACAGAGACCGAGCCAGCTGCCTTTGCAATCCTCTAGGGCAGCGCTTCTTAACTAGAACGTGCACAGGGATCACCCGGGTCCTGGCGGAGGCGCGGATTCGCCTTCAGGAGGTGTGGGGAGGAGGCCGGGTTCTGCAAGCCTGACAGCCTCCCAGGTGAAGCCAGTGCTGTCAGGTCAGGGACCACATTTTGAGTAGCGGGAGTTTAGACCACAATCCTGAAAATCAACCCAAGCACACTCATCGCTGGGGAAACGTTCCAGGGAAAACTCAGAATATGTTTCCACCTTCTTCCCTCTAAACATGAACCTAGCCCTTCTCCCACAGCTCTGTCTTGGTCGATTTCTCTCCAAGCAGATCATCCTTTCTCCAGCAGGATCTGGAGGCTTCTTTGTTCCCAGAGCGCTCTGACATGACTGGGCCACTTCGTCTAAAGTAGAAATTCAATTCAGCTGAAACCTACACTCTCCAAGAAGGGATGTCCCCATGCAAATTCCAGCCTTTGGGGAGTGTCCATCCCCTTCCTGTGAAGTCTAGAACTCTACTCTCCAAAATCTCTGAAGATCTGGAGCTAAGTTTATCCTGAATTCATCTCATAACCAGTTTCTCTGCCGCTGCAGCTTCCAGACTCTAGCAATTCCTGCCAGCTACTGTCACCCCACACAACACACCCCTGACATCCACCATCCCCCCAAAGAACCACTGACATAAGTTTGATGACTGTAATAGACTTTTCCTAGGGCTTGGGGGTAGCAGAGGATGATAATAGCACAGAGCAGAAAATAGGCCGGGCGCAGTGGCTCACGCCTGTAATCGTAGCATTCTGGGAGACCAAGGCAGGAGGATAATTTGAGCTCAGGAGTTCAAGACCAGCCTGAGCAACAGCGAGACCCCATCTCTACTAAAAAAAAATAGAAAAAAATTAGCTAGACAACTAAAATATATATATATGTGTGTGTGTGTGTATATATATATATATATATATATTAGTGGGGCATGGTGGCAGGTGCCTGTAGTCCCAGCTACTCGGGAGGCTGAGGCAGGAGGATTGCTTGAGCCCAGGAGTTTGAGGTTGCTGTGAGCTAGGCTGACGCCACGGCACTCACTCTAGCCTGGGCAACAAAGTGAGACTCTGTCTCAAAAAAAAAAAAAAAAAAAAAAACAATACAACTACACGCTCAACATCAAGCATCATCATAAAAGAAATGTATCAGCCAGTTCCTAAGCAGAGAACTTCGGTTGTGGGCCCTCTTTATGCCCCGCCTTCCCTCCTGCTCCACCTCCCCGCCTCTGACCCCTCTTTACATCCTGAGCCTTTCATCCTCTTCCTCCCTGGCTGGCCCCATACATTCGAAATCCCTCCTACTTTCTTACCCTTAGCCATCTGCCTCCCTCTATCTAGGGTCTGGCAGGTGTCCCTGCTCCAGGTGTCTGCGCTGGCCCTCCATCCCGGCACAGGGGCACGCAGGGGTCCCTTCAGTCACCTTCTGTCCTTCCCGCCACACAGTCAGAAAGGAACAGATGTCGCACTGGATCCACAGGATCTGTCAGACAGCCAAGCCCCTTGTGTGCACAGGCACGACTTGTCCCAACCTGTTTCCAAAAAGCCTGTCATTCCACAGCAGCCAACCTCTGCCGATATTTAAGCCAAGTGTTGATGAGAAACACGGCTTAATAGATCTTCACGGGGAGACTTCTGCAAATCTTCATGCTTGTTTTCATGTTGAATCCTTAATGCCTCCCCCAAGCACTGCTTGTTTACGCCTCTTCCCTTTCTGAAGGCATTTCTTTTGTGCAGCCCCTTAGTGGGGAGATGTGAATACAACAACCCGGGCAGTCATGGCTCAGTGATTGACAGTGAGTGGTGAGCACCTGAGTCTCGGGGCTCCGTTCCCAAGGGCACCCGAGTTCCCCAGAGACCACTGACTCCACTCGTTCCCCAAGTCCACCTGTTTGTGTCCTCGGCACCATGTCAAGGAGGTGCAGTAACGCATCCAAAAATGTCACTGCCCGTTTCCCGTGTACGACAGTGTCTGAAGGCCGGCATTTCAGAGGCTCTGTGTGCCGGACTCCAAAGGGCTCCTGGGAGCAGATCAAGTCATATCACTTCCCTGCTTAAAATCCCTGATGGCTCCCGCTGTGTACAGAAACCCAACCCTGCCGCTGTGACATCCATGGGCCTCCCAGCCCCAGGACAACCTTCCACTGCCACCTCCCACCACACCACACAGCCCAGAGTGCAAGTCAAAGCCAAAGTAGGGGAGGACTGGAACCCACCATCTGAAACCATACTCCGCAAGGCCTTTTCAAAAGCCACACACCCTCACACACATCCCTCACAAACACTCTTACACACACACCCTCACACACACCCTCACACACACCCCTCACAAACTCTTACACACACACCCTCACACACACCCTCACACACACCCCTCACAAACTCTTACACACACACCCTCACACACATCCCTCACAAACACTCTTACACACACACCCTCACACACACCCTCACACACACCCCTCACAAACTCTTACACACACACCCTCACACACACCCTCACACACACCCTCACACATACCCTCACACACATCCCTCACACACATCCCTCACACTCTTACACACACCCTCACACATACCCTCACACACATCTCTCACAAAGACTTACACACACACCCTCACACACACCCCTCACACACACCCCCACACACACCCTCACACACATCCCTCACACACATCCCTCACAAACACTTACACACACACCCTCATACATACCCTCACACACATCCCTCACAAAGACTTACACACACACCCTCACACACGCCCCTCACACACACCCTCACACACACACCCTCATACACATCCCTCACACACACCCTCACACACACACCCTCACACACATCCCTCACACACCCTGACACACACCCTCACACTCTTACACACACCCCTCACAAACTCTTACATACACCCTCACACACACCCTCACACACATACACATCCCTCACACTCTTACACACACACCCTCACCCACATCCCTCACAAACACTCTTACACACACACCCTCACCCACATCCCTCACAAACACTCTTACACACACACCCTCACCCACATCCCTCACAAACACTCTTACACACACACCCTCACCCACATCCCTCACAAACACTCTTACACACACACCCCTCACACTTTTAAACACACACCTTTACATACACCCTCACCCACCCTCACACACACCCTTACACACTCTCACACATACCCCGCACACACAGTGTTGGCAATCCCAAATCCACAGGCTAGTGTGCCCCTCCTGCCCTCTTCCCTAACAGAGGGACATCTGTGAGCAGCGGTTCTCAGCTCACACCCAGCAGGAGAGTGGGAGGTGGTCTTGGCTAAAGGTAGGGGGCAGGAGAGTGTGGCTCCTAGGACTCAGGTGTCCTTTGACTCGTAACTCCTCCGTCCCCATCCCGTGAAGATGGAGCCGTCTGGCAGTTCTGACGGCCACCCCCGACCTCCCCCAGCCAGAGGCCCAGCCTCGCTAGCCCCTCACCACCTGAGGACAAATGTGAGGCCGCCACATCTTACACTCAGACCTGGGAATGCAGGGCCAGGATCATTTTGACAATCAGCCTCTCAATAAAAAGCAGTGAATCACCTCTTTTTACATGCCAGTGATTGGTATTATAATTCTGTTTTTAGTAAATTTATGAAAACAAAAAGTCAACAATGAGACCAAGGGTAGAGAATGGGTCAAAAAGCAGAATATTAAGTACTGCAGTGGGGCCAGCACGAGGAGAGGAGGCCCATGATTTTGAGGAAGTCCCCTCTAGGGACCCCAAAATAAGCCACCCTGGCTCCTCACCTGGGTTGATGCCCTGCTGACCCTAAGGTATGTATGAGGGGATGTATGAGGGTATGTGAGAGGGTATGGGGGATATGAAGGGGTGTGAGGTTGTATGGGGGGTATGCATGAGTGGGAATCTGAGGGGGGCCTGATGGTTGTGTGTGAGGGTGTGTGAGGCATGTGAGGGAGGATGTGTGAGGGGGTGTGTAGGAGGGGTTATATGTGAGGGGGTGTGAGGGGCTGTGAGGGGCTGTGAGGGTGTGTGTGATGAGGGGTGTGATGAGAGGAAGATATGTGAGGGTGTGTGAGGAGGATGTATGTGAGAACGTGTGAGGGCATGTGTGAGAATGTGTGAGGGGGTGTGTATATGTCCTCCAAGTTGCAGATTGGCACCAGGACACCTGTGTCAGCACCAAAGCTCTACCCAGAACCCTACAATATGAGACCTGGAATGAACCTTCCAAGCCAGATTCCAGCATTTTACAGATGAGAAGACTAGGCTCCCAAAAGAAGAAATGACTTACCCAATGTTCAAATCCCAAAGTCCACAACTAGCTATAGCAGATTATGGACTGGAATTGGTCTGGGTGAGATATTCTTCCCACGTCACCTCCACCCCCTACACTACATCATCCTTCAAGCCTCAGCTGGGTGGACACCTCCTCTGGGAAGCCTTCCTAGCCTCCTTCCTCCTTCCATTTAGAGCCCAAGTCTCTCTCTTCTCAGATCCACAGTCTGTTGGACCAGATAACCCCATTAGAGGGCCCAAATCAGGCTGGCATGCTCTGGCTCCAGCTCACAAAATGGGTACCTTGAATGAAGAATGTCTGGCTCATCTTTCATGCTCAGGGCCTGGTACCTGGCAAGACATGGTCAATGTAAAGTTTAATTAAGGGTTCATCTTAATCAGCACCCACCACTGGACTCCCTTTCTCTCTCTGTGTAAACTGGGTCTAAACAACTAAGATACTTACTCTCCATACCATTTAGTTAAACATTTAGCTGCTTTCTAAATGCCTTTGTGTTCCCAACTAGACCACAGGAAGCTGGTTTCACACGTGGCTGGTTTCTCCCAAAAGTCCCCAACCGCAACTCTCAGCCTCAGCTGCACACTGGCACCATGGGGGACTTTAACCCCACCCCCCACATCTAGGCCACACATCAAGCCCCCACTCCAGAAGTTGGACCCAGGCATCAGAATGTTAAATTCCCCAAGTGGTTCCAGTATGCAACCAAAGTTAAGAAACACATACCTAGAAAAATATGACACCAAAAACAACTTGCTGATTCAACCAATTCTGTGCATGTGTGACTGCGTGTAATTGTAAACAAGAATGAAAGAGAGACAGCATGACACACAGTGAGCAAGAAAGAGGCTACTTGGTGTTATGTAAACTGGGTTCCTCACTCTTGGCACTACTGACATTTTGGGGCGGATAATTCTATGTCATGGGGTCTGCCCTGTGCATAGTAGGATGTGTAGCAGCATCCATGGCCTCTACCTACCAGATGCCAACAACTGTAACACCAAAAATGTCTCCAGACACTGTCCAATGTCCCTAGGAATGGGGAAGCAAAATCTCCCCTGGATGAGAACTACAGGTGTAGACCAGCCACCAAATAATTGAGTGCATATTTATTTCACATTTCAAGGGTGAGTCACATGACCTCTTTTCCAAATAGTAAATTGCAAAGTTGGAGGCAAACAGAGAGTTGTCAAAGATTAAGGGAGGTGATGACCACAAGCCAGAAGAAGGCAAACAGAGATGGAGTTTTTGGAAGTTTCGAGCAGGGGAAGGACCACACAAAGAAGGGTTTTAGGGACAAAGTCTAGCATGGTGTGTAGGCTGGCACGGGGACGGTGGGGGAAGGGCTGGAGGCAGGAAGCCAGACTGCAAGGTCCAAACCACCTGCTGACTGATGCCCATAGTGACTTCAGTTCTGGCAAAAGCCGTTACTCCCCAATCACGGTTCAGAAGAGCCAGGTGCAGATGCCAGCAGAGAGAATGTCAGGTGGCAGGCTCAGGAATCCGTTAGAGCTGCCTCCTGCATGCCTGGATCAGGAGCACCTGCCAAGGGGGCCTGTGATGAGCCCTCCCCACGCCCCCTGGGTCCCCAAAGAAGAGCCTTTGGAAGAGCCACTCCAGATATCATGCTGAAAGCACAAGGGGGCCAGTTAGAGGCCCCCCAGGACCCCTCCTCCAGGCAGCCTCCTCCTGTGGCCGTCATGCCCATGCTGCCCCCTCACCTCCACCCGCCCTCCTTCCTCACCTCTGCCCCTTTGCTCTACCCCCCCTCCAAGCCCTGGCTTCTCACTATATCTCTCCAAATTCCCTCTCTGTCCCCTTGGGGCTCCTCCTCCTCCTCTGCCCACCTCTGAGTGTTTGTGTCCCCAGACTTTAATCATGGGCCTCTTCTCCTCTAACTGCTTCTAGAACCATCTATCTAAAGCCCAGATCTGTACTCCCTCATTTGAAAAATACTTCAGTTGCTCTTAACAGAGCACAAGGTGAAGTCCAAGGTTCGGAAACCCTTCTCAATCCTGCCCCTGCCCACCTCCCAGTCCCCTCCTACCCTCCACCTAGATATTCTGAGCCACCTCTTATTTTTCATCTTCTTTTTCATCTTCCAAAAAAGCCACATCCACCCTTAACAGCCTAAAGTGGATTCATTTTTGTCATACTGTATAGCAGCCATCTGCTTACCTCTGTCTCCACCACAGCCTCTGAGCAGAAACTCAGGGAACCCACTGTACAGCCTCCACCCCTAGCCGGGTACCTAGTACTTAATACTCAAAAAAGTTGTTACCCTTTGCTGAGTACTGTTCCAAGTGCTTTCCTATGAGTTAATTTATTTTAGCCTCATAAAATTATGACTTTGTATTATTATTTACAGTAATAATATTATAGTAACATAAGTAATAATACTTATTATCCCCATTTTATAGATGAGAGTACTGAGGTACAGAAATGCAAGGAACTTCCCCAAGGTTACACAGTTAGAAAATGGAGAGATTCAAACCCAGTCTGAGCCCTGAGCTATCACTCTTCATCCCTGTGCAACACTGCAGCTTAACAAGAGCCTTTTAAATGCAATAATCCAATGGTATGCATGATTCTGCGGTGAATGGAGGTAAACGATATTGCAGATCCTTCGGGGCCTTGACATGGAGAGGCAGAAAGGAGAGAAAGAGCATGGTGCCCAGCCGATGGGGCCAGGATGAGAGACCAGGCTGGACCACAGACACTCTAACTTTACTGGGTCCCTGCCTTCACCTGGGTGGGGCAAAAATACCACGAAAGTCAGTACTACTTTAGCCACAGGAGGAGCCAAGCATGGCCTGAACTGGGTCTAGGTCTAGTGGCATCCACCAAACTCACAAAATAAAGTCAGGAGTGGGTACCCAGTTCAGAAAGACGAACAGGTGTACACCATGAAACCACAATGCAGAGCAGAGACCAGAGACCAAAATCAGAGGGACGAGATCAGGGCAGGACCTCACAGGCAGCTGGGACAGAGATTCTGCCTGCCTAGACAGACCATCCCTGGTCCGGGTCGCCTGGGGCCCAAGGGAAAAGGGAGAAAATGGGTCTGGCTTCGGCTAAAGGGAACAGCTCCCCAGCAGCCGGGGCAGGGGTGACACTCAGCAGTCCATCAGGTTTCTGGGGCTCCCACCGTTGACCCCACTGTTTCTACCGTATACTCACTGTGTTCACAACAGGTAAGTCGGGCTGGCGCCTCCAGAAGAGAAAACATGGAGGTAAAAGCCTGAGATTGCATGTACCTTATACCTGAAACTCTAACAGGATGCCCAACTAGCAGCCCACGCTAGAACCAACACCTAGTTTAGTTTTACAACCAATGAGCATTCCAATATTGCATTTTCTTTAAAATTCCAGAGCCAAGCACTCACCCGCATTGGCTCGTCGGGGAATCCGGGTTTGCTGGGCCGGTCCTGTCGCCGGGATCTCAGGAGCTGTTTGGCCTCCTTTTCCTTCAGAATCGGGGAAGCCTCTGGAAAAGTCAGGAAGGTGCCTTAAGGACTCTCGTACTCCATCTCCACAGTCAGAGGTAAAGGATTTGCAAGTTCGATTTTGGTTAAAACACGAACATTCTTTCCCAGGGAACTGTCCCAAAGGACTTGGCATTCCAGAGGGCTCAGGGAGGAATTTTAAATTGTTTCTAATATGGTTAACTTAGAGCAAAAGCTGCACAAGCTAAATATATTTACCGATTGCAATGGCCTATTCTTTTAAAAGTGAGTATTAATTTAATGAATATGTTTTTTAAAACATATTTTCTTCCAAAACAATCATATAAAGTTAAAAAAAAAAAACATACTTTCTTCAGTTCTCTAGTCTGTGTTTTTTAAGTTGACTTCAGTGGAATTTTTTAAAAATCGTCAATAGACTGAATCAAGTTTAAAGTTGTTACTGGAAGATGCCCAGTGACAATAAGCTTATGGTAAACTTGATAAATTACAGCCCCTTAAAGAAGATGCTACAATAATAAAATTATGTTGTTTTGATAATTGCATGCATAAAATTAGAAAAAAAATATTATCATAATAAAAGCATGCCAAATTTTGGTGATCTCATAGGAGCAATAAAAGAAAGTAAAGCTGAAGATTTATCAGCATTTTTGAGAATTAGTGCACAAATACCTTTAAAGATTTAAAAAAAAAATAATTATCCCTAATGATAGCAATTCTGGAAGCCTGCTCTTACAGAAAATAAAATAGAAAAAGCATTGAAATATCTTTACATTATATAGCACCTATTGTTTTAAATGAAAAAAATACTTTAAAATATCAAATAAACTATTATTCAGCTTATCATGTCAGCATAGAAACAGGCTCTGTTTTGGAGCAAATGCCCACCTGGAAAGGAAGTCAGCAAGGTGAGAGACAGCACAAGCACAAGCAATGTCTTCATCCTGCCTTGGTTCCTCTCTCTGCCAGCCGTGGAATGAATCCTCCCAGACCTGGCCAGCCTATTAATACTTGACGGATGCCAGGTCAGGCCGTGTTTGTTAGTGCTTTCACTAACGGGACTTACCGTATGATGTTGAGTGTATCTGACGCTGCATGTTTTAGTAATGACCGCTAAAATATTTTCCCCTGAATTCCTGTAAATTTTCATCCTGAGGAAGGAAATTATCTTTTTATGATATGACTTTCAGAACTTGAATCTGAAAAAAGCAGCACGTGATATTCATTTCATGTAAACAGATATGTATGTCATACAGTTGTGTGTGAGTGTTTACCTGTAGCTTCATTTTATGTTCCTTTTTCATTAAGGATTAAGACTGTCTTACGTTTGCATATTTTATGACACTTTTGCAAAACCCATTCACCAAGTTGACCTTCCCTATAATATGGGGGGGGGGGCAGGAAAATTAACAAGGGGCATGAAAAGAGCAAAAAATATTTTTTTGTTTCCAGCTAATTTTGGAGCCAGAAAAAAAGAGGGTTCAAATCCTGGCTTCACCTTTTTCTGCCAGTGTAACCTTAGCTAAGTCAGTCATTTACCCTTTTTGAACTTCAGTTTCCTCCTCTGTAAAAAGGAAATAACAGTACTTTACCTTATGGGGTGTGACAAAGGGTAAGAAGAAAGCTATGAACCTTGTGACATCTAGTAGTATTCATCATTATCCACTTCCATTTTGCAAATAAGGAAAGTGAGATTTGGAGATGTGACGTCAAGTCCAAGTTCACACAGTACGGATGCCAAGGTAGGTAGAGACTAAGTCTTCCATCTTCAAACCTAGAATGTGTGCTCCTCTCATTAATCCCCCTGACCTGAGGGGCATCCTCCATCATTTGCAGGACCTCACACAATATGCTGTCAGTAAGACTGTCAACAGCCTTGCTCCAGGCTTGAGGTTTTTATAAATACATAAAATCTCAAGAAGCTGAAGTCCTTTTAAATTCAAATCAACTATAAATGTTACATGGAGAAATTATTAAATATATGATAAAATATGTCTGGAAGGTATGTGGCATTTATTGGGATGAAATTCTCCATTCAGAGAAATGATCTGATGTTTCTGTGGTTACTTTACCAGCTCAACAGAAAACAATGCCCTATCTGTAGTTGTTCCAGTTTATGCTAATGTGGTGTAACCGATACTAAACCTAAATGTGCTGCCCGGTCAGTTGGTATGAAGATATTTTGAGAAGATTGTAAATAAGAAAAAAAATTGTATCACTAGCAAAGTTGCCTCACATGCTTACTTGTTCAAAGCTTGATGTTTGGTTTCATGCACTCTGTTGCTATTGATATCTTTCTGTTTTCATGTAGTTTTCGATAACCGAGGAATTTTAGGAGCAATATTTTTTAAAGATATATCTGTCACACTAAACATCTCAAATTTTTTTATGTGCAAGTTCAAATTTTTCATTCTTTTTGCTCTTTGTGGTTGGATAGGATACTAACTGTATTGTTTTATTACGTCAAATAAACATCTGTGTACAAAAAAAAAAAAAATCTATGCCTAGCTAGAAATTTCTAATGTATCCAATGTAAATTTACTATAAACATATTTCTTAGACCAGGCGCAGTGGTTCATGCCTATAATACCAGCACTTTGGGAGGCCAAAGCAGGAAGATCACTTGAGGCCTGGAGTTTGAGACCAGTCTGGGCAGCATACTGAGATCCCATCTCTACAAAAAAATTTTAAAAATTAGCTGGGCATGGTGACCTATGGTCCTCACTACTCAGGAGGCTGAGACAGGGGGATGGCTTACACTCAGGAATTCAAAGGTATAGTGAGCTATGATCATGCCACTGCACTCCAATCTGGGCAACAGAGTTAGACACTGTCTCAAAAAATATATATATATATGTTTTAATTTAATAACTTTTGTCTGTATCAGCTCTGCCCAATAACATGAGCCACACATGTAAGTCACATATGTAATTTAAGTTTTTTCTTTTGTTTGTTTGGTTTTTTTTTTTGTTTGTTTTGTTTTTTTTGACAGAGTCTCGCTTTGTTGCCCAGGCTAGAGTGAGTGCCGTGGCATCAGCCTAGCTCACAGCAACCTCAAACTCCTAGGCTCGAGCGATCCTTCTGCCTCAGCCTCCCAAGTAGCTGGGACTACAGGCATGCGCCACCATGCCCGGCTAATTTTTTATATATATATCAGTTGGCCAATTAATTTCTTTCTATTTATAGTAGAGACGGGGTCTCACTCTTGCTCAGGCTAGTTTTGAACTCCTGACCTTGAGCAATCCGCCCACCTCGGCCTCCCAAGAGCTAGGATTACAGGCGTGAGCCACCGCGCCCGGCCTTAAGTTTTTTCTAGTAGCCACATTTTTAAAGTAAAAAAGGTTAAAATTTGTAATATTATATTTTATTTAACATGGTGAAATAGCCAAAATATTATTATTTGAACATGTCACCAATATAAACAAATTACTAATGAGCTATTTGACATCTTTTTTTTGTACCAAGTCTTCAAGTGCTCAGAAGCCACATGAAGGCCAGTGGCTGCCAAGTTAAAAAGCCTGGGTCCAGATTCTTCCATCTCTTTAGCCATCACTCAAGTCTAGGCCACTGTCCCTCTGACCAGCTCCCTGTGCCAGGCTCCCAACTGGTGTCCCCGCTTCCCTCCCTCCCTGTTCACTTCAACCCATTCTCCTTGCAGCAGCAGTGATGATCCTCATCAAATAGAAATAGAACGTACAAGTTAGACTTTGTCACTTCCCTACTTAAGAATGTTTTATTATCTTCCCGCTAAGCTCAGAACAAAGTCAAAATCCTTACCGAGCACTACCGGACCCACCCTATGTTACCTGTGCCCACCGCCCTTTCCAACCTCACTCCGGCTACTCCCCTCCAGCCCCCAGCGATCTAGCCACGCTCCGTTACTTTCAGCTAGACCAGCCCTTTCCCACCTCAGCACCTTTGCACAGGCTCCTTTCGTGACTGGATCCTTCTCATCCTTCAGGTTTCAGTTTGAAATTTCTCCTACTCAGACAAGCCTGCCCTTACCAGCCTACTTAATAAAAGTTCCCTGCCCCGTCTACACCACCACCGTTACTCTCCATCTCGTAGCACTCACATTTATGAATACTGTTTTTGTTTATTTTAAAAAATCTGTCTCCTCCACTAGACTGTAAGCTCTAACGAAGCTTGTATTATTTTATAATTTTTTATAAAGCTTGGCCAGGCGAGATGGCTCACGCCTGTAATCCTAGCACTCTGGGAGGCCGAGGCGGGCAGATCGCTCTCAAGGTCAGGATTTGGAAATCAGCCTGAGCAAGAATGAGACCCCGTCTCTACTATAAATAGAAAGAAATTAATTGGCCAACTAAAAATATATAGAAAAAATTAGCCAGGCATGGTGGCGTGTGCCTGTAGTCCCAGCTACTCGGGAGGCTGAGGCAGGAGGATTGCTTGAGCCCAGGAGTTTGAGGTTGCTGTGAGCTAGGCTGATGTCACGGCACTCTAGCCAGGGTGACAGAGTGAGACTCTGTCTCAAAAAAAAAGAAGCTCAGGGAAGCTCTGGTGGACGGGAGAAGTGACACTGGGAAGAGTCGGAGCCTGTGTCACACCCTGGGATGCTGGGGCAAGGTCTCAGGTGGAGAGGGCCCTTCAGGTGTGATAATGACAGGCCATTCAAATGCCCTTCAGCTTGGCCCCTGGAAATATTGTCCCCAAGGGGGAGGGGTGTGCTATAGGAAAACTGAAAGAGCAAGGTCCCTCGTCATGTCACTCTGGTGGGAAAATTCTTTTTTCATTTTTTTTTTAAGACAAAGTCTCACTCTGTTGCCCCAGGTGGATTGCAGTGGAATCATAATAGCTCACAGCAACCTCAAACTCCTGGGCTCAAGCCATCCTCCTGCCTCAGCCTCTAAGTAGCTGGGACTACAGGCACACGCCACCACACCTGGCTAATTTTTCTATTTTTGGTAGAGACAGGATCTCACTCTTACTCAGGCTAGTCTCAAACTCCTGACCTCAAATGATTTTTGCACCTCAGCCTCCCAGAATGCTAGGATTATAGGTGTGAGTCACCAAATGCTAGGTCAAGAATTCTTTTCAATTCCCGCTACCCCTATTCCCAGTGACAGATAACTACCATGTTTCCCCGAAAATAAGACAGGGTCTTATATTTATTTTTCCTCAAGAATACACCCTAGGGCTTATTTTCAGGGGATGTGTTATTTTCCCCTCACAGCCTCAGCTTGCAGCACGCACAGGATGATCGGGACCTGACAGGGGGAGCCAACCTTGTTGGTGGGGCTGCCCACACCTTTCCGGTCACCTTTGGGACAGTAGCTGTCACGATGGGGCAGATGAGAAGGGCTGTTTTTCTTCTTTACCACTCCAAGAGGAAATGCATGGGTTGTGCAGATAGGCTGCGTAGCCACGCCCATCACTAGGTCTTATTTTCGGGGTAGGGCTTATATTGCCCAAATGCTTAGAAACCCTGCTAGGGCTTATTTTATGGGTAGGTCTTATTTTCCGGGAAACACGGTAGGTGAGTTGGCGGGGCTCTCAGTGTAAGACGCAATTCCCAATAAATCCACAAGGTGGCAAGCAGAGAGCAGAACCAGGCACCACCAAGATGAAGGCCACCAAACCAAGGTTATCCATTCAAGAAGTTGCCAAGGGTCCCAGTGAATCCATTGGAGGTAGAGAGAGCTGGAGAGAGATGGTACTACAGCACTTAAAACTATTTCCCTACTATTTTAATTGATGTACTATTTGAAAGCCTTCATCGAATGCCGTGGCCTTAGAAATCTATACAGTAAGTCCTCGCTTCGTGTTGTCATCCATAGGTTCTTGGAAACTAAAACTTTAAGTGAAACAATGTACAACGAAACCAATTTTGCCCTAAGCTAACAGAGTTAAGTTACTACGTTATATTTCTGGTCAAAACGCATCACCAAACTTCTAAGTAAAGACCCAGAACACTTCTAATATTAAACATTGGAGTAAATGTGAACTATACATATATTCAAGAAAGATTAATACAAACAAGTAAGATAATTATTTACCCAAACATTCCAGTTCAGGGTCTCAATGGCCAGAGCCTCACCTAGCAGCCCAGGGAACCAGGTAGGACCCAGCCCTGGACAGGACCCAATCTGTCACAGGGTACACTCGCAGATACCCACACTCAGACTGGGACCTTTTAGACACGCTGATTCACCTAACTTGCACTTCTTTGGGATGTGGGGGGAAACCAGAGTACCCAGAGAAGGCCCAGGCAGAAACGGTGTAAACATGCAAATTCCACACAGTGGCCCTAGCTGGGAATTGAATTTTTTTTCTTATCAACATTATAACCAAATAACATTGAACAAAACAACTTTATTTGAGGACCAGCTGTTACAAATTTGACAACATTTAATAGCATATACAGGGAGAATGCTACCACCCTTATTCACAGCACCTCAACACAACTAATATTTTCATTTGGGTGAGTTTCCCCTCTCTTTTTAGAGGAATTATCAAATTACACATATATTTAAGGATTATTGATAAAGCCAACACTAGAATTCTTAACATAATTGCACTGGATACTGTTCTAACAGGAAAAGAGTGATTTCAAGTTCTATGAGCTAAAGAAACTTTAGAGACAAGGGAACATTTTTTTCAAACTACAGAACAATGGAGAATCAGCTACAACCAAGAAGATTATAATGTATACATATTCTTTAGTCCCAGGATCAATTAAATAAACTCTCAGTCCTTTCCATAGTTGTTTTCATCTGTCTACCTTTCCAAGTGACTATAAACTCTATTTTTACAATGTACATATAATTATTTTATCATTTTTCAAAGCAATGATAGTAACTCTATAAGCTGCATGTGCACACGTTAGTTTACAAGCACACTGTGCAGGCAGATGTTAGGTTCAGACAGGTGTGAGAGACTGAAATATTAGCATCAGTTCTTCACCACCACCCTTTATTTATGTTCTCTGCTATATGACTTTGAAGCCCTGCCCCTTGACTTTGGGCTTGACCAGGTGACTTGCTTTGGGCAGTGGGATGGTAGCGGGCATGACACTAAAAGGGGTGTGAAATGTGTTTGTGCAGTTAAGTGTGCCCACTTGCATTTCTGCCCTTGCTACAAAGAGAGCTTCCCCTGGCTAGCTGCTGCCCCTTCAAGCTGGGTCTCAGAATTCACCCACATGCAAAGTACCCAGGCAGGGAGCCAGGCCAGTGCAGATCTGCAGCTTAGAGGAGGCCCACTCAACCCTGCACAGCCTAGCTCAGCCGACCTCTGGCTGCCACAGCCTGAAGCAGCACCACCTCAACCTTCAGACCCCTGAGAATCAATGATGGCTATTTTAAGCCACTGGGTCTAGGGGTGGTTTGTTACACAGCATTACTCTGACAATAGCTAACTGACATAGGGGATTCTACTGGGCTGTTGGTGTGTCCAAATCTGGGTGCTATTAAGTCTAAGTTAATAATAGTAACCTGCCAGAATATTCTTTCAAAAATGACTGAGCATCTGCTGCATAGGCAGTGTGGCATAATGGTTATGATCGGGCAGTGCAAGGATATCAATAGACCTGGGTTGAATTCTGACTCTGAAACTCATTACCTGTGTTACATTGAAGCTGAGTGGCATTGGGAAAATTTCTTACCTTTCTAAATTACTGTTTTCTCACTTATTAGTAGGTTATTAAGTATGGAATTTCCTTAAGTACTAAGTTTGACAGTTGATATCTCTGATATTTCACTTTGACACTTTCTGTTTTTGTTGTTTATTGTGAAGGTATATCCTCATTCTTTCAAATGCACATTTTGGCTTATGATTATCTTTCAAATTTTTTAGATCAATTTTTGTGAAACCATGAATAATTCAAAAATTCGTGTTATTTTTTAATATGAGTTCCATCATGGAACCAATGCAGTGCAGAGAGCTCAAAATATCAACAATATTCGGAAGGATGTGGCTAATGACCACAGAGTATGTCAATGGTTGGAGAAGTTCCATACTGGTAATTGTAGTCTTGAAAATGAGCCATGAGAGTGAAATGAGACCAAGGTGAATAATGGTGAGCTAAAAGCTGTAGTGGAAGTGAAACTATTTCAACATACATGTAAATTGGCAGCAAGGTTTGACATTACTATTCCAACAACATTGGACCACTTGAAACAAATGGGCAAGGTAAAGAATTGGATAGATGGGTGCTGCATGAATTAAATAGTGGCAGAAGAGAAGTAATCTCAAAGCTTGCCTTTCTTGGCTGTCACGACATAAAGATGAGCCATTTCTACACCATATTGTTACAAGTGATGAAAATGGATTATTTTTGACAATTGCAAGCATTGCTCACATTGGTTGAATAAAGAGGAAGTACTGATACATAGTCCAAAACCAAATACTCATCAAAAAAAGCTAATGGTGCCTGTTTGGTGGTTCAGCGCTGGTCTTATCCACTACAGTTTCATGAAACCTGGTCAGTCCATTATATCGGATGTCTATCGCAACTAATTGGACGAAATGATGAGCATGCTTGCGATTAAGCAGCCAAGATTGGTCAATAGAGACAGGCCAATCCTCTTGCAAGACCACATGTCACAAAAAACAGCGCTGCTCACAGCAGCTGGACTTGGAAACTCTCTGTCATCCACTATATTCACCAGACCTTGCACCAACTGACTACGACTTTTTACAAGGAAAAATATTCAATTTTCAACAAGTTGTGGAAATCACCTTTTGAGATTTCATCGCCACTCGTTCTCCAGGCTTCTTTGCTGCTGGCATAAATAAGCTACCATTAAGATAGCAAAACTGGGCCGGGCACCGTGGCTCATGCCTATAATCCTAGTACTCTGGGAGGCTGAGGCAGGTGGATCATTTGAGCTCAGAAGTTCGAGACCAGCCTGAGCAAGAGTGAGACCCCCCATCTCTATTAAAAATAGAAAGAAATTAGCTGTACAACTAAAAATACATAGAGAAAAATTAGCCGGGCTTGGTGGAGCATATCTGTAGTCCCAGCTACCCAGGAGGCTGAGACAGGAGGATCACCTGAGCCCAGGAGTTTGAGGTTGCTGTGAGCTAGGTTTACGCCATGGCACCTCTACTCAGGGCAACAGAGTGAGACTCTGTCTAAAAAAAAAAAAAAGATGGCAAAACTGTGTCAATAGTTTAGACACATGCTTTGATTAATTGTACCGCTTCTTGTTTGAGATATAATAAACTAAATTTTTGATTTGAAATCAGACATTTCATATTTAATGACCTAATAAAAAATAATTATAATAAAACTCATCTCATAGGTTGTTTTGAGACTTAAAAGAGATAGTGCATGTAATATACTTGATAGATAGTAAAAGCCCAATACTTGAAAACTATCATTATTATTATTATTCCCCCTTCTCTATGCAAATCACCCTTATTTATATTTGCATATGCACCCTATTCTTGGCCACACAATAGGAAGTCTAAAACTTTTTTGAATGACCAAAGATACAGAAATTAATCACCTGTGTATTAAATATACAACTTTATATGAACTTGAAATAAAAATATTATATTAGAAAATATGGTTCCTTTTTAATATGATTTGCCTCCTGTGTCCACATACCCCATGCTCCTGGCTTGCCCTTATAGATCCTCAGCACTTCCACACACACACACCCCTTCCTGTCGGAAGCAGCAATACAATGGTAAGATGTTTTGGCCTTAGGCAGAGCTCTTTCCGGACCGCTGCCTGCTTCTACCAGTGGACTACAATTTCTGCTCTGGGTCCAGGACATTGGCTTCAACCTATGGCTGCCCAGCAGGTGAGGACACCAAAGTCAGTGTCAGGTTCCCGATGGCCAGTGCCAGGCTTCTCTCCTACCTAAACAGGAATGAAAGGACCATTGGCAGAGGCCTAGGAGCACAGATGGGTACAAATAAACATACTAGGGAGTGGACTGTGCACGGAATAATTTGTGAAACCACTTCTAAGACTATTGTCACATGACATTTCATTCAAGAAAAACGCTGGACCTTTAACTGGAACAGAAAAGCTCTAGTTCTTCTGGGGAAAAAAAATACTGAAATATGTTTTGTTTTTCTATGTGGGATCTCAGTTGGGATGATAAAGCTTCAGAGAAATTAGGAGACTCTCTAGCAGTGGTTCCCCAACCTTAAGGTGCATAAGAATCACCTGAGGGGCCAGGCACAGTAGCTCACGCCTGTAATCTCAGCACTTTGGAGAAGCCAACAGCAGGACTGCTTGAAACCAGGAGTTCGAGACCAGCATGGGCTACATAGTAAGACTCCTGTCTCTACAAAAAAAGTTTTAAAATTAGTCAGGCATAGTGCTGCATATATGTAGTCCCAGTTACTCGAGAGGCTGAGGCAGGAGGATCGCTTGAGCCCAGGAGTTTGAGGTTGCAGTGAGCTATGATGATGAAACTGCACTCTAACTCAGACAATAGCTCAAAAAAAAAAAATCACCTGAGGTTCACCAGACATTTAGAAAGCCTCTGATGTGAAAGATATAGACAAGTTTAAAAAAACGAAAAAGCAACCTGGGCAATCAGGGACCATGCAATTAGAGAAAATAAGTAAATAACACTAATATCCTCTGAGATAAGAGAAAATTTTTGCTTCCATGAAATGTGAACAAGATGCTATAAAAAAGGAATATTTAGAAAACAAATTAACAAAAAAAAATTTTAAAACATAACAGCAAAAATTAAAAGCTCAATTAAAAAATTTAAGGATAACACTAAGGAAATCTTTCAGGAAAATAAAGCAAAAATGAGAGTGAGATTTTTAAAAAAGAAAGAAAAACATATTTTTTAATGAGAGAATATATACCCCCAAACTTGAAAACATATCAACACAAAAACCTGCATTTAGATGTTTATAGCAACATTATTCATAGCTGTCAAAACTTGGAAGCAGCCGAGATGTCCTTCAAGAGGTGAATGGATAAATAAACTGTGGCATACTCCGACAACAGAATATTATTCAGCACTAAAAAAAAAAAAAAAAAAAAAGAGCTATCAGGCCATGAAAAGACATGGAGGAAACTTAAATGCATATGACACACTGAAAGAAGCCAATTTGAGGACAGGCTGCCTGGTGAGCCTGCTGCAGAAGCTTATTTGTACCTTGTTTATCTTGATGACTGCCATGGTTTGAGTGTCCCTGCCAAAACTCATGTTGAAATTTAATTGCCACTGATGGTATTGGGCAGCAGGGCCTTCAAGAGGTGATTAGATGAAGGGGACTCCACCCTCCCAAATGGATTAAGGCAGTTATCTTGGGAGTGAGTTTTCACAGGAGTGAGTTAGTTCTGGAAGAGTGTAGGTTGTTTATAAAAGCAAGCTTGGCTCGCTCTTGTGGCCTCTTGTGCAGGTGTTGGCCAGCTTACCCTTCCACCTCTCCTCCAGGTTATGATGCAGTACAAAAGCCCTTGCCAGAAGCTGCTGCCACGTCCTTGGACTTCCCAGCCTCCGGAACTGTGAGCCAAATATCTAGTCTCAAGTATTCTGTTATAACAACAGAAAATGGACTAAGACAATGACCTGATGAGATCCCTGCTCTCCCATTCCTCTGTTCCCATGCCCCATTTCCTGGATGAGATGAAGACACTCATGTCTCCCTGAGAAACATTCTGTGTTAACCTTGAAGGAGGCCCTGATGAGCTGAGAGGCAAATATGGAAAGCAGCCCCTCTCCTCTCCAGCCATATTTTTGCCAGATGTTCAAACCACAGCCCTGTTCCAACATCCTCCTGGTGATTTCCCGAGGTGGAATCTTCTTAGGGAAGCTGAATCCAGACTCTGTCTCAGAGACACTGTTCAGCTTACCTCCTCCTGGGAAGCTTCACTTACCAGTGGCTTTACTGCTATTTCCCAGCAGGTCCAGGTTTGGGCTTCTTTTCAGCCTTTCAAAACAAACCTATATTGTTTAGGGATGCTCTCAGGGATGGTAAAACTATAAAGAAAAGCAAAGAAATGAAGACAGCCTTAGGATAGTAGTTCCCTCAGATGGGGAAAGAGGGTAGCAATCAGGTGGGCACATGACAACCCCCTGCTATTCAAGATATAAACCTAGGCAGTGGGTACACAAGGGTTTGTTTTATTAATTTTCAAACTGTGTATATGTTTTATACACTCTTCTTTACGTGTGATACATTTCAAAATTTAAGCCAAAAAAATTTTTAGTAAATAGATAAAAGAGTTACCTGGGGAACTTGTTAATTAAGAAGGAAAATTCCTACTCCACTATAATTCTGATTCAGGAGACCTGGTCAGGACCAGCGAACCCACATTTTTAAATGATGCTGATGCAGGCAGTTCACACACCACACCCACTTTAACCTGTGTTAAGAGCATCACAGTCTTTGGCATCAATAAATCTGAGTTCAAAGCACCAACTCAGTTGACTCCTGGCTGTGTAACATCAAGCAAGTTTTCTTCAACTATAAAATAAGGATGATAAACTTAGCACAGTGTGTAGGACCTACTAACCAGTCAACACAGCTTGGCTATAATTAATCATTACTATTATTGCTTTTAGTGAAATAAGAGTGTATTTCCTGAGATGTCATAATTTCTATTAATCTTACCCTATACAGATAATTTTCCAGATGATTTTGACATGGCAAAGAGAGGCTATTATGGTTAAAAATTTTCCCATAAGCCTTAAACTTTTCACTTTCTTTTGCTCAATGTGAGAATCTAAGGAAATAGCCCTAAACAGAGGAATTATTTATAACAGCAAAATATTAGAAACAACTTCAATAGCCAAAAACAAAAGTAAGGTTACACAAACTGCGAGCTATATTTATAGATTGGAATATAATGTAGCCATTAAATATGAGTTTTTAAAAACATGTGAAAGTTATTTTGTAATACTAATGTGACAAAATAGCCAGATAGAGAATATATATCTAAATCATCAAAAGTACATATACAAAATAAAACACTGTTTCCATAGAAAATAATGGAAGAAAATATACCAAAATGTTCAAACACAGGTTGTTTTCAGGGTGAGATATGGATAATTCTTTTTTCTTTGTTTTTAACTTTCCATATTTTCCAAAGACTCTACAATGGGAATGAAAAAAAAAACTGTCACTTTTTAAAAGCATATTTTTGTTACCTTTACATATTTAAACTGGTTTCAGGGTTCTGCATCAGCTAGGATTCATAAAAGACAATGACAATTCTACACATGGCGCAGGCTATCAGAGCAGAAGGGATGCTCTGGACATATCTGTAACCTCTCGTGTTCCAGAAGAGAAACCTGAGGCTCAGGGAGGTGAACTGATGAACACAGAAGGACACAAATGTGTGAAGCCCAGGATCTGTTCCCAGGACTCACAATCCCATATAACGCTCTTTCCATTACACCACACCACCCTGTCAGTCTTCATAATCCAGACTGTTAAACACCTCAGCCCCGGTATGCAACGTGTGGTCCTGGAACCAGCAGCAACATCACCTGAGAGCTTACCAGAAATGCAGATTCTCAGGCCTCTTCCCTGGGAAAGGAAATCAGAATGTGCATTTTAACCTTTCCCAGGGAAAGGTTCTCAGAGAAGAAACAAAATAAGAGAAACTCTCTCTTTGATGGCGTAATTTATCATGAAGCTGACTTGGATGACCAAGTTAAAACAAAGTGATCTCAGTCTCAACATTGGCTGTGTGATATGAAGTCTGTTTCTCAACCTCTCTGTACCTTGGTTTTCCTCATCTGTAAAATAGGGATGATAAACTTAGCATGGTGCCTAGCAAGTGCAGAGACGGAAGCTGGGGTGCACTAAGCCTGCAGTCCCCGACCAACCCCCCAGCCACAGACCAGTACCCATACGTGGCCTGTTAGGAACCAGAGAGAGAGAAGCTTCATCTGTATTTACAGCCACTCCCCATCCCTCGCATCACCGCCTGAGCCCCGCCTCCTGTCAGATCCGCAGCAGCATTAGATTCCGCATTATGGTGAGTTGTATAATATTTCATATATGTTTATATATAACATATATAATATTAAACATAAGATATAATTATATATTATGTTTCATGTATTATATGCAATATATCATATATTATAATGTAATAATAATAGAAATAAAGTGCACAATAAATGTAATGTGCTTGAATCATCCCCAAATCATCTCCCACCCCCAGTCTGTGGAAAAATTTTCTTCCATGAAACTGGTCCCTGGTGCCAAAAGAGTTGCGGACCACTGCATGAAAGCATCACAAACAGTGCTAGAAAATAATGCTTCTTGGTAGGCACGTGTCACCACGCCTGGTGCTCGGTAAGAGCTGGGATTCCCTGTACAGTGCCCGGCACACACTAAGCGCATGGCTGGCCAGAGCGCAGGTAACGTTTATCAATGTTTGCTTTGCACTACCCCATTCCCTAGTGTGTAACACTCTCCAAACTGCCAGTTTTCTCCATTCCAACATTCAAAACCCTCTCAGCGCCCACCTCCACCCGACGGGGAGGAAGAAAGCAGGTTGAAGGTCATAAAGTTTAACGCATACTGTAAATCATTCTTTCTAGAACTTTCTATGATTACAAATCCACAGCATTCATGCATCCAACCTTTCTAAACGCCCCCATTGTTACTCCGCCCCCGTTCTCCCTAGGCCACGCCCCCACTCCGGTGTCCCACCCCTTCCATCGTCTCTATCTTCTACGGCCCCGCCCCCTCAGCCTGGCGGCTTTTCCTTCCCACCTCACACCTCCGCCCCGCCCATCCGCGGGGCTCGCCCCCGTAAGCCCCGCCCCCCGGCCGCCGGGCTCGGCGTGTGTGCAGCTCGCGCCTCAGCGCTCCGCACGCGCGGCCTGGTCGCGCCTCAGGCCCCGGCGTCCGGCTTCAGCGGCGCGAGGGCGGCCGGAGGCCTGGGCTGGAGCCGCCCCTCCGTCCCGCGCGGGGTAGGGCCCAAGGGCGGGCAGGGCTCTGAGGCGCGGGTCTCCGGAGGCCTCGCGAGAGGGACCGGGGCGCCGGGCCGCGCGTGGGTGAGGGCGGGGTCCTGGCGGAGGCCGCGCCCGAGTGCGGAGCGGGGGAGCCCCAGGAGGGGAGTGCGGGGCCGAGGCCGGGCTGACGGTTAGGGACGCCGGCCTGCGCAGCGCGGCCGGAACGTCCGGCCTTTCCGCGGAGGGCAGCCTGTGGATGTGTGTTGCGCGCTTCCCCGGGTCAGCCCGGCGGTGAGGTGCGGAGGCGGCGGCAGCCCTGGGCTCCCGCACGTTCTCCCGAACCGAGGCCGGGGAAGGACGGAGGGAGGGGACGGGGCTGCGACGGCCCGACGCCGCCCCCTCGGCTCGCAGGTGTGCGGTGGGCGACCTGGAGGCTACGCGCGTGCCCGCCGGGGGAGAGAGCGCAGCCACCTGCGCCGATGGCGCCCGCCTTGGTCCCTGAAGGGCAGGAAGGAGGGCTAGGGGGGAGCGGAGAGCGAGCCTCGGGTGGACTCTGCCTTTTTCTTTCCCAGGTAGACGCAGTCCTCGGAGAAGATGGAAGGGGAGAGGCGGGCGGCGCTGGGCCCGCCCTCCGAGGGCCTGTTTGCGGACGGGCACCTGGTCCTGTGGACGCTGTGCTCGGTGCTGCTGCCGGTGTTCATCACCTTCTGGTGTAGCCTCCAGCGGTCGCGCCGACAGCTGCACCGCAGGGACATCTTCCGCAAGAGCAAGCACGGGTGGCACGACACGGACCTGTTCAGCCAGCCCACCTACTGCTGCGTGTGTGCGCAGCACATTCTGCAGGGCGCCTTCTGCGACTGCTGCGGCCTCCGCGTGGACGAGGGCTGCCTCAAGAAGGCTGACAAGCGCTTCCAGTGCAAGGAGATCATGCTCAAGAATGACAGCAAGGCCCTGGACGCCATGCCCCATCACTGGATCCGCGGCAACGTACCCCTGTGCAGTTACTGTGTGGTTTGCAAGCAGCAGTGCGGCAGTCAACCGAAGCTGTGCGATTACAGGTATGCCCTTTGTGGGTACCCACTGGCCCAGAATGCACACTGGGAGTCATGATTTCATAAAGTGGATGTAAAGGCCTACTTTCATCTCTGCAAATGGCCTAAACTGCTCTTCTCGAGGAAGCAAGCCAATAAACATCCCTGGTATTGTGCAAGTGTGGGTAGCCTTGCAGTAATCATTTGCTGAGATGATGCGCCTAGCCTTCAACCCTCAGCCAGCCTGTCCTTTTGGGTAATAAAACCTGGCTTTTAACTTCAATCCAGAGATTTCTAAATGCTGTGTGCTTCATGGCCACCCTTGTTGCTATTATCTCCTTACTTTAAATAAGGAAAAATGAAGTATGGATAAATTAACTTTTTATTTTTTCCGCAAAACTGATTCATTATGGGTTCTGCACTGTGACTGTACAGTGAAAATAAATGTCATTCCAAGGCAGCACTTAAATATCTTTTGCTAGTATAGCTATTAGTATCATAGTGAAATTTACTCAAAAAGAACCCTGAAAAGAATATTCGTTTTGACAGGTGGTCTTTGGGAACATGTAGAATCTTAGATCAGTGACCTTGATTAAGCCAAAAATATTTAGTGGCTTTTACATACACAGTGAACAACACGTTTGTCATTAAATATTGTCTGAAAATAGATGATGTGCCTTGTTGATGTTAGAAGTTAGTAATAACAGATGCTGCTTTGCAGGTCATCCATTCTCATTATTTCATGATTGAGAAAATTATAGACCCTTAGGTCTAGTCATTTGGTAAATAGGACTGGCTTCCAGGATTTCTAACCCCCTGGATAGGATTAGAAATACCAACACATAGGCTCTAGCCTCGTCTGAACCTTAAGTCTGGGCATCTTCATTGTGATGAGTTTTATTTCTGACAAGTAGAAAAGTCTATAAACATGTTTAAGAATGGAAATAGAAAGCTGGTGCTACACAGGAAACTACATTTTTTTATTTTTTACAGAAGAATCTTTTTTAATTAGCATGAGCACTATTAAGTCAATACCTGTCTTATTTTAAATAATTTTACAGTATTATCAGAATTAAATGTAATAAATTTTAAAAATAGGCCGGGCGCGGTGGCTCACGCCTGTAATCCTAGCTCTCTGGGAGGCCGAGGCGGGCGGATTGCTCGAGGTCAGGAGTTCGAAACCAGCCTGAGCAAGAGCGAGACCCCGTCTCTACTATAAATAGAAAGAAACTAATTGGCCAACTAATATATATAGAAAAAATTAGCCGGGCATGGTGGCGCATGCCTGTAGTCCCAGCTACTTGGGAGGCTGAGACAGAAGGATCGCTTGAGCCCAGGAGTTTGAGGTTGCTGTGAGCTAGGCTGACGCCACGGCACTCACTCTAGCCTGGGCAACAAAGTGAGACTCTGTCTCAAAAAAAAAAAAAAAAAAAATATATATATATATATATATTTTAGACAACTACAAAGTTTTATAACCATTTTCTATTTGGTGTCTTTAAAACTTATATGCTGATCTTCTGGCATCAGTGAGAACCAAGTTATGAGCTGCTCAAAATAAATTCCATAATAAGTATTGTTATATTTCCTTCCCTTCTCTGTGTCTGTGCAGAATTAGATAAAAGTGGCTTCCATAAATAACTGTATTTCAAACACTGCTTAACAGACAATCGTAGTGCTTCTGATCCTTCACCCAAATGATCTTTCTAAAAATGCACATCTGATCAGTCTCTGCTTAAAACCCTTTAAATTAGGCCGGGCATAGTGGCTCACGCCTGTAATCCTAGCACTCTGAGAGGCCCAGGCGGGCGGATTGCTCAAGGTCAGGAGTTCAAAACTAGCCTGAGGGAGACCCCATCTCTACTAAAAATAGAAAGAAATTAATTGACCATCTAAAAATATATATACAAAAAATTAGCCAGGCATGGTGGCGCATGCCTGTAGTCCCAGCTACTCAGGAGGCTGAGGCAGAGGATTGCTTGAGCCCAGGAGTTTGAGGTTGCTGTGAGCTAGGCTGATGCCATGGCACTCACTCTAGTCTGGGCAACAAAGTGAGACTCTATCTCAAAAATAAATAAACAAAACCCTTTAAATTGCTCCTTATCACTTACACTGATTGTCTTACAATGTAAACTCACAGGTGCATATTAATAGGCCCGTAAGATCCTAGTGCTCTCTGGCCTCTCTGCCCTTCTAGTTTTATCGTCCAACACCTGCATTAAACTTTATGCACCGGTAGCACCAAGTTGCTTGTAGTTTCCTTAAAACATCAGGCTTTTTCTCAAAGCTTTCCTGTCCTAGTATATCCTTATTCTGGCTAGCTTGTAGGCATCCTTAAAGACTTATGTCCTTTCTTTCAGGAACCCTTGCCTGATCTACTCCTCTCCCCCCAGCACACACACAGATTTTTCCAGTTTTGATGGCATTATATTCTATATCTCAGTGGTTCTCAAAGTAAGGCCCCTACACCAGCATTATCAGTATCACTTCAAAATCTGTTAGAACTCAAACTACTAAGGTTGCCAGATTTAGCAAAAAAAAAATATTTATAATATTCGGAACATACTTATACCAAAAAAAGTATTTGTTGTTTATTTGAAATTCAGATTTAACTGGGCATCCTCTTTTTTTTTCTGGCAACCCTAGCACCACCCAAGACCTGCTGAATCAGAAACTGGGGTTGGGGATCAGCAGTCTTTGCTTTAACAGGCCCTGCAGTTCCTTCTAAAGATGGAGAAACACTGCTTATTTATATATCTTTTAAAACATAAACCTCTGCCCTTAATTTTGTGTTTTCCTGTTGACACAATGAATGTGAGAATAGATCTTCTTTTCTCATTAGCATGTTTTCTTACAGGTTATTTATTGAGCAGTCTATTCCTAGCTGTACACGTCACCCATGGTAGAAATCATCTCTGTATAATTTAAGAGGTGTTTATCATTCCCAGGAGAAGAGAGTACAGCGTCCTAAAGTTGTGTGTGTTCTACAATGTTCTGAACTAGTTTATTTTAGCTGATAATTTTATGCAGGGTTACAATCTGCTGTGACTTGTAGGAATGAGATGTTTTGGAATAAGAAATAAATAGTGATTTAGAACCTTTAAACACAGACCAGACTGTCCCTTCCTGGATTCTGTCCAGCCCTGAGGAGGGCTCCTTCCATGTCTGCATCACATTCTTAGGGAAGTCAGTCAACTCCAAAGACTGGTCAACAAGTTAGCATTTCAGAGGGCAGTAATAACAGATGATAATTGATTTTAAAGCCTGTAGCCCTCTTAAACTAGGCAGAATAAGTGAGAAAGGCCCTTTAATTTATACTCATTCAGTCATTATACATTTATTGGGCATCTATTTTGTGCCATACACTGTGCTGTAGTCTACTTTCCTGGTAGATTTTTTTCTTTTTGTGTGCTCCTACCTGTACCCCTACAATATATTTCTGTACCTAGTATCTTACCACTTTTTCTCTATCCTTCCTTTTTTTCTTGTTACTTCTCTTATGACTAAGATAGGGAATTATGTTATATTTTTAAGAATTCATTATATTTATTAAATCTTTGTTCCTTATAATGTTCTGTCTCTTATTAAGAGAGAAAGAACTTAAGGTGCTTTTTTTATTTATAGGGCCTTTTTTATATTACATACCCCCTCCCAACACACACACACACACAAACACATTCACTCTGGTTAGTAAAACTTTTGATTCAGAAGGTAATTACGTTGGCCTCGGTAGTCTCAGCTGTGATCATAAATTTTATTTTTATATTTTCTGTTGGTGTGTGTTTATTCATTTCATTAATTATCTGAAACAATGAAAGATACCAAATCATCATCTAGAGCAGAGGTGGGCAAGCTTACTGTAAAATGCAAAAAGTAAGTATTTTAGGCTTGCCAACCATTTAGTCTATTATAATTACTTAGCTGTGCTTTAGTCACAGCACAAAACCAGCCATACACAATGTATAAATGAATGGGCGTAGCTGTGGTCCAGTAAAACTATTCACATAATCAGGTGGCAGACATATTTGTAGTTTGCTGATTCTTGTTCTAGTGTGAATCTCATAAATGACCGTCTCAACTTCACATATAATTAGCTGCCTTGTCCAGCATACTAAAGAAAACAACTGTTGTGAACAAGTGACTTTTTAGAGAAAATAAGTAATGTTGACACCAGGTTTATTTTCCTTGTTAAATTTTTTTTAAAAAATTAAAGCAGCCGGTGTAGTCTCCTACACAAGAATAGCACATAAATTCGTGAAGCCATTCATATTTTCATATGAAGGAACTTACTAGGATAATGTTCTATGTCTTGCTAAGAGTTTTAGTTACATTAATATGTTTATTTATCAGAACTCAGCAAGTGTGCGTATTTGTACATTTCATTGTATATAAATTTGACATCAAAAGGTAAAAACCTATAAACAAGTCGTGAACTCTAGGTAATGATATGCCTACTTGCTGGCATATTTAGGAATTATTCTAATATATGCACATGGCAATATACTAAAAATAAGATGGATTAATGGATAGATAGAACTGTTACAAGACAATTACAGTAAGATGTCAATTGTAGAATAAGTGGTAGGCATACCAGTGTTCACTTAAAAAAAAATTTTAAGCAAAATATTTTTAAAAACGAGACTCTTTGCTTTTAGGAAATACTTGCTGAAATATTGAAAGGTAAAGTCTCAGAATGTCTGTAATTTACTTTCAAATGATTCAGTGAAATATGAATTTATATTGAAAGAGAGAAAGAAAATTGTGAGAGAAAATGTTAATTAAGAATCCGGGCCAGGCTCAGTGGCTCATTCCTGGCTGGGAGGCCAAGGCGAAGAATCACTTGAGCTCAGGAGTTCAAGACTAGCCTGAGCAAGAGCAAGACCCCGTCTCTACTAAAAATAGAAAAATTAGCCGGGAATTGTGGTGCAAATCTGTAGTCCTAGCTACTTGGGAGGCTGAGGCAGAAAGATCACTTGAGCCCAGGAATTTCAGGCTGCTGTGAGCTAGGCTGACACCACAGCACTCTAGCTGAGGCAACGGAGTGAGACTCTGTCTCAAAAAAAAAGAATCAGAGTGAAGGGTAGATTTAAAGGTATTCATTTTGCTATCCTTTCAACTTCTCTGCGAGTTTAAAATTTTTCAAAATAAAAAGAAAAATAAAGATCATAAATGAATTGCACAATGACATGATGTTAAAACTAAAATATTAAGACATTATTAGTAATACTTTATTTTCCCATTGGGTTTGAAATCTAGGTTGTTAAATACTAATTATAAGATATGAAAAGACAATAATAGGTCTCAAAATTGAATACGGTATTTCTAAAGAAAAATATATGGAATAACTAGTAAGCATTTTAGCCAACCTTTACAAAGCAAAGGCTCATGATAGCCATCACCTTGGTTAAAAGAATCTTTCTGAAATTTGTGAGTATTTAGTAAATAATAAATGATACGTTACAAATCAGTTGGGATACAAAAGATTATTTTATGAATCATGCTAGGACAAATGCTCTTTGGAGAAAAAATGGTTAACTCTTTGTAATACACGAGAATAAATTACAGAAAAATTAATGGGGGGTTCTTAATTTGCTGGTTCCAAGAAATTAAGTATCAGGAAAGCCTGATACTTTCGTGAGATTCTTAATGGAATCTACAGCCCCAGAAGGTTAAGAAATACTGAATTAAAGATGTAAATATGAAAACCAAATTGGGGCAGGTATCTATAGGTTAATATCTAATTTGAAAATAGTAAAGAACTTTAAAGCATAAGAGCATTTAAATAAACTACAAAGGGAAAATGTAGATCTATATATCAAAAAATAAACTTGGCCAGGCGCGGTGGCTCCCGCCTGTAATCCTAGCACTCTGGGAGGCCGAGGCGGGCGGATTGCTCGAGGTCAGGAGTTCGAAACCAGCCTGAGCAAGAGCGAGACCCCGTCTCTACTATAAATAGAAAGAAATTAATTGGCCAACTAATATACATATATATATATATATATATATAATTAGCCAGGCATGGTGGTGCATGCCTGTAGTCCCAGCTACTTGGGAGGCTGAGGCAGCAGGATCGCTTGAGCCCAGGAGTTTGAGGTTGCTGTGAGCTAGGCTGATGCCATGGCACTCACTCTAGCCTGGGCAACAAGCGAGACTCTGTCTCAAAAAAAAAATAAAAAATAAATAAATAAATAAACTTAAGTACATTAAAAGTAAATGTAAGTCAGATACAGTGGCTCACACCTATAATCCTAACACTTCAGGAGGTGAAGGTAAGAGGATTGCTTGAGGCCAGGAGTTCAAGACCAGCCTGGGCAATAGTAAGACCCCCATCTCTACAAAAAGTAGAAAAATTAGCTGGGGGCTGTGGTGTGTGCCTGTAGGCCCAGCTACTCAGGAGGCTGAGGCAGGAAGATCACTTGAGCCCAGGAGTTTGAGGTTGCAGTGAGCTATGATGACACCACTGCACTCTAGCCCAGGCAACAGAGTGAGACCCTGTCTTCAAAAAATAAATTTAAAGAAAACTGAGGCATGTTTGCAATAAGTATGACAGAAAAAAGGTTGATATCCTAGGTAAATAAAAGTGCATGCAGTTATTAAAACCTAGTGAAAGATTAATATAGGACATAAATTCACAAAAGCCAAAAAAAATTCAGTTTTACCTAGTGATCAAAGACCCCCAAATTAAAACAACAGAATACCTTTTCTGTCTATCAGATTATCAAGGAAAGATTTTTTTTTTTTTGAGACAGAGTCTCGCTTTGTTGCCCAGGCTACAGTGAGTGCCATGGCATCAGCCTAGCTCACAGCAACCTCAAACTCCTGGGCTCAAGCAATCCTGCTGCCTCAGCCTCTCGAGTAGCTGGGGCTACAGGCATGTGCCATCATGCCTGGCTAATCTTTTCTATATATATTAGTTGGCCAATTAATTTCTTTCTATTTATATAGTAGAGGCAGGGTCTCGCTCTTGCTCAGGCTAGTTTTGAACTCCTGACCTCGAGCAATCTGCCCGCCTCGGCCTCCCAGAGTGCTAGGATTACAGACGTGAGCCACTGCGTGCAGCCAAGGAAAGATTTTTAAATACTGATGACCAGTGTTAGCGTTAGATATGATGAACACATTCATGTGCTGGTAACAAGCATATTGCACAGATATCCAGAACCTAATAACTAAATGTCTTTTTTAAAAAACAGAAAAGGAGTTCAGTGAATTATAGTATATGTATCTGATATAGTATCATACATTCTTTACAAACCACATTTCTAACGCATTAACTGTCATATAAGTTGTATTTAACTCACAGTAGTTTTGAGCCCAGGGCCTCCCGAAGCATACTTAAGTGCAGCTGGTTCATGAAACTCTTACTTACCATTCTTATTATTACAATTAATATTGACAATTTACTTACATGTAACTCATGTTCAGAAAACAATGATAAATAACAAATTTTTCATTAAATTAGAAAGGATCATTTTATTTTTGAATTTTTTATTCGATTTTCACAATAAAACACCGTGGCCCCAAGGAAAAAAATTGTTTTTTCTAGTGTGGTAGTCAGTGTGTTAAAAAATATTTAATAGCTTACAGAAATATTCATGATACAGTGTGGGAGGAAAAGCAGTATCCACATATATATACACATCATATTCCTACCCTGAAAAACAAACATATATGCCCTATAAAACTGAGAATGAGTACATCAGAAAGTTAAGAGTGAATATCTCTGGATGATTTTTATTTTATGCCTTTTTATATTTCTGAATTCTCAAGCATAAGTTAGTATTATTTAAAATATAAGTTTAGGCTGGGCGCGGTGGCTCACGCCTATAATCCTAGCACTCTAGGAGGCCGAGGTGGGCGGATTGCTTGAGGTCAGGAGTTTGAAACCAGCCTGAGCAAGAGCGAGACCCCGTCTCTACCATAAATAGAAAGAAATTAATTAGCCAACTAATATATATAGAAAAAAAAAATTAGCTGGGCGTGGTGGCACATGCCTGTAGCCCCAGCTACTTGGGAGGCTGAGGCAGGAGGATTGAGTCCAGGAGATTGAGGTTGCTGTGAGCTAGGCTGACGCCACGGCACTTACTGTAGCCTCAGCAACAAAGTGAGACTCTGTCTCAAAAAAAAATAAATAAATAAAATATAAGTTTATATAGTTCATGGATATATTCTGGTTTTTAGGATCTCAGGCAGTACAATAGAATGTAGGGTCAAAAGTTAATATTCTTCCCATCCCTCAGTCCTATTTTTCTTCCCATTATGAAATAAATCAGTGGGTATCCTTCCAGATTACCTTCAATAATAATATACTATTTTAAAGTTAATGTTAGACCAATAAGGGAGGCATTATACTTCAGCACATAACCAATCTATTATAGTTTCTTAAGCTTAGTTTGAAAGCAGGTGTCAAAAACATTATTGTACAAGTTATTATTTTATGGTTTTCTCTTTAACGGATTGTGCAGATAACTCTTCTTTTAGCAATAAGTAAGACTCTTGAATAAACAGTAGTCAATACTTGACAAATCTGAATATCCAAAGGGGAAAACCAGCCTTAACCTAGAAGACCAAGAGGGTACCCTCTGGGTGGAAAAGTGTTTTTCTTCTTTTTCTAATTCATTTAATTATAACCATTCTTTTCTGATGGCCTGTTTTTGTTTGTCCAGTCAGATCTGCTTTATCCATGAGTGGATTAAATACTTAGCAGATTAATAATAGAAACCTGGGACCTATACCAGCACTGTTCCCTGCTTATTTCATGAATTGGATCCAAACAGGCAAATCTGAATGCAAATGCTCTTCTATCTGTATTTGAAAGGCAAACATTAAATTATTTTTGTATTAACTGACAAAAAGAAATGGACTATTTTATTTATATTTATGAGTTAAGAGATTTTCAAGCTGGACCTTGAGAAACTCTTCAAGGGCCCAGGTCAGTGGAGCATTTAAGCAGCAAGGACTTTAGGCCTCAGAAACCTATCTATTTCAACCAAAGCACAAATAGACATAAAACCGTTGTTCTAGATCAGCTTCGGTTTATGTGGATTATATCGATACTTACCATGCTATAAGTTAAAACTGAGAAATTGTTAAGATATTTGTTCATTTTATTAATAAAATGATAATGGTAACATAAATAATGTATATTTATGAAAATTTAGTGAGAAGAGTATAGTTTTGTACATTTCTTTGTCTTAAAATTAAGCTAGATTCTCGTATCTGCTTCTATTGTGATAACACATGTCATATAACTTCTGGAAAACTCTACTGTACACTTTTGAGAGAATGATAGTGAAATAACTTTTTAGTATTATTATTAAAATTATTTTAACCTCACAGACACCCTGAATGGATCTTGGGGGCCCCAACTCACCCTTCAAGAAACACTGTTAGATTAAACTGCCAAATATGTTCAGATGTTACTCCTCTGTTGTCACTATGCAGAGATGGTTATGTATCTTTTATTTGCCAGATTTTATGCTTACTATTTACTTACTATGCTTACTATTTAGTAATGAAATTACTGGTTTAGGCCGGGCGCGGTGGCTCACGCCTGTAATCCTAGCACACTGGGAGGCTGAGGCGGGCAGATTGCTCAAGGTCAGGAGTTCAAAACCAGCCTGAGCAAGAGCCAGACCCCGTCTCTACCATAAATAGAAAGAAATTAACTGGCCAACTAATATATATAGAAAAAATCAGCCGAGCATGGTGGCGCATGCCTATAGTCCCAGCTACTCGGGAGGCTGAGGCAGCAGGATCACTTAAGCCCAGGAGTTTGAGGTTGCTGTGAGCTAGGCTGATGCCATGGCACTCACTGTAGCCTGGGCAACAAAGCGAGACTCTGTCTCAAAAAAAAAAAAGAAATTACTGGTTTAATTTTTTCGACAAAAATGATTGGTTTGTGGATCAGTAAGATTATGGTTTAAAATTAATTGATGTCTTTGCTTCTTCCTTCCCTCAGGTGCATTTGGTGCCAGAAAACAGTACATGATGAGTGCATGAAAAATAGCTTAAAGAATGAAAAGTGTGATTTTGGAGAATTCAGAAACCTCATCATTCCACCAAGTTATTTAACCTCCATTAATCAGATGCGTAAAGACAAAAAAACAGATTATGAAGTGGTAATTAAAGTTTTATATAATTGATTTCTAAAAAGTTAAGTCATTGAGGCAGTTGAGACTGTATGTAAGAAGAATCAGGCCCAGGAATAAAATAAACTTAAAAGATCAAAACCATGGGGGGAAATAAAATGCCCTTGTGGTAAGCCATAAAATCCTACCCAGTTCCTAGCAATGTGTTAAAAAATTTGGCTCTTGAGTTCTTTCATGTCTAGGCAGAAAGTGGAAATGTTGTATTAGTGGTTTCTAAATCACTAACTCCATCTGAATCACTTGAGGAGCTCTTTAAAAATACAGATTTCTGAATCTACCTCCGTTTCCATGTTTGATGTAGTCGGTCTAGGGTGGGTCCAGAAATCTGTATTTTTTTAATGTCCTCATGTCCTCAGCTGGTTCTGATGAACAGCCAGCTTTGGGATGCATGATTATTGTCAATAAAAAGAAAACATGGGTTTTCCTCACACCTTGTTCTAAAATTTGTTTAGAACTTTACATAGGGTCCCCAAGAGATAAGTTTATGTTGCACATTAGATACTTCCACAAATAATGGTGGGCATTAAAGCTGTTGACAGTACTTTACAGTGTGTCTGTATGTGTATGAAAATTGATACAAATATATCTCTCAGTCTTTGTGTAGCTCTTTAGGAAAAATTATAAAAATTTATAGATTTATTTTCTACTTTAATATGCCAAAATAATTGAACTATTTTGTTTTAAAATTACACGTTTTTCAAGTTAAGATTTTGTATCTTAAATGTCACCTTTGTCAATATTCCTGCAAGAAAAGGGGCATTTAAAATTCTTCAAACATTAATGTTGTTTTGATACATATTTTTAAATGTGCAACCTCTTATTTATCTGAATTCAATCTGAGATCATAAGAAATGAGAATCACTAAGTAAAAACCACAGAATAGCTTCATTAATGGTTACATCTATACGGACAGGGAAAGAAGAAAAAAATGGTTAGATTATGAAAAGCATTAGTTTCATTTGACTTTGGGCTGTTAAAAATCTGGATTTTTGAATCTATTTCTGAGTACATCATTTTAAAAAGAAGGAAAACAAGCTTGCAAACTAAAAGACACTGGAATATATCCAGAAAAAGAAAATCAAGGTAAGAAATCAGAGAAAAATCAATGTTCGTTCTATAAATGGTTGAAAGAACTTGCGATGTATTGCCTAGGAGATAAAACTAAGAAAAGGTACAGTGCTTTGGTGTTTGAGCACAGACATTCTGTGGAAAAACAAATGATTTCTAGTTGCTCTAAGAAGCAAAATTGGAATAATGAATCAAAGTTATTGAAAGACAAGTTTTCTACTCAATTTAAGCCAAAACTTTCTAATAATTTGACTTAGCAGTGTAATAGGTTGCCTTATTAGTGAGTTCCTTCTTAGTGAGTGTCCAAGCATATGCTGGAAGGAGAATTATAAATCAAGTGGAAGGTATCTCTAAGGTGTGCTTCCATTCTTAGAGTTCTTTGATTTTTATATTGCATTAAAAGGAATGGTAATTGTTTTTTGGGTTTTTTTGTTTGTTTTTTACTGGTACAGTTTTTATTTCTCAAATTACAGCACTGTTGTTATTAAAACATGGAAACTATGCTCACCATCTCTGAAATACTAAACCTTTTTAATTCACGTTAATTTTTATAGCTAGCCTCTAAGCTTGGAAAGCAGTGGACCCCATTAATAATCCTGGCCAACTCCCGTAGTGGAACCAACATGGGAGAAGGACTGTTAGGAGAATTTAGGATCTTGTTGAATCCAGTCCAGGTAACTAAAGAGAAAACACTCTTTTCCTTATTAATAATCTTTTCATTTTTAGCTTTTCATTTTCCCAAAATGCAATGATTTTTAAAGCCTTAGATCACTAATCATCTGATTGTAGGAAAAAATAATAATTACAAAAGGATCAAGGCATTCATAAATGTGTACAAATAGGAACCCCTACGCTGGGAATATAATAATGGTACCACCACTTTACAAAAGTTTGGCAGTTTCTTAAAAATGTAAACATAAACTTTACCGTATCGTCTAGCAATCCCACTACTGGAAATCTGCCAAAGGGGAGTAAAAACGTATGTCCCACAGAGACTTGCATGAAAATGTTTGTAGCAACATTATTCCTAATAGCCAATTAGTGGAAACACCCCAACTGTCCATCAGTTGGTGAGTGGATAAACAAAATGTGGTGTACCCATACAATGGAGTACCATTCAGTGATAAAAAGGAACAAACTACTGATACATACATATTTTATTATAGTAAATGAACTTTAAAAATACTATGCCAAGTGAAAGCCAGACACAAGAGACCACATACTGTATGATTCCATTTATGTGACTTGTACAGGAAAGGCAAATCTATAGAGACGGAGAATAGATTAGTGGTTACCTGAGGCTGGAGCTGGAAATGGGAAGTGACTGCAAATGGGCATTGAGGGATCTTATGCAACAAAAATCTTCCAAACTGGATTGTGGTGGTGGTGGTTGGCACAACTCAGTAAACTTGGTAAAAATCATTGATTTGTTCACTTTAAATGGGTGAATTTTATGATATGTAAATTATACCTCAATTTTTAAAATAAGGGATAGTACTATTAAGATTGAGCTATTAACATATGCTAATAAAAGCGTCTTATATTCTGAAAAATTAAACAACCCATTGTACAACAATCAGAAATGCAATAGTTGTTTTCCTTTGAGTTTGTATTTTTTACTTTTAATATTATACAGCTTAGGGAAATTATAAAAATAATTTTAAAAAATCACCTGCAATTTCCCCACATCAGATATAGGTTCTTTCCTTTAATTATCTATGCATTTACATATTAATGCTATAGCAATAATCTAGATACAAATTTACCTTCTAGTTTTTTTTACTTAATGGTATAAATATTTTTTTCCTATTGCAACATAGTCCTTATAATTACATATTTAGACTAAAGTAATTGAATGGATATAGTCATTACTTATCCAGTCTCCTGCTATTGGAGGTTAGCAGTGTCTCCAAGACTATATGATTATAAATAATGCCACAGTGAATATTCTTCATACACAGGGCAGTTTTGTCTTTTGAAATATTTTTCTAGGATTATTTATGGAATTATGGGTATCAAAGTCCTTGCAGTTTTTTTTTTTTTTTTTTTTTTTTTGAGACAGAGTCTCGCTTTGTTTCCTGGGCTAGAGTGCTGTGGCGTCAGCCTAGCTCACAGCAACCTCAAACACCTGCGTTCCAGCGATCCTTCTGCCTCGGCCTCCTAAGCTGGGACTGTAGGCATGTGCCACCATGCCCAGCTAATTTTTCTATGTATTTTTAGCTGTCCAAGTAATTTCTTTCTATTTTTAGTAGAGACAGGTCTCGCTCTTGCTCAGGCTGGTCACAAACTCCTAAGCTCAAATGATCCTCCTGCCTAGGCCTCCCAGAGTGCTAGGATTACAGGCATGAGCTACTGCGCCTGGCCAAAGTCCTTGCATTTTATGTCAGTTTATACATATTGCAAAATTGTTTTCAAGAAATTTGTACTAACTTACACTAGTGATTTTTTTTAAACCAGTATAAAATAAGAAGTACTAGTTAAAGACAAACTTAGCACATTGTAAACAGGAAGGAGGCAATGTGGGGTAATGGATAAACTATAAGTTTGAATTTGTATTTCAGCACTTAATTATCTGGAGAATCACAGGCAAGTGATTTAACTTTCCTGGACCTCAGTTTCCTTATCAACATAATGAGACTAACTCCTGCTTTGTAGGGTCAATGTGAGAATGAGCCACAATGAATATAAAGAGTCTGCCACGGTGCCTGGCATATTGTTAAAGATAAATACACAGTAGCCAGTATTGTTAATTAACCATAACTCTACTCATCTAGAGGGAAATTGTTCTCCCAAATGAAGGACAGTGTTGGATAAAAATTTTAATAAAAAAATAATTTTTACTTTTTCTTCCATTTTTAGGTTTTTGATGTAACTAAAACTCCTCCTATCAAAGCCCTACAACTTTGTACTCTTCTTCCCTATTATTCAGCTCGAGTACTTGTTTGTGGAGGGGATGGGACTGTGGGCTGGGTCCTGGATGCAGTTGATGAAATGAAGATTAAGGTATTAGTCTTTAACAACTACTACAGAAGCACTTCTAAGATAAATATACAATATTTTTGGTTTATATTTATTATGCAAATGAATATTAGAAAATATTGCCAATTTTAAATAGGTAAGGAGATGTTATGATTAAGCAGTTAACATAACCTTTAACAAAACAACATACAGTTGTTATATTTGTATCTATATATTGCTTTGGTCTTTAAATTTTATAAAATATTATCCTACAAATAGTTTGAAGAGAAAAATCTGAAATATATCTTCCATATTCTAGGGACAAGAAAAATACATTCCACAAGTTGCAGTCTTGCCTCTGGGAACAGGCAATGATCTATCTAATACACTGGGTTGGGGCACAGGTTATGCTGGAGAAATCCCAGTTGCACAGGTCTTAAGAAATGTAATGGAAGCAGATGGAATTAAACTAGATCGGTAAGTTACATTTCCCCAAAAAGTAGATTTTTGAGATTTGGCAGTATCGTTTGGCTTGTAAATGAACACTTGCGGAGATATAAAGTGAAATGTAAAAGACTGTATCATGCTTAGACATACATGCTGGTGTCTCCTTTTGTTGCTATGTAGAGCTAGAATCATAAGTTATGCTGAGTAGTTATCCCAAATTTACAATGCTCACTTAGATGTGGTTACTTTTTCACATGCCATTTTACTAGAAAAACCTCATTTATCCAGATATCCAAGCCATAGTTTTTTTGGTAAAAAGTACTAGTTTGTTTGTTTTTTTAACTTCTCTTTTAGATGGAAAGTTCAAGTAACAAATAAAGGATACTACAACTTAAGAAAACCAAAGGTATGTTTTTAGTGCTTCCATTGCAAGTGGCTTCATCAAACATGCATGGAGTGCCTACATCACATAAGATGTGGCACTCTGTTGTGGGATATGGAGACCTGGTGCTTATTTCAAGGGACCTCGTTGTGGGGCACAAGAGAAACCTACATGCTCACCTCACAAGCTGGACTGTGAAGCATGCTCTAGGAGAGAACAGGGAGCAGGCACGCTTAGTTCTGCCCCAGCTGATCAGGCTGGGAAGATTGCAGAGAAAGTGACATGGGAGTTGGTGCTTAAAGGAACAAAGGACTATAGAAGCAAAGGGAATCGAGGTGAGAGAGTGCAAAGCATGGTTAGCAAGTAGCAAATAATAGAAAGATAGCAAATCTGCGTATTTAAAAGATGCTCTGGAAATAGTATGAAAATAGTTTAGAAGCCTGCACTAGGGCAAAAACAAGGAGAATCAGGATGAAGACAATCCAGAGACATTTTAGAGGTAGAATTGATCAAGACTTGACAACTGATTAGTATATAAAGAGAAGAGAGAAAATATATATTACTACTAGATTTCTAGTTTTTATGACTAGATGTCTGGAAATGACATTAACCATGACAAGAAAAATTGGAAGTTTCAGCTTTTGGGTGGGAAGAAAGGAGTTATTTTGGCTGTGGAGCACTGAACAAGAAGTTGGAAGTTTAGGCTTACTGCTTAGAAACAAAGAGCTGAAGATGTAGGTTCAGGGATCCATGCTGGGTTTGGAAGCAAAATAAAGAGGGAGGACCAATAGCCTGAGTTGAGACTGAAGCTGAGAGCCTGAGAGTTGCAAAGCAGGTACAAAGCAAATGCCATGAGAACACAGGAGTGAAAAATCTGGGTGCATAAGGTAGAGCCCTTCTATAATAGATGGTCAGGTCTGAGGTGTAACATATAAAACAGAAATGGAAAGTCAGATTCCTCCTCCCAGGCTACACTCCTTCCTCCTGGAAAGTGAGATTCCTTTTCATAGTTATTAGCCTTGAACTAAAGCTTTATTTCTGGTAACTTCACTAAACATTATAAAATAGCTCTATGTGAAAAGTAAATACAGAAAGTATTCAATTTTCAAAAAAGTGTAAAGATTAAGGTTCACATATTATAACACAGGCTTGGATGGAAGCATAGTCTGTTGCTCATTCTTACCCTTTCTCACAGGAATTCACAATGAACAACTATTTTTCTGTTGGACCTGATGCTCTCATGGCTCTCAATTTTCATGCTCATCGTGAGAAGGCACCGTCTCTGTTTTCTAGCAGAATTCTTAATAAGGTGTGTTGGATAAAATAACATTTCCTGCTTATCACCGAAGGTACAGTAAAAATCAATAGTTCAATTATATTTAGCACTTTTAGATTTGGATCGAACTAACTTAGGGAAACATAGACTCTGTTTTTTAAAACCATCAAATTAGATCCTTAAATGTCTTTTTTTCCCCTCAGGCAGTGTTTCTTAAATATCTTTTATCAAAGTATTTTATAGCTGTAACTAATATTTTTAAGTTCAAAGTTGGGATGTTTTACAGCATATTTTGCTTAGATGGCAACTTCAATGGAATATATGATAGCTTATCTTAAATGGCAACTAAAATTAGAAAGAAATTTTAGGCAGAATATTCCCATGTGCAAATGTGCCAGTTCTTGGGTGGGAAGAGAGCTGAAGCCCCACTCAAGGCTCTGCCGTTTGGGATAGAGCAGCACCTCCTGTTCCGGTGTCTTTCCAGTCTGTATGTTAATCCATAATGTTTTGAGAGCAACAGAAAGGTCACATAAATCTGAAGTTGTTTTTAAAGGCTTTCATTTTAATTAAAGATATCTTTTCTAATTCATTCTTGTTTGCTGTTTTCCTGAATTCCTATTCTGTCCTGCAAATCCCTATTTATCTAATTAATCACTGGTCCCAATACTTTGATTAGTATGTATTGTATTAGCATTAACTTAAACATTTTTAAATTTGTGTACACACAAAGTGGCAAATTATTGCATATGTGAAGAATGTGATAAATAAATATATTTGAAAAAAAATTTTAGGCAGAATAAATTTTTGGTAAAGTCATTACTGAAAACATATTCCATTGGCTTGGAAAAATTCCAAAAGGCAGAAGAGGTAAGGAAAGGAACAGCTTGTTTACCACAGCTTTTAGCTAACGTCATTTCTGGTCTCTAATAGAGTTGATTCCTTTGATGGAAGTTTTGTTTTGGAATTTTTTTTAAATGACTCTTGGTGATTGAGCAACAGGATGTGAAAAGTAAATGCAAAGCAATTGTATTCCTGATTCTGTTTTACAAATATTCCAAATTTAAAAATAGTTCCCTTTTATTTATATAGTTACTAAGGCAATAAGTATTACTATTTGTGTATTTGGTAGTTAATATCTCAAAGCTCCTATCACCTTTCTGTATTTAAAAGTGATCATAAAATATTTATTAATGCCAGGCGTGGTGGCTCACACCTGTAATGCTAGTACTCTGGGAGACTGAGGTAAGAGAACCACTTGAGGCCAGTAGTTCGAGACTATCCTGAGCAAGAACAAGACCGCATCTCTACAAAAAATAGAAAAAATTAGCCATCCGTGGTGGCAAGTACCTGTAATCCCAGCTACTCAGGCAGCTGATGCAGGAGGATCACTTGAGCCCAGGAGTTTTGAGGCTCCAGTGAGCCTTAACAACACCACTGCACTCTAGCCTGGACAACAGAGTGAGACTCTGTCAAAAAAAAAAAAAAAAAGTTTGTTAGATTTATATGCATTACTATTCCAAAGTCATCTTAAGTACTAGGAAAAGGAGGAATTTTCTAATTTTAATACAGTATTTCTTTATAAAATACAGGGTTTTTTGACTAAATTGAGAAAAAAACACCATTTAGACACAAACCACCCCTATCCCATGTTTCCTCTGAGAAACAGGCTTATTGAACTTAAAAGTCATGGTGTTTATTGTCATTATCTAAGAGAGGGGGGTGATTAACATTTCATTTATTGTGCCATAGTTCACCTAGAATTTTTAAACCATTAATAGCATAATAGAATGAAATGTAATATTAAGTATGATGCCGAAAGTATCTGTAATATGTTAGAGGCATTTTTGTACTGGTTTAAATATAAAATATATGACTATATATTTTCATTGTTGTCCCTAGCAGGTTCTAATTTTAACCTTTAAAGTTATTAAGGTGGAGGTATTGGGTGGAGCCAGATATTACACACAAAAAGTATCACTTTTGATATTTCCCTTCTTTCCATCCGTACCTAGTCTTCTCTAAGGAAACATGATTCAACATACATGTCATAGAGTTTTGGTTCAGTGTATTTTTTTCTTAATGTTCACAGAGTTTTAGGTTGTTTTAATATTGTATTTTCTGTCCATTTTTATAGGCTGTTTACTTATTCTATGGAACCAAAGATTGCTTAGTGCAAGAATGTAAAGATTTGAATAAAAGAATTGAGGTAAGCTACTAATACCTTATCCAAAGTTTTCAGCAGTCTCTGGATTATAAAGATTTTTTTTTTTAACAGAAATGCTAAATTTTCTGTTAACATATTTTGCTTACATATGTGGAGTATTTGTGTGCCAGGCACTTTACTACTATACATGTTATCCCTGTAAATTCTCAACACAACCCTATAATGCAGGTATTATTATATTCTTTTTATATAGAAGAGAAGACTTTGAAATGAAGTAGTTTGCCCAAATTCACAGTTAGTGCCCAGATGTACATGTAATCAGGATTTGAATCCAGATTTGTCTGAATCCAGAGTCTGTTTACTGTTAGTCTAAATGGCCTTCATTCATACATGATAACAAATTTAAAGTTATCCAATACAGGCTGAGCACAGTGGCTCATGCTTATAATCCCAACACTTTGGGAGACTGACGCAGGATTGTTTGAGGCCAGGAGACAAGGCTGGGCAACATAGCAAGACACCATCTCTACAAAATAAAAATTTAAAAACTAGCCAGGGGTGGTGGCATGTGCCTGTAGTCCCAGTTACTCAGGAGGCTAAGACAGGAGGAAGATTGCTTGAGCCGAAGAGTTCCAGGCTGCAGTGAGCTATGATCATACCTGTGAGTAGCCACTACACTCCAGCCTAGGCAACGTAGTGAGACCTCATCTCTAAAAAACAATAAAACATTGCTTTATCATATTTTCTTCTTCCTGGGCTTTGATAGTATTGGTAGAGTGAAGCATATAAGATAGTACTTTATTCAATTATCTGATATTTAACATATATAAAAATTGTGAAGCTACCTAAAAATGCCAGAAACTGTCTAGGTACTGGAGGTATAGTGATAAATTCATTCTTCTATGTTTACAGTCTAGGGAGAAGAAAGATACTTAAACCACATTGTAGTGTGGTACGAGAAGTGATGTGATAAGAAAAATATGCAGTCTTGTAGGAATAAATAAGAGCAATACTTGGGCTGAAGAGATAGTCTAAGGAAAGTAACAGTAACAAGGGAGTCTTTCTAGAAGTGACAGTCTGGCTTTGAAAATTAAGAATTAGTTAAGTGAGGAAGGAGAGGAAGATGGTTCTAGGCTAAGAACAGTATGTGCAAAAGAAAGCCTAGAGGCAAGACAGAGTGTGGCGCATCCAAGTGAGTTCAAGCTGGAGCATAGCTTGCAGGAAGGAAAGTGGCAAGAACTGAGGCTGGAGAGAGATGGTAAGAGGCTAAATCACAGAGGGTCATACCTACCTGGGAAGGAACTTGGATTTCTTTTTCTTCGTTGTTGTTGTTGGGATAGGGTTTCACTGTGTTGCCAAGGCTGAAGTGCAGTGGCATTAGCATAGTTCACTGCAACCTCAGACTCCTGGGCTTAAGTGAGCCTGCCTCAGTCTCCTCTCAGTAGCTGTGACTTATAGGCTTGCGCCACCATGCCCAGCTAATTTTTCTATTTTTTGTAGAGACGGTCTTACCATGTTGCCCAGGCTGGTCTTGAACTCCTGGGCTCAAGCATTCCTCCCAAAGTGCTAGGATTATGGGCCTGCACCTGGCCAAGAGCTCAGATTTCATCATTGGCACAGAGCTAAGCCATTGTAGGGTTGTAATTAAGGAATGATATACTTGCATTTGTAAGTGTCAGGCCACGTGCTCTGTAAGGAATGCATAAGAGGAGAGTAAAGCTAGAGACAGACCATTTGGAACCTTTTAGGGAAGAAATAGTGTTCTGCACTATGGTACTATCAGGAATAGTGATGAGAGAGGGATAGAAGTAGCATCAACTATTGCCCAGTAGTTAATTGGATGTGCAAGATAAAGGCAAATAAGTCAAAGATAAGCCAGGTTTCTAGCTTAGGCAACTGGTGTTGGGATGAGAATTCTGCTCTTTTCTAGGAAGTAGGTTGGGGGAGGAGGGAGTAGGTTGCAGAGAAATTGCTTGACTCAAGTTTTATACATAGAAGTTGTAGGTGCCATAGTCAGTGAAAGTGTGTGATGGGCAGTCAGACATGTGGATCTTGCCCCGTTCACTTTCCAGTGAGATAGGACCGTCACCACAGACATGGCAGTTAAAGGCACAGAAGTGGCTAAATTGCCCTCCAGAGTCTGTAGCTTGAGAAGAGAAAGGGGCTTAGTACATAGTTGTGAGGAGTGCCATTCACAAAAGAAAGGAAGCAGAGCTGTGAGTAGTGACTGAGGAGGAACATCCAGGGGTGCAAGGTCTGTGGTTCCCAGGAAGCAAAGCCAGAGAAGGTTTCAGGAAAACAGGGAGGGGTCAGCCGTGTCAGGTGCTTCTAAAACAGTGAGTTAGATAAGGCCTGAAAAAATCTGGTGACTTAACAAAGAGGACGTTATTGATGACCTTGGTAGAAAAAGTTCCACTGAAGACGGGAAAGGCCAGATTACCCTTAGAGGTAGAAAGCAGTCTTCTATACATGTATCTCTCACATCTTACAGGAACACATTTATGAAAATGGGTATGAATTGTGTGAAAATAATGCACCCCATAGTAACTAACTGTTTGTATTTTTTTAAAGCTAGAACTGGACGGTGAGCGAGTAGCATTGCCTAATTTGGAAGGTATTATAGTTCTGAACATTGGCTACTGGGGCGGTGGCTGCAGACTTTGGGAAGGGATGGGGGACGAGACTTACCCTCTAGCCAGGTATGTACATTTACAGTCTGTTTTTATGTCATTGCTTTCTTTAAAGAAGTCTGTTGTTTATAGACTGAAACATTTTTCCTGAAATTTTCTTTTTTGTATATCTCATGAGTGTGAATAGTTAAAAAGTTGATGGTTCACCTAATATTAAGAGGTAATTTCTGGCCAGTCGCGGTGGCACACATCTGTAATCCTAGCACTCTGGGAGGCTGAGGCGGGCGGATCACTCAAGGTTAGGAATTCAAAACCAGCTTGAGCAAGAGTGAGACCCCGTCTGTACTAAAAATAGAAAGAAATTAATTGACCAACTAAATATATATATAAAAAAAAAAAATTAGCCAGGCATTGTGGTGCATGTCTGTAGTCCCTGCTACTTGGAGGCTGAGGCAGTAGGATCGCTTGAGCCCAGGAGTTTGAGGTTGCCGTGAGCTAGGTTGACAACGAGGCACTCTAGTCCAGGCAATAGAGTGAGACTCTGACTGAAAAATTAAACATAAAAAAAAAATTTTTTCCCACTGAAGACTTTTCATTAAAAAAAAAAAAAAAAAAATTAGAATCTGAGGGTATTTTGTCAAAAAATTAAAAAAAAAAAAAAATTTTTTAAAAGAAGTAATTGCCCTAACATGGCTGATTTTATTTTATTGCACCATATTATCCACATTTCCTTTTACCAATTTTAGGCATGACGATGGTTTACTGGAAGTCGTTGGAGTATATGGGTCTTTCCACTGTGCTCAGATTCAAGTGAAACTGGCAAATCCTTTCCGAATAGGACAGGCACATACAGTGCGGGTAGGTGAAATATTGCTGTAACAGGCTAATTTGGCCCAGTCCATTTCTAAGCCATTGATACATAGAGGAAAATATATACACTATATCTTTCTTTAATGGCCCATGCACCCGATCACCCTGCACTAAGAGCTTGAGTGGGTTGAGGAAAAAATGGGAAAAATGTCTCAAAATCCAGTTAAAGAAACAAATTGCTCACTGAAAAAGACTCTTTTAAACAATCAATGAATAAAGATATATTCAAATTAATATTCTAAAAATGAAATGCACATGAGTTTAAGGAACTATGAATGATATTAAGGAAGACCTTTCTGAACTTTTTGGGACTGACTTTTTTCTCATTATTTGTTTCCTAATATCAGCTGATTTTGAAGTGCTCGATGATGCCAATGCAGGTAGATGGGGAGCCTTGGGCTCAAGGGCCCTGTATTGTCACCATAACTCACAAGACACATGCATCGATGTTATATTTCTCTGGAGAACAAACAGATGATGACATCTCTAGTACTTCGGATCAAGAGGACATAAAGGAGACTGAGTAGATGGATAAGGAAATGAAACTTTAGCATAGAAACCTCTCAAGCAGACACATGTTCATCCAAATGTAGAAATTCTCCAGAAGCTATTCAGTCTTAATTTCACTAGTAGTATAATGGGTATACATTTATGTAACTAGCATCCCCCAAACAGCCAACTTCCAGTCATTTACAAATGTGTGGGGGTTTTTTTCTTTATCAAAATAACTTGATCATATATTAGCTTTTAAAAAGTCACAGAAAGTTACACAAAAGTGAAATGTTTTTTGTGGCTGTATGTCTTGAGAGTGGAACTCACTCTGAAGTATGCACTGTCTGATTCCTTGTTGAACCACATATTTGATGGACACATTATACTACCAACAAGATGTAGGTGGAAAGATGATTTCTGTCTCAATTTTTAAAATGGTGACGCTATAGCATTTTAACAGATTAACTTGCTTTTTTAAAGGAAATGATTAATGTCAAACCAGCATGGTTAGTTCTGGGCATCCTCATGCAGCATGCCTCTTAAGGTTTCCTACAGCCCAGACTGAGTGCATCTATGTGTATTGACAATACTTACAATTTTTATTATAATTTTTATTTTAGGAACATGTTAAGACCCCTAAATGTTGTTTAATTGGCCCTATTAATAACTGTGTGGAGCTGAAATTCAGGATCTTTTTTATAACCCCAGTATAGTCAAAAGAGAACCAGATAAGTGAATTGGTAAAAAATAAAATTAAGAGCACTTTGGATTAAAATTTATAAGTTCCAAGCTGGACAATTCATCAACTTCTGTTTTGATTAAAAGACAATGTCAACAATTTATTTTTTACATGTTGTTTAAAGGAAACTTATCAGATTAATTTTTCAAAAAAAAAATTTAAGGCTGACTGATAAGTTTAAAAAAATTCAGTGGTCTTACAGTGTTTTGAAATACAGTATTGTTTTATATCCAATGTACTTAACAGAATTTCCCCTTAGGGAGGTAAGTGGATAGGAACCTCTGCTAAATGTTTGTATCATATTTATTTTAAAATAAGAGAGATATATATTTTTAACTTATTTATTATTTACCTTGTGGTATGATACCTGTGTTTAGTGTTTACATTGTATAGCTTTATTTAATAAGTTAAATTGATCACATAAATTCTGCTAGTCACAATCAGATAGAAATTTAGTCTATTGAATAAGTAATTAAAATCCTAATTGAATTCTCCAGATATATTATCCAGATATTCTGTTTCTCCAGAGATAGTCTCCAGTGTTTTAAAAAAGGAGGACATGAAAAGCACTGGGAAACTACTTTTGGATAACTGAAAGCTTTGTTTCATTGTTTTATTTGTCCTTCAATTACCAAAAACTCATTGAAAGGCTAGTTTCATGGTTACCCATTAGAGGGCGCTCTGCTGCTGCTGTTGGCAGGCCGCCCTCTAAGGTCCCGCAGTTAGGTAGACCCAAGACCCAGCCTGGTGTTTTTCTGACAAATGGTCCATATGTGGGCCTGGTGGTCTTTCATGACATTAATTTCTGAAAGCTTAGAATGCATCCCCCAAAACACCATAGCTCCCTTTAAAGGTCTGTTATGATTCGAATCTCTCATCCACAAATTGCCATAAACTTCAATTTGCGTCAACTCTGGCCTAGGCTATGTTTTCAAGGAACAACTTAGTAATGTATACAGTAATCAATACATTATGTAAAATATGACTTCTTTTGCTAAATTAACCTCTTCCAGATATCCATGGGTGATCCTAAATTCTAATATTGAAAATTGTTGTGAACAGGTCTGTTTTTAGTTTATATACCTTTCACAGTAACTGTGGCAGTGGTAGGAGAGTTTTGTAGGTTTTCCTTTCTGGGTTGATCATGTTCTCAATATAATTAAGTTTGTCCTTTAATTCATGATCAAAATTGTAGTAGAAGCAAAACAAATAGTTAATATGAGATATAGGAAGTAAAATAATCAAAATAACTACATAGTTTTTTAATTACTAAAACTAGTCTAACCATAATGTTGCACTGTATTTACAGCAGATTTATACACGGTGCCCTCATTTATTTAAACAAATTGATTTTTCAATTACCATAATCCAGTGAGGTTTTGTCCCTACTGACCCTTCATGTTTCCTGCTGCTTTATTCACTCGTTCAGACTTAATTTTTATTCAGGGAAGTTATTTCAGAATACCATATTATAAAACTTAGTTTATTTTCTTGTTTTAGCAAAATTCACTTTTTTAGGCACATGTACCCAGCATTTCACATAAATGTATAGGCATGTGCCATGTTTAAATACAATTTGTAAGACTTCATGTTTGCAAGTTATATTAGGGTAGTAATTGTTAATTTACCAGGGATTCTATAATTTACACAACAATTTGCCATAAGATTTTCCTGTACCGTTTAAAATTGTCTTGATATTAAAGAATGAACTTCTACATTCTCAGGAAGAAATATATGAAGTAAATCATATCTACATATCTGTTTTCAGATATTCTCATCTTGTACTGTCCTAATACATTCCTAACTCCTTGTAAACTTAGTGGCTTAAATACTGACTACTTTGGCAGCTTTTATAGATCCTATAGGCAGATGATAATTTTCAGTGCTTTGTTACGCTTAACAGAAATGAAACTGACTTGTGTTTTAAAATTCAAGTTGTCTAATAGTAAGATTACATGATTTATACGTGTTTTAGGTTTTCTGCAACAATTAGCTGGTGAACCCCTAATGTAGGTAATGTTTATAAAATTTTTATAGTCAAAATTATTTATTTTTATTTTTTTAGGGTATGTCAGAAATGTGTAGTATTTGCTTTTGGGGATACATTTGCCTAGTTATAAAATATACTGTGACTCAGAAATTGTAAAGTCCTTTTTGCGCTATAAAAATGAATACTACCAGCATGTCAAAGGAAAACTAATTTGCATTTGTAATATAAAGTAAAATTGTATTTAATGTATATTATTGAATTTTAAATTTGCACTAACTTGAGAACTTTAAAGGTTATATTAATTTAAAGATTAACATGGACCTGAATAATACATAATTTGATTGGCCAAAAAGGTCAATAGAATGGGTGATAGTTTTGTGTGGTTTTCCTTCAAAATGATAATATTGAAGCCAGAACCAGCACTTTATATTCAGAAATGTTTTTTTTTTAATTCTACCCAGTTTAGGGACAGTGAAATGTAAGTAGATTTATAAAAAAAATCTACAAATTTAAAAAGCAAAAATATTGTTATTAATCTCTCCTAATCTGAATGAAGGTACATTCTCAGCAACAAGAGAGAAAAGGTGGTTTTGGTTTTACTTTAAAAAGTATTCATGTCCTTCCTCAAATTTTCCCTTTAAGTCCTGGCTCTTGTTTCTCAAAGTATCTGCAACATCAGAATCACTTGGGCAGGTTGTTGATAGTATGGATTCCTGAACCCAGCCCTTGACTTAATGAATCAATGTTTCTGGAGATAGGATATAAAAATCTCTGTTTTTGTTAACAAGCACGTCAGACAATTCTAATCCATACTGAAATTTGAAAGCTACTGGTGTATACCTCGTGTTCACCCAGGGCTTTTGCCAGACGGATACTATGCAGAAAAATTAAATTAATTGGATGTTCTTAAAATTGTTTTTCCTTCACTATCTGCCCACTTCCCCCCAAATCATTCTTCTGAAAGATGGAAAAACTTGTTCATATCCTAACTGAATTGATGTATTTGTCTGAACTCTATTACGTAAAAATTGATATGATTTGCATGTGGAATCATAGTTTTGGACTGTGATCCATGAAGTCTTGGAGAATAGGAGCTGCTGTAGGAGCTAGTGCAGTGGGCCCCAAGGGACAGTGAGCAGTCCAGGCTCCTGCCTTCTCCCTTCATTCAGGGCAGCCCCACTTCTGCGTACTGGGTGCCACTTAAGATCTCAGTAGATAAGATACCTCCATTATTTAAAAATGATTCTTCTATTTTTTTTAGAAAGGGTTTGGAAGGCACTACCATAATGGACTCTGTCACCTGGTTAATTTTCTACTGATTTTTACATGTTCAGAAACCTCATTTTTTTGGTGGAAAAAATATTTTAGAAGTCATAGTTGCTGCTTTGAATGTGGCCACTTGGCTGTTTCACAATTTTTAAGGGCATTTTATTGAATAGTAAAGCACTGAACTTGTGTTTCTAATATTAGTATACAAATATACTATTTAATTTTAGATATGTAAATACACATACATACACACACACACACATATATATATATTTATCCCCATGACCCTGATTGTATAGTCAGTGCATGCGGTTTAGAGGTCCCAAAAAGGTACATTCCAGGGTTTAGGGAAAGAATAGAAAAATGTCACCCTCTAATACAGATGTTTGCAAAACTTAAATGATCATGCTTAGCCATCTGCAAGAATGTCTGCAGAAAATAAGCCACCTGGCTAACAGACCAAGGACACTTCCTCGGTCTCCCTAAGGATGCCTTGGGCTACCTCACAATTAAAGGAAGATATTGACGCAGAATGCGCTAAACCGGAAAAAAGTAATAATCTAGGAAATTTCCATCACATGTTACTTTCAGGTGACTAACATGAGTTGAAAAGGAAGAGCCAGAGAGTTAGGCTGTTTTCCCTCTTCCTCTAACATTGTCCAGACAAGAGGGCATCCTGCTTGAATGAGTAGATTTGGCATCTGAGAAAAATCCTAGAGTAAGGCAGAATACTGGTGTAGTTGGATGATGATGGCTCATAGGAACATTGGTTCTCATTAATCCAGTTCTGGGCTCTGCCAGCCATCTTTCAAATTTGATCTGCTTTAATGAACCGTACAGATGAATTAGCACTCTGATTTGTAATTCTGTTTATAAAGTTTAGAGCTTAGCTTGAGTCCTCGCCCCAGTCACTCGTACAGCTGAGCTGAACCCACAGTGCTGAGGACACATGTGACATCTCCACTTGAGCAGCCAGCTGGCCTCTTGCATTCTCTTCCCCGTCTGACCACAGGACTGTGTACCTCCTATGTAATTACCCTGTGTTAATTGCTTTTGTTGTATTGGGTCTATGTTGTGGTCAGTGCCTACAGATAGAAATGAGAATTAAAGCGTTTGATGTGTTTAAGATGTTTGCTTGTTTTTTATTAAAATTGAAAGCACAGCACTTGATAAGTATGATACTGTGTTGTTTTCTTTGAGACAACAGTGAGATAAAATAAACAGCTTTGAGTTAATTTCCCAGAAAATGGTCCTTGGTCTACAGCAGGGAAAACATACTATGTGGCAAGTTCCCAATCAGATACTTGCAGACAGAAAGAAGACTATGAAATTTATATTGCATGGCTTTTGTAGCCTAGAAGCATAAAATGTGCACATATGATGGAAAAAACATGCATTCCTGTGCTTATAGACTGGCTCCTGGCAGAGTAGAGCAGTAACTGGAATGAAACAAATGAGGTGAATTCACATTATTTTCATTCAGTAGAGTGTGGAAGAGTATAGCATTTATTTGACATATCTAGGTTGGGAACAGCCTCCACCACTGTTTTAACATTGGGCAAGTTACTCATTCTGCTTGAACCTTCTCTCTCTTATAGAGAGAATGTGGGAATTAATGCCCACCTAAGGGTTGCAGCCTCAAATGCTTACAGGAGCTAGGCAGGGCATACAGGTAGGTGTGGTGGAGACTGGTAAACTAGATATTGCAAGAAAGCAGGCCCAGTGTAAGCAATTGATTTTTCTAGAAAAATTAGACTTTTTGTATGAAATACAATTTTTAAATGGTTGGCAATGATTAATAATTGATTACCTATAGCCTACCATAGGGTTGGTTATATGATAAGTATAGTGGGGGGGGTGAATGTATCTTAATGTGACTTGCAGAATAATTATTATGTGTTTCCTTCCATTCGAATTTTCATAAAGCTTTGTGGTTTATCAGCTATGATCTAAGTTTCACATAACATTTTGTGGCATGCAACTTTTTTTATTCTTTTCAGTAGGTATTAAAGGAAGATTCTGTGGTCCCACTGTCATCTTTACCCAGAAGTCCATTTTTACAAAAGATTTTTGTAATAAAAATTCATTTGATCACTTGCCTACTTTTTTTAAAACAGACAATACCAAGCATAAATGTGCTTTTTCTTGGTCAGTAATTTTAGACATGAATTATATGTGGCTGTGATAGCTGCTAAAGTTCACAAGGAAGGCTCTCTCTTTGGATTTCTTAAACATCACACGTTTATTAGACACGTGATGTGGTGCTAGATACTTTAACTTTTTATGTTAGAATTGATAATTCTGTGAAGTAGGCATTAGTAACTCCATTTTACATGGTGGTAACTCACAGGTACAGGTTGATCCCAGGCCATCCTCCCCACTGCCCTTTTGTCATCAACACAACCACCACCACTATAAAAAAACAAATATTAGCAGATGTGTCATTGCACCGAGCATTAGGACTGCTGGAGTTTCTGATATGGCCCTCAAAGGGACTACTCATTGTCAGAGAAATGCATTCAAAGGTAAATTATTCATGGAAGGACTTGGGAGATTTTTTTTTTTTTTTTTTTTTTTTTTTTTTTTTTTTTTTTTGAGACAGAGCCTCACTCTATTGCCCTGGCTAGAGTGCTGTGGCGTCAGCCTAGCTCACAGCAACCTCAAAGTCCTGGACTGAGGCGATCCTTCTGCCTCAGCCTCCCGAGTAGCTGGGACTACAGGCATGCCCCACCATGCCCAGCTGATGTTTTTCCATATATTTTTTTAGTTAGCCAATTAATTTCTTTCTATTTTTAGTAGAGACGCGGTCTCACTCTTGCTCAGGCTGGTTTCAAACTCCTGAACTTGAGTGATCCTCCGGCCTTGGCCTCCCAGAGTGCTAGGATTACAGGCGTGGAATTTGGGAGATTTTGATGAACCAACAGTGTGTTACACATTGTTGTAAAAGAAAAAAAGTCTGAAGCACAATAAAATTTTAGAGTTTGAGTAAGAAGCAATTTGTGATTTGGTAAACACCAAACCAAAAGAGGTTTAGTGTTCTGATGACAAAATGTCAGAGGCAAGTGTCTATAGGGTGGATACTGACACAAAATTAAATTATTTGGTTGCAGTTGCAAAATTGCCTTTTTTGGTTTATCTTGTTGAAAAGTCCCTAGTAAAATAACCATATGTTCATTGGCTGCTTGTGATTGGCTGGGGTTAAGTTTTGTTTCTGTCTGACATAAGCATTTACCAAAAATGACCCAAGTTAAGTTTCATTTGTAGTCTAAGCAAGGTTAAGGCTATTCTTAAGGGTTAGCTGGCTTGCTCATTCAGTTTTTCAGCCCATGTCCCCATCTTAATTTTGCTTTAACAATTCCCCCTTTGGGTCATCGTCTCAGCAAGCTCAGAGTAACCAAGTAGCATAGCATTGTTCTTTTTTTTTTTCATTATGTTCCTCATTGTTTTTGTTTTTTTAATTTATTTTTTACTTTGGCATATTATGGGGGTACAGATTTTAAGGTTTCAATAAACGCCCTTTCCCCCCTCCCCCCACAAGTCTGAGTCTCCAGCATGACCATCCCCCAGATGGTGCACATCTCACTCATTATGTATAGCATTGTTCTTAGTTACCACTTGACATAGACATTGAGAGGAAGAGTCAGATGTCATCATCAGTAGGTACAGTAGGGTTCAGAGTCTCCATAAGCGATCACATAGTGTTGGTGTCCTTGAGTTGTCTGTTCCTGCAGCAACCATTGGATGTGATAATGACAGTGACTGCTGGAAAGCATTTAAAATCTTTGAGAGAATACAATGCACCAGAGGGGTAAACACAATAACTGTAAAGAAGATAATAGCCAATTGGAAAAACCTCTGGGCAAAGATTCCCAGGAACCAAGATTTAACCAACTGTATAAATCAAAGGAGACGGTGCCTATCTAATGTAAAAATCATGTTTGTTCTTTAAGGTATTAAAATTGGGGGCAATAATACCTGCTTTATTAACATAAAAACACTTGTCAGCCAGCAGCAGTGGCTCACACCTATAATTGTAGCACTTTGGGAGGCAGCACTTTTGGAGACCAAGGTGGGAGAATCACTGGAGGTCAGCAGTTGGGGACCAGCCTGAGCAAGAGTGAGACCCCAAATTAGCTGGGTGTGGTGGTGAGCGCCTGTAGTCCCAGCTACTCAGGAGGCTGAGGCAGGAGGATCACGAGCCCAGGAGTTTGAGGTTGCTGTGAGCTCTGATGACACTACTGCACTCTATTTTTGAGTACTACTGAGGCCAAATTATTCATCTCAGATGGTAATGTTGAAGAGAATTTGAAGTATCCTTCAAACTCTTTTCAAGAGTTGCTGAAATATTAATAAACAATTTTTCCAATTCAGAGACTCCCAGATGAGAAAAAAGAGCTCTTACAAAAGAGTGAAACCTGGGACCCCTTTGTATGATTAATTTGGGAGATCACAAAGGGCTCTTTTGTGAGGGGGTCACTTTATGTACAAATTACCCTAAGTTAAGGATTTGAGTAGCATTTAAAAAGTCATATCTGGCCATTTTAGGAAGGAGATAGCCCAAATGTCCAGATCATTTAGAAATGTCCTTTCTATATTTTGTTACCATACAAGCTGAGTAATCCAGTATTACTGAGAGAGAAGGTCAAAGTGGATCCCATTACCCGCTGGTTGGGGGGGAGGGTGATATGAATGTCATTTTTATTCCTTGTTATATCTGCGTCTGCACATTACCAGGTCAAATTGTTATGACTTATGTTGTAATAGGAACAAAAAATCATTTCGATGTATTTGATAAGGCAACCCATATATGCCATCACCAATTAAGGATGATTGGTTTCCTCTCCAAATATGCCCTGAGTATTCATCTCTCCAATGAACAAAATATTACTTATTTTATGTAGTGGAATTACAGTGGCATTGCATTTGTCTCTAGAGCTTCCATTGAACGAATGCTTGGTTTTAATGAGTTCTCTGATGATGTGCGAGGGTATCATGGTCATGTTCTTGTGTTAAATCTGTGTCATTATATGTAGAAGTTCAGTCTCTATAATCTGTGTCAAACCCAAGAGTTTGATTGCAGAGGGAGTCTGGAACGCTGCCTAGATTAGTCCCATATCTTTCTATGCATAGGGATTAGTCCCATATCTTTCTATGCATAGGGATTAGTCCCATATCTTTCTATGCATAGAGATAAATTACAAGTAATGAAATCAGTAGTAATTACAAGCCATCCCTTTGCTTCCATTGCTTCTTCCTAGTGCCAAGTTGATGAGTCATAAATACCAACCGATCTGCCAAGGGAAGGGTACCAAACCTTTTCATAAAGCCAGCATCTTGAATAACTCGCCCCAGCGTGTATGGGAGCAGAACTGATTTGTCCCATCCATCCAAATGACTACATAGCCAGCAGTTGCTTTGGTTAGTGCTATGGTTTGAGTGTGTCCTCCAATTTCATGTGTTGGAAATTCATATGTTGAATGGAGGTGGGGCCTTTGGGAGGTAATTAGGATTAGATAAGGTCATGGGGGGGGCCTCCATGATCAGACTGGTAAGAGGAGCTGTGGCCTTCAGTCCACTACCAAAGCTTGTGACCTTGATTTAGGTAATGGCAATGCACTCTGGACCAATGAAACATCCAGAAAACTAGAGGGACAGGGAGATAAGACTAATAATAACCTATTGACGTGGTTATTCACTCCCAGCACTTTGCCAGGCCGAGGCGGGAAGATCATGTGAGGCCAGGAGTTTGAGACCAGCCTGGGCAACACAGCAAGACCCCATCTCTACAAAAAAAATTTAAAAATCAGCCAATGTAGTGGCCCACGCCTGTAGTCTTAGCTGTTTGGGAGACTGAGGCAGGATGATCACCCGAGCCCAGGAGTTCAAGGCTGCAGTGAGCTATGATTGTGCCACTGCACTCTAGCTCAGGGGACACAATGATACCCTCTCTCTGAAGAAAGAACCTGTTATTTCCAGATAAGTAAAACATGATATAAATGGGAACATACAAGAAGAGCCACATGGTCTGGAGTTTGGAGTTAAATGACATAATAACATACTAGCAGAGCATATGATCATCTATAAAACAATTTTATATAAAGCATTTTATTCCTCATAAAAACCCAATCGAGTAGGCAAAGTGGATATAATTTTTCCAAATGAGTACACTGTTTCCCAAATGAGTACATTGTGATTCAGAAAGGCTAATGACATGCCAGTGTGGCACAGAGCTAAGACACTAATCTAGTCTTCTGACTCCAAAATCTAGTGGAGTGTGTTGTTTCTTTTTTTTACCCCCGTCTAAATTATGCCATCTTCTCTTGAGGTCAGGGGTGCTTAGCCTTTGTAGTATCCCAGGCAGACCTCTATAAGAAGTTAGCTACAGTTCCAGACAGCTCTACACACACACAAAGCTATGCATGTTCAGCAGAGTTTTGCAGCCAACTTCAGGGGCCTCCTAGCCTCTGGGTAAGACCTCTGAACCAAGAACACCAGCCCTAGCTGGGGCATCTCAGGCCTATTTAAACCAGAAATGAGCCAGGTTATCCTCTGCCGTCTCCAGTGATTTTCTGGTGTGACTTAATCCACAAGCCCACAAAGGACCCAGTGACACACAGGTTCAGACGAGCTGGTGCTGGAGGAACATTTCAGGGAGAAAGAAGGTGGCGCTTAGGCTGTGCCCCCAAGGAGATGCCATGCTGGCATATTAAAGGACATCATGCTGGACACGCTGGCAAGAAGAAAAGATTGATGTAGAGGATGCACGGAAGATGAATTTGAAGAAATAGCAAGTGACCAAGTTGTAGAGTCTTGACTAAGAAGCTAAAGCGTGTCGAGCTTGAATCTGTGAAGCTCAAGGTGCCGTATACAAAACTGCATTTTAAGAAGATGACTCTGGCCGGGCGAGGTGGCTCACACCTGTAATCCTAACACTCTGGGAGGCCGAGGCAGGCAGATTGCTCGAGGTCAGGAGTTCGAAACCAGCCTGCGCAAGAGCAAGACTCCGTCTCTACCATGAATAGAAGTTAATTGGCCAACTAATATATATAGAAAAAATTAGCTGGGCATGGTGGCGCATGCCTGTAGTCCCAGCTACTCGGGAGGCTGAGGCAGTAGGATTGCTTGAGCCCAGGAGTCTGAGGTTGCTGTGAGCTAGGCTGATGCCATGGCACTCACTCTAGCCTGGGCAACAAAGCGAGACTCGGTCTCAAAAAAAAAAAAAAAGAAGAAGATGACGACTCTGGGAGCAGCGTGGAAGAAGGGTTGTAAGGGGGAGAACTGGAAACAGGGCAGCTGTTTGAAAGAGAGAAATAGAGGCAGAAATGAGAACCCTCACGGCGGAAGAATTGACAGGTTGAGATGTAGGACACCTAGAGGAAAGGGTTAAGGGTCTCTGAAGACCTTGAGTGTGGAGGAATGAATGTGTTCCACGGGTATTGTGCACAGTCTGTGTAGATGACAGAACTAGGCGCCCCGGGCGTCAGGCTCACACCAGCAAGGCCAAAGCCAAACCCGGACTGAGCCAACCAGTTACGAGGAGCCATTTTTAGGTTTCGGCAGTTTGTTGCTTGTATAGACAGCAGAAAGAATAACGCAAAAGGTGCCAGCTTCCCGGGACTTTTGTCTCAGACACCAAAGAGCGTATAGCAGCAAAACAAAAGGCAGGATGGCTGCAATGTGACCATGTGACTGTGGGACACCCCGTTGCCAAGGAGCTAATCCTGGAAGCTCTATTCTGAGGGGGACAGGACAGAAAGTCCCCTGCCCCACCAGAACCCCGGAAATGAGAAACTGTCTCGTGACAGCTTCCCAGGAGAGATAAGGAAGTGAGCGAAGATGGCCTTGTGGCGGCCCCTTGCAGACCTCCCAACCCCCCGAGTCCAGGAAGGACTCGGGCGTTCCACCAAGATTCAGATAAGCCACCGTCCAAGGCTCCGCCTGAGTGGATACAGGCGAGGTCACCATGACGCTGTGGCGGAGCCCTTCCCCCGCACAGGGGAGAGCCGGTTTTGAGGCACAGAAGATAAGCTTGGTTTGAGATCACCAGACTGTAAAGTTACATCGGGACATTTCTGTAGGATTGATCAGGGCTGGCCAGAACTGAAAGTGCACATGTGTTATTCCAGAGGCGGCGGCATGATTGCTTGAGTGCCAGCGCCATAGTCCCGGGGTCCTGGGTCCTCTTCCTTACTAGGTATGTGTCTTGGATACACATGATTGCGAGACAAATTACCTGAAAACGTGGCAGCTTAAATAACATTTATTTTGCTCCTGAACCTGCACTTTGGGCAGGGCATTTTTCAGAAGAGTCTACGTCCCTCCCAGTGTCAGCTGGGACAGCCCAAAGGCCGGAGGCTGGAGCTGATGGAGAGCTCCCTCGTTCCCATGTCGGGCAGTTAATGCCAGCTGTTGGCCGGGCCCCTGGCTGAGCCGTGGCCACGACACCTGCAAACGGCCTCTGCACGTGGCCGCTTTAGCTTTCTCACGGCGTGGTGTCTGAGGTTTAAGGAAAGTGATTGGAGAGGGAGAGCGGGACAGAAACACAGTCTCCTTCTTGCGACCTAGCCTCAGAAGTCAGGCAGTGTCACTCTTACCGTACTCTGTTCACTAAGGCAGTGACAAAGCTCTGTCCAGTTTCACCAGGAGGGGAAGTAGACTCTGCCTCTTAATCGAGGTGCGGCAAGGCTCTGGGAGTACAGGTGGGACTGGAAACGGTAGGGCCGTTTCGGGAAAATACAGCCTGCGACAATGTTAACATCATTTTCCTCCCTTTGTTTTTATTGCGGTAAAATACATATAAGATAAAATTTGCCATTTTAACTAGAAGGGTACAGCCCAGTAGCATCCAGTCCATTCACAATGTCCCGTAACCATGGCCACCACCCATTTCCAGAAGCTTTTCAACATCCCAGGCAATAACTCCAAATCCCCACCTCCTCCCAGCCACCAGTAACCACCGTCTGCTTTCTGGCTCTACAGATTTGCTTGTTCTGGCTTCCTCACACAGTAGAATCATATAGTACCTGGCCTTTTGTGTCTGGCTTATTTCACTTAGCATAACATTTTCAAGGTTCTAACATGATCTCTTGAGCCTGTTTCCTCGTCTATAAAACGGGGTCCTAGACCCTACCCACAGGGCTGTGTGGAGGATGTAAGAAGTTAGTGCATATTATACACGGTCTGCAAATTCCTCGACACTCCTCCCATCAGAAAGTGGAGCTCACTTCCCTCTGCGAGAATGTGGGCTGGTCTTAGTGGCCAGAAGTGGCACAGGAGGCTACATGGTAAAGGATGATATGGCTTCCACCTGGTACCATTGGGGCACTTGTCCTTGGAGCCTAGACCTTTCTTTGGTCTCACACAGAGAAAATCTACCTACTGGGAAGAGAGCAAGCAGCCGTGTGGAAGGGCCACAGCTGCCGCCCGGCTAGACATGTGAGTGAGCAAGCCCAAAGACAATTCCAGACCCCAGCCTTCCAGCCACAGCTGAGGCCAAGCGGAGCACAGGTGAGCGCTCTCTGCCAAACCCTGTTACAGATTGCTGATTCAGGAGCAAAATAAATGTATTCCTCCCCAAGCTGGTGGTGGTTGTTACACGGTAGTAAATAACCACAACACATGCACAGCAGTTGACTGTTGATCGATTCCCTCCTCTTTCCTGGCAGCAGACCCCCAACTCTGTCCAAATCATGGCCAAGTACTCGGGAAAGTGACCCCACCCCAACTCAGGGGTAACCAGCATGGTGATTCCGTTCTCTTTGCAATTGGAGGTGCATGTGTGAGCCAGTTGTAGCCAGTGAGATGTGCAGGGGAGATCTGCAGGGCGCCTCCAAAAATGGCTCCTTGGCTCTTAAAAGGGCAAAGCAGAGAGACAGAGTCCATGCCACAACTGCATATGATGTCTACAGCAAACCTGAGGACAAAGCCAGCAGGCCAAGAAAGGTGGTGTGGAAAGAAGGAAAGAACCCTTGGTGACGGTGTTGAGGCACTGCCCCAACCAGCCCTGAACAGCCCAACATTGGGACTACCGGTCAAGTTGAGATGACAGTTTTCCTTATGTTTTAAAGTTGGGTTTTCTTCTCATTGTCACCCAAAGCAGCAGCATCCTCACTGCTACATTTGTGTAAAGTCCTGGTGCATCACAGGAACATAGGAAATGGAAATAAATGTCAGCTAGGACGGTGATGCACGTGAGTGGATTCTTGGAGGGCAGGATGCAGAGATGACAACAGCAGAGACCCTGGACCTCAGGGAAGAAACATTCACCGTTAGAGGGGAGTGGACAGCTGGAGTCGACAGAGGTTGAAACAGCAAATCACCAGGAAAGGGAAGCAGAAGTACAGTTTGACGCAAGCAGAGGAGATGAGAATAGCAACTTGCAAGAAACAGCAGTTCCTCCAAGTAGAACACCGCCCCCGGGACTCTTTCCGCTCTCACCAGTGGGGACCTCAAAGGGAGCCAGATCTGATACACAAAAGCCCACCTCTGTGGATCAGCTGATGCCTCCTAAGGTGTTTTGCTAGACCAGTGATTCTCAAAAGGCAGTTCCCAGACCAGCAGCATCAGCCACAAATGAGAACTTGCTAGAAATGTGACTTCTCAAGCCCCACCCTGTTGAAACAGAAACTCTGCAGGTGGAGCTCAAGAATCTATTTTAAAGCCCCCAAGTGATTCAAAGGTCAGTAACATCTGAGAATCATCTAGACTAAACACCTAGACAGCATTTTCTCCCAAGGACGGTGTGTCTTATGAATCAGGGGGTGGCAGGAAGGAGCGAGAGAAATGGAGGGAACAAAAATCCCCCGGAAAACCAACACGAGGGTGGGGGCATAGTGAGGCCTCCCCAGATAGGGGTGGAGAGTTCCTTCATGCAAGATTGAAGGAAGGGCTCTCTCCAGGCAGTGAAACCAGAAGGTGGATCCAGGACAGAAAAGCCCAGCAAAGATCTCGAGCACTTCCTTGGGGAACCCTCTTGAAGGATTTACCTCTTTTTCTCCCTTGTTTCTTTAGGACTCTAGGAACTGTGAACTAAAATAAAATTTTAAGGCTCAACCCCCTCCCCCCCCCCCACGGCTGACTGAATGGACCCCCTCATGGCCAAAGGAATATCCTAAAACTAAATTGCCTGCCAGGAGGAAGGAGGTCAGACATGCCTTGTCATGCCCCCCTCCTTCTTGGGGACATCCTTTGTAACCCATCAACAGGCCTAAGGGTATGCAAGGCATTTTGCAGGTCTTCAATTTACATAACAAATCTATGTCTGGTGGCTTATCTCTGATAACAGCTCCTTATGTTGAAACATTCTAAGCCTTTAGACAAAGCTTCATGTCTTTAACCAATTACAAACCAAAGAATCTTTAAACCCATCTATAACCTGTAAGGCCCGGCTTCAAGATGGCCCACCTTTTCGGGCCAAACCAATGTATGCCTCCCACGTATTGATTTATGACTTTGCCTGTAACCCCTGTCTCCCTGAAATGTATAAAACCAAACTGTAGCCCAGCCACAGCAAGTCCACTTGCTCAAGGCCTCTGAGAGTGGCTCTGGGTCATGGTCCTCAAATGTGGCCCAGGATAAATCTCTTTAAAATTATTTTACAGAGTTTGGCTTTTTTCTGTTGACAAAACAATCATATTTAACATCGGATTTTAAATTCCAGTTTTTTTCCTTGGTTATAAGTTCCTCTGGCTGACCCCAAGCACACAGCACATCCGTTATTCACACTGGACTAGAGTTTGCAATGCTCGTTCCCACATCCGACCCACAGCTCTTGTGCATCTTCTGCGTCCCAGGCCTTGTTCGGAGTGTTAGGAAACAGCAGTGAACAAAAGGGAGGAAACTCCTGCGCTTGTGGAGCTCACTTTTGTAACAGAGTAGTCACCCCTCCTCCCGTAGTTATGGAGGGGTAATATTTACAGCGGGGAGTATATGACAGAAAGAATGGCCTGAGGGGGAAAAAACAGCAAAAATATTTTCTGTCTCTTTAAAACATCTCCCCATTCTTTTTATTTTTTTTTTGGAGATAGAGTCTTGCTTTGTTTCCCAGGCTAGAGTGAGTGCCGTGGCATCAGCCTAGCTCACAGCAACCTCAAACTCCTGGGCTCAAGCAATCCTCCTGCCTCAGCCTCCCGAGTAGCTGGGACTACAGGCATGTGCCGCCATGCCCGGCTAATTTTTTCTATAGATATTAGTTGCCCAATTAATTTGTTTCTATTTATAGTAGAGACGGGGTCTCGCTGTTGCTCAGGCTGGTTTCGAATTCCTGACCTCGAGCAATCCGCCCGCCTCGGCCTCCCAGAGTGTCCCCACTCTTTATTGGGAACAGAAACCTACATCAGGCCAGTGGCTGAGAGGGGCGGGGCAATGTCTTTTGTTCTTTGTGCTAGGGCGATGGCTCAGCCCCACCCTGGCCGGGCAGGTGGAGGCCCTGGAGGACCAGGTGGGCCTCCCAGGTGGGCAGAGGCCATGGTGAGAGGACTACAGCTGAACAGCGACTGAACAGCAATTGCCTGACGCTAGCTGGCTTTTTACAAGCTCTGCGTTATAGACAGCAGCAGTCTCCATCCTCCTCATTTGCCGGCAAATTAATGAACTCCTCTTTCCTTCTCCTCAAACCACTTGTCCTCCTTCTTCTGAAGTGGCCTCGGGGACAAGGTACCAGGCTGAACTTTCGGTAGCACTTTCTAGTGAGAATAGAGAGAGGAGGCTTACGGAAGTGCGGCCTTCCTTGCCTCGCCTGCAGAACCGCACTATGGGGCCTCCAAATGCCAGCAGCCAGGCACACTGCGGCCCCGGGCCTCCCTCCCTCCCAGGGCTCTGCTGGGCCAAACCTTCTCCCCTCCTTCATTCCGGACGCTGAGTGAGTGTCACCCCACCAGAGGGGTCTTCCCTGAACACCTCCGCCAGACCAGCACACACACATTTCTATCGTGCTGTGGCTTTATTTGTGGCCTTCCCCTGTGTCCACTCGCCACCCCCCTGACTAATATTTATCCATGTGTTGTCCATGCCTCCACGAGAATGTAGCAGCCCCGGGGGCAGGCACTGGGGCTTGTTTTCTCACTGCTGTGTCCCCAACATGGGAACAACACCTGGCACCTAGTGGGGACTCAACAGGTGTTTACTGATGAATAATCACCCCTCCACTAGGGTCCGTGTGGCAACAGTACATTGTATGGAGGGGGTCAGTGGGACAGGGCAGGGAACACAGAGACACTCCTGGGGGTCAAGAGGAAAAAAGAGTTAGCCAGAAGAGCAGCCGTCCTAAATAGAGCAGATGGCCGGTGAGCAGATCCTGCAAGTTGGTGGGGTTTTCACTGAATACCATTGCCTCGAGAAGGAAGGCAGGGGTAGGAGCTGTCTGATGCAAAGGAGGAGATTGAAGATACAAGAAAGAGACAACTTTGGAATAGAATTTCAGCATCTACTTTTAGCTTCTACCTTGTGGACACAAGGCAGGAAGTTACTACTTTTACTACTTCTAGTATTCTCGCCTAGTGGTTCTCCCATAGTAGAACCACTGATTCCTAAAAGTGGACAGCAGTGCCTAGTCCCGCTGAACTGGTATTAGCTACCTTCCAGATGGGTGCCAAAGGAAAAGTCACTGTGTGCCATTGTTAGAATATTTTGTTTTGGTTTGGTTTGGTTTGGTTTGGTTTGGTTTGGTTTGGTTTGGTTTGGTTTGAGACAAGAGTCTCACTCTGTCGCCCTGGGTATAGTGCAGTGGCGTCATCATAGCTCGCTGCAACCTCAAACTCCTGGGCTCCAGTGATCCTCTTTGCCTCAGCCTCCCGAGTAGCTGGGAATACAGGCACACACCACCATGCCCAGCTAATTTTTCTATTTTATGTAGAGACAGGTCTTACTCTTGGTCAAGTTGGTCTGGAACTCCTGGCCTCGAGGGATCCTCCAGCCTCGGCCTCCTAGAGATTACAAACATGAGCCACCACACCAGGCCTAGAATATTTTAAAGAAATCTGGGCCAGGCGTGGTGGCTCACGCCTATAATCCTAGCACTCTGGGAGGCCGAGGTGGGCGTATTGCTCAAGGTCAGGAGTTCGAAACCAGCTCCGAGCAAGAGCGAGACCCCCGTCTCTACTATAAATAGAAACAAATTAATTGGCCAACTAATATATATATAGAAAAAATTAGCCGGGCATGGTGGCGCATGCCTGTAGTCCCAGCTACTCGAGAGGCTGAGGCAGGAGGATTGCTTGAGCCCAGGAGTTTGAGGTTGCTGTGAGCTAGGCTGAAGCCATGGCACTCTAGCCTGGACAACAAAGCAAGACTCTGTCTCAAAAAAAAAAAAAAAAGAAATCTGACCTGAAGTGTATTAAACAGTTAGACATAAACAGTAGTGTCTGATTATGAGTCATTAGGAATAGGCAAGAAAAAGCAAAACAGAAACTGTTCATAAAACAAACAGCTGCTCATAGAATAGCACAAAATTGTGCAGCAACTACATCAGGTACATAAATGCAGAAACGTTCAAGCGAAAAATTGGAATCAAAATAAAAAGAATAAAACAAAACAAAAAAAAATAAATGCAGAAACGTTTTTGTTTATATCTCATTGAATTTTTTTTTTTTTTTGAGACAGTCTCACTTTGTTGCCCAGGCTAGAGTGAGTGCCGTGGCGTCAGCCTAGCTCACAGCAACCTCAAACTCCTGGGCTCAAGTGATCCTCCTGCCTCAGCCTCCCGAGTAGCTGGGACTACAGGCATGTGCCACCATGCCCGGCTAATTTTTTCTATATATATTAGTTGGCCAATTAATTTCTTTTCTATTTATAGTAGAGACGGGGGTCTCGCTCTTGCTCAGGCTGGTTTCGAACTCCTGACCTCAAGCAATCCTCCCGCCTCGGCCTCCCAGTGTGCTAGGATTACAGGCGTGAGCCACTGTGCCCAGCCTGAATTTTTTTAAGATTACATTTCTGGCATATATGTCTTTCTTTTTTTTTATAAATGAGATGTCACTATGTTATCCAAGCTGGCCTCAAACTCCTAGGCTCAAGGGATCCTCCTGCCTCAGCCTCCCAAGTAGCTGGGACTACAGGTGCACACTGAGTCCAGCTTTGTTGGCATATACTTCTGACTAATGATAGTTGGCACTTACTATATCATTAGTAAATTTAGACTTACATTTTTAAATATAACTATCCAAAAATGCAACACAGCACAAATTGCTTGCAACCTTGTACTATATAGAGGTGACAGTACTTTAATAGTCATTTCTTACAGATAAGCAGTAAGTGCTTTATAAAGTAGGAATAACAAGTTTCTGAGCTTTTTTTTTTTTTTTAAAAAAGGGAAGTCATTTTTGTTAAGGAAGCATTGATTTGGTTTGGCATTCTGAGAATTTAGTTTCTGTGCTCCAAACACATGACGCTGACAACTTTTTGTGTCATTTCAAGGGTTGTTACATCTGGTGGTCCCAGCAGCATCAAAGGGTGATTAATAATCCAATATTATTATTGAATAAATGGATATTGGTATTGAAGGTCAAATTTTTTTGTCTGTGAATCTTTTATGTAGGGAAAGATGAATATAAAATTACATTTTTTTATATGAACATTCCCCTATCCTCAAGAGTAAGACAATAAGGCCAGGTGCTGTAGCTCACACCTATAACCTCAGCACTTTCAGAGGCCGAGACAGGAGTATTGCTTGAGCTCAGGAGTTCAAGACCAGCCTGGGCAACATACAAAGACCCTGTCTCTACAGAAAAATTTTAAAAATTAGCTAGGCACAGTGGCCCATGCCTGCAGTCCCAAGTACTTGGGAGGCTGTGGCAAGAGGATCCCTTGAGCCCAGGCATTTAAGGTTACAGTTAGCTATGATTGTACTATTGCACTCCAGCCTGGGTGACAGAGCAAGATCCCAACTTTTTTTTTTTTTTTTTTTTGAGACAGGCTGGTCTTGAACCCCTGAGCTGAAGCCATCCTCCTGTCTCAGCCTCCTAGAGTGCTAGGATTATAGGCGTGAGCCAACATGCCTGGTCCAAAGATCCCAACTCTTAAAAATAAAATATTAGGACAATATGGGCCGGGCGTGGTGGCTCACGCCTGTAATCCTAGCACTCTGGGAGGCCGAGGCGGGAGGATTGCTCAAGGTCAGGAGTTTGAAACCAGCCTGAGCAAGAGCGAGACCCCGTCTCTACTATAAATAGAAAGAAATTAATTGGCCAACTAATATATATAGAAAAAATTAGCCGGGCATGGTGGCGCATGCCTGTAGTCCCAGCTACTCGGGAGGCTGAGGCAGAAGGATTGCTTGAGCCCAGGAGATTGAGGTTGCTGTGAGCTAGGCTGACGCCACGGCACTCACTCTAGCCTGGGCAACAAAGTGAGACTCCGTCTCAAAAAAAAAAAAAAAAAATATTAGGACAATAGTAAATTCACAGAAGAGCAATAGTAAATTAACACAGGTGTTGGCCAACCTGAAACCAAGACATAAATAAATGTTCAAGGAGAATGAAAAGACTGAAGGAGTTAGGGCAAATTTTATTTTTTCAAAGATGGTCACAGCATGACTTCCCATTCTACATTAACTTAGCAAATAGCCCAACAGGACTCAAATTATATTCCCGCAGAACACTGAGCTGACACTGCTTTTTAAAGGAATTAGCATTGATGTAGCACTTCCTATCATCTTGAGGCTGCTAGAATAATGATCATTTTCACAACCATCACTGTCAGCTATTGGGCATTCACTATGTGAAGTGCCTACCCTGTCTTATTTAGTTGTGTTATGACAGTAAATGTTATTGTTCTCATTTTACTGGTGAGGGAACAGAGAAGTAGGTAGAGTAACATGCCAAGGCGGCAGGCCTGGTGAAGATGGGGTTTCCTTCCCACCACACTGCTTTGCCCCAATATTACAATAGTGGTCTGTTTCCAGTTCTCAGGAAAAGAAAATTTAAAATACCCAATGGAACTTTCTCAAATTGAAGTTTTTCCTTCATCAATATTTTTTCAACCTTTTGCATTTCTAGAAAGCAAGTACCAGCAGATGACAGGGTGAATTAACAAGTAGTAAATAAACATTCATGGAAAAAGTCAGAGTAGCTAGTTTTGCTTGGTTCACTAGTTTGAATCTGTGTGTATGTGTGTGTGTGCGTGCACATGCTCACAGGAGTTGGGTGGGTGACATGGCAGCAGCTCTTGGTTGTCAATATATTGCATGCATCACTGTTTTCTTCTTTTTTTATTAATTTATTATTTTTCACTTTGTTTTTTTTTTGTTTGTTTGTTTGTTTTCCTTTCCTACGATTGAGCATTTGTAATCACTGTTTTCTTGTTTGCTGATAAATTGTTCTTTGTTTTGACCAGGCGCAGTGGCTCACACCTATAATCCTAGCACTCTGGGAGGCTGAGGCGGGTAGATCGCTCAAGGTCAGGAGTTTGAAACCAGCCTGAGCAAGAGCAAGACCCCATCTCTACTAAAAAAATAGAAAGAAATTAGCTGGACAACTAAAAGTATATAGAAAAAATTAGCCAGGCACGGTGGTGCATGCCTGTAGTCCCAGCTACTCAGGAGGCTGAGGCAGAAGGATTGCTTAAGCCCAGAAGTGTGAGGTTGCTGTGAGCTAGGCTGACACCACGGCATTCTAGCCCAGGCAACAGAGTGAGACTGTGTCTCAAAAAATAAACAAACAACTGATTCTTTGTTTACAATTATGAAATTAAATATACCTTTTCATGGGGTTGCACAAAGATTATCAAAGATCCTTGTGGCAGAAGCTTTGTAGGAATACCATACAACTGTGTGCAAAATTGCGTGTGTGTGTGTGTGTGTGTGTTTGTGTGTTGTTCTGGCAAGAGAGGTCTTAGATCTATCTATAGTCCGATTCCTAAAGAGGTCTGTGATTCCAGAAGGATTAAAAACCACTGACCATCTACATTCAACCTATTTATATTTATATAAATATAAACTCTCTATTTATATTTAGAACAACATTATTTTTCTATGCATCTGTCCATTAATCCATTAAGAGACAGATTTCTTTTCAGATGGTAGCATTTGAGATAATTTCTTTGTAATTTTCTGTCTTCCTTTAAGCCTTAATAATGACTGAAAGGACAGCCTTGCTGTAAATCATCTAACATAAAAAATCACTGCACCAGTGGTATGCTGGCCCCATTGTCTCCTTCTTGTTTGACCACCAGTGAGTGGCTTCACTTGTTCTTTTTTAAGAGCTTGTTTTGCAGAACTGGAAAAGTACTGAGCAGACAGAAAAGGACACATAGCCCCCTCCACATGTGCCAAGCCAAATTCCGAGGAACCAGATGAGACCAGCCTAACAGAAAACAGCTGCCTTCCCTTATCACTTTGCAACAACAACCACTCTGCTCTTTATAACCCCAACAAAAGCCCAAGCCACTCAGCTTTGGGGCCGGCATTGCTTCTTCCTTTCACGCTGTGCCCTCTCCTCACTTCAAAGCCTGCTTTAATCTTTGAGTTGAGAATTCTTTCTCGGCCCCAGGTCTGAGCCCCCTAACAATGACCATACATCATGTTTAGGAAAATAATAAAGTGACTTAAGAAGAGAAAAGGACAGCTGACCTGGGTGTCCGGACACTTTTCTAGGCTGTCTTCACACATCCATGGATGGGAAACCCAACCAGCTCCCTAGGTGGTCTGGTCTGTCTTCGTACCCTTCAAAGTACTAAAATGTCCTCCATAGTGAAGAAAATTAGAAATATTTTGCCCCAAAGTATATTTCTTTGATATACTTTGAGATGGCTGCCCTGTGTCTCACAGTAATGCTGCAAAGTTATCATTTTTGGGGGGAGGGGGCAAGGATTTGCACCTGTAAGAGAATCTGCATTAATACAGCCAGGCTTATGCTTATCTGATATACAAAAAATTAACTGGCAGTCTGACACCTTTAAGGGTCTAAAAAGAAACACTTACCACCTATTCTCTCTGAAGGCTGCTACCTGTAAGGTTCCAATTACTAAACAAGACCACCTTTGGTGACTAGTCAAATCTCTTTCTCTCTCCCTCCCAAAATCTGTTTTTCTGCTCTTAAGCCCCCATTCTTTAAAAACCTCTGTACATTATTTTGGCCAGGTGCGGTGGCTCACGCCAGTAATCCTAGCACTCTGGGAGGCCGAGGTGGGAGGATTGCTTGAGCTCAGGTGTTAGGAACCGAGGCCTTTGAGGGTCTTAACCCATAAATACCCTGAGCTGTCAGAAGGTGCTTAATGGCCATTCCGAGAAAGATCGCAAGATATCCCAGGCTTGGCGCCAGAGGTTGTTTGTGACTGATAAACCCTCCAGGCTTGGCGCCAGAGGCTATCTGTGATTGATAAACCCTAGGATGTTTGTAACTGATTGACCCTATACTGTTTTTGACCGATCAACCCTAACCCCCCCGCTGCCCCTCCCTACTTCTTTGTTTCTGTATGCTTATAAAACCAACGAAAAACCTAGTAAAGCAGACCTTGACAACCCTTTGCTTGGTCTCGTTCCTTTCTCTCGCCCATCTCTTTCAGGCATGGTCCCCCTTGACCCCCGCAAGTAACAGAAGGTCCCACGGGCCGGGACAAGTGGTGCCCAAAATGGGGCTCGAGGTACGGACCTTTGTCGGATGACGCCAGCGCAAGCTCCTCGGCCGAGAAACCCTTAGAGAGACCTCCGTTCTGCCGCTCACAGAATCGACGGTCTGGTGAGTAGAATTTTTACATTGTCATCCCATCGAGATGGGCCATTCATTGTCTAAAGAGGCCGTTTTTATTAAGGATCTCAAGGCCTCACTGAGAGAGAGAGGAATTAGAGTTAAGAAAAAGGACTTAGTAAAGTTTTTTGTATTCATTGACCGAGCTTGTCCATGGTTCATAGTTGATGGACCTGAAATTCACCCACACAAGTGGCAAAAGGTAGGTAGAGATTTAAACAATTTACTTCTGAATCAAGGCCCAGATGCCGTCCCTGTATATGTTTTCTCGTACTGGGGACTAATCAGAGATATTGTTGAAGGGGCAGATTCAGACCCCAATAAGAAGCAGCTACTCTCCGTAGCGGAATTTTGCCTCTGACCCGTGTCACGGTCCGCTTCGAGAACGTCGTTAGAGGCGGCCAAAGGGTCGACTCCCCCTAATAATCCTGAGAGACCAACATGCCCTTCCCCTTGCCCCTCAGTTTGTATCAATATGCCCCCTCCAGACCCATCGGTTGAGCTCCAGACATCTAGGGATGAGCCCCCAATTAGTAGGCCAAACTCCAAGACCCTCTACCCTCCCTTACCCGAGGGTACAGCCCCTCATGCATTCAATTACCCAGTATTCAAAAAACAACCCCTCCAAGAGTCCCTCGACACCGCAGAGAAAGCAACCCTCGAGGAGGAAGCAGCCCGATATCACAATCCCGAATGCCCGCCTCTTGCCGCGGCCCCCCATAGACCTCCTTACGCGCCTCAGCTTTGCGCGCCTTCATTCATGCCTCCCCTTACAATGCCCTTGCTTTTGCGTGCCAAAGAAGACTTAAGTCAAAGGGTTACGCAATTAAAGGATGTCTTACAACTTCAAAAAGAGTTTGCCCAGCTTTCCAAAGACTTGTCCTCCCTCCAAGATACGCTTAAAGATTCGGTCTTCATTAGCCACCCACGTCATGAGACCGCCCAATCATATGCCACCTTAAATAAAAAATCCTTAAAGTCCTCTCATAAAGCCCTAGCATTCCCAGTAGTTACCCGGTCTGGTAGCCAGAAAGGCCTTATTGCCCCTTCTTCGAGCCAGTCCCTGCCCCAAGATTCAGATAATGAGGATACAGAAGAGAGAGAAAGGGAAAGTGAAGGTGATGACCCCCCGGAGGAGGCAGTCCCGGGGCCCACTGCAGAGCCCACTGAGTTCCGCAGACTAAAACTTAAGACTTTAAAAGAATTAAATTCTGCTGTTAGGACGTATGGGCCCAATGCACCCTTTACCTACTCCCTCCTAGAGGCAGCCTCGGGAGGCGGCTACCTGCTCCCCAGAGAATGGATCAAGCTAGTACAGGCGGTCCTTTCTCGCGGATAGTTCCTCTCTTGGAAGGCCGACTTTCTCGACCGCTGTCAGACTGCGGCTGCTAATAATTTTAAAAAACCCCAATTCTGCATCTTGGACCCTTGAAAAACTTAGCGGACAAGGAAAGTTTGCCACTGAACAGTGCCAAAGGGGACTCCCGATCGGGCTTTTGTCTCAGACCGCCGCAGCCGCCTTCGGTGCCTGGCAAGCACTTCCCTCTACGGGATCTGTTCTCACTCCCCTGACAAAAATCACCCAGGGAGCTCAAGAGGGCTTTAGTGAATTTGTAGGTAGGCTTTTAGAATCTGCTGAGAGGACCCTCGGACAAGAGGATGGCAATAACAAACTCCTCAAACAATTGGCCTATGAAAATGCCAACAGCACCTGCAGGGCCATCCTCAGGGGCAAACTTAAAAATAAAGATCTTAATGACATGATTAGAATGTGTAATGATGTTGACCCCTTCGCCCATAAGGTGTCGCAGGCCGTGCAGCTTGCGGTTGGGGCCGCCATCCAAGGAACCACGGCACCGAGAGACTGCTTTAAGTGCGGTCAGCCAGGGCACTTTGTGAGACAGTGCCCCTTAGCCACCTCCTCTGCTGCCCCTAACCTCAGTGGACCACCAGGCAGGCCAACTCGGCCCCCCTCCCTCTGTCCTCGCTGCAAGAGGGGATACCATTGGGCTAGTGAGTGCCGTTCTAAGACCGATGCCCTTGGAAATCCCTTGCCCCCCCTTTCGGGAAACGGCCTGAGGGGCCAGCCCCGGACCCCTCACCCTATTCAATTTCAGTCGGCCTCAGGGAACAGCCGACAAGAGGATCCCCAGCCCCTAGACTCCTCCGAGCAACCACAGGGAGCGCAGGAGTGGACTTGTGTGCCTCCTCCGACACAATATTAAGACCTGAGGATGATGTTCAAATTTTTCCCACTGGCTCCTTTGGACCCCCCCCTGGCTAACATGTTCTTTTTTATTCTGGGCTGAGCCTCCTCCACTCTTGCAGGGCAGGGCTCATAGTCCACCCTTCCACAGTAGATAGTGACTTTACAGGGGAAATTAACATCCTAGCCAGTGCGCTTACCGGCCCTGTGTGTGTCTCTATGGGACAGCGCTTAGCTCAGGCATTACCCTTGCCCCTTAATACATCCTTCCCAGCCATCGTCTCTAACTGAGGTGCTTCTTGCCCTGCCTCTTCTGATCTCTATTGGGTCCAAGCTATCACTAAGGAACGGCCCACCCTGCGGCTAAAATTAGATGGTAAACTTTTTGAAGGCCTTCTTGATTCAGGCGCCGATTCCACGGTTATTGCCCAAGGCGCCTGGCCCGATTCATGGCCACTGCAGCCCTCCCTTACGCACTTGCAAGGTATAGGGCAGTCTAATAATACTCTCCAGAGCTCAAAAATATTGATGTGGGAAGACCCTGAGGGAAACAAAGGCACCACTCAACCCTTTGTAGTCCCAAACCTACCTGTTAACTTGTGGGGGCGTGATATTCTTGCACAAATGAATGTCATTATGTGCAGCCCCAATGAAGTTGTGACCAGCCAAATGCTTAAACAGGGATTCCTCCCAGGACAGGGTTTAGGCAAAGAGGGTCAGGGACTAAGAGCACCCCTGACCACCCTCCCTAAGTCAGACAGATCAGGACTAGGGTTCAAAGACCATTTTTCGTAAGGGCCATTGATCCCCCTGCACTTCAGGCAGATAAAATCACTTGGAAGAGTGACTCACCTGTCTGGATCGATCAGTGGCCCCTCCCATCTAACAAGCTAGCCGCAGCTACAGCATTGGTGCAGGAACAATTAGCTGCCAGACACATAGAGCCCTCTACTTCACCATGGAACACCCCCATTTTTGTCATTCAAAAAAGGACTAGCAAGTGGCGGCTGCTACAAGACTTATGGGCTGTTAATCAAACAATGGTTCCCATGGGAGCACTCCAGCCTGGTTTGCCTCCGCCCGTAGCTATCCCCAGAGGCTACTATAAGATAGTCATTGACCTGAAAGACTGCTTTTTCTCCATACCATTGCACCCAGATGACTGCAAACGCTTTGCATTCAGTCTCCCGGTAGTAAACTGTATAGGGCCCTCCCCAAGTTTCCAATGGTGAGTATTGCCTCAAGGCATGGCCAACAGCCCTACCCTTTGCCAAAAATATGTGGCTCAGACAATTGATTCTTTTAGAACTCAACATCCTCAAATATATATAATTCATTATATGGATGACATTCTTTTTGCCGGAGCCGATGAGGCAACCTTACATCAAGTTACCATGCAGGTTGTCTCAGCCTTACAAGCTCGAGGCCTCCGCTTGTCCCCTGAAAAGATTCAGGTCTGCCCCCCTCACCTGTTCCTAGGCTTTGAATTGTTCTCCAATAAGGTCCTCTCCCAAAAGGTGCAAATCAGAAAGGACTCTCTTTAATGCCTTAATGATTTTCAGCGCCTTCTGGGCGACATTAATTGGCTTCACCCATATTTAAAACTCACCACAGGACAGTTAAAACCCCTATTTGACATCCTGCAGGGAGATGCCAATCCAACCTCTCCCCGCTCCCTAACTAAAGAAGGGCAGCAAGCACTCGATTTAGTCGAGCAGGCCATAAATGCCCAGGCCATTGGCTACTTCTCCCCCGATTCCCCCTTGTACTTCATTGTCCTCCCCACCCCCTTTTCGCCCACGGGACTCTTTTGGCAGGGCAAACCTCTTTTTTGGGTTCACCTATCGGCTTCCTCCCCTAAAGTCCTTCCCACTTACCCTTACTTAGTAGCTAAGATTATTCGCTTGGGGCGAGAAAACTCCCTTAAGCTCTTTGGAAAAGATCCGGATGTCATAATACTCCCTTATAATGCTTCTCAAATTCAGTGGCTAATACAAAATGATGATGACTGGGCGGTTAACTGTACGTCTTTCCAGGGCAAACTAGATAATCATTACCCCCCTGATAAACTAATTCAGTTCCTCTATCGGGCACCTGTAATATTTCCCAAAAAAACAAGAGTCTCCCCCATTCCCAGAGCCGTCTTAGTCTTTACCGATGGATCCTCCTCAGGCACCGCGGCCTATAGCATTAATGGCCAGGTCTGCAGTTTTCCCACCAGGTTCTCCTCCGCTCAACTCGTTGAGTTAGCAGCCTTAGTCACAGTCTTCAAACACGTAGATCAGTCGCCATTTAACTTGTATACTGATAGTTCTTATGTTGCTCATGCTGTCGCCACCTTAGAAACTGTGCCTCATATTCGGCCCTCCAACAATACCACTCAAATGTTCCAGCAACTACAAAGACTCATTCACTCCCGTTCCGCGCCCTTTTTCATAGGCCATATTCGCGCCCACACTGGCCTTCCTGGGCCTCTAGTCGCTGGAAATAATCTTGTTGATCAGGCAACCCGCGTTGCAGGCGCAGTCCACACTATCACTGTTGATCCTGTCTGCACTGCACGCCAGGCTCATGATTTACACCATCTCAACGCCCATACCCTCAGGCTTAAATTCTCCATTACTAGAGAACAAGCCAGAGAAATTGTCCGCCAATGCAGGGCTTGTTTTACCCTTCTCCCTGAGCCACACCTAGGAGTCAACTCTCGCGGCCTGATCCCTGGGGAGCTCTGGCAGATGGATGTCACTCACTACTCCCCTTTTGGGAAGCTTAAATATGTACATGTCTCTGTAGACACTTGCAGTGGATTTATCTTTGCTTCCCTACAAACAGGCGAAGCCACCTGCCATGTTATTAGTCATATTATAGCCTGTCTCACCTCCCTCCCTCAGCCTAAAGTTATTAAGACTGACAATGGCCCAGGATATGTCAGCTCCAACTTCAAAAGCTTTTGTGCTCAGCTAGGCATTAAGCATGTTACAGGCATTCCATATAACCCTCAGGGCCAAGGTATTGTAGAGAGAGCTCATCAGACGTTAAAAAATACGCTCTCCAAACTACAATCGGGAAGAGGAATTTTGTACCCTTTGACAGGTAATTCCAAAACCCTGCTTAATCATGCCCTGTTCATTTTAAATTTTCTCACCTTTGACACCGCCGGTAAGACAGCCGCCGACCGCCTTTGGCACCCATCCACCACAGATACTTATGCACAGGCCTATGGAAGGAGCTGCTTACAGGCAAATGGCTGGGGCCTGACCCTGTCCTCATATGGGGAAAAGGACATGCCTGCATCTACGATACCCAGGCAGGAAACGCCAGATGGCTACCAGAGAGAGCGATTAAGTTATATAACCCACCCAGGGAATCCCCTGAGAAGAATTCTTAATTCTGTTCTCTTCCAGAAATACAATGACTCCCCGAGAAAAGGCGCTGCCCCTCCTATGCCTAATTCTAGTCGTGACCAAGAGCACCATCGCAATCAACATCCATCAGATCTACAACTATACATGGCAGGTAATTAATGAGGCAGGAGACGTTGTTAATTCCTCCTCACGTCTCTCCGCTGTTATACCATGGGATCCATTAGAAATTGACCTATGCGTATTAGCTCTTGGGGCTAAAGACCCTGCGTGGGGCCTTCCCGCACTTTTCGCCCCTCAGCCAGCTCCTCCAACGACTGACTCCTCCCCAGGCCTTTGCTCCTCGGGAGCCGGACGCTCTGCGACGAGATATAAAGATTTTTATGTTTGCCCAGGGGCCCATCGACCTCGTACCAACAACTACCAATGTGGTTATGCCCCTGACTTCTTTTGTGCTTCCTGGGGCTGTGAGACCACTGGTGATGCCTACTGGAATCCCTCCTGTTCCTGGGATTATATCACCATCAAAAAGCAGTTTCCCCGTCGAGCTCCTTCGTCCCCTTACGCCCCACAACCACCCACTGATCCTCAGTGTAACAACCAGTGGTGCAACCCCCTGTTAATTTCATTCACCGAAGCTGGAAAAAAGGCTTCTTGGGATCAGTCCAGGGGATTTGAGTGGGGGCTTAGACTTCACATATCTGGAAAAGACATTGGTCTCACATTTAAAATCAAATTAATTAAAAGCCTCCCCAGAGGTCTTACGGTCGCAATAGCTCCTAACCACGACCTACACCCACCTCGACCTCACGGTCCCTCCAGGGGCCTACCCTCCTCCCCAGCTGTGTCCCCTTTTCCGTTTAGCACCCCCCTATACCAACCTACCCTGCCCGAGGGGCCCCCCTCCTCTGCAGAACTAATTCTCACCTTAGTCAACGCCTCTGTCAGGACCATCCGAGAGGCCAACAATTCAGAATATCAGGAATGTTGGGTATGCTACTCCCCCCGGCCTCCCTTCTACAAGGGTGTCGCTACATTTGGTAAACTATTATTTACTAACGACACCAGCAAACTCAGATGGGGCCTAGAGACCCATGATGGCCTGACACTCAGCCAAGTCACAGGCCTAGGCCTTTGCCTTCTTAGCCCAAGAATGCTTCCCCCCGCACCCTTAGAAAAAATATGTAATCAGTCAATTACTGTCGACTCCACCTTTCAGTATATTCAGGCACCTGACACCTCTTACTTTGCTTGTTCCTCCGGTCTTACCCCGTATGTAGTCACTGCAACGTTTCTTTTTTTATTATTATTATTATTTTTTTTTATTTTTTTTTTTTGAGACAGAGTCTCACTTTTGTTGCCCAGGCTAGAGTGAGTGCCGTGGCGTCAGCCTAGCTCACAGCAACCTCAAACTCCTGGGCTCAAACGATCCTCCTGCCTCAGCCTCCCAAGTAGCTGGGACTACAGGCATGTGCCACCATGCCCGGCTAGTTTTTTGTATATATATTTTTAGTTGGTCAATTAATTTCTTTCTATTTTTAGTAGAGACGGGGTCTCGCTCAGGATGGTTTCGAACTCCCAACCTCGAGCAATCCGCCCGCCTCGGCCTCCCAGAGTGCTAGGATTACAGGCGTGAGCCACCGCGCCCGGCCACTGCAACGTTTCTTGAGCATAGGGAATATTGTGTGTTAGTCTTGCTCCTCCCCAGACTCACTATACATCCTGCTGACGAATTGCTCAGACTTTGGGAACGCGGCACCACAATGCCCCGGAAAAAGAGGGAGCCCATCACGGCCATAACACTCGCAGTTGTCCTAGGCCTTGGTGCCACAGGGGCTGGAACAGGCATAGCCTCTCTGGTCACCTCTAACCAGCAATACCTGCAGCTCTCTGCTGCCATCGATAATGATCTCCGAGAGCTACAGCAGGGCCTAAAGTATCTTAAAGAGTCCCTCGCTTCGCTTTCTGAGGTAGTATTGCAAAATAGAAGGGGCCTAGACTTAGTGTTCCTCCAAGAGGGAGGTTTGTGTGCAGCACTTAAAGAAGAATGTTGCTTCTATGCAGACAAAACAGGCCTGGTAGAAGATAGCATCGAAAGAGTTAGACAAAGCCTAGAAGATAGAAAAAAATGGAGGGAACAGAGTGAAGCATGGTATCAAAGTTGGTTTTCTACATCCCCCTGGCTATCCACATTGCTTCCCAGTGTCTTAGGGCCGCTTGTAGGATTTCTGTTGCTCCTCACCTTTGGGCCTTGGGCATTCAAAAAACTAACTGACTTTGTAAAGTCACAGGTGGACGCAGCCACACAAAAATCGGTCTCCGTGTTTTACCAACGGCTGGAACAAAGAGGCTCCAGAGAAGACCTCCATGCAGAGTCTCCCCATACAGCCACAGAGAGTCTAAATTTCTCAAACCTTGCCTCAGACATGGAACGCAGTTGGTTCCAAAGGCTGTGGAGACGCCCATGACGGGATTATCGCGATGCCACGTACCAGGTGCACGCCCCCACCAGCAGTGAGGTGACTCCATCACGGGAATATTGTAGGTCCATGCCCGGGGGCACACTTCATAATCAGAAGTGCAGGCCGGGCGCTGTGGCTCACGCCTGTAATCCTAGCTCTTGGGAGGCCGAGGCGGGCGGATTGCTCAAGGTCAGGAGTTCAAAACCAGCCTGAGCAAGAGCGAGACCCCATCTCTACTATAAATAGAAAGAAATTAATTGGCCAACTGATATATATATAAAAAATTAGCCGGGCATGGTGGCACATGCCTGTAGTCCCAGCTACTCGGGAGGCTGAGGCAGAAGGATCACTCAAGCCCAGGAGTTTGAGGTTGCTGTGAGCTAGGCTGACGCCACGGCACTCACTCTAGCCTGGACAATAAAGTGAGACTCTGTCTCAAAAAAAAAAAAAAAAAGATAACATAAATTTTAGGCCGGGCGCTGTGGCTCACGCCTGTAATCCTAGCTCTTGGGAGGCCGAGGCGGGCGGATTGCTCAAGGTCAGGAGTTCAAAAAACCAGAAGTGCCAGAGCTGGATGCCACCTACATAGCCCAAGACAGAGGCCTCACCTTCACATTGATCGCCCAATCTTATATTTGGGGTGCTGGTCGCGGAAGCCCATTGCGTAGCCTAAGACAGGCCCTCCACCAACTTATACAAATCTCCCTCATATTAATAAAGAGAGGGGGAGATGTTAGGAACTGAGGCCTTTGAGGGTCTTTACCTATAAATACCCTGAGCTGTCAGAAGGTGCTTAATGGCCGGTTGGATCGCAAGATATCCCAGGCTTGGCGCCAGAGGCTGTTTGTGACTGATAAACCCTCCAGGCTTGCCGCCAGAGGCTACCTGTGATTGATAAACCCTAGGATGTTTGTAACTGATTGACCCTAAACTGTTTTTGACCGATCAACCGTAACCCCCCCGCTGCCCCTCCCTACTTCTTTGTTTCTGTACGCTTATAAAACCAACGAAAAACCTAGTAAAGCAGACCTTGACAACCCTTTGCTTGGTCTCGTTCCTTTCTCTCGCCCATCTCTTTCAGGCATGGTCCCCCTTAACCCCCGAGAGTAACAGAAGGTCCCGCAGGTCGGGACACATCCACCCACCCATCCATCCACTCATCCATCTACCCATCCATTCACTCATCTATCCATCTGTCCACTCATCTATCCTTCCACCTTCAGGTTCAATAATTCACTTAAAAAGTTACAAAACTCAGAACAGCACTGTACTTATGATTACAGTTTTATTAGAAAGATACAAATCAGGACCAGCCAAATGAAGAGACACAGGGCAAGGTCTGCTGGGAGGGCCTCAAACACAGAATTTCTGTGCCCTCACCTCTAGGAATTAGGGTGCACTACCCTCCCAGCACACTGATGTGTTCACCAACCAGGAAGCCACCCCACACTTCCATGTCCAGAGTTTTTATTGGGGTTTCATTGTGTATTGACTGAATCACTGGCCACAGGATTAAACTCAAATCTCCAGCTTCCTTCTGCATAGGTCAGGCTGATGCAAAGCCCCGCCCTCTAGTGCCAAGGCTGGCCTTCCTGGTGACCAGCCCCCATCCTGAGTCTTCTCACCTCTTAGCATAAACTCAGGTGTGGCCCAAGGGGCTCATCAATAACAAGGACTCACCTATTACTCAGGACATTTCCAGGACTGAAAGTCTTTGTCCCCCAGGAACCAGGAACAAAGGCCCCAAAACTTCCAATCCACACCTCCTCCAACTCCTATCGCAATTCAAACAAGCATAAAATTCACAGAACAGGGCCCATTGCTGGCCTGGGCTGTTTTATATTTCATTTTTTAACTTTCTATTATAGAAATTTTCAAACATATGCAATAGCAGAAATGAGGAGCACTTACACCTCCATCTCTGTGCCCTGACTATCCGTGTGTGGCTTACTCTTCCTCCACTTCTCTCTGCGCCCTACCCTTGGGTCACCCGAGGTGAAGGCCGGACAGACATCCTATCTATCAGCCCGAGAATCCTTTACCAGCAGCTTGCTGAGGGGGCGCTGTACCACGGCAGGTCTAAATGGGCTACAGGTCTGCTGAAATTTCAACCCCTGGGAGCAGCTGGGTGGGGCGCGGGCGGCCGGGGCTCCCTGGGCAGTAGCGTTCTGTAGTGGGCACCTTGTCTGTTAACTTCAGCACGACGAACAAGGAACGCTTTCTACCTGCACTGCAATGCAGGAAGGACCGCTAAACGTCACTTTATGGCACTCAAAGCTTCTAAGGCACAACAGCCAGCCCCATTCCTGTCTATAGTTGTGATGATCTCCTTTAAGAATCAACTCTTTAAAGAAAAAAAAAAAAGCTAAAATAGTAACAGCTCAGATATTCCTAATTAATTAAAATCAATAGTGAGAGGGAAAATGAGGAAAAAGATTATGTATGATTATTATATATAGATCATAGATCGATTTCAGAATAATTAAAACAGGAATAATTTGCCACCCTGTCTTGAATAATACAAAGGTTTGACCCTAACCTTTGGTTGATCACGCCACAGTGACTGCGACAGTCCCTAGTACCCGGGTCTAGGATAGTATTTTATGTTTGTGCTTCCGGGGGTTTCTGGTACTTCCCCAGGATACCAGGGTTTCCCCCTCACACATGCTAGGGGGCATCTCCACCCCGATGGAATGGCAAGAGTGGTGAACAGAGTGACCCTCTCTACCTTTTCATCTTATTCTGCAAAATGAGAAGTCCGATGGATACAAAGGTCCCTCCAACTCTAGGCCTCTAGGGTCGTGCGGCAGCCCTGCACGGCTAGGTCATGTAAGGTCTCGCCACTGCAAACAGAATGGCTCAAGACAGCAAGGCGTGCTCGACTGATGACTCCAAAGTGTCTTGCACGGAGCTCAGCTTGGGTTACCTACTCGACTCTCCTGTCAACAGAGGGGCTCAAGCTTCCCTCTCCTGAGCTGCACATTTGCCAGAAGGCGCCCTGTCTGATGCGCTCATTTCTGCAGAAGAGAGCCATAGCAGGAGCCGCGGATTAATCTTTGGCATTCTATTCCTCTAAACCCAGCTGTTTCCCAAGTCTAATTGCCTTTAGACAAGGCTTTTGTTTCAGGAAATCAGTGAAGATGATTTTGACCATCTTCAAAAGCAGAGAATTACCAAAAAACCTTTCTTCCGGGTAGCAAAGGGAGAAAGCTTTTAAAGATCATATATCACCTATTGCAGGGATGTCTTCCCTGCAAAGATTCTCTCTCCCACAAGGAACTGAAAGTTCTTGCTGGGAGAAGAGACAGATCAGGTATGCACCTGTACGTCAGGTGTGTACCTATCAGGAATACCGAGTGCTGTGAGCCTGGCTAGAGTGCCCTGGAATTCCAGCACAAGGCCTGAGATGTGTTAAATCCTCAAGTATCCATATGAAAAGGTCTGGGGCCCCTGATCTCTTTTCATATTATAAGAAGCTTGAGGGGAGTTCTCCTCTTGGCAGAGCCCAGAGCTGGACTCCATGCACTACAAGAGGTTAAATCTCTCACACTCCATCCTGACAACACCAGGCTGCAAGGAGCTTGGGGCAAGTCCAGCAATCTGTTCACTCCTGCCCCTACACGGACTGGGTTATTTTCACTGCACAGAAACACTGCAGGGAAAACAGCCACTTATCTCGTTAGCTCATTTCCTTCCTGGTCCTTAAAAGTCTTTCTGACCTCTAGCCTGGTCAGTGTGAGCATCTAGAATTGGCTGAAATGAGAACAACAGTGGGAGGGGCTCAGGCCAGCCCCAGGCCTCTGACTCACGATGCCAGGGCCAGCGCTGGGCCTGTGACCTGTGGCCAGAGATGGGCAGCACTGCAAACCCCCATGGGGTTTGCTAAAAGACCCTCTGGGCCGTAGCTAGTCCCCACAGCAGGTGACCTGGTAAGTCCCTGAGGCAGCCACATGGCCTTTGCAGCAGCAGGCTTCGGATACCTCGACTGTGCCGGCTGCAGTGGTTGGCCACTGTCATCTGTCATTCATCCAATGCCTCACCATCCAGGGGAGGGGAGGCTGCAGCTGAGGACAGCTGTCAGTAAGAAGGCAAGATGCTCTAACACGAGCATCTGTTGCTTCCGTCGACCCAGGTCACAGTCCCTCTTGCCCAGCAGAGCCCCTGGCCCCATAGTCTCGGGCATGGAAGCTCACAGCTGCAGCTAAAGCATCTTGGCCGAGATGCCTCTCATAACGCTTGGGCTCGGGAAGGACTTTCATCCAGACTGGACCTGGGTCACCTTGACCTTGAATCACAAATTCAACCTTTGAAGGTTTACCTTAAAAGGTTCACCTTAAAAGGCTCCTGTATGAAGAAACATTTTTAAACTCTCAATGGGGTGAGCACGGTGGGAAGAGAGCAGCACTATTTTCCAGGGGAAGGAGGAGGATGTGCTTCTTTAAGAAACTCTGGACTTAAAAAAGAGTTTCTTTCTCCGGGTGGAAACTGCTGTGGGCAGTTACCACGAGCAGATCATAACCAGGGAATGGAAGCCCACTACGTGGGTAGTGGGAGCTGCGTAATATTGAAATTCAATGACTTTGGTATTTGCAAAACATCTATAGAAAGTTATCAAAACTGCAATATCTGAAGACTACCCCAGAGAGCAAAGGGCAGATACTGAGTGGCCCGAGAAGGAACCTGCAATGGCTACAGATTTTCCCTAAGAGGAAGGAGGCATGACTTCCCAAAGCTCTGCCCAGCAGCCCAGAGGCTTCCCAGAGCCCTGGGGAGGAGTCCAGCCCACGCTGGGAGGCAGCAAGAGGTAGAAATGCTTCCTCGCCCACAACACAATCACCCACCCTTTCCCTGGCCCAATCCCTTCTTCTTATCCCATCTCCCCACCCTCCCACCAGCTCCCATCCCATGCAACCCCATCCATCCTTCCAACCCTTGGGGACTCTTGGGGAAGTTCTCTGAGCAAAGTTCCACCTGCAGTATTGTCATTAGAGTCTCGGGTCTCCGCAGGCAGTCAACCCGAGTGCCCGTGGCCTGCCTAGTTGCGGGGGCAGATAGTGAGCGTGCCCCCTGCAGAGAACACCCAGAAGCCGGGGTACACGGCTTCAGTAAAGTCCACCTTGTACTTGTACAACAGGTGGACCTTGTCGGCAACAGCGAAGAAGATGACAAAGCCATGGTCACAGTTGAGAAGCACGCCGACCCGAGTGGCCTTGGTGGAGGGCAGGGTTTTCTCCACGTTGTTGTGCCAGGCAGAGATCTTGGTGTTGAACCACTCCACGCACCAGGAGGCACTGTTGCGGCCGAGCCTGCTCTCGGGGCCCTTGCGTTCCATGCTGCCGTAGCAGATGCCTACCCCACAGAAGTTGTTCTTCTGCAGCTCCACCTCCCAGTAGTGGATCCCTTTCTTGTAGCAGTGCAGGCCCAGCACCTGAGAGCAGGACGTGAACCTCTGAGGATGCGGCCGGTAGCTCTGAGGAGTGTCAGCCACAGAAGCCACGGTGTAGTTCTCTGACAGGGTCACCTTGGAGTGGGCAGTGTTGTAGTCCAGGATGACTTTTACATAATCTGAGGAAATATCACCCCAAGGAATCAATTACAGTGGGCCAAGGTGTTCTCCCTTGTAGACCTCTTATGAACTAGGATTATTTATTCACTTGTTTTATCTATCCATCTACCATCTACCCATTCATCCATCCACTTGTCCATCCATCTGTCCATCTATCCTTCTACCCACTCATCCATCCATCCATCCATCCATCCATCCATCTTTCCATCCACTCATCCATCCATCCTTCCACCCACTCATCCATCCATCCATCTTTCCATCTACTCACCCTTCTACCCACTCATTCATCCATCCATCCATCTTTCCATCCACTCATCCATCCATCCTTCTACCCACTCATCCATCCATCCATACATCCATTTATCCTTCAACCAACTCATCCATCCAGTCATCCATCCATCCACTCATTTCATCCATCCATCTGTCCATCCATCCACTCATCCATCCATCCATACATACATACATACATCCTTCCACCAACTCATCCATCTATCTATCCATCCATCCATCCTTCCATCTACTCATCCATCCTTTCCAACCAGCCAGCCATCTATCCATCTATCAGTCACCCATTGGTCTGTTCATTCATCCATCCAAAACCATTTACTGAGCACCTGATTGGTGCTGGATTCTGTACAAGACTCACAACCAGGAACCAGAGATACAAGGTGCCTGGCCTTACGGAACTCACACTCCAACAAACAAGGCAAGACCAACACTGTGAGCCCACTCTCTGCTTAAAGTGTGGGCGCAGGCTGTAGGCACCTGGAGAAGTGTGGAGGGGCGGGGAGAGCACAGAGGAGCATTTCTCAGACAGGTTGCCATTGGAGACAGGCAACAGAAGATGAGAAGAACTAGGCAGAGGAGAGAGACAAGCCACTCTAGGCAAAGGAACATGTAGGGGAAGCCACGGAGTCCCAGGATGGTGGCCATGTTCTGGGACCAGGGAAGGCTGAGTGGTGGGGAACAGCAGCAGGAGGAGGGAAACACGTTAGGGCCAGAGCGGGAAGGGCTGAGGGGTCTAGACTTTAATTGGGGGCAGCAGGGAGCCAATCAAGGTTTGTAAGCACCGCAGTGGCCCAACTGCACCTCTGCTTGGAACACTAGCACACGCTCCCCGCCGCTCCTGCCACTTTTAACCCCAGCTCCAGGAATCTGAAGACCAAGTTCCCCCGTGTCGTTCCCACACTCAGCCTTCTCCCTAGGACACAGCGTCCCTGCGCCTCCCTCATAGGCTATCCGGGACCCACCCAGGGGAGGCCGGCTACAGGGCCGAGAGGCAGAGGGAGACAATCTCTAGCTTGGGAATCTGGGAGCCAGGAGACCTGAGTTGTCACCATTTACTACTCCCTTGCTAGGTGGCTCAGGGCATGATGCTTTTCACTGGGGCCTGAGTTTCCCCCTGGGCGAAATGAATGGTTGGGAAAATGTCCTCTCAGTTCCTAAGTTGCTACATCTTGACTTTTTCTGCTTATGGGGCTGCCACAGAGCGCAAGGCTCAGCACCACCGCCGGCCACTTGAGTGACAGCTCTCGCCCAGCACTGGTCAGGGCCTCCCCCGGGGCCCAAGGACAGCAAAGGGCTCTGGGGAGGCCCACCCTGAGAAACCAAGGTGCCCACAGAGCCTCAGTAGCTGCAGAGAAGGGAACGGCCAGAAGTGCATTTTCCAGTGGTGGGTCTGGGCCGCTGCGTGGAGGCGGGTACAAGTGGAGGGCGCTGTGGGTGAAGCTCCAGCGGGCGCCCCTGAGCCTGGCCCACTTCCAGGTCGGACAGGGACGGCAGAGCTTGCAAAGGAGCCTGAGGACTGATTAGAGGAGTGGATGGAGACCTGGGGAATGTGGTGGTTCAGGGGACAAGGGGGCAGAGTGTCACAAGGTGAAGCTAAATAAAAGCTTAGAAGGTGTCCTTTGGATTTCATGGCACCACTAACCTCAGCCAGAGCTGCCTCGGTCAAGGGCAAGGACAGAGGTCAGACTGCAGGAGGGCGAGGGTTAGGTTTCCGCCTCTCACTTGGGCAGCACACTGCAACCCCTGGAGCGCTTTACAAAACACTGAGGTTCTGACCGAATTGGTCTGGGGAGCAGTCTGGGCATCAGGGACTTTACAAAGCTCCCCAAGAGCTCCAACACGCAGCCACAGCTGAGAACCACCGAGGCCGGCGCTGGAGAGCTGCATCTCCCCAGCTTTCCTCGAAAGGATCACCGGGAAATGAGTTAAACACACACGGCTTTCCACTCCCGCCGGCTTTCCACTCCCGCCGCCATGGAGTCTGATCTTGTAGGACTGGGGCAGGGCTCGGGGATTTGCATTTCAAACAAGCATTCAGGTGAAAGGGAGGCGAGATGCAAAGCTGCAGCCCGGAAAGTCTTCCTGGTTTTGTTTTTTTGTGATTTAGAGAAATTTTAAGCATGCTGCGGGTCAGGGTCGAGGGCCAAGGGACTGGCCTTGCGGAGGGGGACAGAGGTGAGGAGGAAGGGGATAGGTGCAGGGGAGGTGACAACAGAGGCTGAGGTTGTTCTTTCTGGGTTGCCCCTCTTCTCTGTGAAGCAGAGGGTGGGCGGGACAAAGAGAAACATAGAGTTAGGGCGAGTGGGAAGGCTTGGAAATGGTGGCCGTGGGGTGGCAGGAATGGGAGGACAATGGGACACCCAGTGAGGCCGTGACTGCCACCTGCTCTGCAGGGGACGCTCAGGCACAGCAGTTGGCTAGAGGCCCTGGCCCAGAGAGAGGGGTGACTCGGTCCCGGGAGAGTCCCACCGTGGGGTCGGAGCTGGCTCAGAAGAGACGAGGAAAGGCAGGTACTGAAGGGAGGGAGGATCCGGAGCCACCGAGCAGACGCCAGTGCGGGGCGTGGGCAGAGCCAAGGGCGAGGGGTGGCGAGATGGGGAGCCGGCAGGACCGAGCCAGCTCCCAAGCTACTCACACTCCAGGAGCTCGGGTCTGGACTTGGCTAGGAAGTTCCCCAGCACCGTGGCCTTGAGCAACTCTGAGGTCGCCTTTGAGTTGGTGGCTTTGGCTGCAGCTGGAAGAGGAAACAGAGCGGTTCTCAGGACAAACTCAGAGCAAGCACGCCAGTGGCCCTAGCCCACAATAACTCACCCTCCAGGCCAGCTTGTTTCAAATCCACTGACTGTTCCGGAGCTCCGAAGGTGGGAAGCTTGCTAGCCGAGGCAGGGGGCGCGGCTGGGGGTGAGGACAGAGAAAGGCGAGTTGGCAACGGGATGAGAGCGACAGGGTGGCCTCCCCTCCCTTCCAAGCCCAATGCCAAGAGCCACTTCCACAAGCATGCACCGAACGGGGCGACAGTCATCTTACCCGTCTTATTCTTTTACTCCTGCCCACACCTCAGGCCCATCTGCCATCACAGATTATAAGCGTAAAGCTCAGCCCCGTCCCAGAGCCTGGGGACTCAGGCCCACGCTGCCTGCCAGCACGCAGTGCCAGGCCCAGGCAGGCCCAGAAACAAACAGGTGCAGAAACGCATGACTTACCATGCTTCTTGGATGTCTTTTCATCTTCTGAAAAAAAAAAAAAAGTTTTCAGAATTAAGATCTTTTAAAGCACAACACAATGACGCTTTCAAAAGCCCATAATGACATTCACTCGCACAAATCTGACCCGTACAAATTAAAGGATGTTTTACCTTGAAAAATACGAGTCGCTAGTGACAGAAACCAGCAGCGGTTGCTGTGAGGGGAGGGGCGGACTAATAAAGAGCAGGAAAGAATTTTCTGGAATAAGAGAAATCCTTTACCTCGATTTGGATAATGGCAGCATGCCCGCAGGTATGCATTTGCCGGAACGGATCTAACTGCACATTTCGGAGTTACTGTAGGTGGTTTACCAGCTGTCTGGTACTCAAGTTGCTAGATTTCCCGACCCCTGGGATGACACCTTGGCATCTCCTCCCCGCCGGCCCACAGGACACTGCGTGTTCCAGATATGCCCCACCCTCTCCCGTCACCCGCCGCCTGCCCGCGAGGGTAGCCCCAGGCTGTGACACCGGCGTAGGGCGCAGGCCGCCCCCTCACCAGGGCTTTTGGGAGTCCCTCCACTGTGACCGTCCACCCCTCTCACCTCCTTCCCCATCTCAGCCCACTGACCTGGGGCCACTTTCAAATCAGAACAGCCTCGATCACCCCCTGAATTTAACTTTCACAGCTCCAGCTATTTTCCAGGGTGTCATTCAGTGGAGGCAGGAGGGCGTCACCTCACTGGGGGACCCCGCTGCCTGGTGGCTGGCATCGCCAGCACATCCGCACCGAGGGCGGTGTTTGTGGACTGGGACAGCCGCAGGGAGTTTTTGAGGGAAGGTGACTAGGGGAAGGATGTACATGGGCCAGCAACAACTTTTCCATCTGCTCTTTCACTTCTCTTTCATGCAAACTGCCCCTTTGACATCTTCTAGCCTAGCCGAGGGCTCTCCATCTGCACCAGGCGTCCTAGCCCCAACCCCACTCCACCCAGGACCTGGCACCACACACCTTCTGCCAAGGACAACCAGGCACTAACAGCAGGCACACAACAGCAACGAAGAACGAGCCCAGGGTCTCTCACCCCCCTGTCACCCCCTGGCGTGGGGCATTCCTGTAGTCAGGTTCGTACTGACTTTATAAGCACATTTATGGCTTATAAAGAGCTCTCACAGGCCGGAACAATGGCTCACGACTGTAATCTCAGCACTCTGGGAGGTCAAGGTGGGAGGATTGCTTGAGCCAAGAGTTCGAGACCAGCCTGAGCAAGAGCAATACTTAAAATAGAAAAATTGTCCGGTCACGGTGGTGCATGCCTGTACTCCCAACTACTCAGGAGGCTGAAGCAAGAGGATCACTGGGGCCCAGGAGTTTGAGGTTACAGTGAGCTATGATGACAGCACTGCACTCCAGCCTGGGCAGCAAACTGAGACCCTGTCTCCAAAAAAAAAAAGAGCTTTCACAATCAGTGCCCCATGCGAAAGTCACTCACAATAATTCTGTGGGCTTGATATCATTATTGTCCACATTTAACAGGCCGGAAAACTGAGAACCAGCCCCCATATCAGCAGCACATGCCTTCCCAGTGAGGGCGACATCGCCCCCACGAGGGCAAAAATAGACTCTTGAGGGAAGAGGAGTAAAACACTCTTACTCTTTCTACGTGTAAAAGCACAGACTATAAACAGTTATGGGTGGTATTAAAATTTCATGGACGGGCCGGGCGAGGTGCCTATCCTAGCACTCTGGGAGGCCAAGGCGGGCAGATTGCTCAAGGTCAGGAGTTCGAAACCAGCCTGAACAAGAGCAAGAACCCTGTCTCTACTATAAATAGAAAGAAATTAATTGGCCAACTAATATATATAGAAAAACTTAGCCGGGCATGGTGGTGCATGCCTGAAGTCCCAGCTACTCAGGAGGCCGAGGTAGCAGGATTGCTTGAGCCCAGGAGTTTGAGGCTGCTGTGAGCTAGGCTGACACCACGGCACTCACTCTAGCCTGGGCAACAACTCGAGACTCTGTCTCAAAAAAAAAAAAAAAAATAGAAAGAAATTAATTGGACAACTAAAAATATACAGAAAATATTAGTTGGGCATGGTGGCACATGCCTGTAGTCCCAGCTACTAGGGAGGCTGAGGCAGGAGGATCGCCTGAGCCCAGGAGCTTGAGGTTTCAGTGAGCTAGGCTGACACCACGGCACTCTAGCCTAGGCAACAGAGTGAGACACTGTCTCAAAAAAAAAAAAAAAAGAAAATTCATGGATGGTGATTAGGAAAAAAATTCTAGCATGGCCCGAGGGGGAGGGGCTGAAGGGGAGGGGCGATGAAGCAGTGCTGGGAACACGTAACAGCAGGAGTGGGCCACCACCCAAAGGCTACCAGCAAGGCGTGGCCCCAGCTCGGCCAGGACCTCCTCCGGGGGCTGTGCAGAGTGCCAGAACTTGAGTGTGGTAACCTTTCTCACAAGCCAGCTTCGGGGGCTGAGTTGCCCCAGGCAGCCCAAACGTGCGATGCTGACCACTCAGTGGCATCTGTAGCCCAACTTTTCCCCAGCTGAGGCCCAGTGCCCCACCCCATGGTAACTGGGGACGCTCTGGAGTGGCTGTTGCCATGGGGACAGGGACAGGGCTACTTACTTGAGACCTTTGCAGGGCGTGAGGATTTGTGTGTGGACGCTGGGACATGCTCTCCAGAGTCACCTGTGCCAGAGAAAAGGGCTCAGTGTGCGCAGCTCCTCCCTCCAGCCCCAGAAGCCAGCTTTGCCACGGCGGGAGGGCGGTGGGCAGAGAGTCTGCGTAGACAGCCCAGCCGTTCCCACACACCTTCCCCATCCAGGCAGCTAGAAACAAGGCCACAGATGGACAGACCGGTTTGGTGTGTTCCCTTTTTCCCTCTGGCTTAAAATGTAGCTGGGGTCAAGTGTGTTCTCCACCAGCACCCAGCTCTGGACCCGAGGCCTCTCACTGGGCAAGATTCCACCTTGCTCATGGGTGACGTGACCCTGAGCAAGATCGGTCACCTGGCGTGTTAGCGGAGGCTGGGTCAACCTGTGTCCCTTGCCCACTGGTTTTCCTCTCCCTCATCCTGCACACCAGCCGTGACAGCTTGCCCCCTGCGGAGCACTGCCGCTCATTTCGGAAGCCCTCTGCAAGGCCACGCAGCTGGCCAAGCTGAATTCAAGGCCACTCCTGGATGACACAGCAGAGCCAGGCTCTGTGCCAGGCACAGGGGGAACAGCACTGAGCAAAACCCAGACACAGCCCCTGCCCTCACAGAGATCACAACCTAGCAAGGGAGACAGACAGGAAGGACAAGGAAGAGCAAACAGGACGATAAGAATCCTGGGACCAGGTGTGAGGAGTGGGAGAGGTGGCAGGGGAGGCTGGCTGGGACATGGAGTGTTTCCATGATCTTCTAAGGGTGAGAGGAGTCAACTGGTCATGGTGGTAGAGTCCAAGCCTTCTGGGCAGTGGGAAGAGCATGTGCAAAAGCCCTGTGGCAGGAAGCTTAGCGTATTTGAGGAACTGACTACAGAGCGATGCGCAGGGGAAGGGCGGGGGCACCTTGAGGCTGGAAGAGGAACAGGGCCTGACCTGGCCTGTGGGCCAGGGTCACGGGTCTGGTGTGTGCTCTAAGGGCGACGGAAAGCCCATTAACAGGGCGAAGGGGGAGAGGTCCCAGGGGATGAGATCTGCAAAGCTCTCACTGTAGGTACCAAGGGGCGTTCAGGAGACTGCCATAGTCGTGGGCACAGGTGATGGCAACAGAGAGCGAGTGGCTGTTGTTGGGACCAGTGGACTGAGTTGGAAGTTATCAAAAAAGCAAAATTTGGGAATGAACTGGTATGGGGTGAAAGAAAGAGGGTGTCAGGGAAGAATTCCAGGTTTTTCCCCAAAACTAGCCATTCCCCCACCAAACACAATGAGAGCCCACAGTCCATTCGAAACCCATCTGAGGCGGCCTCAGGATCACAGACAAAAAGAGCTGTCTGTCCAGAAAGTCCCACCATAACACCAAGCCCCCCAAATGTACTCTGTGTCAGGATGAAGCAGCTCCCCACTGCCCCCCAGATGTAGGTGGGTGTTTCAGAAGCCCTGACACTCAGGATCACACCTCCACCCCATCCCCCACCCCATTCCCCATTCCATCCAAAGCGCTGAGGGGACCCATGGGGCCAGGGCTCCACAGTGGGCAGGTGGCGCTGCTAATGGTCACCTGAGCCCGTGTGCTCCTCGTGCTTCCTCTCCTGGAGCTGCCTGAGGCAGCGCTTCAGCTCGTTCTTGAGGTCCACGGTGCTCTGGTGGACACCCTTCATCAGCTCGTGGTTCAGCTCCACCTTGGTGACGTACACTGGCTTCGTAGAGATTCCCTGCAGTTTTGACGCTTTCTGGAACAAGCCAGGGCGGTTAGCGCAGGCAGCTCCAGGGAAACCAGGGCCTGGGCTCAGTCCTCACAAACCCTGGGAGGAGCCCCCAGGCCTGGGGGCACTCGGTTCAATCGGCCCTCTCAAATCACAGGCCAGAGGTCACCAAGGGTTAAAGTGCCACTTGAAGTCATAGCAATCTGGAGCTGCAAGGGACCTCCGAGGTCATTCACCTTACAGATGCAGAAACTGAGGTCTAGATGTGACAAGTGGGCTGCCAGGAACCCTGCCAGTTAGTGGGACAGGCACGGTTGGGACAGAGGTCTCCCAAGCCCGAGGACAATGCTCTTCCCACTGGAAAAGCACAGGAAATTCAGGACCCCCTCCACCCTAAAGAACAGCTCTAATCACGTGGTCTGATGGCAGACAGGGATGCCATCAGATGTGGGATCCAGCCAGGGCAAACTAGGGTCATACAGTATCTCAGGCTCAGATGTGGACCCAGAATCCTTCTCAGAGAGCTCAAGGCAGCTGCTCCAACAAGCAGGAATGAGCATGTGGGAGCATGTGGCAGCCTCCCACCCAGGCATGATGAGCATCTATGCACAGACAGGAGAAGGTGCCCGGACACTCCTGTGCTCTCCCCACGACCTGAACATGGAACGGGGCCTCTGACACACAGTGACAGCTCACCCAATCAATGGGGCACACTGGACACCCGAGTGCCATGCACTTTACTATGCACTGGCAAGACAAACAGAAGTGAAACAAGCCCATCTGAGTCAACATCGCCCAGTGCTGTAGAAGAAGCGGTGTGACCTGCTCAGGAACACCAAGGGCAGCATAGCAGTGGGGTCCGAGGCCCTGGAAGGACACCATTCGCTAGGCAGAGAAGGTCAGGCCGCGTCTGGGGAATGGTGAGTGCCCCGCTGTGGTCAGGGCACGGGTGACGGGGTGGGTGGTAGGAGAGGAGGCCGCTGGCAAAGGCAGGGCCCAGTTACCAAGGACTTTGTGGGCCGTGCTAAAGAACATGAGGCCAGAAAGGGGGGGCGGGCTGTGTTCCAGAAAGACACTTCCGGGGTCGTTGGAGGAAAGACAGAAGAAGGTGGAGGCATGTGTGACAGGCAACAGTTTAAAGTGGCCCCCAACACCCCCCTCCACCCCCAGTGCACACGCCCTATATAACCCCTCCCTTCGAGTGCGGGCGGGACGGCAAATGTGATGGGGATACCCCTCCCGTGATGAGGTTATGTTACATGGCAAAGGGGAAGGAATATTACAGGGGTCATTAAGATCTCGGATCAGTCGATCATGAGTTCATCAAAAGGGTGATTACCCCGGGTGGGTCTGACTTAACCAGGTGAAAGCCTGAAAGCCCTTAAAAGCAGAACTGGACCTTTCTAGAAGGAGAGTCTTCTGCTGGCTTTGAAGAAGTAAGCTCTACCAAACTGAGACAGCTGGCAGGAAAGCAGGGACCTCTTAGGGCCAGGTGTAGTGCCTCACACCTGTAATCCTAGCACTCTGGGAGGCAGAGGCAGAAGGATAGCTTGAGGTCAGGAGTTTGAGACAAGCCTAAGCAAGAGCGAGACCCGGTCTCTACTAAAAACAGAAAAAATTAGCCAGGCATGGTGGTGCATGCCTGTAGTCCCAGCTACTCAGGAGGCTGAGGCAGGAGGATTGCTTGAGCTCAGGAGTTTGAGGTTGCTGTGAGCAAGGCTGATGCCACGGCAGTCTAGCCTGGGTGACAGAGTGAGACTCTGTCAAAGAAGGGGAGGGGAGGGGAGGGGAGAGGAGGAGAAGAGAACCTCTACAATACTAAATTATGCCAACAACCAACCACGTGAGCTTGGAAGACAAGCTGAGCTTTAAAATGAAGGCAGTCTGGCCAATGCTGACTGCAGCCTTGTGAGACCCTAAGCAGACAACCCACGAAGCCGTGCCTGGACTCCTGAGCCAGCAAAACTCTGACATGATAAATGCATGTTCTTTTAAGCCCCTACGTTTGTGGTAAGTTGTTGCCCAGCTTATAAAACTAATGCAGCATGTGTTTCAGGGATGACCTCTTACAGCCCCGACTGCTCGAGGCCCTACCGCACCTACGGTCAGCACCACACCACTAGGCAAAGAGTGGCCAACAAGGACCCCATCACAACCCACCTCCAGAAACTCTAACTCGTCTCCTTTGGTCAGGCCGAGTTCAATCTCCTCCTTCAGCTTCTGGATCTCACCCTTCCTCTTGAGGAGAGCCTGATAAATGGCGTCGAACTTGCCGATGACCCTCTTCTCTTCTTCCTTCATCTTCCGTGTCTGGGTGGCCTCCGAGGCCTCAATGAGAGCCTTCATCTCCATGTATTCTTGTCTAAGCTGCTCCATCTTCTTGTTGATAGTAGCCTAAGAGGGCCGAGGCAAGAGGGCACCCGTTAGATTGGCAAAAATGCTAAGGCTGCAGCCCCAAGTGTCAGTGACATGTGACAGGCACAACCGCTTTGCAGAGCAATGTGGCAAGACCTACTAAATGTGGAGGTGCTCACGTGCTATGTCCCAGCACCACCCACTTTCAGAGTATACTCTAGAAACATTCTCAGCCACCTGCCCCAGAGACGTGCACTAGAACATTCGCAAGCAGCCTTGTTTGAAGCAGCAGAAGCCTGGAAACAGCATGAACGTCTATCAACAGGAGACTTTGTCCACAGACGGAGAACCATTCAAGGGATGGAATATCAGTTACCAAAACTAATAAACTGGAGCTACGCATGGATAAATCTCCATGAGAGAAAGACAACTTGTAGAAGAAGACATGCAGTATGATGGTCTTTATATAAAGCTTAGAAACAAACACAGTGCTATAAAGGAATGCCTGGGGATGAATGGATAAATTCAGGACAGTGGTTACTTCTAGAAGGGAGAAAAGAAGTCCAATAAGAAAGAAACAAACAGGAGGGGCTGCACCAGCGATATTTTATTTCTTCAGCTAAAGGCAGTTCACAGGCAATTTTTTTTAAAGAAAAGGTATGAAGCAGCACTAGAAAACTGCTAGGGAACATCATCCCCTAGAACCGTACCCCAACACAGACCTTTGATGCACGTAGCTATTGAGCCCTTGAGATGTGGCTAGTCCAACTCAAATGTGCCATAAGCGTAAAATACACACTGGCTTTCAAAGACTGAGTATCCAGATAAAGGAATGCAAAATAACTCAATGCTTTTCTATTGGTGATGTGTTGAAATGATAATATTTTGGATATGCCAAGGTAAATATATTATTAAAATTAACATTATGTGTTATTCAAATTAATTTAAAATTACATCCAAGGCTCCCTGTGGATTTCTGTTGGACAACACTGCTTTAGCAGCTGCAGTTTTATTTAACATCCTGGGTAACCTCAATAACTGCTATGGTGTGAATGTTCCCTCCAAAACTCATGCTGAGATCTAACTGCCACTGTAACAATATTAAGAGGTGAGGCCTTCAAGAGGCGATCAGGTCATGAGGGCGGAGCATGGATTAATGCTGCCGTCTCGGGAGTGGGTTAGTTACCATGGGAGTTTGGGCTCCTTTTTCCTCTCTGTCTCTCACCCTCTCTTGCCCTTCTGCCTTCTGCCCTTCCACCATGGATGACCCTCAACAGATGCCTGCGCCACGCTTCTGGACTTCCCAGCCTCTAGACTTGTGAGCCAAATAATCTTATTTTCTTTATAAATTACCCAGTCTGTGGTATTCTGTTATAGCAGCAGAAAATGGACTAAGACAATAGCTCAGACTCAAACATGATAAACAAATATACAAGAGGCAGAGTACACTGGAAGAAAAAATTTCAAGTATTTCTTTATTCAATTCTTTACAATTTCCAATTTTACTACAAATGTCCCCCCAGTGTCCATTCTTCCATTTTTCTTTTTAGTAAAAGAACATCCTTGGAGTTTTATCTGGGCATGTGGCTGCCCAGACTACATTTCCAAGCCTCCCCTGCAGCTAGGCTTGGTGATGTGACCAAGCTCCTTCCAATGAGGAATGACCATAAGTGATATGTGCAACACTGTGTCACTTGCTAAAAGGAAATTGCTTTGTGTCCTCTACTTCCTCCCTGTCCCTTTTCTCACAGGCTAGAACAAAGATGTCATGGTGACCCAGGTTCAACCAAAGAGGTGAGAGCAATACTCTATGGAGCAGTTGGGCAATAAGAAGAAAGGCCTTTTAATCCCAGAATGATCACATGGAGCAGAGCCATCCCACTAGTACAGGTTACTCATCTATGGGCTTGGACTGTCACAGTGAGAAAAATAAACTTCTATCATATTGAAGCCCGAATTTTGGAGGTAACTTTGTTACAGCAGTTTAGCCTGCCCTCTAACCAATACAGGTACTCTCATATGCATCCTTTCGATTCTGTCTCATAATCACCTTCAGAAAGGAGTTGTGATTCCATTGTGCAGATGGGAAAACTAAAGCTCAGAGATCTGCCAACATGACCAAAGCCACATAGGCTAGTAAGTGACAGAGCTGGTACTCCAACCCAGATCTCACCTAATTAAGCCACAGCTGTGCAATAAACCTGGGTGCTGTAGCTCAAGAATAGGGTACTTAGGCCGGGCGCGGTGGCTCACACCTGTAATCCTAGCACTCTGGGAGGCCGAGGCAGGAGGATCGCTCAAGGTCAGGAGTTCAAAACCAGCTTGAGTAAGAGGGAGACCCTGTCTCTATTAAAAATAGAAAGAAATTAATTGGCCAACTAAAAATATATAGAAAAAATTAGCCAGGCATGGTGGCGCATGCCTGTAGTCCCAGCTACTCGGGAGGCTGAGACAGAAGGATTGCTTGAGCCCAAGAGTTTGAGGTTGCTGTGTGCTAGGGTGACGCCATGGCACTCTAGCCCGGGCAACAGAGTGAGACTCTGTTTCAAAAAAAAAGAAGAATAGGGTATTTAAAAAATCAAATCTTCTTTCAATTTCAAGGCAATTTAACCTCATAAAAAATTTGAAAACAGAGGAACCAAAACCATCTCTGATTTCCCACTCCAGCACTTTCACTACTATCCTCCTATAATACTTCCTTTTACTCTTTTTTTCTGATAATAGGTTGACTGCCGACCCCCTCAAAAGATATGTCCACATTCCAAGACCTGTTAACTGTAACCTTACTTAGAAAAAGGGTCTTTGCAAATATAATTAAACTAAGGATCTTGAGGTGAGATCATCCTGGATTACCCAGGTGGTCCCTACATCTAGTGACAAGGGTTGTCATTAGAGATAGAAGAGAAGACATTGAGGGGGGAGGAAGTGGCCACGTGGAGATGGAGGCAGAGACTGGAGTCAGGCAGCCACAAGCCAAGGAACGCCCGGGCCAGGGCCGCTGGGAGAGGCAAGGAAGTATGCCCCCCCTAGGGACGTGAGAGGGAGTGTGGCCCTACCGACACCTTGAGTTTGGACTTCTGGCCTCCGGAACTGTAAGAGAATAAATGTCTGTTGTGGTATGAAAGGTGGCCTTACTAGTAACCTACCTAATAAAGGAAAATATACTATTGAGCCGAAAGTAAGAGAAATAAATTCACAGCACATAATTGCCCCGGAGAGAAAACTCACAGTTCAACTGCCCTTTGTTTTGTCTAAGTAAACACCTGTGGCCTAACTCGTTATCTCTAAGAGTTTTTCATAGCCCTGAAGAGCCCTAAGCGCACAGTAGGGGTATGAACTCTCCACTTCCATCCTCCCAGCATGGGATTCCAAGGACTCAGATAAAGTCAGCCTCACAGAGAAAAGAGAAAAATAAAGAACAGCTACAACAGCTCCCCCACGCTTCTGTTATCAGTCTGCTAAAGCAGAGGGGGGGGGAAGCCATTTTCACCTGTTAAAACTCCAAGCAGCCTTTTCTCAGCTGCCAGGCATTTCCACTCCTTCAGTCCCGTGTCATGGCCACTCACTCCCTCTCTCTCTCTCTTTTGCTCTTTCTCTCTCTGTTTCTTTCTCAGAGAAATAAATAAACTTTTACTTCTGTATATCCTAATCACCGTGTGGGACATCTTTCTCCCCCAACATCCAAATTCCACACCCTTTCCTAGTAAGCCACCAAGTATGTGACGATTTGTTACAATTTGAACCCTATGAAACTAATACACTTCTTTTTTTTATTTTTATAAATAGATGCAATCCTAGTAGGGTTTTGCTTCCTGCTTTTCTCCCACTTTCCAGCATAACCATTTTCCTAAATTGTTACTTTTCCACCCTAATTTTTAATGATTAGGGGGCTTATAGGTAGATTTCAGTTTGGGTTTGAGAAGGATCCGTCTTGGGCGTGTAGCTCTCGCCACACTTTGCAAAGTTGATGTTTAATCCTGACGCCGGGGAGAGCACCCAACACCACCCTGTGGCAGTCAGAGCCCTGCCTGTCCTGCCTGTGGGCCACGGGAGGCCCCAGGGCGGTGCTGGCCTTGCAGGGCCCTGCCACTCACCCGCACATCCTGCTGCCTGGTTTTCACGTCCTCCAGCGCCCTCGAGGCCCCATTGATCTGACTGTACATGACAGTTATTTTATGCCTCAGCTTGGTCTGCGGAGAGAACAAAGGCGGGTGAGAGAGCACCTTTGCAGCCCAGCCCCCACCGGCACGCAGCCCCAGGAACCACCCCCCGAATCCACCCCACTCCCAGGCCTTGGCCTGCTTGTAGCTTTCTGAAGCATTCCCACCTTTACTGACTCTGATCTTTATAGGGGGGACAGTACAGGAAGGAAGTCAAGAGTACAGGATTTAGAGCTGGACAGACCAGGGTTCAAGTCCCAGGGTTCAATTCCCAGCTGCGCAGCCTATCTCTCACCTCCCTTTTCTTGGCCACAAAATAGATACAACTGTTCCCACCTCACAGGGCTAGTAGGAGGACTGATTGATACAATGTAAGTCCTTAGCACAGAGAGTGCCCAGATCTTAGCAAGCAGCAGTCCACCCACCGACCCGGGAGGGGGCAGGGGAGCTCAGACCGTGATGCCTCGTTCCTAAAGGCCCGCAGACTAGTACTGGGCCGTGGCCCAGGGGTCGGGGACCACAGTTAGCAAGGACATACTACATGTTAGCTTATATTAATATTATTATGAGTTTCTTCACTATTACTCATTTTACAGCTGATGAAACTGAGTCAAGGGGATAGAAAGGTGGCCACACTCACACAGGGACAGAATGAGTTGGGACAGCTGCTTTGGTAACAGCAAATGATATCATTCAGACCACCCCTCCACTGCAAACAGCCAGAAAGCAAGCAAAATATTGGGCAGGGGGTGGGGGTCAGCTAGGAGACATTGGAGAGCAAACAAAACAGAGGCTTATGAAGCCAAGATCTAGGAGAAAGGGGCGCAGAGAGCTAAGCTTCACATCAGGGATGGTTCTCTCCAGAGGCTCCTGCCAATTCCGGAAGAATGCTGGGAGCCTTTGTCAGCCTCAGGGAGGCAGAGAAGGAAGCCAGGGTCCAAGGTTCACCTGGCCACCCCACTGGCTGGGAGCCCCCCAAGGGCTGGGAATAAGACGAACCAGCCCACGTGGGCTGAAGCCCAGCTGCAAATCTGCTCAATCCCTGAAACTAAATTAAGGTCATTCAGAATTGCTAGGGCCCTCGGCCACCTCCAGAAACAAAGGCAAATTGTGCGTGGAGGATAATAGCATCCTCATATTATTTCTATAAATTTTCATAATCAATATCTGAATCTCTTACCTCCCTGCTCAGATGAAATGCTGTGGCATGGAACATGGGAAGGAGAATGACCATACCCCTCCATAATAACAGCAGCTAGTATTTATTACATACTGACTGTAGGTCAGGCACTGTTCTAATGCGTTACATGTATAATATTAACTTGAAGCTAAGAACAATACTATGAGGTGAGAATTACCCAACTTTTACAGATGAGGACACTGAGGCACAGAGCCAATTAAGTGACTTGCCACACTGCTACTAACTGGTACAACTAAGATTCTGGTATTAAAATTATAAACATGTGGCCAGGTAAGGTGGCTCATGCCTGTAATCCTAGCACTTTGGGAGGCCAAGGCAGGAGGATTGCTTGAAACCAGGAGTTCGAGAACAGCCTGAGCAAGAGCTTGCACTTGCGTCTACAAAAAAACAGAAAAATTAGTCATGTGTGATGGCAACAATAGTCTCAGCTACTCCAGAGGTTGACACAGGAGGATCACTTGAGCCCAGGAGTTCAAGGCTGCAGTGAGCTATGATGAGGCCATTGCACTCTAGCCCAGGTGACAGAGCAAAATTCTGTCTCAAAAAAAAAAAAAAAAAATTATAGACATGTGCCTAAACTGAGCATGCTGGAAATTTCTAGAAAAAAAAAAAAAAAAAAAAAACACCATTTCCTTCCCTAATTAGCTGGCTCCAGACATTCTGTCCCTCCCTGCCATTTTCCTGCCTCTTCCACTCCACCCAAGATATTCTGGGCTGAACCTAATCTTGAATCTGGATTTGAACAAGCCAGTGATAGTTGCACGTAAGAGTTGGAAGCAGGCACCAAGGCCACGCTAACTCGACCCTGGTCACTGGGACATTGCCCTTTGACCTGACCTCTGACAGTGGCTGCAATAAGGTGTGGGTCAAAGGCCAGGCCCAGGCAGATCCGGCCTTGCAAGTTGAAGAACAGGAAGAGATCTCAGAACACTCTGAGGCTGCCAACTGCTTCATTTCCAAGAGCCACTCTTAGTACTGCACCCTGAACCCTATAGTTTGAAAGATTTTAGCCGCCATTAATCAAACACTTATGACCCCTCGTCATGAATAGGGGCCCACATGACTCTAAACCAAAGGAAAGTGGCCTAAGGAGTTTGGTAGCTGCAATAATCCCTGAGCAAGGGGAATTACCTGTTTTACGTTCTGAGGACCCCCTCACAGACTGGAGACTTGGTCCTCCACCTGGGAGGCTCCTAAGTCCTGAGTGGGCCACATGCCAGTGGCCAAGACAAGCCCAGGTATCCAAGGTTGGGGGCATCAGCTGGGACTGGCCCTACTAACGGCAGTGAACGGTAGCAGGGCTCAAAGAAGAGACCCATCCAAGGACTCAGCAAAGGGGCAGGGAATGGCAGAGGAAGGCCCGTTACAAGGATTAAAAAGCTGAGCTTGCACTGCGCACCGAGCTGGGCGCGGCTCCAGCTCTGGCTTCACTCAGGACACTGTCCCCTTTAACACAGGAGGACAGGCCTTGCTCTCCCTGATTGTACTGTGAGAATGAAACGACATCAGCCCACGCTTCAGAGCTTAGACTGATATAACAAAAGGTGGTTTGATTTCAGCCTCTGCTTTGGGTTCTTAAAAGGCCCTTTGGAATCCAGCTGGTCCCACCTTCTCATTTTTTTTTTATTTATTTTAGCATATTATGGGGGTAAAAGTGTTAAGGTTACATATGTTGCCCATGTCCCCCCTCCCCCCTCGAGTAAGAGCTTCAAGCGTGTCCATCCCCCCACCCCCCAAATGTTGCACATCTTACTCATTGTGGTTGTATATACCCATCCCCTCTCCCCCCTCCCTCCCTCCCATCACCCGATAATTGTTACTCCTATATGTCCACTTAGGTGTTGATCCATGAATACCAATTTGCTGGTGAGTACAAGTGGTGCTGGTTTTTCCATTCCCACCTTCTCATTATACTGCTGAAGACCCAGGCCCTGGGGCCAAACCCTTTGCTCAAAGTCACACAGCCAGGAGGGAGGGCACAGTGGTGCAAGAGCCTTGGCCCTCCCCGTGGCTCAGATCCAGGGATGGTAGGGACTCTGCCCCCTTCCTTCTCAGTCCTCTAATAACGACCCTCCCTGATCACTAGAACTTTCCAGCCTCTGTTTACATGACCAAAGGCTTCTGCTTACATGATCAAGACTCTGGGAGCATCCCGTGCTCTGGATGCCATAGACCTGGACGTGGAGCTGGTCCATGGGGAGAAACTGCAGACTGTGGAGTCAAAGCAACCGGGGTCCCAGCGCCTGCATGGCCACTTACTTCTGCATTAGCTCCGGCTAAGCCAGCGTCTCTGGACCTCTGTTTCCTTAATAACACCCACCTCGCGGGTGCTGCCAGGATTTAATGAGGGAAAAGAGATGACCCCAGGGTTCATATTTGACATTCAAAACCCTCTACTAAACACCATCAGGCAAGGACAGGTTTAAGGCAAGCAACTTCACCTGTGTCCTTAGTTGTCCCTTCTGTAAAATGGGTGTAAGTGGGGTAGAGGGTGGGTGATGGGAGAGGGCTACACAATCTCCCAGCTCCTTTCTACTCTGACATTGGGGGTGCCTCTGCCTCGATCTCAGGGCGCGCAAGCCCCATCTCCCCAGGGGATCCAGGGTATGGCCGGGAGATATCCATGCTGCCCTCTGCGCCCTCAAGGGTCACCCCTACCTCCAGTTCGGCGCTGGCCTGGCTCAGGGACACGGGCGAGCAGGCTTTGTGCTCCACCAGGCATATGTGGCAGATGCACTCGCTGTGCTCCCAGCAGAAAAACTCCCGCAGCCGGTTGTGCTGCGGGCACTTGCGGCGCAGCAGGTCTCCCACCGGCGGCTGCAGCGGGTGGTCCTGGAAGGCGGGGCTGTCGAGGTGCGGCCGCAGGTGCTCCTGGCAGAAGGAGGCCATGCACACGAGGCACGTCTTCACGGCGGCCTCCTTCAGGCAGTGGTCGCAGGCCACCCAGGCGCCCGGGCTGGGGGCCGCGGCGCGGGCGGGCGGCGTCCAGCCGTCGTCGGCGGGCGCCTCGCGGGCCAGCTCGGCCTGCAGGAACTGCTCCACCACGGCGCACAGCACGGTGTTCTTGTGCAGCTGCGGCCGCGTCGCGTAGACGGCGCGGCAGTGCGGGCACAGGTACGGCGCGCCCTGGACGGCCCACGTCTCGCTCAGGCACGACCCGCAGAAGTTGTGGCCGCACGGCGTGGTGACCGGCTCCTTGAAGGGCTCCAGGCAGATGGAGCACGACAGCTCCTCGGCCAGCGGGTACAGCTCGGCCATGGCGATCGCGGGGCGACGGCACAGGACGCGCGGGCGCCGCGGCAGCACAGCCCCGAGGCCGCCGAGGAAACGAAACCGAGCCGCGGAGGGCGGTCCGCCCGGCTTCCAGGAAGTCACGTGGGGGCGCGGGGACAGGACGGGGCGGGCCCCGTGGGGGTCCTCCCCCGCCCCCCCAGACCCCGAGGTCGCCGATGAGCTGGCGAGGGTGGGCCGCGTCCCCACCCGGGGTGGCTCCTGCGGGGTGGGCGCAGAGCGCTTGGCACTCGGGGTTCAGATCGTCCCCGCGGCCGCCGGGAGGCTGGGGGCCACTCTGCGGACGAGGACACGGACGTGGGGTGCAAACCTCGGACCCCGGTCGGAGCCCACGTCCAGTCGGGCTTCTGCACAGACTTGCGCCCGGAGCAAGTCCCTCCTCCCCAGAACCCATCCGAGACTGGGGATGTCCCCACTGTCCCCACTAGCAGGGCAGGACTCTAAAAAAAATAACTGTAGGCCTTGTTCTTACCCTCTTCCCTCGACCCTGACTCTGACATATCGGCATCCAATCCCTGACACTGGACCCCACACTCAGGCTTAAACTTGGTGATTTCTTTCCCTTCCACCGATAGAACATGCTTCTTTTTTTTTAATTGTTATTTTGCCATTTATACTTTCCTGAGGTTTGGAGACAAGTTTAACAAAGTTCTCTCTCTCACACACGGAGGGAAACACACACATATACTGGAACTTTGGAACTTAAACAGTTTTCTCAAAAATTTTTTATTTAGACTTATTTCCTTTAATTTTTTCTTTTGTTCTGTTTTTCTACCCTCTGGCCTAACTGCAGGAAACGTGGTAGACAGCAGAGTAAAAGCGTTCAAGAGGCCGGACACGGGGGCTCACGCCTGTAATCCTAGCATTCTGAGAGGCCAAGGAAGGAGGATTGCTCAAGGTCAAGAGTTCGAAACCAGCCTGAGCAAGAGCGAGACCCAGTCTCTACTAAAAATAGAAAGAAATTAATTGGCCAACTAAAAATATATAGAAAAATTAGCCAGGCATGGTGTCGCATGCCTGTAGTCCCAGCTACTCGGGAGGCTGAGGCAGGAGGATTGCTTGAGCCCAGGAGTTTGAGGTTGCTGTGAGCTAGGCTGACGCCACGGCACTCTAGCCTGAGCAACACAGTGAGACTCTGTCTCAAAAAAAAAAAGTGTTCAAGACAGGGGATGGATTGTGGCAAAGAGAAAGAGTGTTTCAGGAAGAGTTGATTGGAGTTTGCATTGGAAGCAGAGTGGGTAACAAAAAGGAGGAAAAGGTAAGTGTCTTAGATTACCTTGTAACAGCTACTATTCATGGAGTACCTACTGTGTGCTAGATAAGTCACGTGTATTATCTATTATAATCCCTACAAACCGTGCAAGACGGTTTTATAGATGAGAGTCACAACTTAGCAGGACTGGGATTCTAGCTCAGGACTGCTGACCTCTGCATTGTCATTCCTGGTTCCCCTAATTCTTGTCCTGCGAGCTCCTATTCTCCCAAAACCGTTTATCCCATTTGTTCCCTTTCACATTTTGTTGCTGTTTGCATGGAGAGGAGGAAGATGGAAGGATAAGGGCTAGGAAATGAAAGCTTATGTATAGTATTAATATCTCATTTCACAATAAAATTATCTCATGTTACAGATGAGAAACGGAGGCTTAAAGAAACTAAACAACTTGCCTAAGACAGTGGGTATTGGCACCCAGCCTCTCTCATTTCAGAAGCCAAGGGTTTCCGACGATGAAATGCTGCCTCCCAAGGGAGGAGTGGAGCAGTTTCCAGGAAATAAGCACTGTGAAATCCCCTCTGACCTATTTGTCATGGGTAGGGTGGCCTTGTGACTCATGCCGGAACGTGGAATTCACTTCCCAGGCTGAGAGGTTTAGAAGGGCTGGTTAGACAGTGATGACGACCAGAAGCACCATACTTTATCACATTCCATGCAGTAGATATTTACTATGCACCAGGCGTAAACAGACTGAGCGCTAAAGGAATAGAACATGAGTCAAACAAAAGCCTGCCTTCGCATACAGGGGGAAGACAAGAGCGTGAAGCAGTAAAAGGGACTATGGGGAGAGGCCGGTTCCTGCTAGGGGTATGGATTCCTCATCTGCACATCAGGGACCCCAGTAATACCTTCTTCGTGGGGATGTCGTGGGAACAAATGGGGTGCGTGCAGACCACACTGAAGCGGGTAGGAATGAGGCATCATGAATGTTAATCCTTGTAATGGACTTACGGAGGCCCAGGGACTCTGCCTGGGCTGGAGGGTGTGTTTATCAAAAGTGACCTCAGCAGAACAATGTCCTTATGTCAAATATGACCCAGCTGTTCACGAGGGAGCCGTGCGGCCCAGTCTGGCCATACAGCAGATGGCTGGCTATCTCAATCAGCTTTCCACCCTGCCTCTGAAGGTTGGGAAAACTAGGTGGAGTAATAAACCTATTTGTCTGCAAATATAATTTGCCTATTATTTCCATCAATGCCATTTCATAGATTTAAGGTCAGATCGTGGGTGTGGTTCTAGCACCCAGGGCTCCAATGCTCAATCTCTTATGAAGGAGCTCTGCTCTTGTTCTCATATGAAAGATGGCCAGAGAAGTCTAAATGACCTGAGACCATACGACTGGCTAGAGACAGAGATGGTCCTGGGATCCAGCCTCTTGACTTTTAGATTCTCCGTGTATGGAAAAGACTATGGTGCCCATGCTCCCACATCTTGAAATTAAAAACAAGCAAATAATTAAAAAAAACTATTCTTTTTTTTTTTTTTTTTTTCTCGAGATAGTCTCACTCTGTCACCTGGGCTAGACTGCAGTGGTGCCATCATAGCTCATTGTAACCTCACACTCCTGGGCTTCAGCCTCCTGCCTCAGCCTCCCAAGTAGCTGGGACTAAGGTGTGCTCCACCACACTTGGCTAATTTTTCTATTAGGGTCTCACTTGTGCTCAAGCTGATCTTGAACTGGCCTCAACCAATCCTTCTACTTTAGCCTCCCAAAGTGCTAGGATTGCAGGCATGAGCTTCCTCACCTGCCCTGCCCATCGTTTTTAAGTATAGCTATCATAGTGGGTGTGAAGTATTATATTATTGTAGTTATAATTAGCATTTCCCAATGTCTGATGTTGAACATCTTTGCATGTATATGTTGGGCATTTGTACATCTTCTTTGTGAAAATGTCTATTCAAACTCTATACCTGGCCAGGCATGGTGGCTCACACCTGTAATACTAGCACTTTGGGAGGCCAAAGTGGGAGGATTGCTTGAGGCCAGGAGCTCGAGACCAGCCTGAGAAAGAGCAAGACCCTGTCTCTACAAAGAATAGAAAAATCAGCTGGCATGGTGCTGCATACCTATAGTCCCTAGCTACTCAGGGGGGCTGAGGCAAGAGGATCTCTTGAACCCAGGAGTCTGAGGTTGCTGTGAGCTAGGCTGACGCCACTGCACTCCAGCCTGGGCAACAGAGTGAGAACCTGTCTGAAAAAAAACAAACGAAACCAAAACAAAACAATGAGATACCACTACAGACTTATTAGAATAGCCAAATGCAGAACACTGACAATGACAAATGCTGGCAAGGATGTAAAACAACAGGAAGGCATACAATGTTGGTAAGAATGCAAAGTGGTATAGCCACTTGGGGAAATAGTTTGGCTGTGTCTTAAAAAATTGAACATAGGCCGGGCGCGGTGGCTCACGCCTGTAATCCTAGCACTTTGGGAGGCCGAGGCGGGCGGATTGCTCAAGGTCAGGAGTTCGAAACCAGCCTGAGCGAGACCCCGTCTCTACCAAAAATAGAAATAAATTAATTGACCAACTAAAAATATATATACAAAAAAAAAAATTAGCCGGGCATGGTGGCGCATGCCTGTAGTCCCAGCTACTCGGGAGGCTGAGGCAGTAGGATCGCTGAGCCCCGGAGATTGAGGTTGCTGTGAGCCAGGCTGACGCCACGGCACTCACTCTAGCCTGGGCAACAAAGTGAGACTCTGTCTCAAAAAAAAAAAAAAAAAAAAAAAAAAAATTGAACATACTCTTACAATATGATCCAGCAATCACACTCCTTGGTATTTACCCAAATAAACTGAAAACTTATGTCAACATAAAACCTGCACAGGAATTTTTACAGCACCTTTATTCATAATTGCCAAAACTTGAAAGCAACCACCATGTCCTTCAGTCAGTGAATGGGTAAGCCACAGTACATGCAGACAATGGAATATTAATCAGCACTAAAAAGAAACGAACAATCAAGTCATGAAAAGACATGGAAGAATTCAGTGAAAGAAGTCAATCTGAGGCTGGTCCGAAGGTAGTGAGTTGTCTCAATTGATCATTCACAGTCAGTTACAGATCGAACTTGTTCTACTCTTCCCCTGTTCTCACTACTGCACTTGACTAGTCTTAAAAAAAATTTTTTTTAAAAAGTCAATCAGTGGCCGAGCATGGTGGTTCACACCTGTAATCCTAGCACTTTGGGAGCCCAAGGCGGGTGGATTGCTCGAGGTCAGGAGTTTGAAACCAGCCTGAGCAAGAGCGAGATCCCGTCTCTACTATAAATAGAAAGAAATTAATTGGTCAACTAATATCTATAGAAAAAATTAGCCGGGCATGGTGGCGCATGCCTATAGTCCCAGCTACTCAGCAGGCTGAGGCAGCAGGATTGCTTGAGCCCAGGAGTTTGAGGTTGCTGTGAGCTAGGCTGAAGCCACGGCACTCACTCTAGCCTGAGCAACAAAACAAGACTGTCTCAAAAAAAAAAAAAAAAAAAGTCAATCAGAAAAGGCTACATACTATATGATTCCGACTATATGACATTCTGGCATAGGCAAAATTATGAAAACAATAAAAATATCAGTGGTTGCCAGGAGTTCGGGGGAGGAGGATTTTGCAAAAGCACATTCTTAAGGAATTCCATCCCAAACCTTTTGCTCAATTCCTAATGGTGAAATTTCCTGTTTGTTTCCTTTTGCTCCATTCCTAACCCAGTGACCAGGAAGGGGCAGGCACGCTTGGCCATGCCCGATCCACCCTGTGAGCAAATCAAGTCTCAGGTGGCAGATTGGCCACTGTGGGGTCTGGATCTCATCTCTTCATTGCCCCTCACCCCTTCCGCCTCCAACAGAAGGGATGAGCTTTCCAAACATTTGCAGATCCCTTCTTTTGTCCCTCTCCACTCTCTGTCCCCTTTGGACAACTGTAAAGAGGAGCCCTAGGAAGAGAGAAGCATCCCCGATGACAGGTTCTGCTGCACGTTCATCTTGTGCTGGAGCCCCATCAGCACCTGGATCGCCAGCTGCCTCTGCACCCTCTTATATCCCACACCCCCACCCCTGCAGCCTCTCCAGTTCCTGTTGCCTCGTGGTCCTACTTCCTGATGTCTTCCTTTGTGACATTCCTATTGATACCATATCCCTTTTTAAAAAATATTACAAAATTAGGCCGGGCGCGGTGGCTCACGCCTGTAATCCTAGCACTCTGGGAGGCCGAGCCAGGCGGATCACTCAAGGTCAGGAGTTCGAAACCAGCCTGAGCAAGAGTGAGACCCTGCCTCTACTACTAAAAAATAGAAAGAAATTAATTGGCCAACTAAAAATATATAGAAAGAATTAGCCAGGCATGGTGGCCCATGCCTGTAGTCCCAGCTACTCGGGAGGCTGAGGCAGGGGGATTGCTTAAGCCCAGGAGATTGAGGTTGCTGTGAGCTAGGCTGATGCCACGGCACTCACTCTAGCCTGGGCAACAAAGCGAGACTCTGTCTCAAAAAAAAAAATAATATATATATATATATATATATTACAAATTTATAAAAGCATAGAATGCATGTGGCAAAACATTTACAGGGAAGGATGTAAACAAGTCAGACAAAGGTAACATTTATTAGTCTAATGAGCAGGGAGCAGCACCAATGTCCCAACTGTGGCCTCCTATTACTTGGTGCTTCTCAGACTTTACTGTGCACACAAATCACCTGGGCATCTGTTAAAATTTCTAAACCAGAGAGCTGGGGTGAGGCCTGAGATCCTGCATTCCTTATCAGCCCCTGGGGAAGTGTGTGCTGCTAATATGCAGACCCACTGGAGCAGCGAGGGTCCACCTTACCCTACCCAGCCTTTTCCCTTCAGGTTCTGCCAGACTTCTTTAGCAGACTTGAGAGGAAAGCCCAGGAACAAATGGGGTGGCATGTTCCTGTTGGCACTGAGGGTGTATCTTGACCTGTTTCAGCTGAAATATGCTGGGGGAGATAGTAACCAATGCAGTGCAATGCAAGGACTACATTACAGTGGGTTTGTTTAGGGAAAAAATCAGACATTTCCTTACAGCCATTTTATATAGTGACACCCTGCCCAAACTGGGTAAATGGAATCCCTAAATCTGGTCATTTACCACATGAGGTTGCGTTACTACACCACTAACAAAATGGCTGGGGTGCACACCTAGAGAAGACAACAGCCAATATCAGACCCATTGTACCCTAATTGCATTATTTGGGAGTTTTATTGCACTCATTTTCCTACACTCTCCAATTTATCTGATTTTTTATTTAACTTTAAAAAAACCACAAACTGAGTTCTTTTCTTTTTTTAATTTTTTTATCTTTTTTTTTAAATTTCATTATTTTTTTTTACTTTTTTTTTTTTTCCTAGAAGCCATGGCATATTTTCTTAATATAACCTCTTTGAAGGTAAGGATCATGTGTTGTAAGTGGCTAGTCACTGGAAGAAAGCTATGCCACTCAAATATCGGGATAAGACAAGTTGGGAGATAATAGATGAATGAAGTCATCCCCAGAAATCTCCCAAGCCCTATAGGATAAAAACACCACTTATGAGAATTAGGTGACTGACTTCCTCCTACCCAAAGACATAATTAAAAAAAGTCTAAACAAGGCAGCTATAATATGAAATATGGCACAAGCTGCTTGTAACAAATGAAAAGAAGTTTGAAAGAGTGGGATTCAGGCCAGAAACAGTGGCTCATGCCTGTAATCCTAGCACTCTGGGAGGCTGAGGTGGGAAGATCACTTGAGCTCAGGAGTTCAAGACCAACCTGAGCAAAGAGCGAGACCCCATCTCTACTAAAAATAGAAAAATTAGTCAGGTGTGGTGTGGGCCTGTAGTACCAGTTATTCAGAGGAGGCTGAGGCAGGCAGATCACTTGAGCCCAGAGTTTGAGGCTGCAGTGGGAGCAATGATTGGGCCACTGCACTCTGAGTGACAGAGCGAGACCCTGTCTCAAAAAAAAAAAAAAATCACATGCTAACACCCAAGTTATGACTTTTCTTCCTTAAGGTTAATGAGTTGGAGTTTAATCAATCAGCCTCTTGTGAGTCTGATTAGAGGCTTAAGAGTAAACCAACACTTTCCTCATATCTGCTGTGTGCCAGCGTCTAGTCTAGCATGATTCTGACTTTTTACTCTAAGTCTGAGGATGGGTTAGGCCAATCCTATAAATGAAGACACTCCATGTCATCCAGCTTAGACCCAACTCTTGACTTCAAAACCCATTTTCTTTTCACTATGTCAGTAGTTCTCCAAGTATGGTCTCTGGACTCCTGCCTTTAAGACCATTTTTAGGGATCTGCAAGGTCAAAGCTAGTGAGATGTTTTTTGTCTTTTCACTACATTGATGTTTGCTATGATGGTGGGAAAGCAGTAATAAGCAATGAACCGTTGCACTTCACAAGTCTTCCAGCCAGGGGCACCAGCTGCACTTGACATCCTTGATAGAGTAGTAACAAGTATTGTTATTAAACCTTGACCCTTACAGACACACCGGCTCTAGTACACATACAGCACTTCTGCTGCTTTCCATAATACAATGGCCGCGTCAAAGAAAAGCACTTGTGCAATTGTTTGAACTGTGAGCTGAACTGGCCACGTTTTTCATGGCATACCATTTTTACTTGAAATAATTACTGAAAGAAAACCTGTGGTCATTTGAACTTGGGCACTGGCATTCATTTCCTTGACAATAAAATGAGCTTCTCACTTCAAGAACGACAGTATTTGTTGCCAATGAAAAAATTTGAGCTTTCAAGCAAAAGTTAGAATTTTGGAAAACTTGTATCTGCCACAGTGAGCTGACATCTTCCCAATACTCAAAGACTTTTGCTCATGAGAGCAGATATTTGGTGATATTAACAAATGAAATTTTGAAATATCACCTAATTAAATGTACTAACATTTAGGAGATGGCAGGTTTCCAGCAAGTTCTGCCGGTGCAGCGTCATGGTGACTTCTCATGCCTTCAGTGACTTCTCATAGCCATGCCCTTCCCTGGGGGCGAGATTTGGAGGCTCTTCCTCGGGTGCTCTCAGCCCTAGGAGTAGCAGCTACTCCTCATATCTGCTATTCCTATATTCTTTGAGTTTTCTTTATTTCTTACTAGCTAGTTCTCCACTATTCTAATCCCTGTGGGTGTTGGAAATTCTCTACATTAAACTTTTCATGTTTGAATTACTATGTGGTGTCTTTCTCCTGATTGGGCCTGGAATGATACAGCAGGTCTTGCAAACAAGAGCTGTGAACAGTCAACTGGAAAGAAAAACAGATTAGTGCAGTCATTACAGTGAAGGGAAGGGTGCAAAGGACAGGTGCATGTTCCTGCCAGCCCTGGTTTGTAAATGGCAAGAAGGGGTCAACTTGACATGGGCGGAGGAAGGTATTAGTTTAAGGAAAAAATTTGCAACAGATGCCTTTAGGTGTAAAGAAGTTGAAAATTAGAACCAAATAGTCCACAGGTTGAGTGGGCCAGTGCTTTGGACCTGTGAAGAGTTTTTGTGACGTCATCCATACCTTCAGGACAGCTGAAGGGAGTAAGGAAAGACCCAAGCAATCTAGGTTTAAAAGTAGCTAAAAAAACAAAAGTTAAAAGGTACTTAAAATATACCACAGTGTCCAAGACAAGGACAGCAAAGAAGAGACCAACATGGTTGGAGAGGAAGAGCTTACGAGTTTCACACGAAGGGGCAAATGATCCGGTGGGACATGACTGATCGAGTCAGGGCCAGTCTTTTTACACAGAGTGAAAGCAGCCAGTGACTTAAGAGTGAGTAGACAATCTGAAGATGGGTGCAACTGAGTCACGGGGAAGAAAGGTAGTAAGTCAAAGTTTATATTCCACAGCTGAGAGCAGCACTCTGGGAAACATGAGGATGCTTACACTTGAGGCCACGACACAGCCACTTCAGACACAGCCACCAAAACAGCCTGGGGAAACACAATACTGCCCTGAAGTTACACTAGGCAATCCCACTGCTGGTTGGGGGTCTCTGCCAAGTTTTTCAACATTGGGCTGAGGGGGTTAGATGACTTAGCACTTTAAACCCACAGAATAATCCCGTAACAAAAAGAGCTGGTATCTGAGCACTTCCTCTTTGCCTCATCTAGAAGAGTGCTTCTGGACCCACAGGCCAGGGGCAGTGAGACAAAGATTTGGTCTCTGGCATGTACTTCTTGCTCAGTACCTGCAATTTCATCTCCCCTCTTCTCTCTCACTCCTGGGTAAATATTAATAGTATTGTTTGGAGTTAAGTCTGAGTATAACATGACAATTATAGCCATGATTTCAAACAGTAAGAAATACACTTACATTTTAAAGGGTAATCCAGTATGTACATGGCTATGTGTAAATGAAACAAAAGTTTTATAAAGCAAACTTAAATTCACTAGATGTGATGCACTATTTATTTCTATTCTATTATATTCTCTTTTCCAAAACACTGGTCATGGCCCCCTAAATTGATTTCATAACCCTTCTAGTGGACTCTATTCATACTCTTAAAAAAAAAACAAAAAAACCACTGTAGAGGAAAAAGGTAACTCATAAACTGATTATAATCTGAAAAAAACACACTCTGAGCTCAATAATTCCCTTTGGTCTAGTCAATGTTTACTAGTTATCTTAATTTGATTTCCAGATCTGGGAAGAAAGTATGCTACACAAAAACCCAGTGCCATGATCTCACCACTCATGTTATTCTCACCCTTTCTGGAGAAACACTTCTCATTACAAATCAATAATGTACATTTACGTCATGCAAATTAAAACTGGACAATGTCTTCATTAGTCCAATGGCTCCCAGAACTGATGAACTTCAACAGACCAAACTGCAACACCAGATTATTCAGTCAAAGCAAACCTTCTTGTTACAGCAAATTATAATCTCTTACATTAAAACAAGAACGATCTGCAATACGCAAGTAACATGATTCACCATGGACATTTTGTTCAATAAGATTTTATTTAAAAATTTGCAAAGCTGAAGGAAGGATATGATCTTTTGTTCAAAGAAAGCAATTTTCACAGTATATATTTAGCCATTTTAGCTTTGTATCGAATAATAACAGAAAAGGAAGTTCAAGATCCTCACTCCAGCATACTCAGCCAGGTGCTTGGCATCACGTAGCAAGATGAAACATTCCCTGGTCTGAAGCTCACAGCAAATCCTCTCACCCAAGTGGAACACCCGTTCTCCAGGCACACACACGAGGTCTTATTTTCACTGCTCTACACAGGGCCCTGAGAATCCTTAATTTTAAAGTTGGGAAAAATGTGAAAGGATTCCTTAACTCATTGCCTGTAACAAATCCAACTACCTGTATAACTCTTCACAATTGCAAGTATAAAAACTTGAAATGTATAAGATGTTCCATTTTATAGAACAACTCTAATGTTAAAAAATTGGGTCAAGTAACATGCTTTAATGTTTTAAAATGTTACTTAATAAAACTGACTGAGACAAGATATGCAGCACGTTCTTGTATTTGGTATTACAACTCCTATTGACGATTGCTACTTGATGGTCAAAAAAATTTAAAAAAAGAGAAGAAGCCACACATGTTGTATATAATAATGCCTGCAGGGAATGTCATGTTTTAAATTTTTTGAAATTAAACCTGGAAAAAAAAAGTCTATAAAACCAACACCCATGTTATTTAAAATGATGAGGTAGATTTTTTCCTTTGCAGTAAAGTGAAGGTAACAAAAAAAAAAAATCCATACAACTTTCAAATCCTCTTTTTTTAAAAAAAAAAAAGTTCCGGTTATAGTCAGTTTCACAAATAAGACATTTATAAACCAAGAGGTGGAGAGGTCATACTCAGACAAGTTCTTTACTTGATGTTTTACTCGGAGATTCAATAATCAGTCTTGGATCAATCAACTCTCTCCAGAAAACAGTGATCTGAGGAAAAATACAAAATACTCAGTTTAAATACTTCATTTTGAGGTCATATAGGTTTTAGTAAGTTAAAAATTTCAGTCGAGTAAATTCCAGTTGAAGAACTGGAATGATTTGAGTTCCAATAAACTGAGTATAAGAATACAACTAAATTTTACATTAAACATATTTCACCTTTCTTTGATTAAGAGCAGATGCAGGGGTTGGAGGAAGGGGTAGCTGTTTACAAGGTGGTTAGAAATGCCCTGTGGACAGGGGGCCCAAAGACTTCTTGGGAACCAAACGTGGCCCAGATGGGTATCACTAGGCAGTTGACAACCTTTTGTACAGCTCTATCGTTCTTATGCTATGCTGCCTAAAAAGAGATCTATCTTACAGCTGACAGCTGGCCCTATGGATGAAAAATGAGGGCCATCTAGTGTCAAAAAAAGGTAATTACAGGCCTTCTATTCTACAGCCTCTGTTTAAAACCACTTCAGTACGGCGCTCGCCCACTGTGAAACCTTGCCCACAGCCGGCATTCATAGTCCCCACGATAGTTTGTGCTGTCCATTGACAACGAATCCGTTTTGCTCTTGTGTGATGAGGAAAGCTTTAAAGCACTGAAAGCTTGCTTTACTTTACAGGCAGCTTTACTTGTAATGTAAATCAGAATAGGTAACATATACATATATGTTTTCATTATGTTATTTTTAAATGTTCACAATTTTGATAAATGAAAAATTAGAAAAGTCAATTCAAAATTATAGACTAAAGTGGACACTCGGTTGTGCGCCTTCACATCACGGCTGTGGGCTACAGTCGATGCTCAGCTGTGCACGTTCATCTGTGGCTATCGACTATAGTCAACGCTCACACCAAAGTGGTTAATAGGACATAGAGAGGAAAGTCTCCAAGGTTTAATTTTCCAATGCAGTTTCCAGGAATATATATTTTAACAAAAAAGTGGAGCTGCATATATTAAAAATAAATACAAGAGGCCGGGCGTGGTGGCTCACGCTTGTAATCCTAGCACTTTGGGAGGCCAAGGCGGGCGGATTGCTCAAGGTCAGGAGTTCGAAACCAGCCTGAGCGAGACCCCGTCTCTACCAAAAATAGAAATAAATTAATTGACCAACTAAAAATATATATACAAAAAATTAGCCGGGCATGGTGGCGCATGCCTGTAGTCCCAGCTACTCGGGAGGCTGAGGCAGTAGGATCGCTGAGCCCCGGAGATTGAGGTTGCTGTGAGCTAGGCTGACACCACGGCACTCACTCTAGCCTGGGCAACAAAGTGAGACTCTGTGTCAAAAAAAAATAAAAAATAAAATAAATAAATAAATACAAGAGACTGGGACAAATTTTCTGATCATACCACAAACCCTAATATGTGTGTTTTTGGAATAAATCCCTAAGTGTCATCTACCTTAAAGTAAAACACATATATAGTCTGGTTAGGGTTTCTACAAGTTCACACTCCAGAAAAAATGTGAGTGTGTAATATTGAAACCTACACAGAATAATATTCATAACATTCCAAATAAAAATACCTTAAGAGAGACCATTTTTCTTAAATTTGTTTTGTGTTGTTTTGTTTTTGAGACAGAGTCTCACTGTGTTGCTCAGGCTAGAGTGCCATGGCTTCAGCCTAGCTCATAGCAACCTCAAATTCCTGGGCTCAAGCGATCCTTCTGCCTCAACCTTCTGAGTAACTGGGACTACAGGCATGTGCCACCATGCCTGGATAATTTTTTCTCTATATATTTTTAGCTGGCCAATTAATTTCTTTCTATTTATAGTAGAGACAGAGTCTTGCTCTTGCTCAGGCTGGTTTCGAACTCCTGACCTTGAGCAATCCTCCGGCTTTGGCCTCCCAGAGTGCTAGCATTACAGGCATGAGCCACGGCGCCTGGCTGCAACTCTATACTCTTAAGTTTGTTATTGGTGCATCTTGTCATACAGGCTCTTTGAGGTCCATGATGGTAACACTGATTTAGCACTTGGCACTGTTATTGCCACACCGTAGGAAGGCCAGATTCCCCCTGGTCCTAGATCCTTTGTGGTTTTACTACAGGCAGTTCAGGAAACTGCAATGTCACCTTCCAGACCCCAGGTAATCAGCTGAGAGAGAATGCACAGCCAAGCAATGCAAGAGAAGCACGCCTACCTTCCTCTCCTGTGTCACAGCATACTCCACTACCTCGGTTCCATTTTCATTGTGATAAACCAAATCAAATTTCCCAGGTTCCTTCACAGCTGAAATCAGAAGGCAGGGAGGAAATACAATACATTACTCATTTCACAATAGTTAAAATGTTCCTGTAGGGGAATTTATATCATTAGGAAAACAGCTACAAACTGCACTGGCGTGAAGGCTGGGTATGTACCTGAAAGCATGGGATGCTCAGTACTGGGAGATCCTGAGAAAAACCCTGCACGAGTGACTGGGGGGCTGGCTTCTTGGCCATTTATCAGAGACGACCTTTCTATCATAAGCTTATGAACTGTCATTAGTACTTCCAGAATAGAATGTGGAACCACAAGACAATCCCCAAAAATAATTTATATGTTTCAATAAGCAA